>NC_134697.1:30077934-30724184 GCF_050947455.1 Rhinoderma darwinii | reverse complement strand
GGGAATCCCTGTGACTTGATCGAGGGCCATACCATATAGGAGCAGACAGCCCAGGGTCCATTGAAGGTATGTCTTAACAACTGCCTGTGTACTATCAGTATATAGATATATGCCAGTACATTAAAGTTTAAACAAAGTAAAAACCTAAAGTAATATTAAATTTTAAAAAATACACATACACACTTTTTTTACAATAAACATTAAAATAAGTCTCAATAAATAAAATATTCACATATTCGGTATTGGCGAGGCCGTAATAACCTGCACAACACTTATTAATGTAAGGCACGAGGTGTGATGAATTTAACCTCCATGTGCTTCACATTAATAGTAATTAACCCCATCATGTACCTACACATTAACCCATTAGGACTGAAAAACATGATGGGGTTAATTACTATTAATGTGAGGAACATTCAAAATTCATCACACCTCGCGCCTCATATCAGAAAATGGAAGTACTTTATTTTTATTTTATTGCTGTTGGCAAAGTATCATTTTGGTATCGAAATCGCAATACTGCACAAAGTATCGGTATCGAAGTCCAAATTCTGGTATCGTGACATCCCTAGTTAGCCGTAATCATCAACAATAACAGAAAAAATGCTGGAAATAGATCACTGTGTGTAATGAATCTATGTAATGAGTTTCATTTTTTTTAATTACCGAAATTAACTTTTTGTTCTAATTCATTGAGGTGTGTGTGATATATATAATTTTTATTTATTTTTCTTTTAAAAGTGGAGCTAAGTAATTCTCCATATGAACGTTGTGAATAAAGTCCAAAGCGGGCCGTACACAAGATAAATATTATTTGAACCTGCTGGCCGGCCAGCATTGGTTAATTATTTTGTGAGTGGGGGCCACCCAGATCTCCTTCTGAAAGCAGAGTGATTGTGCATTGGCTGAGCATGCTAGTTTCTGGTGGAGATATGAAAAAGGAACCCTAAACCTAGAAATTATAAATGTGCACAGGAGGTAAACTTGCTCCCAGCATTTACCTGTCTGCAGGATCTTCATGTTTCCTGCAGAAAACAGAGCTGTTCATTTCCTGCTAATCTGTTCGGTTTTCGGCTGGTGAATGGCTGAGAGGGTGGGGCTTAAAGGGGTTGTCCACCTTCTGATGACCTATCCACCGTATGTCATCGGTGCGGGTCCAACAACTGGACCCCGCACCGATAAGCCGCTCCGGTGGCCTGCGGGCACTGGATGTTGTTGTGCATAATGTTATGTACGGAGCCCGGAAGCAGTTGGCTCCGTACATAGCATTTCCATGGCCGGAGCTAACTGCTTCAGGCTTGTATGTCCGGTGACATACAAGCCGGACATACAGCTGATCTGTACGTGGCCCGTGTGTCGGTCCCCCACAGATCATGTACTAATGACCTATCAAGATGAAACAAAATCGTATCAAAGAAAAGGAGCAGATTAGGAAAGGAAGTGCAAGCATATTTTTTTTTTTTTTTTTTATGTGTCTGCATGTTTTATGTTTACTGTTCCTTTAAGGCAGAAAATGGTTTGTTTCAATAAATTTTCAATCTTTTGAAGACCAACACATTTTTTTTTAAAGCAATATTTACTTGTAGACGAAGATGGAACACTAAACTGCCGTTGTTTGTTACCTGAATTCGGTCAGCAGACCTTATTACGTGTCGCTGAAGCTGCTTTTAGTTTAATTTCGTGTTTGTTTAGCCGTGGCTGATCGCTCTATCCAAGCATTACATCTCAGGCCCATGGATTGCTATTTCAAATGGCTTTTCCTCCGATTCACTAGGAAGATAATAGTTTATTGACCTGTGCTGGATTCTGAGGTTGAAGATGGTATGTGTGACTGAAATGTGTGATTGCTGATTTAATCCGGAGCCTGACTGCAAAGATGCTGACCGTATTCTGATAGACAGCCGATAGGACACAATGTTCGGAGATGTTGATTGCTATTCTGAAGGAGGACTTTGTTTGTCTGACCTTAACGTGTTATTTCATTAGGCTTCAAATATAAAGATTGTATGGTAGATACTGAGCACATCCAAGCAGGGGCAATCACTACTTTCCCCTATAAAAAAAAAAATCTGTGGTACCAGGTGCTCTTTAGATTCTCGGCCCCAATTTTGTTTTCACCCAATAGGTCGAATTTATTTACTTTTGGACTTTTCTCTGGATTGCCGATGTACTGTATAGAGCAGGGGTGCACAACTTTTTTTGGCTCAAAGGCCACATTGTCCGCTTATACCTCTTACAAGGGCAATGATACAACTTTTAAAGGTGCTTAAGTACTAGAGAATCGGTCAGCACTACTCGGACCAGTAGTCCTTCTGGACATTCGGCAGTACACTTCCCACGGTGGTGCAACAGGGGCTGCGGTATAGGTCTAGATAGGTGTCGGGCTTCGTAGGTAAGACCATGTGTAACACAATGCAAGTAGAGAGAAAAAGCTGCACTCACCCGGTCTGATGTGGAAAATTCTTTAATGGTTGTAATTAAGGTGTGGGGGGGGGGGGAGACTAAGACCGTGTCAGGCAACATCCATTTCACGTACAACGCTTTCTAAAGCCCTCCACAACTTAAAGGGTTATCCCCATCTGAGACATATCGACCATATATGGATCAGTCTGATAGATGGGATTCTGGGTCTTCAAATTATTGGGAGAATGGGGATCCCCGGCACTCCAGTGAGAGAGTAATGGTATCCACGCATAAGCATGGTCATCTTCATTTGTTATTTTATAGGAGTTGCTCCCGTTAACTACATAGGAAAGACCTCCATTAATCAAAACCACCTCTGTACCTCACCTTTGTTCCTCTCTGGAGTGCCAGAGAGAACGGCATCGTTGGCTGCAGGTTGTGCACCCCAGAATGCCCGACCTATCACATACTTATTCCCTATCCTATGTCAGTGGTTGGAATAGCCCTTTAACTTGGTGTTTCTTTCTTCTGCATCTTTTCTCCATGTATTATTTGCTTAATAACAATAATTTGGGGAAAACTCTGCTTATGTTTCATCCTTTTAGACCGAATTATGCAGGGACGTATCCAATGAATGGGAAAATGTATTAAGTTCTCTCTCGATGAGTATGAGCTGTAATGTGATATGTTTATATAGTCATGATGGCGGCACTCCAGTTTATGCATAATCTTGATTCGCAATAAAATTCCTGCAGTCCCAAAATGCGAAATAAATACGGCATTGTACCATGGGAATAATATTCCGCAATGCCGATTTCTCAATTTTCTTGCTTTTGTGATTTTTTTTTTTTCCATCTTAGTGGAGATTGAATAAGTGGCTAAAAGGGTGTGTAGAAATTCAAGTACATCGTGCAGAAACAACCCACACGTGGCACACTTTTTCTATTGTGCATTTTGCTGCAGATTTACCTCGGTTTTTGCCCTAGGCATTGTAATGGAGAGATCCACAGTGAAAATCTGCATCGTTTCTTCCAAAGAATGAGCATGCTGCAGATTTGTAAATCCACAGCATACTCTACCATTCATCTGATTTTTATTTCTTCTGCTACTTGTGGATGAGGTTTTGCAGGGCCGGCGTCCGGACCCGGCGAACTTGGGCATGTTCCGGGGTCCCACTAACCCAGGGGGGGGGGGGCCCACTCGGCCGCTAGGTGCTGTCGTCACGGCATCACTCTCAATATATGGACAGTGATGTCGGGAGGAGAGTAGGAGTTCCAGGCAGGGCGCTACATGTGGTTCTGCTCTGGGGAAGCCCCTGACAACACTGTTCATATATGGACAGTGATGTCAGGGGCTTCCCCAGAGCTGGAGTACCAGAGCAGAGCCTTTACTAGCGCTCTGCCTGAGACTTCAGCTCTACTCCAGATATCACTATCCATATATGGACAGTGATTTCAGGAGCAGGAGTTCCAGGCAGAATGCTAGTAGCGCTCTGCCCGGGACTATGGCTCTGGGGTTGCCCCTGACAACACTGTCCATATATGGACAGTGACATCAGGAGCTTCTCCTGAAGCGGAATCCCCAGCAAGAGCGTTGGCAATGCTCTGGCTGGGGATTCCACCCCTAGAGGGAACCCCAAAGGCTACCTACAGGGAGGGGTTGCTGT
The DNA here is from genome assembly GCF_050947455.1 of Rhinoderma darwinii. Taxonomy (NCBI): domain Eukaryota; kingdom Metazoa; phylum Chordata; class Amphibia; order Anura; family Rhinodermatidae; genus Rhinoderma; species Rhinoderma darwinii. The sequence continues at coordinate 30,720,115 of NC_134697.1, read as the reverse complement.
GTGGCACTACCTGGGGAGGGGTTGCTGTGTGGCACTACCTGGGGAGGGGTTGCTGTGTGGCACTACCTGGGGAGGGGTTGCTGTGTGGCACTACCTGGGGAGGGGTTGCTGTGTGGCACTACCTGGGGAGGGGTTGCTGTGTGGCACTACCTGGGGAGGGGTTGCTGTGTGGCACTACCTACAGAGGGCACTACATTTATGGGGGTACAAACAGGGCCTAACGTCTATATGGGGCACAAAGTGAAGTTTTCTGCCATTTTACTGCTGCTGTGAGTACCTCCGCAAAGGGGCCTACTAAGTCTGTGTTGCCCAAGGGCCCACATAAACCTGGAGCCGGCCCTGGGGTTTTGAAAACATAATCTACAATCTTTGTAGTGAAAATGGCCTAAGGCTTCGTTCACATCTGTGTTGGGGTCCCGTTCTGACGTTCCGTCGGAGGTTTCCGTCAGAACGGGACCCTGAGCTGACACAGACGGAAACCAGAGTCTACTACACTATTGCATCTGGCAAAACGACGGGTCCGGTGCACAACAGACACAAACGGGAACCATGGGCACCGTGTCCGTCACCATTTAAATCAGTGGTGATTGAAACGGAAACCTCTGGTTTCCGTTTGTGTCTGCTCACGGTCCCGTTCTGACGGAAACCCCCGACGGAACGTCATAACGGGACCCCAATGCAGATGTGAACGAAGCCTAAGACATGCTTTAAAACATACCTGCCCATCAATTTCTCTCTGCAGGATGTCTGTAAATGTTAAACCTTTTCAGTCACCAAACAGAATCTCTAGTGTTTGGTGTAAACCAGTAAATAGAAGTTGGGTGGGAGGGATGCAGTTGCAGTTTTTCCCCTGTGCGTCTGCAACTGCATGCTGTGAGGGAGCTGGAGGGTGAGACATCTGAAAAAAGACCCAAAAAATGCAGGTTATTTGAAACAATTATGGCAGCACCAGGTCTAATACACCTCTTCAGATGCCTAAGGGTATGTTCACACGGCCTATTTACGGACGTAAATCGGGCGTTTTTGCCCCGAATTACGCCCAAAAATAGCGCCTCAATAGCGCTGACAAACATCTGCCCATTGAAAGCAATGGGCAGACGTTTGTCTGTTCACACGAGGCGTATATTTACGCGCCGCTGTCAAATGACGGCGCGTAAATAGACGCCCGCGTAGAAGAAGTGACCTGTCACTTCTTTGGCCGTAATTGGAGCCGCTATTCATTGACTCCAATGAATAGCAGCGCTAATTACGGCCGTAATTGACGCGGCGTTCAAGCGCCTGCACATGCCGGTACGGCTGAAATTACGGGGATGTTTTCAGGCTGAAACATCCCCGTAATTTCAGCCGTTACGGACCCCCGCCGTGTGAACATACCCTAAGAAGGAACCGTAAGTTTTTGTTTTATTTTTGGAAGGCCCCATGCACACGAACGTGCTTTTGCGGTCGAAATTCCGCCGAAAATCCATGGGAGAATTGCGGCCCCATTATTTTTTTATGGGCCCATGCACACGTGCATGGCCTAGGAGCCTGAACCGCAGAAAGAACGGACATGCCTTATTACGGCCGCGGTCGGCCAACCCGAAAATCACAGCTGTGCTCATGGCCATGGTCGTGTGAATGAGGCCTGTAGGTACATATTAACTCTACTGTACAAGGGTTTTCAGAGGTAATCCCTACACTGTTACGTCCGTAGCTTTCGCAAGTTTCTATAAGACTATGTTCACGTTATGCACTGAATTCATTCAGCCGAGCGTAGGCATATATACTACATTCCCCGAACAGAGACCAAGACCATCCTTTTGGCCTCCGTCAGAGTGGTATGCATCAGCATTCTTTATTATTTTTTTGTATAGGAAGACCGTTCTTTCCTATACAGTGGGGCTCAAGTATAAAATAAAAAAAGTAGGTGTATGTCACTTTATGGCTATACAGTGTAATGCATCGTGCAATACCTCAGTAACATTTTTCCGTTCTACCTCCCGTTTTTAGATTACTGCTACTTCTATAGTTGTTTTGTGCAGTACTTATTCTGCCAGCTGTTATTTCTATCTTTTGCTTCTTGAATAGCGACATGCATGATATGAAGGTCAGAGGGGACTGAATACTGTAAACTTTGCTGAATGATTGACATCCAATCTTGCTTTAATGCTGGTTATATGACCTTGCAGAGGTCATATTTAAGAGGATAAAATTCTCAAGCTTAAATTCAGTTTGCCATATCGATAAATTGCACAGGATCAGAATGCTGTGATGAATGTGATTTTCAGAATGTTCACAAAGGACAATACAACCTAGTACACGGTATTCTAAAATAGCTCCTTATATTCTTCACAGAAATGTAGGCAGCTTTTTTTTTTTTTTTTTTTTTTTTTTAAATAAAGCATCCAAGGGAGAAAAGCTCAGTAAAATTGGCCATTATTGTACACCTACAACTGTAGTATAATAGAATATTCCAAACAATAGCGCAATCGCTACAAGAGTCCACTAAAAGCTATCTTGCAGATAACCAATAACATGTACAAGTAACTATGCCGTAACAGTATCCAAATAATACCACCACACAATGCCAATAATACCACAATTGAGTGCCCAAATAATAGTCCAATACAGTGCACAAATCTGCCAAAACTGTTCTGGTAGAGAGTTAAAGAAGCACTACATCGAAAAAAGACATTCTTCACAAAAAGTGATCAAGTGAAGTGTATTGTCTTGCCCGCTGCTTTAGTTTATGGGTTGCCACTCCATTCTGGGCTGCCTTGTGGGTCACGTGATCTCCATTCTGACCACCCAAATCCTACAGCGTGTGCTGTAGGCAACAGGGATCAGTCTGTCAATGCAAGTCTTTGACAATTCACTTGCTGTCTATTTATTGTAAGCCGGACTAATGGGAAGTGAAAGGATCTGAGTGACTTTGACAAGGGCCAAATTGTGATGACTAAGACTGGGTCAGAAGGTTTCTAAGGTGGCAGGTCTTGTGGCGTGTTCCCGTTATGCAGTGTTTAGTACCTTCTAAAAGTGGTCCAAGAAGAACTACCAATGAACCAGCGACAGGGACATGGGTGCCCAAGGCTCATTGGTGGGGAGTGAAGGCTAGTCTGTCTGGTCCGATCCCATGGAACAGCTACTGTAGCACAAATTGCTGAAAAAGTTACTGCTGACTATGATAGAAAGGTGTCCGAACACACAGAGCATCTTAGCATGCAGACCAGGTACAAACCTTTCACGACCACAGTATTTCCTAATGGCAGTGGCCTCCTTCAGCAGAATAATGTGCCCTACCGCACTGCAAAAATGATTCACGAATGCTTAGAAGAACATGACAAATAGTTCAAGGTGTTGGTCTCAAAATTCCAAAGTTCTCAATCCGATTGAGCCTCTGTGGGATGTGCTGGAAAAACAAGTCTGATCCATGGAGACCTCACCTCACATCTTACAGGACTTCAAGAAACTCCTTCTTGGCGCCAGGTACCACAGGTGCCTTCAGAGATCTTGAAGAGTCCACGCCTCGATGTGTAATAGCTGTTTTGTCGGCATGAGGGGGACATACACAATATTAGGCTTGTGGTTTTAAAGTTATGGCTGCACAGTGTATAATCTATGTTCCTGCTTCAATTTGCTGCGTATTTGTTTAGAATCCTTTTTAAATCCATATTGTCGGTGTTACATTTTCTTCCACGTTGTTTTTAGTACCAGTTGCTGCAAGTGATGCTTTCTCCATTTGCTTTGTGAAAAGTTGGCATCTGTGTCACATTTGTGATTAGTAACAGATCTGTTTACTCGCAATTGGCTGGTTCCTTCAGTGAATGGCAAAGATCTCGCATTAAGTAGGTGATGAACTTTACCGAGTGATGCACATGAAATAGTAACTGTGCTTGCTTAAAGGTCACTAAGCACTGGAATATTAGAGGAGAAAACTATGATTTATGCCCCCTCCCTTCTATGGTAATCATATAGGCTATTACAGATCATGTGGGGGGGGGGGGGGAATAGTGTAAAATATGTTTTCGATTTGTTACTTTTGAATACTTACTGTAACTTTATCTAGGAAGCTGCACTTCTCATATTTCTTGCTGATGGAGTTGTTCCAATTTTGTGTAAAAAAACATTTGTAGTGCTCACAGATTTATTATAAAAGAATAATTTTGTTGCATTGACGGCTGTCCATGCGCCACTGAATGAAATCTATGCAAGCCAGGAGTTGGTGTAGATTTCTGCTATAATTTACACCAGTCCATATCTGATCGGTGGGGATCCAACTCTAATGCTGTGAACCGCTGCTACAAGTGTGATTTGGCGATTCACAGTACGAGCAGTGACCGGAAAGAAAGGGAAGCAAACGCTGCGGCCCCTGCAAAACAGGTGATCGGGTTCCATGAGTCGGAATCCCAATCGATCAGGTATTGATGGCCTATCCTAAGGATAGGCCATCAATTTCTTTATAACTGGAAAACCCCTCTATAAGAAGCGTGCTCCACTTAATACATTAGCCCCACATTACTCCTGCAGACTTCAACTACGGCTGGCTTCACACGAGCATGATACGTCCGTAATGGACGGAACGTATTTCGGCCGCAAGTCCCGGACCGAACACTCTGCAGGGCAACTGTCCCGTACTGTAATCATGTTTTCAGTACATGACAGTAGTTCCACGGAGAGGCAGGGACTCCTAGCATCATACATAACTATGATGCTAGGAGCCCGGCTCCCTGCAGTGTGTTCGGTCCGGGACTTGCGGTCGAGATACGTTCCGTCCATTACGGACGTAACATGCTCGTGTGAACCCAGCCTAAGACTGGCTTATGAAAAGACAGTCTTCGTAAATCTGATCCTTTTGTGTAGCAAACGAAGGCTTTAACCAGGTGTAAAGTGGATCTGGCACCTAAATATACTGCTTTATCTAAGGGCAACATGTTAGAGGAACTGGTCCATTCTCCTATTGGCCAAAACCGCACAAAAAATATTATGACATTTGGCTAAATGCAGCGATCAAAGACTGGTTAGGTGTATGGTGTATTCATAAGGGGAGCAGTCGCCCTTCTCTCCCTGCACCCTCTTACCAGTGATTGAAGGGCTGTGTGTATACATACAGACAGCAGATGGGGAGGGGGGGGGGCACTTCTCATAAATTCGCTGGACTCAGAACCAAGATTCTGTTGTATTCTTTGCTCACTCTTATTAGCCGAACTGCACAATATTTTTTGCGTGGGTTTTGCGAGAAGGCAAGATTTATCCCCTTAGTCTGTTGACTTCACATAGGGCAGCATATTTAGGTGATAAATCCACTTTAACATTTTGTTCGTTTTAACTTAAATTTCTCCAATTCTCTTGTCTGGTGAACATTAATGCACTATATTTGCATATTATCCGGATCTCTTATTCCTATAATTTGATAAAATATAAGGTCTTAAATCTCCTTTTTTTTTTTTTAATAAAGATTGTTTACCTTTTGTCTTCTAGGATCGGAATAGGCCCTATGAGTCTTTTAACTTGCACTCTTTGGAGAATTCATTAATGGATATGATTAGGACTGATCATGAACCTCTAAAAGGTAAGGGCTCCCTTTTGAGTGTACATGCTTGTCTTGTACTGTACTTTTCTTTCAGATGTAGAATATACACCATGTTTATCTGATCTGTGCTGTATCGGGCACTATAGCTGAAGGACTTTTTGTCTTTTTTCATTGTCTAAGGCCTCATGCACACGGTCGTGCCCGTAATCGATTGTGGGCACGGCCGGCCGCCCACGGGCCGCGCGCCGCTTTTTCGTGCCCTGCTCCCATACAGAGTATGGGAGCCTGGCGCGCAAGTTCCGAAAAGTAGGACATACTCCATATTTCCTGGCAGAGTTCTACGGCACGGACACCTTTCCGTAGCGCTACGGAAAGGTGTCCGCGGCCAATAGAACCGGGTGGGTCCATAATTGTGTACCGTATTGCGGTGCACAATTAGTTTTTCCACGGTCGTGGGCATGGGGCCTTAGAAGGTATAGTCCATACTTCACACCGGTATAATGATTAGTCTGGGGTTGAAATAATGCTGTACTAGAATGTCATTATCCCATGCTGTTAGATGTATTAACCATTAATTTCAAAGTAATACCCCTCTTGTATTCCTAAACAGAAGAGATCCCTAACCTTTTGTACCTTATGAGCCAAATTCAACAAAAACATGAGTTAGTAAATATGGAGGCACAAACACAAAATTGCAAATATTTAAAGAAAAATATTTCAGTGATATTTGACACTGGGGCGTTAGGATATGTATACCATATTGTACTCCTATGCCGCCGCTACTACTACTACTCCTATGCAGCCGCACAATCCCTGCCTCGTCCATCATGTTCCATATTCTACTGCTGGGAACACTAGCCTACACAGGGTAAATATAGAAAACCTGAAACTTCTCCCAAAAAATGGATACGTTAGTGAAGAATCTGGGACGATCAGACACAATGTCGCTGGCACATGTATTCATGGCGGTGGAAGAGGTGAAATAAGAAAAAATAAAGAAAATGTTAACGTCTTGTTTTTTGCGGGACAAGTTGTATTTTTTAATAGCACCATTTTGGGGTATATAGAAATTTTTTTTTTTTTTTTCCATTACCCCCCCCCCCCCAAAAAAGTTAAACATTTTGCCACTCCTTTTCTTTTTTTTTTTTGTGTCTTAGATTCACGCCGTTTGCTGTGTGGTTTAAATAACATAATAACTTTATTCAGTAGGTCATTACGATTCTGGCACTAGCAGGCATCCACTACAGGCAGACCCGGGGGCCTTTGTTAGGACCCTGGCTGCCATAGAAGCCATCGACACCCTGCGATTGCAATTGCAGGGCGAAAGTGAGGTGAGAGAGGGAGCACCCTCCCTCCGAAACCACTTGGATGCAGCGCTAGCTATTGAGCGCCGCATCTAAGTGGGTTAAATGGGTGAGGTCGATGTTGAAATCGATCCCACCCGTTAGTGCAGGTGTCTGACTGTCTTTAGATCGCCCAACACCCGCTTTAACCGGCACAGGACACCCATGCCGGGCTTATGTCACAGCGCCGTGAATGCAAGTAGCAGCCGGGGGCAATCCCCATAAATCGAATCATGATAGACAAATATATTCCACATATCAAAAAAAGAAAGAGGGGGGGGGGGGAAGGTAGGAGAATGAGGGTCAAGAGTCTTCTAGGCAAAATGAATTTGAGAGATCATCCCAAGATATCTGAGCCAAACTTGAAGGAAGAGCTCCTCCTTATCTGAGACCATACAGTGTAACCCGTCATTGACCATAATCCAATTCAGTTTAGTCTTAACCAGATGAAGAGGAATCACAGGGCTCTTCCAGGCTGTAGCTGTAGCAATTTTGGCTGTCAGGAGAAGAAAGGATACAAATTTATGTGAGGCTTTAGACAATCTAGGGACGGTCTCATTAAGTAATTCCTGTGACGGGGACAGTTTCAAGTTAATCTGAGTTATAGAATATAACATTTATTATTATTTTTAAACAGCATGCTTGTTACCTCCGGCTGCCATCCATTTACCCATAGCCATATATGTTGCTATCACTTTAACATTACTAATGCTGTCTTGGCGTTTAAAGAGCTTGAAAGCGGAAGACCTCCTAGTGTCCTAAACAACTTTTCTGGGCAATCGGAGCACTTTTGATTTGTGATATATTTTTTTCTGAACAAATATGACGGCCGGTTTGATAGAATAATGTCTTTAAAGTGATTCTAATATATATATATCTTGGGTTGATGGGGGTGGAGGTAAGGTATCGTTGCCAAAAATCTCATGATACCACCTGTGCTTTAACCTAAAATGTGTGTGGGTTTAGCTAATTGTGTGAGGCCATTATGTGTTCTGTTTCCTTCCCCTTACTTCAGTGTTCACTTATAGTACATAGTTAGCAGTAAATGTACACGTTTTTGTTTGCTTCCAAAGGCTGAAACCTGTTCTGATCCAAGTGACACCAGTACCCAGCTCATTAAGGTTATCAGAGCGTCAATGTTGAAACTGGATCAAGGTTTTCAGCCTCTAGATGTAAATGTAAACTAGAATGTTTCTATCCACTGATTGCAAGCAGAGATCTTGGAGATGGAAAGGAATTAAAAAGCTGTATATTAGAAAGCTGCATAACTTACTGTGACCAAGCGTTAGATACGAAGAGACTTAAAACAAAAACTAATTTAAGAAGAATCTTAATACTGAAAACTGCTCCTGCGAATGGTTTCCATAAGCATCAATCGGCACATAGATGAGGACCGCAACCAACTATGTATACGTTGTAAAATATCATTCAAAGGTGAACCTAACCTTAAATTTGCAAAACCATTACTGGTGCCAAATACAGATTTGTGCATTTCACTTAACTCTCCTGGCACACACTCTGCCCCAATTAAATTGGTGGTTTCATCCTTTTATTTGGTCCCTTCTGGTTGATAATGTGTCCTGGCCCGGCTCCTAAAGACAAACCGGACAGTGCAGGGCAGAAATATTACCAATTACCAGGCAGCTGTAATACCTATTCAGCCTGGACATGAAAGGAACTTGGAGTGGGTGATTGAGTAACTGAACTGCCAGTTAGTGGTTTCTCAGACTGTTATCTCCATCCGTATTGATGGGAAGGGATTTAATTTGGGAAGGTGACGTGTTCCTCTTGCGTATAGAGCTCGATGGGAGGGATATAGCTTGGGATGTGGAATAGCACAGCCTCTGATCTTCTATAAAAAGAGAAAAAAAAAAAGCTTAAAGAAATGCAAAATGTGACTAACTTAAACCCAAAAAAAATTCCGTAAAAAGTATATGAATTTCTGAACATACACCGTCCATACAGATAGCTGAACTTGCACCATCTGGCTAAAGCAGCGGACATGTGACTTGGGAAGGAGATCTCATTGTTACGCTTTCATCCTCTTCGTGTGCTTTTTAAGCCGACACTCCTATAACTCATATGCACTACTGGTCATTCAACAAATGTCTACTGAATGCTGTTATGATGTTTTTGGCTGTTCGATGATTTTTTTTTTTGCTCATTGGGGCGGGCCAGAATTTATGTATGGCCCATGTGTATGGCTAGTGTCGTCTGGCCAATTTTAAGACATTTAAGAGGTCCTGTCAGCTCTCCTGACACGTCTGTTTTAGTGAATACTTGTGTTCCCCATAAAAAATCACAATTATGGAGCATCTTTTCGTAGAACTCTGCGATGTGCCTTTCCTCGGTTAGTCCTCCTAAAAATGTAATGAATAAATAGACCACATGGGTGTTACCATTCCCGTTGTCAAAGGGGTGTGTCCCCACGGTCTTAGACTGATTCTGTCCAATCCGTGCTCAGAGTATGGATGCACCGCCAACTAAAAGCGCCCAGTTAATTTATTCATAAATTCCTAAGAGGAATAACAGAACTTTACTTTGTAATGTTACTCTAAGAAAAGATGCTACAGAATTGTTTTATAGGGAATACAAGTATTTACTAAACGGGCATGTCAGGAGAGGTGACCGGTCCTCTTTTTAATTCACTGCATGCAGCATAGAGCTGCACAATTTGTAGGGTATGCTGCAGCTTTTTTATGCCTCATGCACACGAAACGTGTGTGGCAGCCGGGCCCCGTCCGTGATCCGTGGAAAGTTAGGACATGTCCTATCTTTCCACGTATCGTAAAGTCGCGTCCGTTTTTACAGACTCTATTCACCCGCTTAAGTGACTGGCTCTGTGAAAACTATCGAGTGCCAATCGGAGGCCGTGAAAAACGGCCTGAGTGGCACTGTCGTGTGCAACTGCACTGACACTTTATATGCCTAGTAATTTTTTACTTCTGTAGAGCCTGACTGGACTTCCTCTGCCTCTATTAAATGCAGAGGAAGCAGTTTTCAACGTAGCTTAATGGACAGGCTTGACTTGCATACATTTGGGCTAAAAACTGACATTCAGATACTCCTACAGCTAGAAGGGAAGGATCTATTCTTCAATAATTCATTACCCTTGTACATTATCCGTAATGTTCATGTTAATCTTTACTTAAGAGTATAACGTGAACGAATAAATGTATGGTTTTGAATTGCGGGCCTTGTATTGGAGTAGCACCAACTCATTAGTATGAGCACGTTCTTAAAACACAGTAAAGTTTACCTTGGTGATGTCATAACTTTCCTAGTGCCCAACTTCTATAGCGAATAGCGGCCTCCACCACCTTACATGAACAGCGTACAGTCAAGATCAGCGGGATTCCTAGAGTAACTGTACTTTCGAGTAAGGTATCTTGTGTAGTTGACACTTGAAACTTGCTTTTTTTTATTTATTTTTTTTCTCCTCCAGCTGACCGTCCTGTATCTGGAAAAAAAAATAAAAAAAAGTATAAAAATAGCACGACAGGAGCAGGTGACAAATGTCACACAGGCTACACCTGGCACCGTGACCTGTACAGAAACTCAAATCTCCAGATGACACACTATCGGTCTATTTTTGAACTAGTTAAACTGCAGTAATAAGAATATATAAGTTTGACATAACTCTTGCGAAATTTATATTTGTGACTACGAACATGTAAATTAATAGACATTAAACTGCTGTAAAGAGTATTTCCTAGGAATTTTTTATTTTATTTTTTTTTGTTCGGCTGTCTGAAACCTGACTTTTGACAAATATTCCTAACCGTTTTTGATAAAATCTCTTTAATATAAGCTTCTGAATTGATTTATTTTTTCACAGACTTGTTGGAACCTGTGCGCTACAAAAAGAATATAAATATATATACAATTTTTTATTTTTATTTTACAGCTCGAATGGGGATTAATTTTCATCACCCAGCAACCGATAACATAATGGCACTTAACAGTAAGTTTCTGATTATTTTTCTGTTCAATACCTACTTGCTCCCAGTTTAAAATTACTGTACACCATATTTCGATAAATGCTGTGAAACTTCTTTGAGATGACCACCCAAAAAAAAGGAACTATAGAGAATGCTAATACAGTACACAAAAAGCTAAAACTCACACTCCTAAATTCATAACATTGATGTCCTCGTTTGCATATAGTTTACAGTATTGTATTCCTTGATTCCTCCCTGTACCTAGTCTTGTAAGTTGTGTAATATGTAAACTCCTATTCAGACAGTATATGGCAGTGGACAAAAATATGGTTGTCACTGCATCGGAGAAAGATGTAAAAATATTTGGTGCAAGCCTCAGAGGGACCCAATCAAAAGTTCCACAGCAGGTATCTACAGACAAAATAGAGACAAGGCAGCACTTCCAAAATACTTAGGGATTTATTCACCCACCAGTTCGACATTTCAGTCCAGTCGGATCTTTCTCAAGCATGGTCTCTTGTGTTGCTTCCCAGTTTACCCTACCAAAGCCTTGTAGAGCATTATGGGAGTTTTAGTTTAATAGCTGGAGAGACACCAGTTGATGATCACTGTACAGTATCCTTCTTGGTTTCAAGCATGGCTATACCCCCACCTCCACCCTCAGGATAACCCCTTTCTTCTTGTCTGTCTTGAGGATTACTCCTCCATCAGCTTCTCAGTACCCGGCATGGCCTCCTCTTCAGTTCCTAGCATAGCCTCCCCTCCCAACCTCATTCTACTTAGCATGGCTAACTTGTTTCTTCTGGGGAGATTTCACTGTACATTCACTTGAATGAGCGAAGACTGCGATACTACGGCGTTTGACAGTATGGAGCAGCGCTCGCATGAATGCAGAGGCACCTTCAAAACAGCTAGTTGGCGGGGGTGCCAAGAGTCAGACCCCCACCGATCGATTGTTTGTTGTCTTATCCTGAGAAAAGGCCATCAATTTTATCCCTTTGGAAAACTTTTTTTTAAGCCAGATTAAGGGTGTCTGCATTCTGAAGATTTCACATATGTATTCCAGGGTTGCCAGTTTTTAGGTCGTTCTCCATGGTGTTCACTCTCATGTTTTTGTAAATGCACTTTTTTTGTTTTGGTTTTTAACCTTCTTATTAGTTTCGCCTTAAATTCGTTCTATATTAGTATAGTCAACTGGACTACAGTAGCATATACCTGAACTACTGGTCAACAGACTGTATAGGGTTGAGCATGAGGAAGGCTGGATTCAAGTATTTGGGGTGTTGTCTTAATTGCTGTGCTTTAGATATGACGTACACAGAAATGTAATCATTTTCCAGATAACCTTAGGGTGAAGGGTAAACACTTATTCCTCACCACATAAGTCTACTTGGCTCTGTCAACTCTACTTATCATTAGGGATATTAACATTTTAAATATCCGTCGCCACGCGGCCTTTTAGACACAATTGTATGGCCATTAACTCTCACGTGGGTGTGGTTTTCATCCTCCTGCGGCTGCCACTATTTGTGTCAACGCTCTTTATATGTTAAAAATGATGGAGAAATTACTGTAGTCTTTAGGAAACGGGCAAAAAATTCAGGAGCCAGTTTGACATTTTTAGTGGTCAACAACAAGAACTTTTTACAGATATCCGTATAAAACTACCCAAAACGTAAAGGCCTATTTACGTTGGGCAATTTTTGTTACAATTTGCTCATTTCTGATTATTGGCTATTGTCAATTACGTATAAGATCAAGGATAAAACTATTGTAAATTGTTGCTATTCATCGATCGTACACCTGTAAAAATCATTGGTATTGGTGGCACGATCAGTAAATGTAAATGCATTTGTATTTACATAGGGCAATGCTGCCTATAATATGGCTCTCTCATTGACTGCGAGGATCATACTCATGGAAATGTCTGTCAGATCCTTAGCCATGATTGTTCGCCGCTGGTTTGAAGAATTGTGGTGTGTAAACGGGCATTTAGGTTCCAGCAGTAAATGTTAAGGGACTTTGGCTAACAAGCCCCAGGGATTTCTCCAGCCCAGTTAGAAATGGCACATTGCATGTTCAGTCTAAGGTCCTATAGGTGCACTCACGGCCGTATTTTGGATCTATGTTGTACCGATCTGTAATACTGTACCTCTATGTGCTTCTAATTTTATACTGAAATGCACTGAGGTTGTTGTGTTTTTTTAAGTTCAAATAAATATGAAATCCATGAAAAAAAAAATTGCATGCCTTCTTATACAAACTGGTCTGTAATGTAGACCTGTAGGACTCCATGTGCCACTATACAGCGTTCACATGACCAATGTAGGCGCTGTAGTGATTTGTTTTTTTGTTTTTTTTTTGAATCAAAAGATGTCTTAAAAAGCAAAGCTTGGGGGTATTTAATTCGGGTTTAACTTTTAAATAGAGATTTGTCTGAGTGATTGAGATAGATATATATATATATATATAGAATTTTATTTTATTTTTTATAGTGTTATGTATAGAGCATTTAATTTGTGGACAGAGAAGGGTTTTCTTCTGGTTGTAAGCGTATGCTTTAGGTCTTTGAAGTGTTATCGTAATAATTCAGCATTCTGCATTTTTACCATTTTCACTGTTGGCTGCTTTATTGTGATAAGCTCCAGCTATGTTTTATTTCTTTTTTTCTTTTTTTTTTTTTGCCTCCAAGTCCCATAGGACAGCTACGTTTCTGTTCTTTTATCTTTATAGAATGTACCTTTCACAAGTCGTTTTCTTTTTTAGAAACGTGCTCAAAATAAATTCTTTGTCATTTTTTTTTTTTTTCACCCTGGACTTTTGTTCTAATAGTGGAGATATATGTGCACTTTCTAAACGCAGCAGAAGGTTTTTCTATTGATGCTCTTTCTGGAGCTGCAATGAATATGGACAGTTTAATGGAAGCCTCATTTTACGTGTTCATCAAACATTGCAGCGAATATTGCTGTAATTATTTCACATAGCCGAGTTTCCATACGTAATATTCCCGTTCCATTTACAGTATCCCAACATGTTTAGAATAGCGGTTATGGGTCTTCGGAGAACCTGCACTTGTGGATTACATTACATAACTAGCTATTCCTGAAAGGGTGTACAAGTCTTACAACGTTATTGCATATTGAAATGTCACCTTTTCAGCCCAGTGATGCTCCCGTCCACACTCTGCGCAGGTAATTGCGTCATCGCTTCATTCAAGTGTATGGTGCTGTTTTTTTTCAGTTCCCTGCACAGTGGGTTTACGGGAGCGCCAATATGCAGGAGCCACAATGCTTAACTAGTGCTGCAGACCCTTCAGTCTGAGGATTGGCAGTCAACCTCTACTATTACCAAGTGATGGTCTATCCTAGCAATACGCCGTTGTTTCTAATAGTGGAAAAGCCCCCTTAATACTCAAAACTCTTTCTTTACATTTGGGCAAGACCTCAAACTATTAGGATCCCCTGTTGGAGACTGTATTGAGAAGTGGCTGTGCATGTGAGTGGATCTCCATTAAAGTCCATGGGAGTTAAGAAAACAGCAGCGCGATAGATGGGGACACCTAACTCCTCCTGGATAAACCATTTTTTTTAATTTTTTTTGTGGCTCCGACACAGGCTTTCATAAAACAGCCCATGTCTGCTGATGTGCTGACTGTTCCACGCTGCTTCTTTACCCTGTTATCCCTTGTAAAGAGAACATGTTAATATAATGTGCGCAGGACCCTAGTGTTTTCATTCCCTGCAAGGTTCAGACATACACAAAGCGGAGTTCACATAGTCCTGGCGTCTCCCCCTTATAGCTCGATGAGGTTCTAATGTAATGCTCAGAGGGATATATAGAAATGAGCTTTGGTCATTGTGTGCCAAGAAAACATTCCCCACACCATTGCTTTACCTCAACCAGCCTAAACTGTTGACACCTGACATAAAGGGTTCATCAATTTCAAAATCGGCATAAAAAAACCTTTTGTGTGAACTGCCCCTTACATAGCAATGGCACTCTAACTGGTCTTCTGCTGTTATAGCTCATCCGTACTAAATGACGATGAGCTGTGTGTTCGGAAATATTAGTTGGATCACCAGCATTATATTCGACTGCAATTTGCTTGACTGTGCCACGCCTGTTCGTCAGAACGATTCTTGACATTCTCCTTTCATCGACCTAATTGTTTTTTTTTTTGTTTTTTTATTTGTCAAAAAATATTTCCCAATACAAAACTCATTCAGTAAGATCATTTCACATGTGAATTAAACACATTACATATAATAAAAAACCTTTTTTCCCCTCCCCTCCTAAGACATCACTAAAAGATACCGCGACTATCCTTTTTTCTTTTTTTTTTTTTGTGGGTGGGTGCTGCACCTGCCAGTCCACCCATATTTAAATGAGTGACGACCCCTCTAAAAGATACCGCGACTATCCTTTTTTTCTTTTTTTTTTTTTGTGGGTGGGTGCTGCACCTGCCAGTCCACCCATATTTAAATGAGTGACGACCCCTCTAAAAGATACAGCGACTACCCTTTTTTTTTTTTGGGGGGGCGGTTGGGTGCTGCACCTGCCAATCTCACCTCAGGTGGACGCCTCTAACTTGCTCTGAAATGTATAACTTCAAATCTTCCTGCCGAAAAGCCGCTGCCCAATAAGAATAGACACCGCTTACCTCACTCAGATTCTAGAAGAATCCAGTGCTTTTCCCTAGCAACATACCTGTCCAATAAACTCAGAGGTAAGCACCACAAAACTCCCTATAGAAAGGGGGGGAAGGAATAAACCATGTTAATATGGGCACCGTGATCCCATGTGGCCCCAAGGTTGAGGGGTCCTGTTGCCTAACATTGTAATGTGGATTCACACTGAAACTGATCCTTGGAAAACTTGCACTCTTGATTTTACGCTGCACTCCGAGGTCACGTGTCTAGTTTCCATATGGGACGCTCCGATCGTGAAAGAGCGGGTGTCTCTATTAAAGTGGCCATTCAATATTACAATATGGTAACCATAAAATAGTGGAACTGAAGGCATATGTACAAAAGAGGCAGCGCATGTGGCTGCTATAGGGTCTTGTCCCCATTTTAATGGGTGGTGGTGAGAACCTGCACATGGATGTGGTGCTGCAATGTTGGCAAACAAGGAGGTAGGAAAATGTACTTGGGTCATGAAAATGGGATTTGGACACTAGGACCTCTTATCGTGGGTGTTGTCGGGTCAAGAAGCATCAAAAAGGGACTAATTGTTCTCTGTTATAAGGCCGCCCTATCCTTTTATATACGCCACTGTGTTGAAGAACAAATTGTGTAGGAGACTCTACTGCAGCGATAAGCAATGCTCACAAAACCGCAACAGATCTAGTCCTGTAATATCAAAGCCGTATATCATCATTCAGGACAAGGATATCCGTGTTTATATTGTGTGTTAATTTTCCCACCTTTTCCTCTGTTTTCATGCAGCCAGGAGCTATGGTCGGAGACGAGGTAAATACACTGACGCTTGTTTGGGTATTTTGCTTGTCAAAATCTCCGGGTGGGGGGGGTGGGAAATCAACGATACCCAATAATCATTTACAAATTTTGTGATTTTTATTTCTTCTCCCTTTAAATCAAATTACTTTGATGATCTTAAGGTGATTTTCAACTTTTCTCTGTTGGCTTGATTAAATATTTAATTGTATTTTTCTACTTTGAATCTTCGCATCCTCACACAGTCACGGCTGCATGTGGACGAAACCATGTTCATATGCAAGGGGGTCAATAGCCGCATGATTTTGCCAGCCAAGTCGTGTGGTCACTAGCCACTGCATGTGGGCATAGTTTGGTCTTCGTGCGGCTGCCGCAGTCTTAGGGTATGTGCACACACACTAATTACGTCCGTAGTTTACGGACGTATTTCGGCCGCAAGTACCGGACCGAACACATTGCAGGGAGCCGGGCTCCTAGCATCATACTTATGTACGACTCTAGGAGTCCCTGCCTCGCTGCAGGACAACTGTCCCGTACTGTAATCATGTTTTCAGTACGGGACAGTTGTCCTGCAGCGAGGCAGGGACTCCTAGCGTCGTACATAAGTATGATGCTAGGAGCCCGGCTCCCTGCACTGTGTTCGGTCCGGTACTTGCGGCCGAAATACGTCCGTCAATTACAGACGTAATTAGTGTGTGTGCACATACCCTTACATTGCACTCTCAGGCTGGGTTTCACATGTCGTGGTCGAAATGCAATTTTTTTACCACAATTTTTGAAAATAATGGCAAAATGGCGTGGGTTTTTCTGATAATTGCGTCAAATAACGCATTTTGACTGCGACTTAAAAACACAGCCTTATGGGAATAACTTTTGACCTTGAGTATTTCTGTAATGATCTAACCCTTTTGGCTGTGCATTAATTGCTTATTAAAGAAGTGTTCCAGTTTCAGCAAGTAAAGCTTAGGCTTTGTTCACATCTGCGTTAGAGACTCCGTTAGGGGCCTGCATCACAGATCTGGTCAAAAAATGCTAGACAAAATGCTGCGCTATTTTGTCCAGTAAAACGACTGACGCCATGGTGGAAACACGACGAAACCCACTAAAGTCCATGTGTTTTGTCAGGTGGCGATGGTGTCTGTCATACAGCGGCTACGTTGCTTCCGGTATTTTGATTGCTCTGGTTCTACGACGGAGCAGGGCAACGGAAAGCACCGAAACGCAGATGTGTACGAGGCCTTATTTATATTACAGTATAATGTAAAGTTATGCAACTTTCTGGATCAACTCCTCACAGTTTTCAACATCTCTGCTTAGGCCCTGTTCACATCTTGCATCAGAGGAGTAGAACAAGGGAATGCCCGACGCAACGCTTCCGTTTCAACATGGACACCACCAGTGGCAGACGGAACCGATTTGACTTCAATGGGTCCTGTCGGCTTTCAGTCAGGGTGTCCGTGGTTTTACCATGCTCGCTATAGTTTCCGGTAATTTCTGCCAGATCTGCGACGGAGGCCCCTAACGGAGCCTCCAACGCAGATGTTAACGGTCCTACTCTTCTTCCTTCATGTTTATTTACAAGGGCTATAAATCTGTCCTGACACGGCTCGTTACAAGACACCACTCTTATAAGGCTGTGTTCACACATTGTGCTTTATTTGCGGCAAAATGGTGTGGTTTTGCAATGATTTCCAAATATGACTGCAAAAAACGTAAATTGACTGTAAAGTGTGGACACAGCCCAATTGTACAAAGCCGTACACCAGGACAGATTTTCAACCTCTAGATGTAAACGATGAAAATTCCTATTGAAGGAATTAAAAACCGAAACTATATTGGAAAATTGCGTAACTTGTCGCTTTACTCGCTGAACCCATAATGCCTATTTAACCATTGGTTTGAAAGAAAAAAAGCGAATTAAACCTAAATCCATGCACATTTCTCTTCCATTTTTTTAGTTTTATGTACATTGTACTTATGTGTTATTTTTTGTGTTGGTTTTTGGAATAAATAGACATCGACAATATTTGTATGGGTATACTTGTTTCTCTATAGCGTGTAGTACAATCACAACTGAGCTCAAGTAGATTTTTAGAAAAAAGGCACGATGGGCCTCATGTATCGACTCTGAGGATTTGTCTTACTGGCCATACCAACCAATCAGAATCCTCACTTTTATTATTTTAATATGCTTTTATGATATGTGAAGCTATCAATAAATCCATACACGGGGGAATTTATCGATTGTTCTACTCGTAGAAAAGTTGTAAACGCATCATATGTCGGAATTTGTGCAAGAAAATTGGGACTTTTGATCTGTTTCCGACACTCTCAGCACTTTTTATTTTATTTTAAAGTAGGTGGAGCTTAGGGAATGGAGTCGTGCCACCCCTGTGCTGACACATTTATTATAATTTACACCACAAACTGAAATCCATTATAGGGGAAATCCTACACCAGCACTGGCGCACGGACAGAAGATGATGCGACAAAATGTGCGCCCCTCTTAATAAATTAGCCGTATCTTACTCATGTGGGCTTCATACAAAGACTGGCGTATGAAACGCCAGTCCTAGTAAATTTACCCCTCAGTCTATACATCTTTGCCCTACTATTAATAATATTATTTACCAGTCTAGCGGCCTTCCACCCTTCGTTCACTGAATGGCATTTGTGAATGCCCATTACATTAGACGTGTATGGCCAGCCTTGGTGGTAATAGGAATTGCTTGAAATTGGGATGATGAAAAAGTATTGTTCCGTTCATGTTGTTGCTATTATTATTATTTTTTTATTATTCTTATTATAGTTTTTAATGATTCATTTTTTATTTGTTTGTACATCCAAGTGTTTTCTCTGAGAATCCATTGCTTTGAGGATTCCCAAAAATAACAGGACAAGTTATTACTGAGTAATGTTTTATGCAAGTGGTAATTAAAAATCTAGTTCTAAATGTATCATATTGTAAGTTTTTGTAGAATGATCTACAGCATTAGTTGGATTGTTGACAATTGTTGCAATAACGGTTAAGAACACAATAAAATGGATTTATAAATGGATTGTAAATTAATTAGATTTTAGTTGGTAGTGCAAAGATTTGGGGTACTGGGCCCTTTTGGGATGATGGCTTACATATAGATGATCAAAAGTAACTGACTGGGCACCACTTAAAGGGGTTGTCTCCTAAAGATAACCACTTTTTGCAATTGAAGCCAGGTATCCGATCAGATGATCGTCGCGGGTCCATCTTCAGAAACACAACGATCAGCTGTTAACGTTGGAGGAAGCTGCAGCTGCTTAAGGGGAAATGTAGTATTACAAGGGCAGGCCGGTACTGCCGGAGACTCTTTGTTCGCAGATTTCCGGTTTGGCTTATAAAGGGGGAAGGTCCCTGATAGGGCGTTTTGGAAAGGGTTGTCTTAGTGAGAACCCCCTTATTTTGAAAAATGTACCGTTTTAACTTACTAATAATTTGCCACTCTTAAATCCATTACATATCTAAAGATAAGCTATATAGTCTATTGACATTTACTGATGAGCTCACAATCCTGCTGAAAGCTACTTAGAATCCGTCAGCACGGTGCTGACTGATACACTCCTATCTGCTTAGATGAGCTCTTATAAATCTGTGGGCTCTGGGAGGAGTATCTTACAAAGATGACTTGCACTATATTGTAAAGCACACTCTTCTTTATTGATACTGAACAAGCAGGGGCTGATATTCGATGCAAGGTCAGAGATACGACAAAATCATCAGAACTCTGAATGCACTTCTCTGACCATGGAAGGTTGGATGTAACTCAAAATCGGTAAAATACAAGTAAGGCTCTGTTCACATCTGCGTTGGGGTCCCGTTCTGATGTTCCGTCTGAGCTTTCTGTCAGAACGGGATCCTGAACAGACACAAACTGACACGAACGGAAAGCAGTTCTGACAGATCCGGTGCCCATGGTTTCCGTTTGTCTCTGTTGTGCACCAAATCCTTCGTTTTGCCGGAAGCAATAGCGTAGTTAGTTAAGGCTCCAATAAGTCAGGAAATAAAAAAATATGCAGTTGTACAGGCGGAACATTTCTTCTGTTTTCAAGAGGCAAATTATCAAAACCCTAAAATTAGGGAACCGGGAAGGGGAGGGCCAAAACATATCTGCTGGAAGTGAGGGTGCCCGTATTATACCAGAACAATACTTTCCTAGCAAAATTCCCCAAACTGCAAAGGTGCGGAGTTTGGACCAAAAGGGGGATAAGTAAAGGCACCCTTTATCAGTGAGACACTGGCCTGTGCAGAAAGGATTGTGTCACAGCGTAACACACATCTATGGATTGTGTTTTTTAACCCCCATTATTATACCACCTGACTATGCCCCTTATGTACTCTGCCCAGCTTACATGTACCCCCACATTATAAACTGGAGTATTACTGGTATTTCAAACAAAACTACTACCAAGCAAAATCCACGTTACAAAAGCCAAATTGCGCTCCCTCCGCTCTGAAGCCTACACTGTGCCCAAATAGCAGTTTACTTCCACATATATGGCATCGCCATACCCGGGAGAACCCTTTTAACAATTTTTGGGGTGTGTGTCTCCAGTGGCACAAGCTGGGCACGACATATTTGCCACTGAAATGGCATATGTAGGGAAAAATGAAAATTTTTACTTTGCACCATCCACAGCGCAATCATTTATGGAAAAGACCTGTGGGGTGAAAAATCTCACTACAGCCCTTAATAAATGCCTACAGGGGAGTAGTTTCTAAAATGGGGTCACTTCTCAGGGGTTTATTTTATTCACATCAGAGCCTCTGCAATTGTGAACCAATACTTTGTAAAACGCCAAATTAGGCCTCAATTTTACATGGTACGCTTTCACTCCTGAGCCTGGTCGAATGTATAGGATATAGGATGTTTCTAAAACCGGGAAACAAAGCATAATATTTAGAGTTGTCTAGTTATGGTGGCACAAGCTGGGCACCACATAATTGGCATATCTATGGAAAAAAAATCCCAATTTCACTCAGCAACATCGAGTGCATTCTAATTTCTGCAAAACACCTGTGGGGTTAACATGCTCACTACACCCCTAGGTGAATACCTTGAGGGGTGCAGTTTCCAAAATGAGGTCACTTCTGGGGGGTTTCCACTGTTTTGGTCCCACAGAGGCTTTGCAAATGCGACATGTTTCTAATATATAAGGCCTTAAAAGCTACTTCACAACTGAACTGGCCCCTGTAAAAATAGCCTTTTGAAATATTTTCTTGAAAATGTGAGAAATTGCTGCTAAAGTTCTAAGCCTTGTAATATCCTAAAAAAAAAAAAAAAGGATGTTCAAAAAAATGATGCCAATCCAAAGTAGACATATGGAGGATGTTAATTAGCAACAATTTTGTGTGGTATAACTGCCTGTCTTACAAGCAGATACATTCAAATTTATAAAAATGCTAATTGATGCAAATTTTCGCAAAATTTTGGTGTTTTTCACAATTAAATACTGAATGTTTCGAGCAAATTTTGCAAGTAACACAAAGTCCAATGTGTCACGAGAAAACAATCTCAGAATCGCTTGGATAGGTAAAAGCATTCCGGAGTTATTACCACATAAAGTGACACACGTCAGATTTGAAAAATGAGACTGTCAGGAAGGTCAAAAGTGGCCAAAGAGGGAAGGGGTTAATGAAGTGTACGTGATTATTGACATGTGTACGACAGAATTATTGTGAATGTACTACAGAAGTACGGTATTTACTCTTTTATGTATTAATGTTAATATTCCCCTTGTGCTGTCCTTACTGGTATATACTGGTAATTCATCTGTATATTAAGTTGCTGATTTGCTTTTTTTTTTATTTTGCTACATGTTTCTGAGTGTCTCCGAATTCCAATAGTCTGATACGGTTTTAACAAAACTAAATATACCATATAGTATTTATTATTATTATTATTATTATTATTATTGTGCCCCCTAATAACTGGAAACTATAAGACTATTAGGCTGGGTTCACACATTCCGTTTGGAATTTTGAGGCAGATTTTGCTCTGCCTGCCCGCCGATTTTCGCAGCATTTTTTGCCCGCGGCCATTGAGCGCCGTGGGCAAAAAACGCCGCCAGATACGCTTTCTTTGCCTCCCATTGATGTCAAGGGGAGGTCAGAGATGTAACGAAGATAGGGCATGTCGCTCCTTTTTCCCGCGAGACGGTTTTTCCGCTCGCGGGAAAAGCAACTCCTCCGCCTCCCATTGAAATCAATGGGAGGCATTTTCGGCCATGTTTTGGCACGTTTTCCAACGCGGTTTCCACGTCAAAAGTGTGAACTGACCTCTGTGACCCTATAAAAGCACAAGACTGCAGGTGACTTCTAATATTATATAGGAGGTATCCTCCTGCTCACCTTCTGCAGAATCACGCTGGCGCTGGATCCTTCCTTGTATTCCTGTTCGACTTCTAATATTCATAGTAATTTATAGTAGGGGTACAATATACATGATCTAACTCCTCAGCTGCTGCAGAACTTTTTTTTTTTTTTAAATGGAGAAAGGGGGATATTCCTGTCTAGGTTTCATTGTATATGAAACACCCTAATCCTTTTCATCAAGAAGGGCTATATTATGTTCTGCAGCAGTTGGGACACAGAACTCTATAATACACTGCAGCTGCTGAAGAACCTCTTCATAAAGAACAAGTGAGCACTTCATGTCAATCTCTGGTTCTAACAGACGGCTTTTGCAGAAAGAGATAACCAGTACCTATGTAGCGCTACTTATCTCTCTATAACCATCAGGTCCTGATTTCAGAATGTGATGTTTTATATCAATATTTTTTAGACATGTCAGTGCAAAATTTCCATTGACGTGTATTATTCTAGGATACACACTATTTAGGCTATGTTCCCATCTTTATCGCTATATGTTCCCATCTTTATGGCTATGCAGCACTACTCCTCCCGTCAAAGCGATGGACACCACGACGGGTGCCGGTGGTATCAGACGTACAGCTGATCGCACACTGCATCCTTTTTTCCAGTTCAAACTGAATCCAGGATGCAAATGTGAACAAAGCTTTTCTGTTGGGTTGCTTAGGGTCTTCTAGTATCTTTCCCTTTTAAAAATAATCTTTTAATTATCTCTCTCTATATGATTAAAAACAATGTTTCAAAATCCAGCAATTGAAGGAGTTTGGTTTTATTATATATATATATATATATATATATATATATATATAATTTATTTTTTTTATCTAGATTTGTAATTTTACTTTAAGATTGGTACTCTAAACTTCTATCACTTTCTAGGTCGATCTTCGCTTTTCCCGTTTGAAGATGGATTCCTGAGTGACAGTCACACTGACCAGTCCTTGTCATCGGGCTTGAGCTCTCCTACACACTGTCAGAACGGTGAACGGGTTGAGCGCTACTCTCGTAAGGTGTTTGTTGGCGGATTGCCTCCAGACATTGATGAAGGTACTTTATAGTATCATATAATGTGATCCAATTCGACCAAAATGAGTAAAAACAGATTTCCCATAATTCAACGTAATACTAAAGTAATGTAAATTAAATTCTTTTAATAGTTAACTATTTTAAATAACGAATAAATGGGTTCCATATTTTAAAGTGGTATTCCGATCTTAGAATTTATGCCATATCACTAGGATATGGCAAATGATCCATAGGGGCCCGACCACGAGCCGCGCTGTGTCTCGAGAACGAAGGGACCAAAGTTACTTCTTTCCCTGCACAGTGGCTTTTCATTCCGACCACTGAGCAGGGAAATAGAACACCACTCCATAGATGTGAATGGGGATGTGTTAGAGTATGTTCACACGTCTTAACAAAATACGTCTGAAATTACGGAGCTGTTTTCAGGCGCAAAAACGTCTGAAATTCAGAAGCGGTTTTCAAGTCAACGCGTTTTTCACGGCGTCAATTACGGATGTAATTGGAGCAGTTTTTCAATGAAGTCAATGAAAAATTGCTCCAATTACGTCCCAAGAAGTTACATGCACTTTTTTGAGGCGGGCGTCTATTTATGCGCCGTCTTTTGACAGCGACGCGTAAAAATACACCTTGTCTGAACAGAACATCGTAAAACCCATTGCAAGCAATGGGCAAATGTTTGCAGACGTAATGGAGCCGTCTTTTCAGGCGTAATTCGAGGCGTAAAACACCCGAATTACGTCTGAAAATAGGCCGTGTGAACATACCCTGACAGTTCTCTGTACAGCGGATAGCAGGTAGTGTCAATGTGCAGAGAAGCATTGTGAATGCGCCACATCGCTTAGCTGGCGACACAGCCCCTTCAATATGAGGATTGCAGGGATCCTGACAGTCAGACTCTCACCAATGACGAAATTAAGACGTATCCTAGCAATATCTAGTGCACTTTTTGTGGTGGGAAATTTTGGTTGCATAGACATCCATCTGTCTCCAACTTATTTCTAACCTACCAGATGTATGTATGAACAGGTAGAAGAGAATAGGACTGCAGGGTCAGACTACACAGTTTGTTTGTAGTCTGTTACTATAGAGACCTAGGTTTACATAAGAGCTGTGGCCACAAAACGATATATTTATTTGAGACTACATTTTCATCTGAGATGCATTAGAACAATAAAACAATTGGTTGCAATGGTTGGCCTTCCCTTTTAAACCTACCTTTCCAAGGTTTCTTTGAACTTACACTTCCATTTCTATATTTCCGTATTAACCTATAAACCCCCATTATAGAATATCAGAATCTATAAAACGCAGATAAGGAGACCTTTAAAGAAGATTTAGCGGTATGAGTTTCAGCACCCTGTAATAACACCCTGGCTTCCTGAACCTGTGCTCTGGCAGTTCTGTTAGGCTGAGTTCATACAGAGTTTTTTGCAGGCAGAAAATTCTGCCTCAAAATTCCGTTTGGAATTTTGAGGCAGATTTTGATCTGCCTGCACACAGTTTGCCGCGTTTTTCGCTCGCACCCATTGCGTGTCACGTGCAAAAACGCAGCGAAATATGCTTTCTCTTCCTTCCATTGATGTCAATGTGAGGTCAGAGGCGTAAACGCCCGAAGATAGGGCATGTCGCTTCTTTTTACCGCGAGCGTTTTTTACCGCTCACAGTAAAAAAAACGCATCCGCCTCCCATTGAAATCAATGGGAGGCATTTTCGGCCATTTAGTGGCGCGGTTTCAGACGCGGTTTCCGCATCAAAAAAACGTTTCAAACTCTGTGTGAACAGGGCCTTATTGGGTCACTTTTCCTCCTTGCAACTAATCAGATCACTTAAATGTATATTTTACTTGAAAGAATTTTCTCAGGATTATCGCCTATCCTCAGGGGTGTGGCACCCGAGTGCCCCATGTGAATGGAGCGGTACTACGCATGCCCGGCCACCACTCCGTTCACTTTCTACTGGGCTGCCGGAGTTAGCAAGTGAATAAAATGGTGGCCGAGCATGTGCATTTAGCAGTACCCATATAGCCAGCAAATATAAATCACATGTGGGGCCTCACTTTAAATTGCTGTATGGGTATTCCCATCTCAGACATTTATGGCATATGCCAAAAATGTCTGTCTGTGGGGGCCCACACCTATGTCGGGAATGGACACCCCCCCCCCCCCCCAACATCCATCCTGCCTCATGAGGTGTCTACTCCCATTTTGTTCCAAGCGTGCTCCGCTTTTTCCAGAACACTGTCTCCCATAGAAGTTAATCGAGTGAGCCGAGCACAGAGTGTCCACCTTTCCATTTGTTCTCTGCCCAGGTGCAGGGGCCGGTTGCCATCTGATCAGGCGGAATAGGGTCAGCGGTTCCCAACTACCTGTACCTTTTTAATAGATTTGTGGTAAATCCTGTAGATATGCCATAAATGTCTGCGATGGGATCACCTCTTTAACTCTGCATTAAGCAAATTGCATTAAAATATATACTTGCTTGTTATATTGTGTTATGTTTTTTCCAGATGAGATCACTGCAAGCTTTCGGAGGTTTGGTCCTTTGGTGGTAGATTGGCCTCATAAAGCAGAAAGTAAATCTTACTTTCCACCCAAAGGTAATAAAATGTATTACTTTTTCTTAGTTAACAGGCTTGTCAGAGACACTTCTAATATATAGAAACAATGACTTTTGCTCATGTTTTGAGCATCTTTATGATTTTGTTCAATATAGATTATATAGGGCGGATACTTTCCACAAAGCTTCATCTTTTGGTAGCTGCTTTGTTCATTCACTTGACACAGTGGTCCTGGGAGAACGGCTGCAACCATTGCCCTCTGTTTATAAGTCAAACTGGTGGAAAAGGTGATTCTGAACCCTAGAATTGGGGATGAGGATGAACTATAATACCAGACACAACAGCCCATGGACAAGAGTTGCGCTAGTGGAAAAAGAACAGACCCTTTTTTTTTTCTAATCCAGAGCCATTCCTTTAAATAGAGCCAGGTCCCTCCTGAATAAGCACCGCGGACTATGGTGAAGGGGCTGGAAACACTTGCTTCTAGCACTAGTTTTTATGAAGTTAATGACCATCACTTGTTGCTTGCCTCATCTGACCATGCTTGTTGGGTAGTTACCAGTAGTAACTGGCCTTCTCAGTCATTTCTGTTTGTACATGCAGAATTTTGTTTCCTACATACATGTATGTAATATTCAAACAGTCATAATGTGGACGTACGTTACGTCGTCTGTGTCATGGCTGTAATACCTGGACATCTTGCCACTCTGTTGAACCAAACTTAGGTAATTATAGAACCCTATAGTGATCTAAATTTGCTACAGTAGAACAATAGGAGATCTGGGTGTTACCGCCGTCTGAAATCGGCCTCATGTTCAAAATTAGTTTTTCTTTTTAGTTTTTTTGTATTTCCATCTTTGACAAGCTACATTCATGCTGATATATGGAAAAGAAAGATAATATATTTTGCTCACAGAATTCCACAAACGTTTCTGGTAGATATAGGAACGTTTTCCTGTTTATACACTGGCTTTGCTTTTTGCGATTTTTATAAAAATATTGTATAGTGAAGATTCTCCATTTAGGCTGCCAACTCTGCTCGGTCTTGTTTTCTAGGTAGGGTTAGACCACTATTGGATTGTAAATGCTTACTTCCTTGGTTGGATAAATAGGTATTTGCTGTGAGGGAATTATCTGCCCCCCACAGTGACCACTGATCTCCTAGACATGACGGTTTCCTGCCTGTTGCCATTTTTGCCTGTTCATAGGCCGTAGGGGGTTATAGAAGGATGTACTTCATTGAGGGGGTATTCCCATCTAAGGTGCTCTGTTTGCATCATGCTGCCCTAGTGTTTCTGGTAAGATGATGGACCCCGTTCATGCCAAGTCTGGCAGAGTTAGTGATCTGTCACCGCACCGAATTCTGTTTTTCTGCTCCTGTGACAGTACAGAAAAATGGAATGCCTAACGCAGATGTAAACACAGCCCAAGACTATTATAGCCGCAAGCGAGCATGGCTGTTTCCTTAACTCCGATAGGAATTAATGGTGAGAGCCATGGACCTCTCTATTTGATTCTCTGCTTGGAGGCAGCGGCCCCCTTACCGGTCAGGACGGGGGTCGGGTGATCCCTGTTCTGGTTATAGGGGAAAGTCCCGCATCTTTCAGACCTTTGGTTGATGTGTTATAAATATCTTAGAGGTGAGTTTACTTTGGCCAATTATTTTTCGTTTTGCTGCTGTCTGAGCAGTCCTATCAACCGTTAACTAGTGTAAATGAAGAAAAAGACCAGCGATAAATGCCAAAACTATTTGTCGTTGATATATCATTTACTCAAGACATTACTGCCTAATGCACGACTTTCTGGAACAGTCACTGGTCATTAATTGACGCTCCTCACCTGGTGGAGATATTTAATCACCGGTCGTTCGTCGCCGGTTTACAAAGTCGTTTAATTTGTAAAGGGCTTTTTAGTAAATTAAGTAGTAGTACCATCACTGATTTTCTTTTTTAGGGCTTGTCCACATGCTGCGGAATTGCTGTATTTTTTCCAGCCAGAAAAAACACCGCAGAATACAGTAGCAGCATAGTGGATGAAATGTAACAAATCTGATCCACACGCTGCGTAAAAATTCCCAGCAGAAATTTGACCTGCGGTGCGTATTTTTTTGGACCTCAGCATGTCAATTCCTGCTGCGGAAAGTGTCCAGAACTGCTGCATTTTTCAGAGATGTCTCCAACTCCTAACATTGTGGAAAACGCAGCAATTTACGCACCATTTTCTGCCGTAAAAACCGCAGGATATGGTGCGTTTTTGCCGCAGCAGAAAGTCTCTAACTTTGAACGGAATTGCTGCAGAAATTTTCTGCAACAATTCCGTTGTGTGTGGACAAGCCCTTAAGCATAAAGAAATCATGATGGCTCGGGGTGGACACCTGGGCCATGTGTTCGTATCTGGAATTAGATTGGGAATCTCATTGGGTACAGAAACTGATGTGATTGGTACAATCTCTGTAGAGCGCTGCAGAATATGTTGGTGCTTTATAAACGGCAATAAATAAATATTTTGTGAATGGCACGGACTGCCGTGTGAATACTTGTTCTATAAGTAACTGTTTGAAATTACCCTAGTTTTTTATTAAATTACAATCGGGTTTCTGGTTACTTTGCTCATTTCGTACACCTTCCTCCGGCTCCTCGTGAATACGTTACTCCTTGGCACACATCACTGTTATGGTTTTATAATCTAGTAAGGAAAATGCTTCACCAGAACACTCCTAGTAATGAAATACTGGAATTCTCTGCACATTCCTGCTCGATTACTGGACTGAATTATTGAACTCTCTCTTTAGACTTGGAAATAGTTTTCACTGGTCCAGAAAGACTGCAATACGTTAAAGCTAAGTGCTTTACCATGTACACTAAATACTTCATTATTTCTTAAAGAATATCTTGTTTTTTGTTTCTTTTTATTTTGTACAAAGACAAAAAAAGTAAAAATAATAATATTATTCACAGAAGCTTTCAAAGGGCTATGATGGCCTCAGTATGGCCCCCCCATCTAAATTGACACCACAACTTTACAAAATTCGACTAAAAATGTACTTTCTGGGTAAATGCAAAACTTTTTTTTATTTCTTGCTACGATCTAAACCATTTTCTATAGGTTTACTAGTCTCCTTCTAATTTTCTTTGCAGAATTTTTATTTTGCATGTATGTTGGGATCAGGTAATCGTTCTGAAATTGGCTAAAGATTGGGTATTTCATTTTACTGGCATCAAACCTATTTCTATACCTATCTTAAAGAGCCGTTTATTATCTTAAAGGGGTATTATGGTTTCTACAAATAATTGTTATACATTGTGTAAAGAAAGGCATACAATTTTCCAATCTACTTTCTATATCAAGTCTTCATGGCTTTCATGATCTCTGCTTGAAATAGAAGCTTTCATTGATTTCTTCCAAATCTGCCCTGGTTGTGTGATGGATACACCGGTACAGAGGTGATGAGTTGCAATACAGTCATTAGCTGTGTCTTGTAACTAGTCGTACACCTATATGTCCATCACCCGACCAGGACAGACTTTTATCAATAGGAGTAAACCATGAAAGTTCTAATTCAATGACTGCAAAGAAATCTTGAAAACCGTGAGGAATTTAAAGTATATAAAAAACTTTTCATAACTTTTCATTACCTAAAGAAAATCATTTATTCGCTGGAACCGGAATACCCCTTTTTTTTAATTCAGGAGCTCCACACCCGTCAACCCCAATATACTTTTAATGAGATCTCTGGGCTTTTGTTTCTCCATGGATGAACAGTATATGATGCTGTCCTTCAAGGAGTGGCATTGCTCAGCTGAGTTATAGAAAACATTTCTCTTGTTAATCAAAGTCGATTATACAGATAAAGACCGATCCACAACTCAATTTCTTGAAGGTGCTGACCGTGTCATGAACTGCCTGAAGCATGCTGGTTCATACGCCGCCTAAAACTGTAGTGCGCTGGAGTACAATGAGACATTTACTGCTTTATTTTTTTTTTATTTTTTTTTGTTTTGTAAATTTGGTGCATCTTTGTGCTCCGGAATTAAATTACGTGGATTTGTGCCCATTTTTGGCGTCCATGATGGTAAATCTGTCCGTTTATAGGAGACCCCACCACCTCTCCTTTTTAAAAAGTGGCAAAAGTTGTGGAAAGTCACAAATTATAGCGCAAAAATGGCATGCAGCATAAGCTGGAACTTTTCTACGCCATATAAATGCCTTTTGATAAATCCCCCCCCCCCTTCCCATGTTTTTGTTTTTTTTGCGTTTTGCTTGGATTGCATTCATTGATTCGAAAATGTAAACTTAAAGGGGTTGTCCACTACCGGACAACTGATAACCTATCGCACCGATCCGCTTCTCCAGCTGCCTTTGAGCATCGGACAACCGTGCAGGAAGCAGATGGCCACAGAATAGTGCAGCTTTTCTCCTATTCAAGTGAATATGAGCGGCAATGCTGCAGTTTGGCAGCACAGCCCCTATGCAATGTACGGAGCCAACTGCTTCCAGCTCCGTACATTTCATACTGTGCAATGACATCCGGTGCCCGCAGGCAGCCAGAGCAGCTGACCAGTGCGGGGTCCAGGTGTCTGATCCGCACCAATGATATACTGATGACCTATCCGGTGGGTAGGTCATCTGTTGTCCAGTAGTGGACAGCCCCCTTAATGCAGCTAGTGTTGTCCTACTACATATAGTAATCCATAAAGTCCTGGTCTGCCATTATGCATCCGTTCCATACTTGACTACTTTCATGAAATTACTTTGAGACCGCATAAGCCTCACCCTAATATACTTTGACCATACTTTCACAATTCCTGGTTGGTCTCTCTACAATGGAGCCAGCCACAGTACCCTCCATGAAATAGTACTAGGCTAGCCAAACAAATCACTTGTTTGCCTGCCACAGAGTACTGGCTTTCCCAGGAGTTTGAGAATGGGAGTCTCCTGGATATTCTGGGAGAGTAGGCAAGTCGGGTCTATCCATGTTGGCCTGTACTTGCGATTATTTCTCTAACTTGAAAATAGCGAATTGCTTCCATTGAACGCTGTGCTGGCTTCTAGCACATTACAATCCCATGTAATATAATACTTTCTCAGTTACAGCTTATATGTCTGTAGCGCTAACATGGGCAATTATCCCTTCATAAAGCCGTTTAGGTTCTGAATAGGAGCTTTGAGTGTGAAAGACCTTCTTCTAGGAGATCCGTTTGTGTTATTTACTGCTGTACCGCAGGCGTACAATCTGCGCTCGCAATAGATTGCTATCAGCGTGCGACTTCTTTTTTCACTTTCACTAACTTGTTGTTGGTTAAACAATGAGAATGGATTCAGCAGGCGGCAGTGCCATTACTGGAATTCATGCCGACAAGCTGCAGTGCTGCATGGTGAAAGGAGGGGAAAAAGCCAAACTGTTTTGCTGTATTATTAAAAAATTTGATTTCATTAGACTGCGGATCTTTCCCTGATGCTATGAAAGTATCCATTCATTTATTTATATATACGTGCGGGTTCCAAATTCTGTTTTGACAGCTGTACTTGGTAAAATAAAAGTAGCTGCCAGAGTTTTTGTTTTTCCCATCTGCAGCTCTGTTTCCTGTTTATAGTGCTGAAAGAGCAGAGCGATTATGGGTGATTTGACACTGAGGGTCCACATATTATTTTGACATATAGCTACCGGAGACCAGAAATTTGTCCCATTTTCTTTGGCCGATGAAGAAAAAAAGTTTAAGGAATTGCAGCGCCACGTTTTATATCTTAAAAGGGGTTCCCCACTTTGGACAATCCTTTTTGTTGGAAAGGTCTCTTGACCATAAAATGACCCCCTGCTGGGACCTCCAGTGATCAGCTGTAATCTGTGGGGAAACCCGGCAGTAAGTGTTTGGGTTCACTGCAGCGCCACCACAGGGAAATTACACAGTGCCCATTCAAATCAATGAGTGGCTTGTGTTTTACTGGACAGGACAGGTCAGGTCCTCCAGAGCAAGAGGCGCTTTTTGTAACTGCTCTGCACTCTGGCTAAGAAATCAGTCCTGAATAGGGGACCACCCACTATTAATCAGGACTCCGTAATGGGGTATATGACAAAAAAGCGCCTTTAATGAGGACCCATCAGTTCTCCCTACATGTCTGTTTTAGTACATACTTGCAATCCCCATGATGTAACAATTCCTCCGTATCATTTCTCAGAACTGTGTGGTGCCTTTTCTGTTACTGGAAATGTATGAATAAATGTAATAACTGGGCGTTCCCGTTCCATCTTGTCAGAGGTGTGTCCCTACACAGTCTGACACTACCCAATTAGTGCTGACCGTTTTAGACTGTGTAGGGACACACCCTATTGACAATGGAGATAGTGACGCCCAAAGTATTGCGGCATTCTCCAACGTGTGTCATGTTATGCAGGTATATTAATGATGTTCATCATATAGGCACCACATGGGTCTGTACAATATATGTGCACTGGTATGGAACAGGGTATCTAGGATATGGCCTGGCCAATGTCAGGGTGTTCAGTGAGCAATTGGACTAGAGCAGTCCATTATCTGCTGCAGGTAATAACTTGTCTCTTTACTTTATTAAAGTTTTATTGAAAATCTATTTTTACGCTTCATTTTATGGCCACATATGTTTAGTCTTTTTCAGCTTGTAACCAGACCAAATCCTTCTCTCATGCAGGATTTTTGTATATAAGCAGCTTGTAAGATGTGATAATATTTGATTTGCATATGAATTTGGCATGAAGGACAACAACATAAATGAGGCTGCACCACTGAGGTTGCCTCAGGCTGCGCCACTGTCCTGGAGACCTTGAGTTATATAACTCATTGGAGTATCTTAGAGATAGCGAATTAGGACTATTTGGGGTTCCCCCCTTTTTAAAATACACAATTTAGCAGTATACTCTATAAATTGACAGCGGATTAGCCAGGCGTGTGACTTGCCATTCACATCTGTGCAACAGTCAATGTTATTGGTCAAAACCTGGAGCTCTAGTCTTTGATACACACACTTCTTATATGTATTCGCTTCTAAAAACCTCACTAAAAATGTAAGACGCCTAATTTAACATCCATTGTTTACTTCCAGTGGATAAAATTCTGTCCATGGTCATGTGATGGTCACACAGCTTAGATACATAATACAGTAACAAGCTGGGCACCGGTGTCCATCACATGACCATGGACAGAATTGTATCCACTGGAAGTAAACAATGAATGTTTCTACTAAATATCAACAAGCCAAGAAATTGAAAACGGTCCGGAATTAATACACAAAATATATAGCAATATTGTTTAACTTTTCATTATACAAAAAATAACATTTAATTTGCGGAAAGTGGACAACCCCTTTAAATGTAACATTTCATGGTATTTGTCTCTTCTAGGAGTCTGACTAGTTTCTGTCTCTTGTCCTTTGTAAATTGAAATGCTTCCGTCTCGAAAAACTGCCAATTTACTATGTGGTTGTGACAATCCTTTTAGAGCACAAGGCTTGTAATTTTCTTCATTGAAGCGGCTTTCTATAAAATGTCAAGTTATGCTTCTCTGGTTTCAATAAAAGTATGAGGCGGCAGAAAGTACATCTTTCCAGTTGAGGTGCCGTTTTCTTTCTATGAGAACACTGTCTTTATCTCAAGATTTTGTAAGTCCCTGTGGTTAGTCATAGGACGTTTTTAGTTTTTTTTATTGTTTATGGCCCGGTATAAAATGCGTTCAATTGTGAGTGCATTTGCTCTACAATTTTCTGCATTTTTCTATTTCACTATTGGACAGAACATCCCTCTCTCTCTCTTTGTGTTATTGAGATGTTCTTGCCTTTTCCATGTTCTTTCTGTGCAATTCTTGCATGACGAGAACACTTTAATCCTAAATGAAGGACACCTGGCTGCCTGGATCCATAAATGGCATTTTAATATCAGTCATTTGACTTATTAAGCCTGCAAGGCTTTAGACGTTCAATACGAGAGCGCCTCCTCATCTGTGACGCTTGGCATTCTGAGATCATTGTACTCAAGGTGACTCTGGATAATGTCAACTCCTCTTGTTCTAAATTCTCCCGGTCTAGAGAAATGGTGCTGTCCCAAACCACCTATGAGACTTCAAATTCCTCAGTAGATAGATTTTTTTTATTTTATTTTAGATTTAATGTCATATATTTTTCTTAATATTTTTTTTTAGTTTTGTTATACTAAAAAAA
This sequence comes from Rhinoderma darwinii, assembly GCF_050947455.1. Taxonomy (NCBI): domain Eukaryota; kingdom Metazoa; phylum Chordata; class Amphibia; order Anura; family Rhinodermatidae; genus Rhinoderma; species Rhinoderma darwinii. The sequence continues at coordinate 30,685,690 of NC_134697.1, read as the reverse complement.
CTGTTGTGTAAGGGCTTGTTCACATCACCGTTGCCCTTCTGTTGAGGGGTTCCGTTGGTTTAACCCCTCAACGGAAAGGCAAAGGGAAGCCTCCGCTTCCCTCACCATTGAACTAAAAACAAAAAACACAAGTCCGCTATTGCATTTTAATGAACGAAGCATTTCCAGGACATTTTTTTTTAGAACTGCTTTTTTAAGAGCTCATTCAGACGAACAATTTTTACATCCGAGTGTAGAACTGACCACACCTGGACTGTACACTGACCCATTATAGTATAATGGGACAATTCAGATGATCCTGTTTTTTTATTTATTATTTGTTTTGTTTTTTGGCCATTCATTCGTGATGAAAAAAAAACAAAAAACGCAGCGTATCTTTGTCCGTTTTTCACCCAGGAATGGCCTATAGAAGTCAATGGGTCTGTGTGAAAACCATGCACCACACTGACGGTTTTCACGGATGGTTGCCTGGAGACATTTTGAAAAGTAGAGTCAGAGCAGTGTGGTCCTGAATGTAAGACATGGTCAGAAGCCAAAAATACTCACAAGAAAGATCTCACAATGGACAATTTTAGGAAAAAAAGATGTCAGACTGACAAACTGAAGACGGTCTCAGAAGTCGGGAAAACTGATGAAAAATGTTCCGTTTTTCATGGACTGGACTCGGAGGAGTTTTAACAATCCTCACCTGTATAATCCCTTTTGGAAAACTGCAATGGTAACTTAAGTGGTGCAGTTTTTACCAGTCATAGGGGAAAAACTGCTTCAAATCCACAGCGAAACCATGGTGAATAGAGACACTTGTTTTGTGTTCTTTTTAAAGTAAAAAATCTGCATGCCCCAAAAACAATTGCAGGGCTCCAGGGTGGCACTGAGGATGCATATTATTATGTTGAGTGTGCGAGGTTCCTTCATTTGACACTATTCACACACAGAGGAAAGCCCTCTTCTACAAAAGTCCAACCTATGGCAATACACTATTTGTACTGAGTGGTCTGCGAGGGGGACCACTGGGTGGCTCACTGTGTCGGCGGCGCCTGTTACGTCACTTGAAGCCGTCCTGTGCTGGCAGAAGCACCACGTGCAAATGCTGACTGGGCTGGTAATTCTGTTTGCATCCTGTAAACTTTTGCAAACTTGTAGATACATATATTATTTTGTAATTGTTTCAATTACAACTTTTAATCAATAATCATTTGAAAGCAAGCAAGATACATTTGCTGAATGATCGGGATAGATAACCTCTGGTTGTAAATGCTCCGTTTTTAATCATAAATTATCATTCCTGTTGCTCGTTCATATTCTGATGTGCCCAATTTATCTCTACATCTACGTAAAGGGCACAAGGATGGTGTTTTATATCAATAGGATATGTAGAAGCTTAAAAATTCATAAGCTCTAAGTTGTTAGGCTTCCCTTTAAATGTCTGCTCCTTTTTGTAAAGTGCCATTGCAGTTCTGTGTTCCCTGCGGGAAAAGCAAAGAGATTTTAAAGGTTGATTTTATTTATTAAGTTATATTCTAATGTAATAACTGGTGGGAAAAAGTAGGTATTTTCTACGCAACGTTTAAAGGATTTGTTCCTCAGAGGGCATCGGTGGTAATGCTGATGGACTGGAAAATTGGATTGTTCTATTAATAGTGCAGTGTGGTTATGACGACCGTGCCTGACGTGGCTGTTTTTGCTCTTTTTTTAAAGGTTATGCCTTCCTGCTCTTTCAAGAGGAAAGTTCCGTGCAGGCTCTGATAGACGCCTGTTTAGAGGAAGACGGCAAGCTTTACCTGTGCGTGTCCAGCCCCACCATCAAGGACAAACCTGTAAGGAACTTGTATTTCATCACCTTCAAGAAAACGGACACATATATATTCAATTGTGTTTAGGGTCTGTTCAAGCTGCCCATGAAAATTTCCAACTTCAGTTTCCAAACTCTCCTAGAAAAACGGGGTTGGCATGGGTAGCAAGTCGCTCTTTTCTCTGACACTGTATTGATACGGGTGCCATAGGGAAATTTAACTCTTGCTGCCAGATTCTCCCACAACTAGGGAGTCTGAAAAGGATATCTTGTGATCCATTTAATTTTGGGGGACCTTTCTAACAAAAACGGATTATCCAAAAGGGACAATCCATTTTAAGTCATTTTCTGATTTTGATATTTTTTTGCCTGTGTGTTAATTTTTGTTTGGCTTGTTTTCACAATAGGTTGAAACATTCCTTTTCTCTATTTTCAGAATAGATTATCACCAGGGGGTTATAAAGATTGTTAAACTGATCAAAACTAAATAGGGCTATTCCTCCGACAATAGCAGAGGGCAGATTGTATGCACGCTTTATAAGACTCCGTATTCAGCTCTCAAAAATACTGCCCCTACCCGAGACCAGGATGTGGCAGAAGATAAATACACATTAGTTAAGTGTTGCCCAAACCCACTAAATAAATTCCCTCTTAAGTCTGTATGAAATCTACTTACGTCCCTGGTAAGAGAACCATAAAGCTCAGAACTAATCCACTTCGCTTCCACCTTCGACTTTCAGCTTCTTTATGGGGCAGTTGGGGCTGATAGCTGTTGGCTGACGACAGCCATGCCACTTCTGTGGCCAGCTTAAACGTACGGGCAACAAAAGACCTGTAACAGTTAAACCTGGTCAGTAGAAGGTCATTCATACAACGCTCAAAATGTTGTACCCTATCAAAAGGGCAGATTTTTGCTAGTGTGGGTTATTAGAAGAGTACTCCCTAAACGTACCAGCTACTGCCCTATTTAAGAGTTTTGAAAAGTGATAGTTGTCCCCTAATTTCACAACGTTTCCTGTCCGCCAGACTTTTGGCCCCCTGGATGCTATCTGTGGATAATTTAATGCAATAACATGTTAAAAGTCCAGTAAAAGAGAACAGGAAAGGTAACCCCTCTTTTAATCCATTGATGTAGAGTCATCAAATGGGATGGTTCACTCCCAATCACAATTTGTAACCGCATCTTCCTTGCAAAAGTATTACTTATTTATGCCAAACAAGTTTTACTTGAGTAAATAATACTTCTGCAAGCAAGATGCTGTCACCTACTCTTGTGTATTGTTCATGACATCACATTTGTGACATCACTGTGGCTGGTGCATTGGTCAAGTGATGCGATATCTCTACAGATGACTTGTCATTACGAGTTCTGTTGGCTGCGATTTATCCCATGCATACAAGCACATAGATGACTGCTGGTTTTTCCCTTTGCTTGTCATTGCAGAAGGAGTAGGATGTTTCTTGTTTGTGATCTGTGTAAGGCTTAATAATATAATTATAGCTTGTAACTTACTTGTTCCATTCAGGTCCAGATTAGACCCTGGAATTTGAGTGACAGTGACTTTGTCATGGATGGCTCTCAACCGTTGGATCCAAGAAAAACTATATTTGTTGGAGGTGTTCCACGACCTCTACAAGCTGGTAAGAGGGGTCTTCTAGCTTCAAGCACTTAATCAGGAGTCCTGTCTTTTTGTCTATTTCCCATATACTTACCAGGTTTCCGGTTTATCCTTCATTATGTAAAATAAATGGTTGGCTTCTCTCCCATTGCAAGTAGTGGCAGAACAATTTCTGCTTTTGGTTTCCTGTGGGGTCTGGACCCCAGATCTACCGACAGTGTCTCGGGTACAGTTCAAACACTGAAACCTCTTCAGACACTTTAATTATCTGTGTTTTTTTTATTTTCATTTTGGTATTCCTTGGAGGAAGCCCTAGCTCGGACCTACCAGCAGCACCAACTAAAAGACAAATGGTAAAAGCGTTTTCTTTGGGCACATGTGCGCACAACTGTAAATCCTTGTAAACTCTTTGGATTGCGTGCAGAGACATGAAGCTTTTGGGTAGAGGCGTGCAGAGACATGAAGCTTTTGGGTAGAGGCGTGCAGAGACATGAAGCTTTTGGGTAGAGGCGACACCCTGACATGCACAAGTGACAGATGTATAACGCGTAAATTCAGAAACCTGATTTTATTAAAAATATAAGTCTGCAAAGATGGATGTTTTTCTATTTCCCATTATTATAAACCTAGAGCATATTTCCTCTCCCCTCCTTATAGAGATCTAAGATAAACACACACACACGTACACACACACACGTGTACACACACACACACACACACACACACGCGCACACACACGTGTGCACACACGCACACACACACACGTGTGTACACACATACACACGCACACACACACACGTGTGTACACACATACACACGCGCACGCACACGTGTGTACACACACACACACACGTGTGTACACACACACACACGTGTGTGTATACATACACACACACACACACGTGTGTGTATACACACACACACACACACACACACACACACACACACACACACACACACACACATACACACACACATACACACACATACACACACACACACACACACACAATATGCTAGAGAAAACAACCATTCGACTGAGCATTTCTTGTTCTGGAGGACCCAGCCCATCGGTGGACTACACAGAAAAAACATTGATTTAAATTAGAGCCATGTAATGCTTCATTATCCCTGCGGTGGTGCTGCAGGGGAATTGCAAACTTGCCGATAGATTCCCCACAGGGGATTGTTGAATACTAGGGGTTATGGTAGTAAGACACCCTGTGATCAGTTTATAGTTCGACAATACTTTTTTTATTAAAAGGATCTCCAACACAGATAAGCGCATAATCCTATTTCTGTAGTTTTGATCCTTATGGCTTATTCAGACAAGCGTATTATAAAAAAATAAAAAAAATCTAACCGCACACGGACCCATGCAATTCAATGGGGCTCTTCACACCGCTGTTTTTAACGAACAGTGTGAAAAAATAGAATGTGTCCTATTTTCGTCCGTTTTTAAGTCTGCAGGTAAACAAGTACTGCATGGGTGCGACTCGGACGTGAAAAATTGCAGTTTTTCACATCTGAGTTTCCACTCGTTTGTTTGAATAAGCCTGTTCTGTTTTTTATTTATTTTTTCTTTCTTTTGTAATGTTGTTTTTTCTTTTTCTAATGACTGTTATAATTGAATCTCTACATACTACACAGCCAGACTGCTGTTATCAGGGGGCGCTTCTGACGAGACAGCCAGATTGCTGTTATCAGGGGGCGCTTCTGACGAGACAGCCAGACTGCTGTTATCAGGGGGCGCTTCTGACGAGACATCCAGACTGCTGTTATCAGGGGGTGCTTCTGACGAGACATCCAGACTGCTGTTATCAGGGGGCATGCCAAACTGCTGTTATAGCGGGCTCTTCTGACGAGACATCCAGACTGGCTGTGTCATCTGGAGTACCCCCTATAACTGCAGTCTTGCTCCAGACTACATAACCAGACTGCTGTTATAGGGGGCACTCCAGATTAGGCAGTCAGATTGTTATTCTAGGGGGTGGTCTAGGCTGCTGTTTTAAGAAAGCGCTCCAGGCCAAAATTCTTGCATGTTTTTTTTCATTTTTAAAGACTGTTTTTATATAACTTTTAAGAAATTGATGTAAGTTACAGGAAAAGGAAAAAAGGGGGAGGGGGTTCTGATGAAAGAACAGATAGCACAACTAGTTTGCATGCTATGAAAGTTTTAACAATAGATGCATGTAATCAATATGATCTAATAAAGGTCTATCCGGAGAATGGTACTACTATATGTTGTGGTATAATTGCCACAGCCTTAAAATATACATTTTTCTTGGAGTCTGAAATCCGAGAGATTGATATAGATAGTAATGTCGTATTGGTGATGTCATCTCATGGTAATAAAAGTATATTATTCTTCAGATCTGACATGTGGAATTTGTTATTGGCTAGAATCCATGTTCACTTTGCAATATCTACAACCATGTCCTTTTAAAAATTCCGTTTGTGATGGTAATATAACGTTTTCTGTTCCCACCACCAATTGAATCAGTATGATACAAATGGATACGGCTTGCCACTATGCTCCTGTCATTTCAATTTCTATAGATTTAAGAGATAATCTGTATTTCCTTTACTACTTATTGGTGAGATTCTCTCCTTCATTCTATTATTGTTATTATGGATTGTGGATCTTTGCCAATTCTCTAATTTTTATTGAAGGAAGGTTTTTTAATAAAAGGTAAAACGGATAGGTCATCAGTACATGATCTGTGGGGGTCCGACACCCGGGCCCCGCACAGATCAGCTTGTCCGGTGCCTCCATGCATCAGACGTACAAGCCGGAAGTAGTTCGCTCCGGCCACGGAATAGTGGCCGAGCTGCAGTACTGTTCAAATGAATAGGAGCGGACCTGCAGTTCTGCAGCACGGCCGCTATGCTATGTACGGAGCCAACTGCGTCCAGCTCTGTACATTGCATACTGTGCAATGATATCCGATGCCCGCAGGCAGCCAGAGCAGCTGACGAGTTCGGGGTCCAGGTTTCGGACCCGCACCGATGATATACTGATGACCTATCCGGTGGATAGGTCATCCGTTGTCAGAAGGTGGACAGCCCCTTTAAGGAAAGTTCTATATAATAGTTAGAGTATAATCAAAACTTGCCTTCATAGTATATTTGTATAATTTGCGGCAACTACTGCACCATAAAGTCATGTATCAGAGGAAGTAAAAACGGTTTTAAAAAAAACAAACAATAAAAAATAAATATATATCCTGTCACTAGATCATAGAAGTTAAACTGGGTAACTGACCTGAATAACGCGGTCGCCCTTGTTTCGGCGATGTTTCCTTTCATGGACAACCCCCCTCTCCCCCGTTCCAGAGATATAGGCCACTTTTGTTTTGAATCCCTATATGCTAATTTGCTGTAGTTGGGCAGCGGGGTGAAGCGAGCTAACCTTCCTCTGATGCTGACCAATCCGTGCCAGGCAGCTTGAGGGTAGTTCACTCCCTATTGACTAACTACAGTACATTAGCATATAGGGAGCCAACACAACAGTGGGCCTTATCTCTGGAACGGGGGGGCCGGTCCTGGAAAAAAAGAGAATCAGTCCTGGAATCCGGGAGACAGTGCTATTTAGATCAGTAAACCAGTTCAACTTGTATGACCTATTGACAGGTCCTCTAAGTATATTAGCCAACTCTCTACCTGTATGCCCAGACACAAACTTCCAGAGCTCCGCTATGGAGAGCAGATTTTAGCATAGTAGGAGTTATAGGCCCCTGGGACGTAATAAAGACTTTTTTGTTGATTTTGAGCCACGGAAAAACCCTAATTACATTTTAGCTATAAGACTGCTTTCATATCCTGCTTCATTTAACATTGGCAGGCAGGGTGAATTGTTTTCTGTCATTATTGCTGTAGCAATAAAAATCCAGAATTTGGCAAGTGGCAAACTTCCTTGCTTACTTGAGCGTTGAGTGGTGCGGCGCGGACAGAGGCATCCGTGAGGTCTGTGTTAGACAGTTGTGTAATGGTAATGCTATAGCAGTGGTCTGCAGCTGTCATGAGGTTCAGCTAAAGAGCCACAAGTTGCAGGACATTGATTTATAGCTTTTGCTACATGGAAAGCAAAAACGAAAGACTATGTATGTATGTATGTATGTATGTATGTATGTATGTATGTATGTATGTATGTATGTATGTATGCATGCATGCATACAATTTGTCATCGGGGGCGTGAACTTAAGGTACTCTGACAGACCGGCTTAAGTTCACACCCTGTTGACGCTGGGCGGTGAAGACAATTTATTCATAAATTAGCATATCAGCAGCTTGAGATGAACTGCGGGAATGGGACACCTACAAAGATTAAGATAATCTGCGCTGGAATCAACGAGAAGCCAGCTATACATTTGTATAGCAGCAGATTAACTATTCTGGGGTCAGGACAGGTCTTCTTTAAACTCTGCCATACGTTTTGCAGTGTTTGCGTTTGTAAAAGTCTGATCTATTCTAATTTAATGTTGTTTAACACACCGGGTGAACACCGTGAAAAAGAAAAAAAAAATAGCCAGATTTGCTGGTTTTTTTTTTTTTGGTCATTTTATCCCCTTTGAAAAATGGAATACAGTGATCAAAAAGTCATATATACACCAAAATGGTATTAAATATTACAGCTCACCTCGCAAAAAAACCCTTAGGCCCCATCACACATCCATCGTTTTTATCCACAATTACGGATCCGTAATTGCGGATAAAATACTGATATTTCTTTTTCTATCGGCTACGGACACCTTCCCGTATATTTATGGTTGTGTGTGGGCCGCAAAAGCGCGCGACACTCCGCGGACTGACTGTGTGCAGTATTTTTTTTAATCAGAATTTTTATTAAAGAAAAATATTTAACTTTTCACATACATACAGCAGAAACATTTTATGACAACATCTACAAAAAGAATATCTAACCCCAACCCTAGAGCTCTATGCAAAAAATACATATGAAATGAGAGAAGGATTAGCACAACCACCTTTTCAAACGTTAATTCTCTGTACCACCGATTCAGAACTAAACTGTTGAGTCAAAGAGCCATCGGCACCATATGCCGGGGATCCCCATAGCTACCACACTGTTACCTAAGGGAATGTTCACACAGGCTAATTTAAGCCGTTTTTAGGGTCGTAAACGTCCCGAAAAACAGCTGAAAAATTGGAAGCAGAACACCTACAAACATCTGCCCATTGATTTCAATGGGAAATGCGGCGCGTTTTTTTACGCCTCATTTTCAAATAATAGCACGTAAAAAGACGCCCCGTATAAAGAAGCGCATGTCACTTCTTGAGCTGTTTTTGGATCCGTTTTTCATTGACTCGATACAAAAACAGCTCCAAAAATGTCTGTAAAAAAAGCCACGAAAAACGCTATGTTGATTAAAAAAAAACGGCTGAAAATCGTATAGCATACTTTCAGCCATATTTTGTTAAGCGTGTGAACATACCCTAACCTGTCAAGTTTGAGGGAAGTCTGCTTCTTGGCAACGCCTGTGATGCCATTCCTGGCGTGTCAATCCATTGTCCCCATTGTTGTTCAAGTTTATGTAACGTGTCACGTTTCAAATATCCACCCCTCTAACAATATCACAGAGTTCATCACCCCTAAAACTGTGTCTATTGACGGGAGCGCATCACTCAGCCAATGTCTGGCATTAGTTTTCCTGGCTTGGTACAATATCTTTGCCACTGCTAATTTTGGCCCGTAAACACTGCACAGACGGGCCTCACGCCACAGGAAAATAAGTGTTCTGCCTCTCATATCGTTACACCAAGTTGTTTTTTTTTTCCACCAAGTTGTTTTCTTTGTAAAAGTAGTAACTCATAAAAAAAATATTAATTTGGTATCGCCGTAATCGTATTGACCAGCAGATTAAAGTTAGCATGTAGTTTTTACCGCACGATGAACACTGTAATAATGAAACAAAAAATGAAGGAATCGTGTTGGTTTTTTTTATTCCTCCCCACGAAGAATTTTATTTCAGCTTTTCAGTACATTATATGGTACAATAAATGGTGCAATCAAAACTTAGTTGTCCCACGAAAAGCAAGCCCTTATACGCTATGTCAATGGAAAAAGAAAAACATGATGGCTCTTGGTAGGCAAGGAGGAAAAAAAAAATTAAAAATGGGGGGGCTATCCCCAGATATCCCTATCTGGAATCTGCATCCAGCGGCCGTATTAAGAGCAGGACGGGGCTCTGGAGTCGACGGTCCTTGATTATAGGTGGGTCCCACATCTACCCGACATTGACATATCCTGTGGATATGCCATAAATGGCTGCGATGGGAATAACGCTTTAAGGGGTTAAGCAGCACATGAAATCCGGGGCGATCAGTGTATGTTATTTGAGGAAAATAACCTTTGTACAGTGAATGTTTTTTTTTTATAGTTCTCAAGTTTGTGCAAAAGATAAAAAATAAATAAATTACATTTTGATGAGGTCACACTACAACTTCTATTGTACTTTAGTGTTACTTTTTTTTTTATAAGGTCATTTACAATTAGAAATGTCATACTTTGTCAATTAGAATCTATTCTGGGAAATCTTTGTCATTGTTTTTTTTTTTGGTATATTTTAAATATAAGCTGTAATATTATTATCCTTCTATTTCCCCAGTTGAACTGGCTATGATCATGGATCGTCTGTATGGTGGCGTGTGCTATGCTGGAATTGATACCGATCCCGAATTGAAATACCCAAAAGGCGCCGGCCGGGTAGCATTTTCAAATCAACAGAGCTACATAGCCGCGATCAGTGCCCGCTTTGTGCAGCTGCAACACAATGATATTGATAAACGGGTAAAGATGTTTAGTCACTATTGGTGGGTGTAGTTTACTGCCAAGTTCACATTCTTAATAACCGTATATATGCGTATAATGTAACAAATCTTGAGTTTCTGCTTGGATAAATGCACCAGAGGAGAAAGTGGTCTATTGAGAGATGAAATAAGAGATTTCTAGGGGTCTAAAATAAAACTTCCTAACAATTCTCCTCTGGTCCACTGCCGCTCATTATTTGAAAACCTATGTCGTGACGTCATTGTGGTAGACACATCATATCACATGACCACAGTAGCCAATCGCTGAGAGACTCCAACAAGTGGTAAGGGAGCTGATGAGTTTGACAGAGGGAGAATTGCGGGAGGAAGTATATTAGTAAAATAATAAGCCATCTATTTGAGGGCCATATTCTATGTCTAAAGGTCCCTTTATATGACTGCAAGACTTATCGGTTATTGGGAAATCAAAATCTTCCAGTCTTGCTGACGGGGGACATTGTGCGGTCTATGGATCCTGCTTAGGAATAGGTGTAGTTGTAGGGTGCGCAGTGGTAGCACCTAGAGTCTGAGGCCACAACTAGTATTATTATAGAAGACCCCCAGTATTATACGTGGCACACGGTAGGTGAGGGGCATCTAGGCTTCAACCAAAGCAACTGATTCTGGAGTTCAATAGTTTCCTATAGAATCAGGTTTATTTTACTTTCCAATATAAAACGTATTAATAAGAGGCAAACCCCATCACAAAAGGTGTAATATAAAGTATAAGTAAATTTTACGCTTCAGGGCCAGATGACCTCTCATGGCCTTGAATTTAAGAGTGTGTGGCAGTGGTTTTTTATTCAGCAGAACATCATCTTCTTCTTCTTCTTTTCCATCTACCGGTTACTTGAAAATCACTTGTGCAGAAATAAATGTTATTTTTCCTACAGCTCCTCGATTCCAAGTCTTAAGCTCGCACATTTTATTGTGGTTGCTAATCTGCCTAAAATATCAACCGCAGCAGCAGCACACGCCTCCGAATTAAGAGTCTGTATCGAAGAGTCGTGCAACTCGCTTGCCGTTTCCTTTCCCAAAAGAACTGGAGCGTTTCATTGCCAGATCATTATCACTGATACTGCCAACATTGCGAAGTCCAGAAAGATGCAGATCAGACCCCTTTAACCCCGTCCTTCATGGGTGACTGTTCTTTTATTCATTAGCAGGACAAATCTCTCTCCATTGACACTACATGAAGTAGAATAAATATGCCCATCCCCCTTCATTGAGGTGTTCGTCAATAAAAGAGAAAAAACCGATAGCAGGGTCTGATTTCTTTATAGTTGGCAATTCAAGATCCCATCCATTCCCACATTGCAGATTTTTGAGCCAAAGCCAGAATTGTTTTAAAAAGAAATGGGAAATATAAAGGAAAAACGTAGACCTCTCCTACCCCCTGGATTCACTTCTGTCTTTGGCTGAAAAATCTTCAACAAATGTGTGAATCCAGCCTATGATGATGCCCCTATGTAATATGTGTTGTCAAACATTCATCGTGTGTCGGGGTTTCCGTTAGTGTGAACAGAGCCTTAACTTGTGTGTTTTTGAATGCTCTGCACATACTGGTGCCATGACTAGTGTTCATAACCGAGCCATGACCGGTATGAGGATCCATTTTTAAAAGGATACATATTGACTTTATAATGGGGTCTGCCAGTGTTTTGGTGTGTTTGATAGAAATAAAAATACTGCAAATTGCGCCATTCTTGCCGTCAAAAACACGAGAGCCCCAACAGAGCAGAGTAGCCGAATTCCTATCTTTGAAAATACTGCCTATTCTTGGAAATATTGCAGCTTTAGTCTCTATAAAGAAAAGAAGGTGGGAGCTGCCATGCCGGCTTTTATGGCTGCACAGTGATTCTTTTTCCACATGGTCTTTATTATAAAGTATTCTTCTTTTTATTACCTCTCTCCATGTACTGTAATTCCATTCTCTGATTTTGTAGGTGGAAGTGAAGCCATATGTGTTGGATGATCAGATGTGTGATGAATGCCAGGGCACACGCTGTGGAGGGAAGTTCGCACCCTTCTTCTGCGCCAATGTCACCTGCCTGCAGTATTATTGCGAGTACTGCTGGGCCAGCATCCATTCTCGTGCTGGCCGGGAGTTCCACAAACCACTGGTGAAAGAGGGAGGCGATCGACCGCGCCACGTTCCGTTTCGCTGGAGCTGAGAATTGCACATGTCACACGCAGAAGATCGAGGGCCATGGAAACCATTGATGCCCTCTCGGATCTTTGGAAGAAATTGCTCTTTATGTTCTTTTGTTTTATAAATGTTATTATTTACAGCCACCTTACTGTACTTATTGTCCAGTATAATGCAAACCTGCAGAGTGTAACTGTTCTCAATTTTGCACTTCGATAGATATATAGATCTATCTATAGATATATATAGATATGTATATCTAGATAGATATATATAATTTATATATACATACATACACCATCTGTTTGGTAACTTAATTTTCTTCACAGATGTATTGTCAGTAGAGACCTTTCATTAGGCTGGTACAAGTTCCTCTCCCTTCCAGGTTGTTGTGGGTGCGGTGAAGAATTCTTCTTAGAAACTGGAGCATGCACTTAAGTATCTGATTCACGATTTATATTCTCCTCACCTATAGAAACTGATTTACCAAAGGTCTCAGAAGTCATATGTGGAAGATGTAGCAAAAAAAAAATAAAAAAAAAATATTCCCACAGTAACATCAGTCTTACACCATAACCCGTGCAATTCAATATAAGAAATCCTTTGATCTTACAATGTCCTTAGCTTGGTATTTAAAAACCATGTCTTTTGTAATAAGCTTATGTTAGAGAAATGATATCTTATATACAGTGAATCAGATTTTTTTTTTTATTTTCTGTTTTTGTTTTATTATTTTATTGAACAGGTTGGGTTAGAGAGAGAGAGACCTTTTTAGTGTTATGTAAATGTATGCTGCAATAGCTTTGCTGCTATTAAAATGGTATTGACAATACCAGAATACTCTATTCAGGCTAGGGTATCTGTGATTTAAAAAAAAAAGACAAAAAATTTCAAAAACATGTAATGTATAATTACAATGAAGTTAAAAGAGCTGCTGGAAATTGATATAAAGAACTTCCGAGGAAGGTCGGTTTACTTTTTCGATGCATGTTTGATAATTCAGATTACTGCATGCAATACTATAGCACATCATATACAACTTGACCACAAAACAAATAAAGGAAGCATCTACTTAGACCAGTAATGCTAAATAAAGTAAAATTGACTCAAATTATGGCTGGAGGAAGGCATGTCTATCTATAATGCATCTAAATAAATGGGGTCAGTTAATTGCGAATTTTTTTTTCATTTTTTTTTTCTAACTACCGATCATTAAAACTAGATGTAGGAAAGAAGTCAAAGTAAAAACAAAATATGGTAGTCATTAAAAAAAAAAAATAAAAAAAAAAATGCGGTGCTGTTATATCGTGCAATTTCTTTTATGTACTAAAGTGATTTGTCATGTACTGTGATCAGATGTAACTTAAAGCCTCTGTGTATACCTGACAGCTTGTTAGTTATTTTTTTAGTTACAAATCCCTCTTTTTATATCCCTGTTGTCTTATTTTTAATTAATTTTTTTTACAAAAAAATAAATTGTAATTTTTTTTTATATTTTTTTTAGCGGTTATAGCCCTGGATTTACACACTTATTATTATTCCAATTTTTCAGACACTACCAAAAAAACAAAAAAGTTGAGACTATTATCTGTGGGGCTTACCTGCTGGGCACAAGTGATGCTAAAAGAAATGTCCACCTTGAAAATATAATAAATAAGGGTAAGGTTTCGTTCTTCTAATGACAAAACCGTTATCCTAGACGTATCCTGTGAAGCTTGAAGATTTGAGTCCTGCTAACCGTGGGCGTTTTACTTAGCACAAGGCTGTATCTTCTGCAGATTGTAAATAAAGTATTCACAATCCCCTTGCCCGAGTTCACACTGATCGTTATCTGCAAAAGATAGCATGTCTATGCACAGAGGGCATCATTCTCGATCGTGACCTGGATAGGATTTAATCTTAAATCCTTTGTGGGTTTAAAATTATTTATTGTGTTTTCCCCATATATTTGTTTATATGTTCAGTTGAGAATGTTGGATGAGGGAAAAAAATATTTTTTTATATATATATAGATATATATTTTATTTTCTTTTTTGCTTTTGATTGTTCTATTCTAACAAATATGCTGGGCGTGTATAGTAATGCACCCCTATAATTCATATTTACATATCCCTTTAAAGCTAATTGAAGCTATGGTAACTTTGTTTAAAAAGGCTATTTTGTCTCCTTACCTTTTTTGTCATCTGTAAAATGTATTTTGTTATGCACTACTCTTTGTATCTGGGCAATTTTTCACAGTACGCTTCTATTTTTTTTTTAAGAGAATCTTTTGACATGATCTTTTGCAATACCTCAAATTTTGAATATAGGAAAGAAATATTTTCTAAGTAAGTTTATTCAGAAATATATATATATATATTAATTTAATTTTTTTATTTTTTTTTTGAAAAATGATTGAATATTGCTATTTTTATTTGTTTTCATGCTTATTTGCTTTTTTTGTGTGTGTGTCTCAGAGTTGAAGATTTAGAGCTTTGTAACTTTATATAATAACATAATGAAACAAAATCTACCTAATTATTTTGTAAAAGATTCGGTCCCGCTTGACCTCACGAGAAATAGATTTTAAAAGCTTTGGCCACCCTTGTAACCATTTTTTTAAATTTTGTATTTGCGACTTTTTTTTTTTTTTTTACCAAAAAATATTTTTTTATTTGTCTTGATTACAAATCTCTTACAACTTTGTTTGCAGTCTTCAACCATGGAGACACATCGGTCTGCATGGGAGCTGTAGACACAATGTGTAGGCAAATGGAAGAGTGTATGAATGCAGGACCAGTCTCCTACTTGGTCATCTAAATTTTTGTTAGCAAGAAGTAGGAGACCGATGGAAGAGTGTATGGGTATGTGCACACGCTAGCTTGCTTTTACGTCTGAAATGACACTGTTTTCAGGAGAAAACAGCTGCCTCGTTTCAGACGTAAAAGCTCCTCCTCGAATTATGCGAGGCGTCTTTGACGCTCGTAAATCTTGAGCTGCTCTTCATTGATTTCAATGAAGAACGGCTCAAATTACGTTGCAAAGAAGTGTCCTGCATATAATGTATATAAGTGTCCTGCATATAATGTATATAAGTGTCCTGCATATAATGTATATAAGTGTCCTGCACTTCTTTGCCGAGGCAGTCAATTTACGCGTCGTCGTTTGACAGCTGTCAAACGACGACACGTAAATGACACGTTGTCTGCACAGTATGTCGGCAAGCCCATTCAAATGAATGGGCAGATGTTTGCCGACGTATTGTAGCCCTATTTTCAGACGTAAAACGAGGCATAATACGCCTCGTTTACGTCTGAAAATAGGTCTTGTGAACCCAGCCTTAAACTGGAGGGTCAGACTTGACAGGGTTTGTTTTACTTCAACTATGGAAACACACGTGTATACAGCTCCTTTGCAGACCGTAAGAGATTTTTAATCAAAGCAAAGCTGCTTCATCTTCTATTTTAGATGTTTGAGAGAAATAAAATAAAAAAAAATGGTTTCAGAGGTGGACATATCCTTTAATAATTGAATTCCTGATGCACACAGCTTTGTCTATAACTGTGTTCTATTAACGCTCAAAGCGAAGTTGTAAAACGTTAAAAAGTATAGTTTCCCTTAATTTGTAGATTATAATCAAGTGTTGATTATACGTGACTGACCAGAATGGTGAAGGAGTTCTTGAATTTGTATTTTTTCTTTTTCTTTTTTTAAAAAAAAATGACTTTTTTTAGTTTTGTTAAATTATGACTTTTTTTTTATTTTTATTTTTTTACGTCCCTGATTTGTAAATCTATTCACCCCTAGTAGATTTGAATATTTAATGTATTTGCTGTAAGAGGAATCCGCATTTAGTTTTTTGCATGACCCTCTTACAACCGAGTGGTTTAGCAGGGTCCTTTAGGAAAAAATAAATAAATATTTTTTAAACGTGTTTTGAATTGCAACTTGACTGAATTGTTGGATGTATCCGTTCAGTTAGTTGCCTTTCCTCTGTATTAGACTTGAATTAGTCACTGTTTTGAAGGCAGACTTAATCTTATTTGTTGTTATGTGCAATACTGTTTGTACTGTTTATATAAAAAGTGTAAAAAAAAAAAAGAAAAAAAGGCATAAATCCTTATTGCAGATTTATTTTCATTGCAAACATTGTGGATTCCGTAAGATCATTTTCTACTGTCTAATATGTACCTTTTTCTTCATGCTGGTATTTTTTCAATAGTAATGTAGCCTTTGTACTGAGACAATTTTCATTGTTATTTTTAGAAAGATTTTTTGCTAAGAAAAAAAAAATTAAAACATTTTACATATTTTTCATTTTTTATTTTGTATTTCCTTAGAGTGCTTTCTTCAACCATTAATAACTGTCGTTCCTCGGAGGTACTTTCAGATCTGGTCAATGTCATTAATATTATTTTGTATTTTTACTTGGAATAAATTTAATTTTATTATGCTAATTCTTTAAAAAGTTTATTTTTCATTTTATTTTTGACGCAAAAAACCTTTGTAATGTTACTAAAGTGACAATTTTTTTTGACAAGCAAAGCTTTATGTATTAACTTGCTGACGTGGTTTACAATGGTGTGGCAGTGATGAAAATGGTTGGTTATGTAAAGTGATTGAAACAATGTAATGAACAATTGGGCAATAAAAAAAAAAAAAGTGAAGCAGAAATATATTTTATTGTTGAGCCGAATTTCCTTTTCCTTACGTTTCTAAAAATAAAGAAATTGTGGGCACATTCTTAATTATTTATTTTTTACATTTCCATGCTGGGAACTAATTTCAAATGCCCTTTTGTGAAAGACTGACTTAAACGGCAAGTAAAGTGTATATATATTAAAGAAGTCCTGTCACTAGGTCATAGAAGTTGAACTGGTTAACTGACCTGATTAGCGTGGTCTCCCTGATTCCAG
Source organism: Rhinoderma darwinii (assembly GCF_050947455.1). Lineage (NCBI taxonomy): Eukaryota > Metazoa > Chordata > Amphibia > Anura > Rhinodermatidae > Rhinoderma > Rhinoderma darwinii. Next base: position 30,668,407 of record NC_134697.1, on the reverse strand, counting down.
TGCTGTTTTTGCTGTAGTTAGTCAATGGGGTGGAGCTAGCTTCCCTGCCTCTGACCAATCAGTGTGAGGCAGCTTGAGGGCAGTTCACGCCCTGTTGAACTACAGCAAATTAGCATAGAAGGAGCCAATACAACAGTTCCATATCTCTGGGATGAGGGCGTCTAGGAGGAAAAAAAAAACAAAAAACGCGATGGACATCCGTGCAAATGAATACATTGAGTTGAGTGCAATCTTGTGAACTGCAGCTGTCACTCAAGATTTGAGACTCTATAACTAGCGCTATAAAAAGTCAAGTGTTAGCCCTGGCATTGGATGTTTCACAAGAAGTTAGGGTATGGTCACATAGTGCGGTTTTGCCCCGCAGCTTAATACTGCATTACAAAAATGTGTGTTACCGTGATTTGCCAGGGCAAATTTTATGCGGCTTTGCAGTGCAATATTTGGCCGTGTGGCCAAACTGCACCATGTGAACACAACCTTTGTAGTTCTGGTACATATGCCCCATATGCATGTAATAAATGTGTTTCAGACATTAAGGTGAGGCAAATAAAGTGTGCGTCTAAAAAATGATATACATTTTCTACCCTAGGGCTTGCTTTATTTGGACGCATAGTACATTTGGAGACTCAGAGCATGCTACAATTTTTGGGATTTATTCGGAACCGGTAATATAGCAGGGAACATGGAGCTTATAATCTGCCTCTTTAGGCTTAATACACATGGCTGTATACGGGATGCATGTTCGGCTGTGTATACACCAGAAGAATCTAAGGGTATGTTCACACGGCCTATTTTCGGGCCGTAAATGGCCGAGAAATCGGAAGCAGAACGCCTCCAAACATCTGCCCACAGATTTCAATGAGAAATGGTTTCCCTTGTTCACCCTGGAATGCTGCGGTCAGCTTTGATTGCAGCATCCATGGGACTAACCGCAGAGATGTTTCTCTGATCTCCGCTGTTAGAGCGGGGCTGTGGCTGTGTAATAGTCACGTGCGCACGGTCAGCAGGAGGTGATGTGGCCGGCGCTGCACTAGTGAGCGGCGGTGCAGGCACGGAGCATGGGTGCTTTTCAGAGTGTGGCTGCCATGTTCTGTCTTCAGTTGCACTGCTGGTTAGTGCAGTGCTGGTCGCATCACATCATGCTGACCCCGCTTGCACTTGTCACGACTCAGGCACGGGACAATGGCTGTATCACACAGCCGCAGCCCCGCTCTAACAACATTCATGTGTTACAATGCTAAGCTGTGTGGATGCACAGCTTAGTAATGAAATAACGGTATTGAACCGTTTTAGGGTGCACAGCAGAATCGAAACGTCAATACCGTTTCGATACCTTGTGAATCCCTACTCTGTGGTGGGCTCCCCATAAGAGCTACAGCACACTTTATTTTTTTGTCCCTGCAACAGGGAGGGAACAAGGTGGTTAGTGTTACATTTTTTTTTTTCACCCCAAAAAGAAAATGAGGACTTAGTGCAATTTTAATGTGTAAAACACCCAAGGGCTCAAAAACAAATGGTCCAAATACAACACTTGATTAACAGGCAGGTGGGGATGTTTCAGCAGAAAAGGTAACTGCTCAGATATAGATAGTCCCTTTAGGCCATGTTGTTTGATGGTGAGGAGTTCAGTGCATCACTTTTCTTTTTAATCGGTGGATAACTTGTTCCAATCCTGCAAATTCTTCTCTCTGGACTGGTTCAGGAGGTCCATACAGATCTATGTGCAGTGGGAAAGGAGGGGTGTACTATTGCTTCAGGTCTGGTCTGTACTCAGTACTGTCTGGAATAAGTGAGCTCCAGTACAAGATGTCACCAGCACCCTGACCAGATTATATAGAGCCCTACCTGCACAATATTACACATAAATCTGTCTGAAGATTATGGTGGTGCATCAGTATAATAGTACAACAGACTTGTCACTCACCCATATTCAGCTGCTCAGTGTAGACAGCAGGGGGCGGCCCACAGAGAATATTTGTCTTTCATTTAGATGCAATTGTCTATTGTTCTGCAACATGCTACCTCATTTTTCATATGTTAATGCTGAATAGAGATGCACAAAATAAGTATTTACTAATTCTGATCCACATTGTGGCCTTCAAAATGGCTCAAACCTGTTCATCTCTACTTTAGAGTATTTTACAATGGACACTTGCAGTTAGTGCTAAATTTGGGAACAAACTAGAATTAAAGGCAAGTCTCTATACTACTTTGCTGCCCACTAGATTCTTGCCAAAGGCCTAAATAGCTTTTTTTTTTTCTTCTTGCTAATTACTTATTCACAATTCCCACCATCAAATAAAATGGTAAAAACCCAAAACCAAGTCATAGGAAGTGAAGTTCATAACAGACCATTAGGTGGCAGTATCACTCCTTGTAATGCTTTTCACTGGGTATATTCCTCTTGTCCAGGGCTTCTTAACCTTTCTAAGTCCAGTACCCCTACTGAAATGACAAACATATGTTCTGATCACTCAGTCTGAATGAGCCCTAAAGCACATCGGAGGACAAACATATGTAGTCCATGTGATGGCCATTAAAACAGCCATCACACGGACTCATGTAGTTCAATGAGGCTGTTCCCATGACCGTTGTTTCAACAGAGCATGTGAAGGGTCTGTGGAAAAAGTTTTGTCAGGTTAGCTGTGTGCGTAGCAACAGGAGTACACCAAGTTGAGAACCTAGGCTCTAGCCTAAAAAGTAGACACTAGAAAGTAGACATGAGCCATTTAAAGTGCAGCCCTAGCCAAGCCTGACAGCTCAGCTCATCACTTTTTGGGTGGAGTGTCCCTCTAACAAAGTTTGTCATGTGTTGCATTAAAGGATTACATGGCGTAAAAATGCAGAACATGTCTTATGGCCTGCAACTTCCATCCAGTCCCATTGAAATACATGCAATACATCTTGCGTGCGTTGTTTGATTGTGGACGGGCCCGCAGAAGACTCCACCACCCTCTGTGCCACACTCACTGGCTGTGGACACTGCTATGGACATGTGCATGGGGCCTTACACTGGGGCCAGGGCATAGCAACAGTCTAAATCAGGCTTTGGTGACCAATTTAAATCTCTGGGGATCTGTGCCTCATTAAAGCTTCTGTTCACACCTGCATCAAAGGCTTTGCATGCTGTGCTATTTTTTTCCAGGAAAATGACAAACCGAACAGCACCTGACAGGACCTATTTGATGAATGTTTTGTTGGATTTCCATCATGCGACACATCCAGCACTTCCGTTTCTCTGCTACAATGGAGTGAAGAGTCCTGTGAGTAACCGGATACAGGATTGAGCAATATAAACAGCGGCACGTTTCTAGGAACAGGCACAATTCTCTCCTGCCCCAATGTGTAGGTGGAAAACTGAAGTCTACAATCAGCTGGCAGCATTGTTTGACCTAGATGTGTAAAAAAAAACAGCCAAACTTCCAGGTCAAAACAACGCTTTAGTGATGGCCAACTATTTTATCTGTCACCAAGGCCTCCAACATTATACTGGGGCAACCCCAGCAAACGCTGAGGGCAATCCCAGCAATATGGCATTAACATTCACTGAGCATTAGCCTGACGTTTCAGCAGTGGTATGAAAACCCTCTGCCACTTAGCTGAACGGGGACTATTGACTATAAAGGGTTGACAACACGGCAGACAACAGAAAGAAAAAAAAAGAGCCAAAGTGGCATGAGGCTTCCACAGAACTGCTTGCTACGACTTGTTTTGTAGGTTAGAGAAGTCAAACTTCTTATAAACTATGGAAATGTATCAAAACTGGTGCAAGGGAATGTGTAGCAGGTGCCCATAGCAAACTTACTAGTTTTATTCTCCAAATGGACACCAAGCCACAATTATAACTTTTCAATCTGTTGATATTAGTAACCGCTCCGGGAATTATCTTTGCCTCGCAATAAGCTTAAAAGTCCTTTGGGTCGGTTTAAAGGTCAGATGTGCAAGTGGGGGGCAGGGTTTCAAACGCTGCCTTGTATAGCTTTTGCCATGAACATCCCTAGGAAAAGACCAGATATTGATGGCCTATCCCATCGGTGGAAGTTCAAAACAACTGACTGGCAGGGGCACCGGGAGTTGAATGGACCGCAGTGCTCATGCAAGTACCGCTACTTTCTCATTACGTTTACTGCTTGGTACTGTGAAACGACGACACTTGGAGCAGCGGTTCACAGTATTCGCCTTCTCCCAGTCCAGTGAATGGGAGAAAGCTACAAGTATGTTTGCTCCATACTGTGAAACGCAAATGACATGAAGGGGAAGCACAAAATGAAAAATAAAAATATATAGGGACTATAGGAGGCGCTGCTACACATGACAAGTGGAGTGTAGCTAAAAGGTAATTTAATGAAATAAGGTCAAGCTACGCGTTTCAACACTGGACCAGCGTCTTCCTCAGGCCATGACCGTATTTCGTTAAATTACCTTTTATCTACACTCCACTTGTCTCATGTGTAGCAGCGCCTCCTATAGTCCCTATATATTTTTCTCTTTTTAATGCGGTAACATTTCTTGTATACCAGCTCCAGGACTTGGTACAATTTGTAAGACCCGGAGTCCTAGGAGTGTGCTGCCGCCATCAGAGTTGCGTCTGAATCTACACAACCACTATAGGGGAGCACAATCCTGTCTCAACCTATATGACCATTCCTCCTTGCTTTATCTGCAACATGCGGCGCCGTGCATGGTTTTGCTTCTAGATCTCTACTGAAGGGGAAGCAGCGCTCAGATATTTATGGCCTATCTAGAGGATAGGCCATCAATTTCTGCTCACTGGAAAAGCCCTCTAAGCACGAGACTTCAGTGGGTATAGAAACCAATATAAATGAATGCAGAGTTTAGGGGAAGAGGGCACCCAAACTACAGCCACACACACCTGGCAGATTTCATAATAGACAAGCTAGAAATAAGCAGTACATGAAAACTGACAACTAAATGAAAATAAAGACAAGTTCGTTTTTATTTTCTAAGTTTAAATGGAATGATAATTCATTACAGCACGCCACGGATAAAAGTTGCGACAGAACTTCATTTCCATTCGATTGCGTTTGCTCTTTATATATTACATGGAGGGGGGGGGGGGGTTTATTTTTTTTTCCACCATTATGTGAGACGAGTCACTCTTCTCTTACTAAACACTCGAATCCAGTCACTCATTGTATGGACAAATATTAAAGGATGAGCATTATCTGATGTATACAACAAACTACATATACACAAGGCAAGAATCCTTTCTGCAGGTAGAACACGTAGCAAATCTATATGTGCCAGGGTCAGATCATCTATTAAAACATGGCAAGCACATCCCTTGGCTTCTTACAGAGGATATAGACCTAGCTCTGCAGGCTGTAGAAGTAGATAAACTCCAGAAAACACAACGTTCTCATTGAAGTTCAGACTATTTATCCTCAACCAAAAAAACAGCAAAGAAAATCATATTCATTAAAATGTACAACCTTTAAAAAAAAAAAAAAAAAAAAAAAAAAAAAAAAAGCTATAAAGCCACATTCATGCCAGCAGCTGAGGCCATAAAACACCATGTTTAAAACATGGCTCGAGTTCACGGCCATAGATCTACGGAGCTCACCATAGCCGTTCTATAAGGACCTCACACAGGGCTCTGTACGGGAGGGCAATTAATCTGGTAAGGACTGCGTGAGTCACAAGTCAAATAAAAACATCTCCATACAAAAATATGTGGACGATATTACATGTTCAGAATAACAGCTGGCAGCGCATGAAGTCCACAGCTGTAATGCGCCAGTATAGCTTAGGATTCAAGCCTCGGGGATCCATATCTTAAGACTGCATAATTCATGTGACACGTTCTTTCCCATTTCTAGTCTCTCCACCAATTCCTTCTTGAAATGAACCAGCCTGGTAAAAACGACACCAATAGCCCATTGTACCATCTCAGCCCTTGCTGAATATCAGCAAAACAAAAGGACGATTTAGTAGCAGCAGCCACAGCCGCATTGGTGGTTTACTTCAGTGAATGCATAAAATTGTCAAGACTGAACTCCGTCTCATACTGCTCCTGGTTCCATAGATCTCCCAGGTTGTCTAGGATGGACTTCATGGAGCTCTTTCCACCAGGTGCAGAGGTTTCCATTTTTTCACTCTTTCCATCCTAGGAAACAAATGCAATAAGGCATAACTGATCCTGCAGCAGCATTACCTGACTACATAAATGCTTGTGGATATGGTCAGCGACCTTTACTGCATCATGCTGGCAAATAAGAAGAGTACAATGACCCATGCCCACCTTGTCAAGTGTAAACAGGTCCAGCAGCTGGTCGGTTCCCATGCTCTGTAAGCTGGAATTTTCCTGGCTTATTACAGTATTTGCAATACTCATTTTGAATTTCTGCAGACCCATAATCTTCTCCTCCAGAGTTCCTCTTGTAATAAGCCGATACACATTTACTACACGTTTCTGCAACAAAAAGAAATTCAAGTATATGGATGAAAACCGGTCACAGCCGTTCACTTCTGGTAGAATAAATAAAAAAAAAAGAATCCCCTGAAACCAGCAGTCAATGTAAACTATTTTTGGGTAAGCAAAGCTTTGCTTTTTTTTTTCTTAGAGAATCTATGACCGATCAGTTGATTCATTTGACTGATTTCACAAGCAGCAACGCTTGGACATGTATGGGGATGAGTGATCGCTCGTCCTCATACATTTTCATCACGTCGGCAGCACATCTGGTTTACACAGGGAGAGTGGCTGCCAACAGAGATATTTCTTGCAGCATAAACTACATGGTCAGCCGATGAACGGCAAGGATTGGGAACGAGCATTCATATGAACGCGCATTTGACCGATAATGACCTCGTGTAAAAGGGATTTAAGATTCTGCCAGGGTTAAATAAAATAAAAAAATCTCATCTAGTTTACTGACCAATTTAAGTTTATCCTCTTAAAGGGGTTGTCCACCTTCTGACAACTGAGGACCTATCCACCAGTTAGGTCATCAGTATATCGGTGGGGGTCCGACACCTGCACTCCACACCGATAAGCTGCTATGGTGTCCTGCGGGCACCGGATGCTATAGCACAGAATGTTATGTACAGAGCCCAGAAGCAGTTGGCTTTATACATAGCATAGCGGGTGTGGTGCAGGTTCGCTCCTATTCACTTGAACAGTACTGCAGCTCGGTTGCTATTCCGTGGCCGGAGCCAACTGCTTCCGGCATGTACCGCTGGTGCACAGAGGCACCGGACCACCTGATCTGTGGGGCCCAGGTGCCGGACCCCCACAGATCATGTACTGATGATCCAGTGGATAGGTCATCAGTTATCAGAAGGTGGAGGACCTCTAATGTTTAGAGCCTAAATGCCAGTATAAACGGACTGGCTTCTGTTGCAAAACTGATCTTATTGGTCATGCATCCAAATCTACCAAAACCTATGATGACCGGGTGAATAGAGTGCACAGGATTCAAATGGGCTCCCTGTTAACATCTTATCGATTTGCTACAACAAAATTTGTATAAAGACACTGATCAGAAAACTAAGTCAGTGGCTCCTTCACGTATGGCCAAGTATGCAAGAATCGATGTCCAGACTTTAATATCCAGGTTAATGGGACAAATGTGCAGAATAAGCAGCCAAACGATCATAAAAGCATTATGTTCTTACCTGGCCAATACGGTGCGCTCGGTCCATGGCCTGAAGATCTCTCATTGGATTCCAGTCATGTTCAACAAACACTACAGTGTCGGCACCAGTCAGGTTGAGACCCAATCCACCTACATGGGTGGTGAGCAGCAGGACATCTATAGATGGGTCATTATTAAACCTGAGAAACAAAAAACACATGGTCATAGAATGAGGAGGATGTGCCAAGCATAATAAATGGGTACAGTCAATAAAAATAAATCAATCAACGCTTCACTCAACCAAATTATTTAGCTATTTTTTAAACGCAATAAGGTATCCACATTAACCCTGTAACTCACCTGGACACAATGGAATGTCTTTGACCGGCTGGTATGCTACCATCCAGCCGTAAGTATGTGACAGAGGGCAAATGAGGCTTCAGAAGGTCATGTTCCACGATATCCAGCATGCTCTTCAGTTGACAGAAGATCAATACTCTGTGCTGGGCTACAACTGCTTCAGTGCCGCTCTCAGGAGTGCCGGCATTACCCAAACCACAGTCCAACAACAACTGCAAAGAGAACAAACAATAATGTTACAGTTTCACGTCTGATGAGTAAAAATTGTCAAAGTACATGGCAACCCTCAAACTTCTTGCTTGTTTGCCACTTAAGTTAATGGACTAAGCATTAAAAAGGATTGAAAATGGAGCATGACCAAGAGAAATAGCACCAGACGTCCAACACTAGTTATGCTGCATATGTACGTGAGCCATGACTGAAGAAAAGAAATGCATCTAAAAGTCCCCGTACACGAAAACCAAGACAGATAAACTATTTGTCCTATGACATTGCACCTTGGTGTTTCTTTTGCAGGTTAAAATGTTTTGTCTATAAGATTACATACTTGTTTTAATGCAGACAGTTTCGGGGCATGCTGAATATCCCGCAGAGTCGAGTTCTGGGTCGCTAGCTGATCGGTGACCTTCTTGTGCTCTGGGTGCTGGGTGGTTAAAACCAACGCAGGATGGTTGCAGAGCTTCCGCAGATATTGCAGCGCCTTAGGAGACAAGATTACGCTATAAATTATTGCAGTACATGGGAAGGCCGTCCAAAAGGCACGCTACAATATCCCCATCCCTTTTCTAAAACGAAGCAGAAAAACATGCACATAATGTCGCTTTACTTTGTCGTCAACTTACCTGGAAAACATGTCCTGTAGCTTTAAGCTTCGGCTTTTCACTTTCTTCTGAGAGTGAAGTTGCAGAGACTGTTTCATCCACATCAGTCTTTGCCCGTGACTTTGCAAAGTCTTCATATAATTGAACCTGAAATTGCAGAATAAACCAGTTTTAAAACCACTAGTACTACATTTCTTTTAAAAAAAAATTAAAGTGGTATTCCAGTTAAGTGGCATAGAAAAGTTACATCCCCCCCCTGTGTATCAGAGCGGCGTTATAATGAGCTGCATACCTGCGTGCCTATCACATGATCAGAACAGATTTACAATCGGCTGGGAGTAAACACTGAGGTTTCCAATTGCATGACTGCAAGCAGAGATCTTGTAATACTGAGTAACTTCTACAATGAATAATCTTGATTTGCTGAAAGCGTATTCCCCTTTTTAATCCTAGCCCCGGGGCTACACAAGACAGAAGTGTTGGGGGGGGGGGGGGATTTCAACACAGATTTGTGCATGGAAAATCTGTAATTGATTACAGTACCAGCCAAGTCGATGATTTGAACAAATCTCATCAATATGCAAAATTCCGCAAAAAATCTGCCACTTGTGTGGGTGCCCCAAGTCACTCACACACACACACGAGTGCCAGCTCACAACCGTGATATGAAAGATCTACTACAAAACAATCTGCCGCACTCACGTCATTGGAAGAAAAAAAAAAAAAAAAGCACAAATTACAAGGTTCTTTGCTTTTGTTTACCTGCAAAGGACTCAAGGAACAGTAGTAATCTTGAATAATCTTAGGAGGAAGATCCTGCAATACATCCTTCTTCATTCTGCGAAGCAAAAATGGCAGAACTTGCCGGTGTAATGCCTCCATTGCAAGAACACCTGTAAATACGTGCGGAGATAAGTTGACAGTTTTGTACAAACTTCAATTTCTTCTAAGCGTGCAGATTCCTTACCAGCTTCCTGTTCACGAGAGGAGCTTTTAGCATCTCTACTTGCTAAAATAGGTTTCCCATATCTTGCAGCAAACTGGCGTTCTGTGCCTAAAAAGCCGGGCATGAGGAAGTCAAACAATGACCAGAGCTCCAAAACATTGTTCTGGGGGGAAAAAGAACGAGAGAACGTCTTGAGTACACAGAGTAGTGTCTGTGACCTAGAACGTTCAATTGCTGCCGACGGTGACAATTTATCATTCAGACAAGCGGAATATACGCCCCTCGTCCACATATACCTGAATTGGTGTTCCAGACAGGATAATCCTATAATTTGCGGTTATCTGTTTAACAGCTTTTGACAGTTTTGTCTTTCCATTCTTGATGACATGGCCCTCGTCCAGAATACAGTAATTAAACTTCATGTTTCTGAAATAAAGTAGGAACTTACAGCAAATGCATTGTGGCGTCTGACATTTACATAAATTATACACGGATGCAGAGAATGTGACAAGCCTGTTTTCTCTATAGAAAGGGTAAATCATGATTATATGTATAGTGAGGACAACCGTGTAGGACAACCGGGTAGGACAACCGGGTAGGACAACCGGGTGGTGTCCATTCCCAACAGTCTAGATTAATCATACATTGCTTTAGTAGAATTCAGTCACCTCAGCCATAAAAGCAATAAAGCAGAATTCTATCCAGAAATGGAGGGCCAGAACCAGTAAAAAGTGTTTACCTGAAGAAGTCAATATCATTCCTGACAACATCATAGGAAGCCACAATAAGGTTGTGCTTCTTCACTTGGTGTTGCAACCTGTAAAACAGAAATATTACTATAAAAAAAAAATAAAAAAATCTCAAAGTAGCAAGTTATTAGAATCCCCTCCTGAGATAAAGGACTTAAAGTAGACCTCCAACTTTCATCAGCACAAACTTTTGCACCGAAATCAAAATGAGCTTTTCATGTGCTTTTGGACTGCTGTACTCACTCATATCTGAGGTCACTGGGGTCTCGGTCCCCAATTCCCCCGAGGCCGCTCTTCTATTCATGTTCCCTATGACACTACCCATTTATAAACGGTCTCTAAATAGACATCTCCTCTAGGCTGTGAAGTCAGTCATCCCACATAAGTGGAAACCGGCGGACCCTCCAACATTGGATGAGTGGCTGCAGGAGGTTGCCTTGATAGAGAATGGACAACCTCATGTCACTCCTCAGCTGCCTCCACGCGATACACATCTACAGTGGAGGAAATAAGTATTTGATTCCTTGCGGATTTTGTAAGTTTGTCCACTGTCAAAGTCATGAACAGTCTAGAATTTTTAGGCTAGGTTAATTTTACCAGTGAGAGATAGATTATATTAAAAAAAACAAAACAGAAAATCACATTGTCAAAATGATATATATTTATTTGCATTGTGCACAGAGAAATAAGTATTTGATCCCCGACCAACCATTAAGAGTTCAGCCTCCTCCAGACCAGTTACACGCTCCAAATCAACTTGGTGCCTGCATTATAGACAGCTCTTACATGGTCACCTGTATAAAAGACTCCTGTCCACAGACTCAATTAATCAGTCTGACTCTAACCTCTACAACATGGGCAAGACCAAAGAGCTTTCTAAGGATGTCAGGGACAAGATCATAGACCTGCACAAGGCTGGAATGGGCTACAAAACCATAAGTAAGACGCTGGGTGAGAAGGAGACAACTGTTGGTGCAATAGTAAGAAAATGGAAGACATACAAAATGACTGTCAATCGACATAGATCTGGGGCTCCATGCAAAATCTCACCTCGTGGGGTATCCTTGATCCTGAGGAAGGTGAGAGCTCAGCCGAAAACTACACGGGGGGAACTTGTTAATGATCTCAAGGCAGCTGGGACCACAGTCACCAAGAAAACCATTGGTAACACATTACGCCGTAATGGATTAAAATCCTGCAGTGCCCGCAAGGTCCCCCTGCTCACGAAGGCACATGTACAGGCCCGTCTGAAGTTTGCAAATGAACATCTGGATGATTCTGAGAGTGATTGGGAGAAGGTGCTGTGGTCAGATGAGTCTAAAATTTAGCTCTTTGGCATTAACTCAACTCGCCGTGTTTGGAGGAAGAGAAATGCTGCCTATGACCCAAAGAACACCGTCCCCACTGTCAAGCATGGAGGTGGAAACATTATGTTTTGGGGGTGTTTCTCTGCTAAGGGCACAGGACTACTTCACCGCATCAATGGGAGAATGGATGGAGCCATGTACTGTCAAATCCTGAGTGACAACCTCCTTCCCTCCACCAGGACATTAAAAATGGCTCATGGCTGGGTCTTCCAGCACGACAATGACCCGAAACATACAGCCAAGGCAACAAAGGAGTGGCTCAAAAAGAAGCACATTAAGGTCATGGAGTGGCCTAGCCAGTCTCCAGACCTTAATCCCATCGAAAACTTATGGAGGGAGCTGAAGATCCGAGTTGCCAAGCGACAGCCTCGAAATCTTAATGATTTACAGATGATCTTCATAGAGGAGTGGGCGAAAATTCCATCTAACATGTGTGCAAACCTCATCATTAACTACAAAAAACGTCTGACTGCTGTGCTGGCCAACAAGGGTTTTGCCACCAAGTATTAAGTCTTGTTTGCCAAAGGGATCAAATACTTATTTCTCTGTGCACAATGCAAATAAATGTATATAATTTTGACAATGTGATTTTTTTTATATAATCTATCTCTCACTGGTAAAATTAACCTAGCCTAAAAATTCTAGACTGTTCATGTCTTTGACAGTGGGCAAACTTACAAAATCAGCAAGGGATCAAATACTTATTTCTTTCACTGTATATGGTCCCATTGGACTATGTTCCCTTCTTCCCCACATATTTAAATATAGTGACTTGAGACCCAATTCCCCCTTCCTATATACCTTATTCACACAATGGTTTTTCACGCCCGTGTTATGCGCGTTAAACGGCAGTCACACAAATCTATGCAAGTCAATAGGGGCATTCAGACATGGTGTTTTTCATGCGTGTCCGCTGCGTGAAATGCACGGCATGTCCAATTCTTCTGCGTTTTTTGCGCATCACGCACCCATTGAAGTCAATGGGCGCGTGAAAATCACGGACAGCACATGGACCTCATCCGTGTGCTGTCCGTGAATCACGCAACAGTTGCTAAAGAAAGAAAAACACCTCCTTCAGTTTTATTTGAAGTAAAAAATGAGTGACATACGCGCGTAAAAACCGCAGAGGCGTACAGTACATGGATGTCACACGGAACTGCAACGTACGCAAAACGGACACGCTTGTGTGAATAATGCCTTATACTGAAGTCATTACTTGCTGCTTTGTTTGGTTTTGCCCACTTCAACCATGTCCTTGCAATGCGCATAGCTGATCTCTCTTCTTTCGACCCATAATAATCCGGAACTTGAGACCAGGCTCACCCTGACCTGAGCCCTACCATATCCCTCTTCCGCCCTGGTTTGTTTTCCTTCCCCCTGCCTTGTCTAAGCTTGGCTTCCTGTGATGGCGCTTGTAGGATGCTGTTCCACTTTATGTTGTGTAAGAGATTGAGTTGTTCTGTCTCTATTTAATTCTCTATGCTCCTGTTCATTATGCGTCTCTTCGTTGCTGATGTAGATCGTCGCTTGTCATCGGATGTGACGCTCGCCTCCTTGTTGGGGCTTTGCCTTTTTGTTATTTTCTCGCTCTTTCATGTGGCTGTATTTCCCCCCAACTGTGTTTTATATTTGTTGGTTTTAAAACCAATAAAAAACTGAATATGAAAAAAAAAAGAGCTTCTCATAATAAACCGAAGTAAGATCGGAGCTCAGGTTTTTATCCTTTAAATCGGTTAGTGCTGTACATCGCCTGCTTTTTAGATGTCAGAAGTAAATGAAAACGCTTGATGCCAGCAGCGGCTACTGGGAAGGGGGGAGGAAGTTCAGTAGTTAATGTATAAGGCTCTGTTCACACGGTCGACAAGGATACCGATTTTAGGAGACCCATAACGGATGATGGGTCTGTTCCGAATCACAACCTTCTATGATTCACTCACGGACTTGTCAGTATATGCTGATCATCAAACATAATTTGAAAGCCAAAAAGCATAGTTTTATGGCTATGCAGGAGATTTGGAGATCATGTTCAATGATGGAGAAACAGTGGAGATTAACCTTGGAAGCAGTTTAGTATGTAAATCCTCCACATACACAGGTCTGTTCAAAAATGTTTAAGGCATTGATCATAAAAATACTGTGGCGATATATTGACCATTAAGGCATTTCATGGTGGACTTGCCTGGCTCGCTCTGTCGGGGGACCTGTGTAATGTAATGGGTTAAGATATTCTTTAGAGCAGAACTTTCCAACTTCATCCACCCAGTGCCCAGTTAAGGTTGGCGGACATATGACTAGTGAAGGGAGAGGTGTGCAGTCTGGAGACTTACTCCTGCTATACTTCTGAGATCTGTAGGATATACAGTAATAATTAAAACAAGAACCAAAATCACATTAAATTATAATAATTCCTAGAACATAAAAAAAATTCTTACCTAAGGCAATGGTCCCCTGCGAGAATACATATAGACTGCAAAGTCTTCCCCAGACCCATATCATCACATAGAATCCCATGGAGTTTGTATTTATTCAGGAACGCCAGCCAATTTACACCATCCTTTAGGAAACAAAGATAAATGCACCAAGTGAGCGAGAATAATACTGCAAGTGTCCGATAGCTGTAACAGCACTATAAAGGTATAAAAAAGGATGTTAATATCATACCACATCAGGTTTGGTTATTAAGTATCATGGTGCGCTCCATATACTTCTCTTGCACATTTTCAGGCCATGGCAGCACTCCGGTAGAAGAAAATGGTTTGGCATCTTACCTGCTGATATTTCCTCAGCTCCGCTTTTATTGGAACAGGAATTTTATAATTTTCTAGTTTCTTTCCGTCCAGCAGTTGTTCCAAGAAGCTGCGCTCCCTGGCTTTTAGTTTAATTAACTCCTCTGACATACTGGGAGGATCTGGGATTCCAGCCTAGAAATGAAAAGCAAAAAGGTGATTCACAGAGTAATGCAGGCAATGAATGCAGGCAATGGATGCAGGCAGAAGATACGTGGATCTTTACCAACATCCGTACACCATAATGTAAGCTTCACATTTCTCTCCTTACAGAAACTAAACTTGGCACATTACAGAAAATATGACTTACAATTATATCCTGCACTTCAGTCCAAAGTAACAGATGGAAGTGCACGATATAACGGACAGAAGTTTCCAGCCTTATAACTAATTGTTCATAGGCAGAGAGGCTGGAACCTGGCTTCAGGATTAATGGATGTTCCACCAGATCGATATACTGCAGGTTTATGGTGCAAGAAAAAACCGTGAGTAGATTATGGCTCAATTTCATTTTCTCCCTACAACAAAAGATACTGTGCCTGTCCATGTGTTTACCCATCTTAATGACATATCAGTAGCTGGAGGATGCCTGGCGTATGTTTGCATCGTAGAGCTGCCAAGTGACAGTCTGATAAAATATTTTTTTCCAGCTTTTAAAGGAACAGTGTCATCACAAATTATTTTTTTATATGTTAAAGATGTTAGTGCTTTATTAAAAAAGTTTATATTCATTTGTGTGTTTGTGTTTTACTTTTTCTTATTTTTACACTTTTTCTTCCCTATGGGGGCTGCCATTTTTTGTTCCATTTCTGTGTGTGTCGATTAACGACACATACAGACATGGAATACGGCAGCCACAGTCCCATAGGGACCTCGAACGGCTCCCGTCCCATTGACTTCAGTGTACGGCGTCTGTGTGGGAACTGCGCATGCGCCGCTCCCACACAGTCCAATTCGAAATTGGCGCCGTCCGGCGCCATTTTCCTGTGGACCGGAAGTCGCGGCCGGACAGTAATATTACTACTTCCGGTCGCGGCTTCCGGATTTGTGCACTTGGACCAGCGGCAGCAAACGGAGCGGACGGGCCGGAGGGAGACGCGGCGGCAGGAGCAGGTAAGAGATTTCAATGTATGTTCGTGTTTGTGTGTGTTTACTACTGTATGTAAACCTACTACACTGTGTGTTAGCTCAAAAAATGGCGAGACACAGTGTAGGAGGTTACACCGTTCAAACCCCTCGTTTATCCCGGCACTAGCCAGGATAAAGGAGGGGGGGATGCTGAGAGCTCACTAGAGCGAGGGCTTTTTACCCAATTTTGCAAAGCTGCAATTTTGGGAATAGCTCCATCTAGTGACCAAAAATGGGTAGTATTATAAATTAGAATTAATTTATAATATTTCCTGACTCGTGAAAAAAAGAAAAAAAATTTGAACAATGTTTAATCACCCGCACACTAAATGTTTAATTTTTTTTTAAAAAACATGTTTTTCTGGCAACACATTCCCTTTAACTTTGATGGCCCATGTGTGTGGCCGTGTCTGGTACTGCAGCTCAGAAACACAGAAGTGAATGAGGCCGAGATGCAATAAGAAAACAAACAGATGCAGTAGCACACGGATGGACGTCAAAATATATGCAAATACTGAATTTCGGATTTTAAACTGCATTACATCTCAGCACCTGCCGGGTACGTCAACATAAATGATCTCTGATCAATGGGAGTTGGATCCACACCCTTCACACATAGGACATGAATGTTGAAAACCTGGCAAGCTCCTAAATGTTGGATCCACTGCTTCCAGCAATTTCCTAGAATACATCACAGCTTGGCATGATCATCAGCACAGAGGAGCCGTCACAATGGTCTGATAGGAATCAAACTACATGCATCTTTTAGGACAGGGAGACTCTGGTCATAACTAAATAAGGAAGGTTTGTAATATTTGCAATTACTATACATGAAAACCGCCACACCACCTCCCCAGCCACTGCCTGTCAGGTCACATTAACAATTGCAGATTAAAGTGTATCTCAAATTTCCTAAAATGTCTGGTCCTGGGTGGAGTGCAGGACGGAGTTGAAGCCTCCGCTGACTGCTAAATTAGACTTACTTCCAAAGGCATTAGCCGGATGAGTGTTGCAAAACACTGAGTAGCCATGAAGCGCACGCTGTCCGTCTGGTCACTCATTCTTCCCAGAACAGGCACCACAAGGAGGACTATATATGGGACAATGCCAACATCCAGCTGCTCCATCACACCTTTTTTGTTTCATCGTTAAGGAGTAACCTATGAAAGGTCTTACAGGCTATACATGCATGCATATGTACAGAGTCCACCCCCAATGAATTTGAGCAGGGTTCCAAAGAAAGGTCAAGTTATTGTCACAATAATTACCAAGATTTTGTGTGGCTATAGAATCCACTTTTTTCTAGAAACAGCACCCGTCCTTGGGTTGTGTCTGGTATTGCAAATCCACCTCATTCACATGAGTGATTATGAGCTGCAATACCAGAAAACAAGTATACCCTTAATTAATCCTGGACAATCCCTTTAACATTACAGATGGTACCAAAGTGTCTTGCAAGAGTTTTAAAAAAAAAAATGGGAAAAAATAAAAAGGATACAAGCTAGCGCTTCAATGGCTCCCTCCTGTTTCGTGTTATCATCAATAGCACCGAGCCACGGCAAAACTTTCTCCAAAAAGACATTCATGGTTTCCATGGTAGCGATCCGGCTCATAACTCCTACACAACGAGAGGCCATATGCCTCACTGATGTGTAAGGATGTTGCAGACTCATAAATAGATGAGGAAGATGTTGAAGCAGCTGGAAACACAAAAATCTTTTTAAAAAAAAAAAGCAAGATCTAGTTTTGCAGAATATATTTCACTTTAATATGGGGCATAAATGTTCACCCAGCGGGCAATATTACCGACACCTGATATGGTAAGGAGAGTGATGGCAAGTATTTTATCATATGAACGTATACATCACTTCTAATTATACTGAGAAATGCTTTTAAAAAAGTGGTTATCAAGTTTAGAAAGCCCATTCTTATATATCCTAGTAGCGAATTCTGAGACAGAGGGGTGGCGGGGGTCTTCTGTTCAGGAACCTGTCTTGGTTAAGAGAGGAAAAACGGTTATAAAAATATTATTATCCTATATTACACAGATAACCCAACTATATGAATGGGCATGGTGTAATGCTTAATTTCCCCTGTGATGGCGCTGCAGGGAAATTGAACAGTTACTGCCAGGTTTCGTCACGGATTACAACAGATTGCTGGTGGTCCCAGCAGGGTACACTCTGCAATCTGTTTATTGTTAAAGAAACCCTCCGCTCCCAGGACAAAAGCTATAAACGTCAAGGGCTAAATAGAGTTATAGTACCTGGTGCCCTCCAGTTGCGCCCCTCTGCCGTGGATCCGGCTCTTTTGAGTCCCCACTGTGCTGTCCTAAAATGGCCACATCATTTCAAACTTAGGCCCCATGCACACGACCGTAAAAATGTCCGTAATTACGGTCAGCAATTAAAGACCCATTCGCTTCTATTGTGCACGGACACCTTACCGTTTGTTTACAGGAAGGTGTCCGGGCCGTATAGAAATGTTCAGAAAATTATGGACCATGTCTGTTCTTTTGCATTTTACGGGCCGTGCTCCCATATTTTGTATGGGAGCAAGGCCCGAAAATGCAGGCAGCCGTCGGCGGCTGGCCATGCCCGCAATTGCGGGCCGTGATTACGGGCATGGCCGTGTGCATGGGGTTTTAGTCGAAGTCACTTCCTTTGTTCTTCCAGAAGTGATCACGTGAGTAGCTCTGGCCAATACAAGAACAGAGGGAGCGTCAAACTCAGTCAGTGGGGCGCTGCGGCCATTTTGGGAGAACACAGCAGGGACCCCAAAGAGGCGGACCCATGGCAGAGGGGCGCAAGTGGAAGGTGTTCGGTAAATATTACTCCATATACCTAGTCATATTTAAAATGTTGGGTCGCTTTAAGGGACTCCTAATGATTAAGGGTGGACACACAGCTGAATTTGCTAGGGGAAGATTCGTCCAGCTATACATTTTGTCTGCAGGGGAATTATAGTATTACATGATGCTAAGCTAAACCAACCCCTTTAAATGGTAACTAAACTTTCAAAAAACTTCTGAAAGTGATCAGGTGCTCATAGACTTTCTATTGAGCCCGTACACAAATTGCTCGGCTTTCCGAGAAAAGCCGATCTGAAACAAAGCAGCTCAGCGCTCCCCCTTCTGCAGCTTCGTTTTAGCGGTCGGTGTAGGTCTCAGTGCTCAGACCAAGACCGATAAAATTTGAAGTTGTTACCCTTTAAATAATTTAAGACATTTCAAACCTTATGGGGATTTGAGAAGTCTTAATATTTAGATACATTGTGGAGTACTGGGACTTCCACCCTAAGGCCTAGTTCACAGTTTTTTGCAGGCAGAAAATTCTGCCTAGAAAAATCAGCTCCGTTTTTTTTGCACCACACGTGTTTCTTGGGGCGTTTTTTTACCTCTTCAACAGGCAAAGGGATTTTTTTTTTTTCTTCACAAAAATGCGTAAAAAAAAAAAAAAAAAAAAAAGCCGTTTGCAGCGTTTTTCCCATCTCCCATTGCCTCAAGATAGGTCATATTGCTTTTTTACAACTTCCCTGGCATAGTCATAACGATGGCTCCTTGTTTCCCCATCTGTTCGCAGTGCAGCTCGTCCTCCTGGGATGACGTTTCATCCCATGTGACTGCAGCAACCAATGGGAAACACTAGTGCTCACATGGGCTGCAGCGTTATCACTGGAGGCCGGCCTGCTGGGAGACTAGAGGAACACACCAAAGTTTGATCATATTTTAAACTTCCGTTTTTGGTACTTTAGCAACTATATTAATTTTAATGTACATACATCCACCTCTGAGTGTATATTTCACTTCAGATTCATGAATTACCAGGGGGTGAAGGCTGGGTCCCATGGAGGAGGCGGTGACCTCAAACACTTGAAGACTGTTGACTAGTTCCTGGGCGTGCTCATCTCCTTTTTCCAAGAGCAGCTTGCCATCTACAACATAAACACTTTTCGTAAGTTACTTGAGGATTTGGCAAAACGATCAACTTCTGGCAGCGAGAACTCAAATCAAATTCAATATAGTCCGATCAAATCCTTCCTCAAATAATAGTTACATGCAAAATTAAACTGAATACTGGACACTTACCAAAACCATCAATGTTAATGTTCCTTAGCGGTCCAACTATTGCCTCCCAAAGATGTGGCAGGCCTGTCGCTAAATTACACGCAAAGTGTTTTGCAATAGTTGCAAGAGTGTATTCTGCACCTCGTCTCTGGATTAAGTGTTGCTTGTGATTCTAGGAAAAAAAATATATAAAAATTTTTTTTTTATAGAAGACCCATTTTTTGTTTTTTACTAAACTATCAGGTGTTTTTTTTTTTTTTTTAAATCAAAACCCAATTCACTAGCAGAATCCGCAGTGCAGTTGTATCAAACTAGTAGAATCCCTAGTAGCACTAAATCTGTACAGTTTAACAGCTGTGCCGTTATTTGACCATCTATGCATTCGGAGGACTACTGAGGGATGAATGGTTTGCATGTCGTTGGAATACAAGATTCATATGAAAAGTGGAAAAAACATTGAACCATACAATTATCAGCTATGACAACGTGTCTGGAGATTCAAAGTGAGTTAGGGGAATATAAGCCTATTATCTGATGCAACCACCATCAACCATTACATATGAACTGCGCCCACCGGCAGGGGAGGTAATTACAAAGTACTGAAAAAAAATAAAAAAAGATTTTCCTTTAAGCTTTGCGTGGAAGGTGATCCCTTTTAATGATTAATGGTGGGAGTTTACAAAATAACTAACATTAAAAACAGTGTTTTAAACCTTCGTAACACAAGGCAATGTCATGGTGACCACAACCCCCACTCGGGTGCAAAACAGGCCACAAGTGCGGTGCCTACTCTAAGAATGCTGTAAATGTACGGGGACTAGCGTTAAAGCTTGGTTGCCAGCTATATACATTTTAGTAGGGAAGGGGTTAAAGATGTTGTGTAGTGGCAATCACATCTTTGTGGCACTGTACTATACCTGGAATTTGAGTGTAGGGATAGTCTCCCTCTGAATGTTAAACAGTACGGCCTCTTTCACATGGCAGTATTGGTCAGTATTTTTCCAAAACCAGGAGTGGAACCTCCATTGACTAAGTAAGGGAAAGATTTGCACTTCTGTGTTTTAGCTTACAGATCAGGACCAAAATACTGCCGTGTGAAAGTGGCCTTACACATGCAAGGATATAAATACCTCGTCGCTGTCTGTAGGCGTTTGGACTCCGCTTCCTGTGTGCAAGTCCGCCACTTGGGATCTTGTAGCTTTAGGAGTCGGGCCCCGTCTGCTAGTAATTGCAAAAGCAGCTTGTTGATGTCTGTATAGAGTAATTATTCCTCTGTGTTTTGTGACGGTGTGACAGGCTCCGTCTTTTTCTGAATTCAATCCTTTAAAGATAAAGTCTGTTATACTGCAAATAAGTAATACAAGAACATTGTTTTCCTCTATACAAATCACTAGTGAGACCACGTTTGATATTGTGAACAATTTTGGGCACCCGTGTAGAAGGAGGACATTGCTGAACCAAAACAGGTGAAAAAGGAGACCATGGTAAATTTAAGGGAATGGGTGGCTTGCTGTACTGGGAAAGGTTAACAGACTTGGGGCTATTTAGTTTAGAAAAAAAAAAAGACTTTGGGGCAATCGAAGGTACAAATATATAATTAGACAGTACAGAGAACTTCCTAATGATCTTTTACACCTAGACCTGCAAGAGGGCATCCTCTATGGTCAAGGAAAAAAGTAAGAGACACACACACACACACACGTTAGGACTACAATAAAATAAAAAAATAAAAATTATTTCTGCATTTTGTTTTTTCAGTTAATTTTTTTCCCCCGGCTTTAAACGTAATCAGGACGCAGATACAGTTAGTAAATGGTAGAGCAGGGAGCGGACTGCTTCTTGGCCTACCATTGTATTTATGTAACGCCGGCCACTCGTAGCTTGGCACAGACCTGCGCGAGGCAGTGACATCGTACCCGTCTAAGCCAAGCCACACTGACAGGAGGAGCAGAGATCTTCTCCACTCGTCGTGGGAACGAAGTTAGGTGAATATGTATTTTATTAGGCACTATTGAGGCAGCTATGTGGCATTATACTGTGTGGTGGAGCGGTCAGGGGGTAATTTATATACAGTAGTATACAGAAGGCTCAGGGGGATATATAAAAGCAATGGTATGACATGCAAATAGGGGGTGTGGACTAAATCATTAATCGTAACCAAGGTTCATGTTCAATTAAGGCCTTAATCACACGAACGTGTTTAACGTCCGTGATACGCGCGTGAAAATCACGCGCGTCGCACGGACCTATGTTAGTCAATGAGGCCGTTCAGACATTCCGTGATTTTCACGCATGTCCGCTGCGTAAAACTCACGACATGTCCTATACTTGGGCGTTTTTCACGCATCACGCACCCATTGAAGTCAATGGGGGAGTGAAAATCACGTGCAGCACACTGAAGCACTTCCATGTGTCACGCGTGATTCGTGCAACAGTAGATAAGTAAAGGAAAAAATAAAAGCACTTCCTTCATTTTTTTCTAAACATCCAAACCACGTGTCATAAGGATGGAATATGCGTGAAAATCATGCAGCCACGCAGCACATACTGATGACACACGGAACTGCAACGCGTGCAAAACGCTGCGTTTTTTACGTGCGCATAAACGGACACGTTCGTGTGAATAAGGCCTAATTGTGATTTTGTTAATTACCCAGCACTAGTTAAAAGCCTGTCCTGATCATGTCCAAGTTACCTAGGTACCCAGATAAGTGTGCTAAACCCCTTAAATTATCATTTTCCACATGATAGTTAAGAAATAATGATCATTGGGGGGCCCCTCCAATCACTGGCACGGCTGTCCCAAACCCACATTTTTTTCTAATTGCTCGATGAGTGAGAAAGAATTTAAAGTGGTATGGCGGACATGCATGTGCCCTGCCGCTCCATTCAATGATGTGGAGTTTCAGCACAATGGCTTCAAGAGCCATGTTAAACGTAACGGCTGTAAACTCTGGGAAAGAGAAGAAAAAAAATAAAAAAATAAAAAAAGGCCCCTGAAAGCAGATTGTGCCGAAAAGGCAAGCGCCTGGGAAAATAAATCGGCAAGTAGAGTTACGTCGGCATATCAATGGTGCGGTCCAGTCCGGAGCCACGAGGATGATCAAAATATCCCCATCTGCCTCGATCCCCCTGAGGTGCTGAGAGGAGGCAGCAGGGGGAAACCAGTAAATCCAGGTGACTTGATCATATGGAGCCACCGGAGCGTCAAGTGCGTAGAAGGGGACCTGGCCAGTCTACGTCTGGGGTGTCCCGCCTGGAACAGATTTGTTCAAACATCTTGTGATGAAGTGCCCACTCCACTGGGTGGACCCAATCGTGATTGAGATAATCCACAACCAAATTGTCAACCACTGTCTAGTGACAGAGGAAAATGACCCTCCGTTCATAAAAAGTTGATGGGGACAATGGCTTCCTGGTGGGACCAAAAGCCCTGGGCCATGAGTTTCTGAAAACACCTATCCAATGAAAAGTACAACTGGGCGTGTATTATGTGTGTTACATCTGGGCGTGTTTACTACTTTTACTAGCTGGGCGTTGTGTATAGCGTTGTGTATAGAAGTATCATCCACTTCTCTTCAGAACGCCCAGCTTCTGGCAGCGCAGATCTGTGACGTCACTCACAGGTCCTGCATCGTGTCGGCACCAGAGGCTACAGTTGATTCTGCAGCAGCATCAGCATTTGCAGGTAAGTAGCTACATCGACTTACCTGCTAACGCCGATGCTGCTGCAGAATCATCTGTAGCCTCTGGTGCCGATGTGTCCTCGCTCGTCTGACACGATGCAGGACCTGTGAGTGACGTCACAGATCTGCACTGCCAGAAGCTGGGCGTTCTGAAGAAGTGGATGATACTTCTCATCAGAACGCCCAGCTAGTAAAAGTAGTAAACACGCCCCGATGTACGCACATAATACACGCCCAGTTGTACTTTTACTTTTCAACACGCCCAGTTGTACTTTTGCAAGCCTCATTTGCATAAATACGAAAATGGTCATAACTTGGCCAAAAATGCTCGTTTTTTTAAAAATAAAACCGTTACTGTAATCTACATTGCAGCGCCGATCTGCTGCAATAGCAGATAGGGGTTGCAAAATCTGGTGACAGAGCCTCTTTAAGGGAACTCGTCTTACCTGTTGCAGGCTTAGCGGCCTGAGGTCAGGAACGCCAAGAGGAACGGGGCTTGAAGGAAGGTCTATTCTTGGCATCCTAGTGGGACTGCTATTCAGATGCCGGTGGGCCAAGGAATCAATGAGAGAAACGAAAACGAGGTCCTGGTTACCGAGGATTAGGATCGTGAGCTTAGTTGAGGCAGGGGAGTGTTGCTTCCAAGAGGATTTCGTCCAAGCAAGCTCTAGAGATGGGAGTCACTGAAAAGAGCCGTCAAGGAGTGTTTAGAAGCAGCACTGTCAGCAGACCGGCACCTGAGCCATACCGTCTGGTGCACGACAACCATAGGAGTGGCAGAGCGAGCCACAAAGCAACCCGCATCCAGGGAGGCTTCACACAGATTTTGTAGCTATGAAAAGGTGATGAGATTCACCACATATTTAGTGGGTGTCCCTCAATAGAGACCATGACTGAATTAGCAAGCTCATTCAGTAGATGCTCGGCTGACCCATGTGGAATCAAAGATTAGCCAGAAGGCCAAGCCAGCGGCCTTAACCCCTTAGTGACCAACAATACGCCTTTTTACGTTCCTCAATAAGGGGCCTTAGGCTAGGCCAGGGGTCTCAAACTCGGTCGGGTAAGTGGGCCGCATATAGAAAAAATGGGAAGTTGACGGGCCGCATTACTTTCAAATTTGATACAATACAAAATTATTGTTACTCAATTAGTTATTTGAACTACTAGAACACTATATTACCAGTAGAATACTAAATTACTATAATAATACCGCTAGGTTTAAAATTTGAGATATTTCTCAACGTGCTTATTTCAACAATCCAGCTTTCCAGTTTAAGTGTCACTAAATGCAGTCCGGCGGCTCAGTTAGCACACATGTCAAGATTGGGCAGCCCCTTTTTAGATAGTGCCGCAGTGCCCTCTGTGGATGCTGCCACAGTGCCCTCTGTGGATGCTGCCACAGTGCCCTCGGTAGATAAGGCCACAGTGCCCTCGGTAGATAAGGCCACAGTGCCCTCGGTAGATAAGGCCACAGTGCCCTCGGTAGATAAGGCCACAGTGCCCTCGGTAGATAAGGCCACAGTGCCCTCGGTAGATAAGGCCACAGTGCCCTCGGTAGATAAGGCCACAGTGCCCTCGGTAGATAAGGCCACAGTGCCCTCGGTAGATAATGCAACACACCCCTAGATAATGCCAGTGTCCTCTTCAGATACTGCCACACGCCCTCTGTAGAGTCTGCCCCAGTGCCCTCTGTAGAGGCTGCCCCAGTGCCCTCTGTAGAGGCTGCCCCAGTGCCCTCTGTAGAGGCTGCCCCAGTGCCCTCTGTAGAGGCTGCCCCAGTGCCCTCTGTAGAGGCTGCCCCAGTGCCCTCTGTAGAGGCTGCCCCAGTGCCCTCTGTAGAGGCTGCCCCAGTCCCCTCTGTAGAGGCTGCCCCAGAGCTGGAGTCCCGGAGCAGAGCCGCTTCTGCCACTCTGCCTGGGATTCCAGCTCTGCTCCTGACATCACTGTCCATATATGGACAGAGATGTCAGGGGCAACTCCTGCTCTGGGGAAGCCCCTGACATCATTGTCGATGTATGGACAGCGATGTCAGAGGCTTCCCCAGAATCCCGGAGAAGAGCCGATAATAGCGCTCTGCCTGGGACTCCGCTCTGGGGAAGACCCTGACACACTGTCCATATATGGGCAGCGATGTCAGGGAATTCCACAGAGTCCCGGAGCAGAGCCTGTACTAGCGCTCTGCCCGGGACTCCGGCTCTGGGGAAGCCCCAGACATCGCTGTTCATATGTGGACAGCGATGTCAGGGAATTCCACAGTGTCCCGGAGCAGACACCAGCGCTCTGCTCGGGACTCCGGCTCTGGGGAAGCCCCAGACATTGCTGTTCATATGTGGACAGCGATGTCCAGGAGCAGAGCCGACACCAGCGCTCTGCTCCGCTCTGGGCAAGACCCTGAGACACTGTCCATATATGAGCCGATACTACTGGCTCTGTGTCCCGCGGGCCGCAGATGACAGCCCCAGGGGCCGCGTGCTTGAGACCCCTGGGCTAGGCTGACGCCTTTTCACGTGAGCCTAGTCTAAGGCCTGCACGGGTCTCCCATGCAGGCTGGAGCCGGGGCTCAGCTGTCTGATGACAGCTGAGCTCCTGCTCCAACGCCCGCGATCGAAGTTTACTTCGATCGCGGCCGTTTAACCCGTTAAATGCCGCCGTCAATAGCGACCGCGGCATTTAACTTTGTTTACAGAGGGAGTGAGCTCCCACTGTCACCCATCGGCGGCCCGCGAATGCAATCGCGGGTCTCCGATGGGGTGTCATGGCAGCCGGGGGCTTGATGAAAGCCTCCAGGTCTGCCCTGGACATACGCCTGTTAGGATGCGCCGGAGGCACGTCCTAACAGATTGCCTGTCAGATTTACACTGACAGGCAATAATGCACTGGTATACCAAGCATTATAGCAGCGATCTGAAGATCGCACAGTAAAGTCCCCTAGTGGGACTAATAAAATAAGTAAGCAATGTGAAATAAAGATTAATAAAAAGTACAGTAAAAAAATAAATAAAACCATTTTTTCCATAAAAAGTGGTTTTATTTAGTAAAAGTGTAAAAAAATAAATTAAAAGTACACATATATGGTATCGCCACGACCTTAATGACTCCATTAATAAAGTTAATATGTAATTTAAACCGCAAGGTGAACACCGAAAAAAAAACGCAAAAAACAATGGCGAAATTGCAATTTTTTTCCATTGCCCCCCAAAAAAGTCATAATAAAAATGAATAAGTCCCATGCACCCCAAAAAAGTACCAATCAAAACTACGTCGCGTCCCGCAGAAAACAAGCCCAAAAAATCACTACATTGATGGAAAAATAAAAAAGTTACGGCTCTTGGAAAGAGACGATGCAAAAACAAATAATTTTAGTTCAAAAGTGTTTTTATTGTGCAAAAGTCGTAAAACATAAAAAACCTCTACATGTGGTATCGCCGTAATCGTACCGACCCATAGACCCAATAAAGGGAACATGTTATTTACGTCGCACAGTGAACGGCGTCAATTTAAAAACGCATAGAACAATGGCGGAATTTTAGGTTTTTTTTATAATCCCCCCAAAAAAGTTAATAAAAAAATTATGTACCCAAAAATGGTGCTATTAAAAAGTACAACTAAACCCGCAAAAAACAAGTCCTCATACAGCTATGTAGACGAAAAAAAAAATTATAGCTCTTTGAATGCGACTATAGAAAAACGAATAAAATAGCTTGGTCATTAGGGCCTAAAATGGGCTGGTCACTAAGGGGTTAAAGGAGGAAGAACCTGGAGAGCCAACGCAATGGGCCAAAGGATTGTGGAATGAGGCAGAGTCTGCCATAGGAAGAGTAATGGGTCTTGGCCAGACAGGAGACTGGAGGATCCACACCCGAAGACCTCACCCATTTTGGAGGAAATATCCACTGGAAAAAGATACAGAAGGTCTGGGCTAATTTCTTAGGCGCCATGCACACGACCGTGCCCGCAATCACGGCCCGCGATTGCGGGCATGGCCGGCGACTGACAGCCGCATTTTCGGGCCGTGCTCCCATACAAAAAGTATGGGAGCACGGCCCGCAAAATGCAAAAGAACGGACATGTTCCATAATTCCAGGAACATTTCCACGGCACGGACACCCTTCCGTAGTGCTACGGAAAGGTGTCCGCGTTCAATGAACGTGAATGGGTCCGTTTTTGCGGTCCGCAAAAACACTGAGGTTTTTTTACGGTCGTGTGCATGGGGCCTTATCAGGTGGTTTCCATTCCTTCAAGACCAACTCTTTAAACTCTGCCCCTGCTGTCGCACAAATTATTCCCCTCACCGTTTCAAAGGAAGGTGACAGTCGCCACAGTTCGGGATAGGTCAACACCTATAAGATCTAAGCTATCTGACCGCAGTGATGAGACGGTCCACCGTAGGAGCAAACTTGGAAGTCTGCTCTTTATTCAGCTCCAAAATTGGAATTCGAGAGTTCACCCTCAAAATAGTTTCCAGCGAGTGGAAGATGCTGATAAGCTCCCTGGAGGGAAAACTGATGAGACTGCACAGATCTAAAACTGTTTAGGAGGTCTGCACGGAAAGGCGATGTGGATGGAGAGTCCTCAGAAGGTTGGCCAGCAAGGCGAACCAAGATGCCCATCGTGGACGGGTGAGATTGGAGAGGTCACGAGCCCATTGCGGTTCGGCGTATGCGGAGATAGCTGGGCATCCACAGATGCTTGGCATGTCAAACCCCATGACTCACATTGAGGAGTAGGTTGACCACATTAAATATTTTTTTTACCACATGTGGAACAGGCAGAGTGTGAACTACATAAGATACCGGTCAGGAGCATTTTCTTTTGGCGTTAGACATGGCAGTATAGGAGTCACCATGTTACTCAGGTGCCGCTGGGAAAATAAACTAGTGACAATAAAACCACTCCATATACTACAAGAGGCAGCGCTGTAACTCCCTTACGGGTACCAAAAGGACGATTTTACCCGCTGAGGCGAACAGGACAGTCCTAGCGCCAACAGCAGCAGCTGTAATGCTGTGTCCCCGCTAGTCTGAGAAGCAGATAGTGGGAGATGACACTGAAATGAATGCTACAAATCAATCGCTAGCCAGTAGAAGAGGTGCAAGTACAGCCCCTGGTGGAGAGCAGCATAGATGGCAGCCCAAAACATCATGATGCAAGACATAGGGGATCCCACCTAAGGTGCCTCCAAGGAAGGAGTCTGTGCCCACCCCCTGTAGCAGCACTGTAGGAGTGATGAGAAGAGTGTAGTTGAGTGCCAGGGAACAGTGCACCAGGCGCAGAGAAGACATATTTAGAAGGATGGGGAGGGAAGTCTCCTCCGTGAGGCAGCTGTGGTGAGGTTGGACACTGGTGGGGAGCAAAGGACGACAACCCTCAGGGACTGATGTGAATGAAGAAAATATCTGTACTGCACTGTAGAATATATTTGTACCATATAAAGCGCCAGGAAATAAAAATAAATACACCATATTAGAATTGGATATGGTGGATCAGAGGACTTGTTAGTGTTGTGCCGCAGGATTAGTATTTTAAGGGGGGATATGTGTTCTTAGAACTGTTGTCAGTGCTCTTATTCCTCCTTGAACTGCATGAGTAAACAGACAACTGGGAGTTACCAAAGAGCAGGTCCCTACAAACTGACACTGTCCAATCAGTACCTCCTGTAAGACCAAGTACACAAAATACTGACAAGGAGAACGGTAACACCCAAAGTAAATTTAGTCATGAATTTTCAGGAAGAATAACAGAACTCTCCTTTGTGCTTTTCCTTTGATGCGCTTTGTTTTTGATTGCCCATAAAACAATTAGAGAAAAGCTTGAAGTTATGAATAAAAGTAAACACCACAACCCGCCAGAAGTCACATACATACACTACCGTTCAAAAGTTTAGGGTCACTTTGAAAAATAAGGACATTTCTAAGAAAAGCTGTTTTTTTCAATGAAGATAACATTAAATTAATCAGAAATACACTCTATACATTGTTAATGTGCTAAATGACTATTCTAGCTGCAAACGTCTGTTTTTTAATGCAATATCTACATAGGTGTATAGAGGCCCATTTCCAGCAACCATCACTCCAGTGTTCTAATGGTACATTGTGTTTGCTAACTGTGTTAGAAGGCTAATGGATGATTAGAAAACACTTGAAAACCCTTGTGCAATTATGTTAGCACCGCTGTAAACAGTTTTGCTGTTTAGAGGAGCTATAAAACTGACCTTCCTTTGAGCTAGTTGAGAATCTGGAGCATTACATTTGTGGGTTCGATTAAACTCTCAAAATGGCTAGAAAGAGAGAGCTTTCATCTGTAAATCGACAGTCTATTCTTGTTCTTAGAAATTAAGGCTATTCCATGCGAGAAATTGCCAAGAAACTGAAGATTTCCCACAACGGTGTGTACTACTCCCTTCAGAGGACAGCACACACTGGCTCTAACCAGAGTAGAAAGAGAAGTGGGAGGCCCCGCTGCACAACTGAGCAACAAGACAAGTATATTAGAGTCTCTGGTTTGAGAAATAGATGCCTCAGAGGTCCTCAACTGGCAGATTCATTAAATAGTACCCACAAAACGCCAGTGTCAATGTCTACAGTGAAGAGGCGACTCCGGGATGCTGGCCTTCAGGGCAGAGTGGCAAAGAAAACATGACTATATGTGGACCAATGTAAGTCAACATTTAAATTCATCATCAAGAAAATGTATATAATATTTGCAGAGTAAAACAAGCTCCAGTCAGAGATTCTTTAAATTGCAATTCCTTGTATATTAGAAATGACTCCCTTTACATGCAGGGCAACATGCTGCAAGGAAACCAATGTCTCTGCCACTTCCCAGCGGACATCATACAGGCAGCTTTTATGGTAGTCAGTATTCTGCAAGTAAGCTCTGAACAGACATTTACTATAGCCACAAACAGATGGCCGTACACTTAGTCTGTCCTGTACAGGCTTATTCCAACTTTTCAAGTAGCTACTCAATGTTATACTCCATATAGTGGAGCTTCACTAAAAACGTACCTTTGAGATGATCTGTGTTGTTAGAGGCTGGGGCAGGACGGCTCACAGAAGGGGTGATATTGGAATCCACGCACACAGAACTACAAAGATTTTTAACAATTTTGGTGTTCGGACAAGGAGTCCTTGAGATACATTGCTGAAGCAGTTTAGCAATACATAAAGCTGCGTAGTTCTGCACCACATTGTTCTCTTCTTTTTTCACAGCCTCCATTAATGGCTTGATTATTGGATTAAGTTTCTCTGGGAGTTGCATGAGATTGACTATTGCACAGGCAGCAAAAGTGTGCACTCTCAGTTGAAGGACCTGCCATTCCTGATTGGTTTCCAATACAGTCATCTGCACTTGCTGTCTTTTTCCATCTAGTTGCTGGTAAACGTTAGCATTGTCCCGCAGAGGTGCTGTTGCTTCGTTGAAGAGCGTAGTTACCTAGGAACACACCAAACACGTCAGTTTATTTGCTTGGTTGAACTGACAACCTCATTCAAATAATTGCCCTGATAAAGTGTGAGCTTTAATTCTACAAAGCATTAGCGTTTTAAAGGCAGATTTAGAAAGCAAGAACTTTGCGAACATGGCCTGAATTTATTACTATAAAAGACATCACCACATTTCTTGGCATCCACAAAACACTCACCAGTTCATTAGATTGGTCTATTGTAAATACACTGCAGTTTACTTTGCTGCTAATGTCTATGTTGGCATCCGCAAGGGAGGAAATCAGTTGCTTGCACTCATTCTGCATCCGGGTGAAAGGAATCGCTATTTCATCATAATATAAATGTTCCGACAAAACAGCAAGTAGACGTGGCTGGACCGCAAGAACTACGGTCTTACATTCCTAGTTTAAAAAAAAACGGATAACATGGAAGGAAATTCTACGAATACACTTAAAATATAAAGTTTGATATGAACTTCCCCCAACCCCCTCTATTATGGGGTGTACAAATCCAACAACTCACTAACTAGCCATTAAAGTTAAGAGTGACTGCACTTTCAGCAAACTTTTGATATGTCAGAGACCTTTTAGAGTTTTGGATCGATGAGGGTCTGGGTGCTGAGCCGCCATAACCTAGTGAAAACACTGGGGGCAGCAGTGAGCTCGAAAAGGCAAGGGCAACAAACTGGAAAAACGTAGAACCTATAGAAAAAAAAAACAAAAAAAAAAAAAAACAAGGAAAAACTGGTGATACATGGCAATAGGAACGTTGGGGTAGGCATTGCGCGCATGTCGATGGAGGACAGGAATTTGTTCTGTTCCATCAATGCGACAAACCCTTGTAACAGTTCGAGAAGAGAAGTGCCTCCTGTCTCAGCATGCCCATGTAATGAGAAGTAGGCGTAATCTAAGTTGAACCCTATGATGTGTAGAAGCCCCAGCCTAAATTTCTGCTTGCTGCTGACGTAAGATAATGAATGCGGAGAAGCCCCGCTGGTCAGGATATGCCCTTGGAAGGTGTGGGAGGCCAGAGCAGTCTGAAAGCTCGGTAGGCTGCCCCCTAGAGAAAAGGCAGAGGCTCCAGGGGGAAATGAAACCGCTAACGGACAGATAACCAGCTGGTAGAAGACAGAGGAAAAGAAAAATGCCTCTAGAGGTAGGTAGAAGGGTCAGGGAGGCAAAGGTTCATACTCCCCTGTCTGACATCTTAGGGTGCACACATGGTCACCCCTTCTGTAACCTTGCATTGATAAATGGGGTTACCAGTACAGTAGCAGATTTTTTGGGGGTAATTGGTGAGGAGAAAGATAAAGAGCAATTGTCTGGTTTCCTGAATCTAATGTAAGCACCTAGCATGGCGGGCCAATGCGGTTGATCCTAATGCAAAAACATGGAGGTTTCCAACTAGATATACTTCAATATATACATATAGGGATCTAGATCTATTACATAGGCAATAGTATTTATAAGGGGGGGGTGGGTGTAATACTTATGGCCAGGGTCTGACGTAAAAAAATTAATATCAGATTGTGCAAAGATAAAACAAAGGCCCTGACACTCCCAGCAATGCCTTTGGAAAGTAGTTATTGCGGCTTTGCACATTTTGAAATGCATGCAGCCGTGTTTTTTTTTTGTAAGGTTTAAAAAAACAAAAACAAACCCACTTCATTACCTTCTGCAATGCAGCCCACTCGCAGATAACAAGGGCCACACTGATCCTTTGTAAGGCCGACTTGGAGTTCAGATGAAAGAGGAGCAACTGAGCCAACGATTCGGCAGGCTTTATTTCCTGAGAGGCCGTGTTTACACAGGGATCACAAATACAGCAGCATAATGATCCCAGCAATCTAGAAGTGGGGAGATTGAAAAAGCAGCTTATTGATATGCACCACAGCTAAACTAAACCATATTGTGGCTGATTGATTTTTCAGTAATTTTCTCCGGATTTTAATATTTAAAAAGAAAAAAAAAACTGTATGAAAGTTATATCAAACAAAAAGCTATAAAGTGGCAGTGATCTCCAACCTGCGGCTCTTTATTTACTGCAAAACTACAACTCCCTAATAGGCTCAGGTTGTCAGGGCATTCTGGGAGTTGTAGTTATGCAACAGCTGGATATCGCTAGGTTAGAGAACGCTTTTTCCCATATTGTGAACATGAATAAAGAAATTGGCTTTTAGTTCTGATTGAATGGTCTTTGACCTAATTTTCAACAAACAATTTGTAGGGGGGGGGGGGGAGGCTTCCTAGCATCGTTTTAATAAGGTGCCATGAAAATGCAGCTATCCAAAATAGGATTAGCTACAACTATTGCATGTCTTATTACATTTCCCCTTATAAATATTTCGGCTTAAAAACCTATTCCTGATTTTAAAGTGCTATACTGACTTTGCGGCAGCCATACGAGCGCGGATCACCAAGTAATCCCTAATGGAAGGATCTTCAGTCACACTGTCTGAGCCAGCGATATACTCCTGTGTGACCTCTTTAGTCTGGCTT
This sequence comes from Rhinoderma darwinii, assembly GCF_050947455.1. Taxonomy (NCBI): domain Eukaryota; kingdom Metazoa; phylum Chordata; class Amphibia; order Anura; family Rhinodermatidae; genus Rhinoderma; species Rhinoderma darwinii. Next base: position 30,634,957 of record NC_134697.1, on the reverse strand, counting down.
TGGCCTTGACGGAGTTTTGAACCAGCTTTTTCCTATAAATAAATGGAAAAGCTTTATTTAGTAACTTTCCTCAAAGCCTAACCTAAAATACAGCTCATGGGTTATGTGCCCTTTCAATAAAAACGTTAAAAATGGTGTTTTACATGTACCCCCAATTGGTCACCCACCATTGTTCGCTACAGTGAAGAAATGCTGCAAAGAACAGCTCTGGCTTTGGAGAACATAGCATGATCATGTATTACATGGCGCACATTAAATGAAGCTGGCAGCCATATAATACATTTTCAGAGTGGCGGTTGCAGCAGCAGCTTCCACTACATATTACAGGTGATTGCTGGGGGTTCTGAAGGCTATGACACAATGAGCATTACAGGTGGAGCAACTCCTAAATAGCAGGTCAAAGCTACAAAACCAAATGTGCATTCTATATTTGTGTAGAGAATACATTCTACCTTTATAAAGACTTCTTCTACAAAGATTGAATAACCAATACTTTATATCTCACCTTTGATTTGGGTTTCACCTCTATCAGCATGTTTAAGTCGATGGGCAGATGAGCAGGCTGCATCATTAAACAGAGCCAGGCTCCCATCCAGGGACACGCAGCCGCCACAACATACTGCACAGAGGCTTTGCGTATAAGCTCCTGCCACACCTGGGAAACAGAATAGCATAATGCAGTACAAGAAAGCCAAGAGGTGCACAAAAACAAAAAACATGAAGTGGATCCTACCTTGTGGATAAGGTCAAGAATTTCCTGGTTACTCTCCAAAATACAAATCTGAAATATATGCCGCAGCATGTCCTGCAAGATAGGTGTCAGCCAACCGGAGCAGTTCTGGAACAAAGGTAGGATCTTAGCTTAAAGAGGCTCTGTCACCACATTATAAGTGCCCTATCTAAATTTTACCACTTTGAGCAATTTTTAGCTTTATGCGAATTAGTTTAATGCCCAACTGGGCGTGTTTTTACCTTAGACCAAGTGGGCGTTGTACAGAGGAGTGTATGACGCTGACCAATCAGCGTCATGCACTTTTCTCCATTCATTTACACTGCAGATAGCGATATAGCAATACATCGTAATCTCACGAGATTACGTTTGCCTTGCTGGAAATCTCACAGAAAAGATTCAGACGTGTCAGGATTCTGAATACACATCACGTCCTGGCTGGAGGTAGTGTATATTCATTGTCAGGACACTGCAGTAACGTTATAGTGTGTTTATGTGGCTGCACATAACGATATAGCTATATCGTTAGTGCAGTGTAAATGAATGGAGAGGAGTGCATGATGCTGATTGGTCAGCGTCATACACTCCTCTGTACAAATCCCACTTGGCCTAAAGTAAAAACACGCCCACTTGGGCATTAAGAAACTCATTAGCATTAAGCTTAAAAAATAAAAAAAATCTCATAAAAGTGGTAAATAAAAAGCATTACTGTCACCTACATTATGGCGTCGATCTCCTTATATAGGAGACAGGGCACTTATAATGTGGTGACAGAGTATCTTTAATGCTGTATGTCAAGTGAAGTTTTAACAGTAGAACCCAGATAGTAAAACAAGAAAATCTCAAAGTAGGTTACCAACCTGATCCTGTGTGGATAACAAAGTACATAAGGTTTCCAAGGCTGCCTTTCGAACAGATGATATAGTATGACGCAGGAAAGGCCACACCCGTGGCACTAATATAGTAAGAGACTGTTGAATACTGTTAAAATAAAAATGCATACTGCCAGTTAGGAACAGCTATAAGGATTTAAGAGTCATTACTGAACTCAGGTGAAATTTAACGTAAATTCCACAACAACGTGTTCTAATGCAAAGCTGTCACACACTTACTTGCACTGCTGAACCTGAGGATATGTTAAGAGAGAAGAAAGGAGGGTCATGATACTATTGGTAGAAGCTGTTAAGTCATCTAACTCTAGAAGTGAATCCCATAAAGTGCTAAGAATGAAGGGAACCTAAAAAAAAATAAAGTATATATTATTTTAAGTTTTTTTTAAACACAGACACGTATACAGAGATCAACACATCTGTACACATTTAACAATTGCAAGACAACTTAACTTTTTCATATACCGTGTTTTGCACTATGGACAGGAAATAATATTTTCTGGTAACTACCAAAAGCCAAACATGCAAAAATTGAACAGGGTAAATGTAGGAGAATATAACACTTCTTGCAGAATACATGACAGCAAAGTAAAGACACCTCGGGATGTATCCTACGCATTAGCAATAAAACAGTGTTTTATATAACTTGCCGACAGGGTTTAAGGGAAACCATGGCACATCCGAAATTCACTGATCCAATTTGTTTATTCAGGCAAAACTTAGACCCTCTGTTCTAGTTTTTCTTTCCGTCGTACGACCAATACCAATGGAGTCAGACGGACCCCATTGACTGCATTCCATCGTGGGTTCTGTTTTAACGCGAAATAGCACTGCATGCAGCAACTATCTTCCTATAGATTCTGGCAGTACTTCAAACAGTGTGAACATAGCCTAAAAGCATACACATTTTGCAGATACATACAAGTATGGAGCGGTAAAAGGCATCAAAAGAGGGAAGATTAAAATACAAAAATATTTACCTGCTTGAACTGCAGCTTAACTAAACTGTCCACAACAGGCACTAAAGATGCTGCAGCTACAGCTCGCACATCATCATCCAGGTCTTGAAGACCTTCAATTATTGCTGGTAGAGCTTTGGGTAATAAAGTCTTAATCAAATCCTGCAAAATAACCACAATAAGATACCAGGTCATTCAAAAGAGATGGAGTGGAAACACTAAGGCACAAAAGTAGGATACAACATTTTCAATAAGAAAATTTGTGGAAATCAAATCACAGGTCATAGCTGGACATTACCTGACGAATAGCCAGGGCATACTTTATTCCCAACAGTCCCCCATGTCTAACTTCCCACTGTTCTTGGGTCAATAAGCGCAACAGGATTTTGACTGTATTGTGAACTCCAATTTCATTCATGTGTTTCAGGACTACTCCCAATGTCTGAGCACACGTTTCCCGTACTGGCGCAACGACCTAATAAAAAGGTTAAAAACAGAATAGGTTCTAAAGATTAAAAGGGTATGGAGTGATCATGTAGTTTGGTCAAGTTAAAAAGAGCACTTCCACAATCTGTTCTAAAATTAACGGTTTTCTGGAATATTCAAATAGGCTTTATTATTTCAATAGAAATCCATGTACAAGTGTAGAAAGAGGGCAAGTAAAATGTAAAATTATGTAGAAGAAAAATGTGTTCACTACAAAATTTAAAAATGCCCCTGGCAGCTGCCACGTTGAAGGCACACACGCCTGCTTCCTGTATAGTCTATACAGACAGTGCAGCAGGGTGTGCGCGCGCTTTATGGAAGCTGCAACGAAAGGGAGTTAAGGGTTTTTTACACTGGGCAATTATCAGGCAAACAATTATAGAACGCTTGTTGCCGATAATTGAATTGCCCTTTGTAAACAGGGCAGCGATCAGCAGATGAACGAGCAAACGCTCGTTTAACTGCTGATCGTATAGTTTTAAAAAAGTAAATTCTTATCGTTGTCGGCAGCGCATCTTCCTGTGTAAACCGGGAGACGCGCTGCCGACATAACGTATGGGGGCGAGCTCGTCCCCATACATAGCTCTTTGTGACAGGAGCAAACGAGCGCCGATCAACGAGCAGTCTCGTTGATCGGCGCTCGCTGCACTGGCCAAAATCGGCCGGTGTAATAGGACCTTTAGGCTACAGTACAGACAGATGTTTTGTAATACAACGGTTTGTGTTATTTTATAGAACAGTCAAATCAGTAACTTGCCATTTCATTATTATTTATTGTTTTTCTAAATAAAAAGCACTGCTGTCACCTACATTATAGTGCCAATCACATTATGTAGGAGACAGGCCACTTATAATGTATGCGGTGACAGAACCTCTTTAATAACCAGAGAAGACTATCAGATAAGTTTCCTGGAAGTAAACACAGCCCTATCCCACAGAGACCAGGGAGACAGAGGAGATGCATGCAGAGCCTTATCTGCGTGTATAATGTAGCAATCCTGCCTTCTCTATGCCTGCCCTCTAAGAAATATTGAACAGTCTACACAGCAAAGCTAAAAAGTTTGCTGCGGAAAACAGGAACTATACGCCTATAGTGTCAGCTATTGTGAGTGGCAAGCGCAAAAACTCGATTAGTGTCACATTGAAAAATGCAAAACAAAAAATAAGCTGTAAAACCAGGTTCATCATAGAAAAGGGATTTGCATTGTGTGAGCAGCTCTTGTTTTGAGCATTTTTGCTAATTTAAGGAGCTATACGGCCTTCTTGAAAATCCCTTGAAGAATTAAGTGACTTCTTTGTAAACAACTTACTTCATCGGAGACAAAATCCCCAAACCGGTCTAAAGCAAACACGCACAGAAGTCGAATAGCCACATCTTCAAGCCATTCTTGATGTTGCTGTTCCATCTACAGGAATAACAGAACACATTTAATATAAAATACATATAAAATATATAATAAATAAAGTGTTATTTTAAACAAAGTTTGGATTTGTTTGCATGTCTATGCTGTTGCACACATCTGCCATTAACTCCCACTGTAAAAATATATTGCCCAGAATAGGATTTTTGCAGAATCCAGTTGTATTTATAAGCAGACTAAGCTTTTAAAACATTATGTTAAAAGATACCAGACATGCCAAAATGACACATTTGGCATACATTTAACGTCAGTCTATGGGATTGTCGGCAACTAAAGTTTACTTGAATGGACAGAAGTTCTCTCCACAGCGGCCAGGCGGGAAAACATGCTAAGGGACCTCTGTTACTTTGCTGCTGTAATAAGCACCGGTCCAAGAATTCATAAGCCCCTGATCATAAGGTAAATGTCCTAGTGATATGCCATAAAATTGGCTACAAAAGTCTGTTTTTATTTCTTAAACTTTAGTGTTAATCATGAATTTAGTTGACGTGAATGGGGCAGAGGCGTAATACAACACCTGTGGACGTGTGGCACTGTTTTTGGAAGTTAGCGATGTTTTTCTAATTTGTGACAACCTTTTTAACCCCTTAATGCACCATGACGTAACTGCATGTCATGGTGCGGGGCTGAAGAATGGAGCATGAGCCCGCTCCAGGGCGAGTACTACAGCTGACGCCACTCTCCAACCGCAAGGAACAGTGATGGCAACTTTTGTCACTTTAGCGCCAAAAAAAAAAAAAAGTGATCAAAAAGTCATATGTACCCAAAAACTACAGTCCTGCAAAAAACAAACAACTAAGCCCTCACACCAATTTATCTACGAAAAAATGAAGAAATGTATGGCTTTGAGAATACATTTTCTTTAACAAAATATTTTTTTTTGTCAAAGTATTAAACAACAAAAAAAACCACCTATATAAAATTTGGCATTGCGGTCATCGTCTTGATCAGCATAATAAAGTAGACGTCATCACATCGTAAAAGCCGTAAAAACGAAACCCAAAAAGCAAAACGGAGGAATCATTGTTTTTTCCAATTCTACCCCACAAAGAATTTTTTCCCGTTTCTCGGTACATTATATGGTATTTTAAATGGAACCAATAAAAACTACAACTCAGCAAAAAAATAAGCCTTCACACGGCTCCATTGACAAAAAAAGTTAAGGCTTTTGGAAGGTGGGGAGTGAAAAACAAAAAACTGCTAAAGAAGCGCTCCAGAAGCTCTTGTGTATGCCTTGTTTATAGCGGTTTTAGCGGATGTGACATTTATGGGTCGTCTGCCATCTTGGTTTCTTTTTCCCCTCGGATATGGTTCCCCTGATGCAGCTTACATTTCCCATCATGCTTCTGGCTTTGCAGAGGCATAGTGGGCGGAGTCTTACCACACAGCACTGGCTCGGAGGCCTCATGCACACATCCGTATTCTGGTCAGTATTTTGCTTCAGTATTTGGGAGCCAAAGCCAGTAGTGTAACAAACCGAGAAAGGAAAGATTTGCACCTATTCTGTGTTTGACCCACTCCTGGTTTTGGCTTCCAAATACTGACCAGAATACGGACGTGTGCATGAGGCCAGAGTCTGATTTAAAGGGAATGTGTTGCCAGCAAAACATGTTTGTTTTTTTTAGTTAACCCGTTAGTGACAGTCAATACGACTTTTAACGGCGGCCACTAACGGGCTTTATTCTGATACATATGCCTTTTTACGGCACTGCATCAGGATAAAGTAAACAGAGCAGGGAGTGTCAAATCTCCCTGCTCTCAGCTGCCAGAGGCAGCTGAGGGCTGGGGGCGTCCCTGCTCTGCCGGGTGAGATCGATATTAGTATCGATCTCACCCGTTTAACCCTTCAGATGCGGTGCGCAATAGCGTGCACCGCATCTGAGTGGTTTTGGAGAGAGGGAGGGAGCTCCCTCTCTCCCCCACCGACACCCGGCGATACGATCGCCGAGTGTCTGTCTCTAATGGCAGCCGGGGGCCTAATAAAGGCCCCCAGGTCTGCCTGGAGCGACTGCCTGCTAGATCATGCCGGAGGCATGACCTAGCAGATGCCTGGCCGTTTTAAACGGACAGGCAGTAATACACTGCAATACAGAAGTATTGCAGTGTATTACAATAGCGATCGGAGAATCGCATATGATAGTCCCCTAATGGGACTAGTAAAAAAGTAAAAAAAAGTTTAATAAAGTTAATGAAAAAAAAAAATGTGAAAAAAATATGAAAAACCCAGCTTTTCCCCTTACACAATGCTTTACTATTAAAAACCCAAAATAAAGTAAAAAAGAAGACACATTTGGTATCGCCGCGTCCGTAACGACCCCGACTATAAATCTATAACATTATTTAACCCGCATGGTGAACGCCGTAAAAATTTTTATAAAAAACTATGGAAAAATTGCTGTTTTCTGTGAATCCTGACTTTAAAAATTTTTTTATAAAAAGTGATCAAAAAGTCACATCTACTCAAAAATGGTACCAATAAAAACTACAAGTCTTCCCGCAAAAAAAAAGCCCTCATACAACCGCATCGGCGAAAAAATGAAAACGTTACGGCTCTTCAAACATGGAGACACAAAAACAAATAATTTTGAAAAAAAAGCGGTTTTACTGTGTAAAAGTAGTAAAACATACAAAAACTATACAAATTTGGTATCGTTGCAATCGTAACAACCCGCTGAATAAAGTTATGGTGTTATTTATATCACACAGTAAATGCCGTTGTTTTAAGACGCGAAAAAGAGTGGCGAAATGTCCGTTTTTTTTCTATTCCCCCCCCAAAAAAAAGTTTATAAAAGTTAATCAATAAATAATATGTCCCCCAAAATGGTGCTATTAAAAAGTACAACTTGTCCCGCAAAAAAAAAGACCTTATACAGCCATGTCGACGAAAAAATAAGAGTTATAGCTCTTGGAATGCGACGATGGAAAAACGTAAAAAATGGCTTGGTCATTAAGGTCTAAAATAGGCTGGTCATTAAGGGGTTAAACAATTAGTGTGTAGGTGATTAAACATTGTTCTAATTTTTTTTATTTTTTTCACGAGTCAGGAAATATTAAAATTTGGATTCAATTTATAATATTTCCCAGCACTGGTCACTAGATGGAGCAATTCCCAAAATTGCAGCATTGCATGTGGTAAAGCAACCACATTGCTTTATGCTGCAAAATTGGGAAAAAATCCCTCGCTCTAGTGAGCTCTCAGAATCCCCCCCTCCTTTATCCTGGCTAGTGCCGGGAGAAACGAGGGGTTTGAACGGTCTAACCTCTTACACTGTGTGTCGCCATTTTTTGAGCTAACACACAGTGTAGAAGGTTTACATACACTAGTAAACACACACAAACACGAACATACATAGAAATCACTTACCTGCTCCAGTCGCCGCCGCTCCCTCCGCTGCCGCTGCTCCATGTGCACAAGTCCGGAAGCCGCGACCGGAAGTAGTAATCTTACTGTCCGGCCGCGACTTCCGGTCCACAGGAAAATGGTGCCGGACGGCGCGCATTTCAAATTGGACTGTGTGGGAGCGGCGCATGCGCTGTTCCCACACACATGGCGTACACCGTAGTGGATGGAACGGGCCCCGTTCGCATTCCCTATGGGACTGGAGCTGCCGTACTCCATGTCTGTATGTGTCGTTAATCGGCACATACAGAAATGGAAAAAAAATGGCAGCCCCCATAGGGAAGAAAAAGTGTAAAAATAGAAAAAAGTAACACACAAACACACAAATAAATACAAACGTTTTTAATAAAACACGAACATCAAACGGATATAAAAAAAAAAAATATTTGGTGACACTGTTCCTTTAAGTGCAGCAAGCGAGATCAGAGACAGAACTTGTCCCATAACTCACACTGCAGAGTCGGGCCCTGTTCACACAGCATGTATTTAATGTGTATTTTACACGTCAAAACACTTAAGCTTCCCATTCAAATTAATACATAAAACACACCAAATGTTCCCATAGTCAACAGGAGTCCTAACTACATGCCAAAAACACGCAGAGAGAGCGCACAAGAAGTGCCTGTATTTCAAATAGAACTTTACAAAAACGCTAGCGTATTTGACACATTTACACGTCTTTCTGAACGCGCAGTGTGAACACGCCCTCAGTGTATCCATATGTAAAGCAGATAAGCCGGTCTAGTCTGCCTCCTGCTTGTGATAGGAGTCTCCTTGCAAGTAGGATGCAGAGGGGAGCAGGGAGGAAGAGACATACACTGGACTCTGCATTCAGATAGTATAGACCGTCCTCAGGGGAGTTTTATAATTTTGCAGCTAATCATCGTATGGACTCTTATTATATCACTGCACTCCTGCTCCCTTAGACAGGGCAGGAATAATCTACTCAGCAGCACTACATGCATAAGGGACAGAGAATAAGGAGGTTGGAGCAGGGTGGGGAGGGGTCTCAGTGCTGCCAGGAGGGGTTAGAGGATTTAATCTTGTAGTTCACGTGTAGTGAACACACCAAAACAGATCAGTTACAATTCAGCATTTTTCAAAAAAAAAAAAAAAAATCAAAACAATTATTCAATACCACCCCAGCATTTCACCTCTTCAAATGTACAGTCTGCAATCTTGCCACCACTTATACCATGGGCTTTGAGGATTTCCCTGAGACCTGTGCCTGCGCCATGACGGATCTTTAGAGAAAAAATATAAATATATATTTAATGAATCTGTTCATATAGAAATAAGGGAAACCCACACTACATCAAATAACCCTCACTGAGGCATCATGCACACGACTGTAGTTTCCTTAATTACGGATGAAATTGCGGACCCATTCATTTCTACAGTAAAAATGATCCACAAAATATAGAACATGTCCTATTCTTGTCTACCATAGTTTATGGGCACTTACGCAATTGCGGACGCACATCTGTATTTGCGGACAGTAAAAACGGTCGTGTGCACGATACCAGGGATTTTCCAATATATTCCGGTATAAACTTGAACTCACCTCCCAAGATGGATTAAACAGCTCATTACAAAGTTCATCACAAAAGCTCTCCAGAGGCCATTCGTTTATCTAAAAGATGAGAAGTAGTTAAAGCTGTTGTCTTACCATTAAACCTTATATTCATTGTATAAATCACAATAATTCACTCTATCCACAGCAAGGTCTCTGCAGGATGACCTCTGCTCACCTTTCATTTTTTCTGCCCTGCTAGTCAGGGAAGTAGCAGAGAGTCTACAGTAGCAGCATGGCAGTATAGCTGAGGAGCAGTACAGATTAGCCTTGCCTTAACACCAAGTGGAACACAGGGAGGGGAAAGAAAAAAAAAAAGTGAGGAAGGCCATTTTTATTTGCTAAAACACTGCAAGTTACTTTAGAAAAAAAACAGCTATTAAAAGCATGTCTGGACTTTTGGAATGAAAATAACGTATGGGATAACAGCATTGGGAAAAAAAAATAAAACACCCCATTAGAAATGATGCAGCCATACATTAATGCAAGAAACACCCAAGTCAACTGCTTTGGGCTGCAAAATTCAAGGATGCCAAGACCGACTAAATTTGGTCGATTATATGCAAGCATTTATTTTTACCCAAAGGTTCCTAATCCAGAATCAGCATAAATACTAGCATCGTTGTCCAATCAGTGTAAGGCTGGGTTCACACGACCTATTTTCAGACGTAAACGAGGCGTATTATGCCTCGTTTTACGTCTGAAAATAGGGCTACAATACGTCGGCAAACATCTGCCCATTCATTTGAATGGGTTTGCCGACGTACTGTGCAGACGACCTGTCATTTACGTGTTGTCGTTTGACAGCTGTCAAACGACGACGGGTAAAAATACAGCCTCGTCAAAAGAAGTGCAGGACACTTATATACATTATATGCAGGACACTTCTTTGGACGTTTTTGGAGCTGTTTTCTCATAGACTCCAATGAAAACAGCTCCAAAAACGGCCGTAAAAACGGCGCGAAAACAGCGAGTTGCTCAAAAAACGTCTGAAAATCAGGGGCTGTTTTCCCTTGAAAACAGCTCTGTATTTTCAGACGTTTTTGGTCACTACGTGTGCACATACCCTTAAAAGGAACTTCTATTATATATTAAAAAGCAAGAGAAAAAAATGTTAGCTCTTATTCACACGACAGGGTTTCCCGGCCAGGTGACGGCCGTTCATAAATCGGCCGTCATCAGGCTGCATTAGGAACAATAGACCCCTAATGGGGCTATTCACACGACCGATTTTTTTGACGGCCCGGGAAACCTGGCCGTCAAAAAATGGGACATGCCCTATTTTCGGCCGTTTACCCGGCCACCCGGCTCCAATAAAAGTCTATGGGGCCGGGTAATACACGGCCATCACCAGAATGTGTCCCGAGTGATGGCCATGTATTCCATCACTCGCGCTCTCAAGGGGGGGCCTCAAACTAAAAAGCTTTGAAGCATGAACAACCCGAGAAGTGAGATCAGCTATATATCCTGATGCAGCGCTCTCCTCTAGGATACCGCAGTGCAGTTTTGCCCAAACCGAGCAGACTTTGCTAATGCAGGCAGATGCAAAAGCTGGGCGCAAAGCAGAACCTGCAGGCCAGTAGAGCAGACTGTGAATCCAACTTCTTGTCAAGAGGATCATTTAGTGATGCTGCATCTGACCGTGGAATAGTGGTGAGATTTGACAGCGGTGAGCTAGGTGGATCCACAGAAACTGAAACAGACCATTTTACACCCTCCTTTGACTGGAAACAGCATTCATACGTTATTAAACAGCCAGTCGTCTGTCAGAAGTTTTCCATTCTTTGGATAGAACCTCCTAAAATTTTCTATGGTCCAGGAAGCATAGCCTTTGGCACATAACTCCTTATAAAGAGTGTTGGGAGATACTTTACATTAAAAAGGTGTCCCTGACCGAATGTATCGACCCCTGCATGGCAGCTGTCAAATGATTCCTGTACTGATTTCAAATAAAAAAAAGACTGACAGTGATCGGAAGCAGCTTCTCCGTTGACCCTAAAAGGGGACCCTTGGAAATATTTTAAAAAGGAGGAGGCGTTGTCCCTGGCACATCTGAGCCTCTTATGTGAGCTACAAGAGGCAGACTGCGTATTAACCAAGGGCGGCAGCCATTAATCTGCTATTTGGAAATCCAAAACATTCCAGAGACTCAACTACGGTTTGGGATAGTCTGGAAGTCTCCTAAAGGCTGTGGCACCCCCTGAATTGGCAGAAACTGGGCAGAATAGGTTAGGCTTGCCCCATGTGAACTCATTACATCCACCTCATGCATAGTATGTAGCCATGTCCACCTGTGCCTGATGCAATCCTCCCAAGACAAAGACATGTCACATGGGAGAGTAAGAAAGCGAACAGTGTCAGAGGAAAGAAGGGACCCCTGTGAAATCGGGAACTAAATTAGAAGACAACCTGTAGCGCTGATGGAACAAGCAGCCCATCACTGTGGGGGGGAGCTCCCACCCACAGTAAATACTGCCAGCACTCCACAGAAAGATGGTCCCCTTCCCAAGACTTGTCCTCTGTTGTAGAGTCTCCCCTTTCTAATAAAGAGTTTTGCCTCCTGTTTAGATGGGGTCTCCATGGGAGCGGGTGGGCTTCGTACACACCCATACAGTATCTTTGGGTGTGCTCAGGGTCACTTCTCACATATAGTGGGGTTACTGGCACACCGCCTGCAGATGCAGGAAAATCAGTTATGTAAACGGCGGTAAGGGAAATTCAGTGCGGAGAACTGCCTGGTTCAGTATTCTAGACAAACCCAGGAATTACTCTATTAGCCAGAGCAGCTCATCTATGTTTCCCCTGCCTGAGACCCCCACCGAGCGCTAAAACGAAGTGGCAGAAGCGCTCGGGTGAGAAAGCCGAGCGAGCGGTGTATGGACTCCGACTTTCTATTGAGACTGTGGACTGCTCGGAGTAAAGCCGATCAGAAACAAAAGCGGAACATCGTTCACTAAAGCACCTCTGCCGCTTCGTTTAGCGATTGGTGGGGGTCTCAGTGCTCTGACCCACACCGGTCAGAATTTGACATCTCAAAAGTTTTTCTTAAACGTTTAGTTACACTTTAAAAAATAAAAAAAAAGGTTGTTCTCAGGAGACAGCCCCTTTAACCATGTATTTGAGATATTGGTAGACTAGTGCCAGATTATGAATAGTGCATGAAGTTACACAGGACAGATTCTTCAGGACTCCATCGTTTCGGGAGTGAGTAAAGCATACCTCGTCATACAAAGAAGAGTTGTCAGGGACATTATCAATCAACACCTTGGACTCTGTAGCTGGCTGAGGGATAACAACATTTGTTACTTTCCTTCTTTTTTCCTCTGGCTCCCCATCTGTACTATCACTGCTGAAAGAGTGAAAAAAAAAAAACATTAAAAAAAAAAAGGGTTGTCCACCTGACAACTGATGAACTGTTCACCGGATAGGTCATCAGTATGTCATCTGTGCGGGTCAGACACCGACCACGCACTGATAAGCCGCTGTGGTGTCCTGCGGGCACCAGATGTTGCTGCATATAATGCCATGTACAGAGCCCGGAAGCAGTTGGCTCCGTACATAGCATAGCGGCCGTGCTGCAGAACTGCAGTTGTGCTCCTATTCACTTGAATAGTACTGCTGCTCGGCCGCTATTCCGTGGCCGGAGCGAATTGCTTCCGGCTTGTACATCCGGTGCACGGAGGCACTGAACCAGCTGATCTGTGCGGGGCCCGGCTGTCGGACCCCTACAAGTGATGTACGGATGACATCCGGTGGATAGGTCGTCAGAAGCTGGAAAACCCCTTTTAGTAATTGAAATGGTAGAATGCAGGCTCCTGTTCACCTATTAGAAACCAGACGTTTCATTATTAACACAACAGAAGTAATTGATGAAAGGGTTCAAAAACACATGACATTTGTAACAAAGCTTTTGGAAAAATGTTCACACACGATCTGCAAAATTGCAACAAATCGTTGATCTGAAGAATATTAAATTACACACTAGAAAATACAGCGTTAAAGGACTTCATGTGAATAACCTCTTTTCATTGGTGTCGGTCACATCCCGGGATCTCTGCTTGGCAATGAGCTTTGCCATTCGCTTTGCTTTGTTTCTCTGTCGGTTACTCATCCCTGGGAGAAATTCTGTGTCAATAAACTCTGCTGCTTGAAGGGTCTGCAAAATAGAATACAATATATTGTAATCAAGCGAATCAGATTTTACAAAGCCAAACAATTACAGGCACATCTAGAAATCAATTTTTTTTCTAGGTCAAAGACAAAAAACTTTTACCTACAGGTTTATTTACAAGCGTGTTGGTTGGCAAATAGTCTAAATCTTCATCATTAAATAGCTCTTCGGTATTCATGCCTATGGCAGCTCCCATGTCAAGCCCCAGTTTTCTCTGTAACAGTTTCCTTTGTCGAGCTATCCTCTCCTTCGGGTCCACATCTCCTAGAAGAAAAATAAATGTAGCACTGTTCATAGTATTAGGACAGGTAAGGACAAAATTCTAATCAATTGCTTGTGATCAGGCAGTAAAAAATAACCTCTTAGCCACCAACTGAACACCTGAAAAGTCAGCAGCAAAATCAGTTTCCTGGCCCTAGGGTTTACCTATCCCTGCGTTAGGATATAATGCTATTTAGCCACATTTGAATTGTTATAACATCATGACATCATGGAAGCTGTATATTTAAACGTTTCCCAAAAAACTTGTTTGGGAAAGATCTCCGCTTTGCACTGACGGGATCCCATGCCTAGGATTTTACTTGACACCTTGCAGCAAGCAGGCCATTTATACCATAGAACTTGTTACTTAAAAATTTCACAATACCCTCATGGTCCACCTACAGTATAGAGTCTGAACAAACCACATGCTGTTTTGTCGTACTGCTGAAAGTACTATGGTGCTGTTTATGGAGCTTGAGAAGCTCTATGTACCCACTAGTCACATAGAAAAGGTTCTAACTCTAGTTTTGCTTCTGCTTAAAGTTTTTATTCCCATCTTAAAAGTGACCCTCCAGTTAAAAAAAAAAAACATGTAGTCAACTTACCTGTTGCCCTGCCCCTAAATGATCCAGCCTGGCCATTGCGATCTCCGACCACAATGGAGAGCTCTTTGGAAGCCAGAGACAGGCCCTGACGTCAGCCATGATGGCGCTGTGCCCAGCAGCACCGACGTCATCAGCGCTCATCCATCTGTGGGATGTTGGCGGTGGAGGTGTCTCAGGCTTCCATAAAAGCTCTCCATAGCGAAGTCTGAGAAACCTGCGGAATCGAAAACGAGGGACAGGAACGCAGGACGGATTATTCAGCAGTGCAGAAGGTAAGTTTACTATACACTTCAATTAGTGTGCAAAATTGTAAAACATTTGACTGGAGGGCCGCTTTAAAGGCATTTCCTGTGGATGGGAATACCACTTTAAGGTTGCCAGTTAAGCATCACATTTCATTTCCCCACTGCAGTCTTGTCCAGTCAGGCAACAAGACACATCCTCGCCTTTCTGAAGAATGCAGGAGTAGCAGATGACATGCAAAGATCAGGGATAGATGTCAAAACACTAGCCTTTTGACACGATGGCTCTGAGTTGCTGCTAAAGCCACCACAGTGAAATACAAGGAAGAGACGACTTCACTGCGTCTCCCAAAAGGATTGGGATATTACATGTTTATGTGGCATTTGATCAAGTCAAATAAACACCTCAGAACACCATTTGTCCTCTTACTGCATAAAAATCTCCTGTCAGATATTTATAGATTTACTTTTTTTACCCATGTGGTAGTATGGTTTTAGTGTGTAAGCAACTAAATCTAACTGGTAAAATAACCCAGTCACATACTGTATACATATAAGCTGGAATGTTTGGTGTATACTATTTTCTCTAATACAGGTAACAAAGCATCAAAGATCATCTTGCAATACATACCTAATTTGTCATCTGGCACTTCGAACTCAACACCAGCAGAGCCAAGGAGTGAAGCACCATGTTTCAACAATTTGGATATATCAAACCTTTCAAAGCTCAGCCTGTATGATCCTGAAGACTCATCATTCGAACACTCTGATCCAGCCCCTAAAAATGGATTTATAAAGCAGATATAAAAATATGTATTACCCGTTATCTTATCATTACACTCTTAGGTTTATAGACCCTGCATTTAGAAAAAAAAAAAAAAACTGTTCCTAAAATAGTGTACACGCACAATGACTAAAAGAGAAGCCAAGATTCTTCAGCAACCTTAAAGGGGGTTTTGCCATAGTCATTATTTATCACCTAATAGGATAGGTGATCAATTTCTGATCGTGGGGGTCCGATTGCTGGGACCTCCACCAATCACAAGAACTGGCTTACCTTGCCGTTCCTTGGAACCCCACAGGAATGGAGCGGTAGTGCGCATGCTTGACCACTGCTCCATTAATTTCTATGGGGCTGCCGAGCGCTACCCCTTTAACTACGACATGTCCTTTCCTGCCGCGTCTTGGAGGCAGGAAAAACCCACTCGTTGAGTGTTTTCTGCCTGCGGTCCTTGCATATGAGCAGCCAGTTCAAAATCTGCCTCAAAAGCCCTGAAGGGATAAAAAAAAAAGTCTAACATATAGCTTTTACATTTCTGAATAGCCCTTACCTTTTTTTATCCTAGCTGTTGGGCTCCAGTCAGGAACATTTCTTACAATAGCCTCAACAGCCTGCCCAGCTGCTATACGCGTATCCCAGTTTGGACTGCGCAGGTATAACAGGACCTGAAAGGTAGCAAAGTGAATTTAGATAAAATGACATTTACAGCCATGTTACTGGACAAGTACCAGAAGATTAAAGGGTCTCACCTTATTTAACAAGTTGTTAAGTTCATGTGGATGCAGTTTGACCACTTCTCCGAGCTGCTGCGCAGCCGCTTTTCTCGTTACCGGGGTTGTCCCAGTGTCCAGTAATATAAACAGACGGTCTAATCTAAAAAGGACAAAAGCAAAGCGAATTATGGTCACTGGAATTAAGGTGGTGGTCCAAAGTGCTGTGTACAGTGAAAACTTGTCAGAACGGAATCAAGACAGGTTGCTTCAGTAGAGACAGGGTTGTCTGCATGAACTGATCGCTGCCATGTGTACAGGGGCCTATGATCGGATACCAGCATTTGTAGGAGTGTGAGTTCACCCAATTAGTCTGTGTAAAAAGGCCTTTAGGAGTGGATTTCCTCCTTTACTAATGGGATAAGTTCATGTTTTTGTCAATATGCAGTGGAAACCGATACAGCGCAAAGAAATGGCTTCTTCAGCCACCCTAAAATAACAGAGTACAGGACTGAAATGAAGGATTTGGAAAGATGTCCTACTTTCCTTATAGCATCAGTTCCTGTTCGATGGTAAGAAATGTGTACTAGTGTTCAAATAATAAAATTGCGTCCGAGTTGGGATGATTTTCCCTTTATATACAATAGAAGATGTTCTAAGGGTCGGGGGACGACTTCAAAAAGAAAAGGTGTTTGAAGAATGACTACTACACATGTTTACATATCAAGAATGAACAAACAAGTTGCAGCCTGCTGCCAGCTATCCGGTGATGGATGACGTAGGCACTCCTGTTCCACGGAACATTTACTTTCAAACACAAAAAGGGAACTTCTCATAATGTGAATAATAATCGCTTTAAGCAACAGTGAACATTGCCACATGAAATGTCAATCCATAAAACAAGAAGCTCTTGGAAAATAGGTAAAAAAATAAATCCGTTTTTAGTTTTCTAAATTGCACATACTGCAGATACTTGGGTTTCAGCCTAACAAACACAAGGGGAAGCGTATAGTCATATGGCAAGTTCTGAAAACCGCATACTGTGAATGTATATCGTTTGTGGAAAATTGCAGTAAAATTTTGCCCTAAAATTGGACGAGACATCCAGGGAGACAGGGCCAGGAAGACTGCCCTCAGTTTCAAGATCTTGATCTGGAACGGAGCTTCCAGGTCAGACTAGATGCCCTGGACTGTGAGGCAGCCAAAGACCACCCCTGCTAGACAAACTTGTGCCGGTTGTGATGACTTGCCAGTGGAGAATTGTGAAGGGTTTTCCCTAAGAGATGAAGGGGGAAGGACATACACCACAGCAGCTTCTTCTTGACTTAAAGAGGCTCTGTCACCAGATTTTGCCACCCCTATCTGCTATTGCAGCAGATCGGCGCTGCAATGTAGATTACAGTAACGTTTTTATTTTTAAAAAACAAGCATTTTTGGCCAAGTTATGACCATTTTTGTATTTATGCAAATGAGGCTTGCAAAAGTCCAAGTGGGCGTGTATTATGTGTGTACATCGGGGCGTTTTTACTACTTTTACTAGCTGGGCGTTCTGACGAGAAGTATCATCCACTTCTCTTCAGAACGCCCAGCTTCTGGCAGTGCAGACACAGCGTGTTCTCGAGAGATCACGCTGTGACGTCACTCACAGGTCCTGCATCGTGTCGGACGAGCGACGACACATCGGCACCAGAGGCTACAGTTGATTCTGCAGCAGCATCAGCGTTTGCAGGTAAGTCGATGTAGCTACTTACCTGCAAACGCTGATGCTGCTGCAGAATCAACTGTAGCCTCTGGTGCCGATGTGGTCGACACGATGCAGGACCTGGGGCAGGAAGTGAGTGACGTCACAGATCTGCACTGCCAGAAGCTGGGCGTTCTGAAGAGAAGTGGATGATACTTCTCGTCAGAACGCCCAGCTAGTAATAGTAAAAACGCCCCGATGTACGCACATAATACACGCCCAGTTGGACTTGTACTTTAAACACGCCCACTTGGACTTTTGCAAGCCTCATTTGCATAAATACAAAAATGGTCATAACTTGGCCAAAAATGCTCGTTTTTAAAAAATAAAAACGTTACTGTAATCTACATTGCAGCGCCGATCTGCTGCAATAGCAGATAGGTGTTGCAAAATCTGGTGACAGAGCCTCTTTAAGGGGGCAAATGGATCATCAGACCTACGGAGTCCGGGGAATTGTCCCAACGATATAGAAGAAAAAAAATAAATAAAAAATTGCCAGCTGTAGAGATCGGGAGTGAAATTGAGCAAAAGGGACTTGAAGGTTGAGACTACCATTCCCAGGACTTTCATGCAGAAGCAGATGGAGCAATGAGCGTTCTTGAAGAGTACGGTCACTCCCTGTCTGAGAGCGGTGATATTTGTCCTCGGGCAAGAATACCCTGGCTGCCTGTGTATCCAGGGCCATCCCCAGAAACTCCAAACCTTCACATGTCTATTGAGAGGTTTTAGATCCAAATGGGTCAAAGAGATCCTTATGTACTGTGAAAAGGTTTGAACAAAACCACTTGAACAGTTCTGGAGTGAGTCACTGGGACAATTACACTTGGAGGAGGCTTTGAATGGCTTGAGAAAAAGCTTGGGCCCTGGGGGGGCATTGACCGAAAAAAACGCCTGGGAGGGCGAGAAGAAAACTACTTCGTAGCCTGTCGACAACCTCCTGTACCCAGGCATCTTTAACATTTGGGCCACGTCTCTAGGAAGGAGAGCAGCAGTTCCCCAACCTGAGAAAGAAGCTCCGATGAGGGTAAATTTTCAGGCTGTGGAAGCCTGCTGTGCCAGAGCAGGTCTAGTGGGTCTGTTGGGCTGCCAGGAGTTTCTAGACTGGTAGGAAGGTCTCTGCGCTTGGAAGGGATGGGAGTCACATAAGGTCTGCCTCTGACCTGGAGCAGAGTACCGAAATGAACAAAGCCATGTTTGTCTTCTGACTTAGGGAACTGGATGTCGCCTTTGATGACATTATGGAAGTGCTTATTTCACCTGTTGCCTCAGAAATGAGTTGGACCAGATCAAAGCCGTGAAGGTGATCCTGAGCAAATGGGAGGGCAAAAACCACCTTCCTAGAGGCACTGTATCCTAGTTCCTAGTCCAAATGGCCCTGCAGACATGTACAGCATTAGCCATGCCCGAGGCAGACAGTTGGGCAGCTTGGACAGAGGCGTCAGATATATTTAGATATCTGCAAAAGCTGTGCAGCTTGCACAAAGGCATCCACTAGAGTCCCCTGAATCACATCCTGTAGTTGAGTAGCTAGATCAATACTAGCCAAGAAAACCCAATATGCTGCAGGAGGCATGACTAAAGCCGCAGCCACGCTGTAAGTGGCTTTTGCCATAGACTCAACTTTGGCATCCACTGGATCCATTAAGGCGGAAGCATCTGCAACTGGTAAGGTAATATTTTCATAAAGCCAGGCTATGGGAGCATCTACCTTGGGGGGGCAGGCCATTTGGCAATGCACTCAGAGGAAGGAAACAGTCCGCACACTTGAACACATGCATAGACCAGTTAGGGTGTTGCCATGCATCAGAAAACAATTTCTCAAAACCCTTATGATAAGACCAGAGGGGGTCGCTTGTGGCGATGTAATGCATTGAGGGGATTCAGCAGGATCATCCACAGTCTTAAGTATATGGGTACGTGCACACGACCCGTTTTCATCCAGAAAAACGACTGAGAAATTGGGGCCTTTTTTACGTGGCAGTTTAAAAAATGGCCGCGAAAATGCGCATGTCATTTCTTGCGACGTTTTTGGAGAAATTTTTCATTGACTATAGAAAAACAGCTCCAAAAATGGCCGTAAAAAACACGGCTGAGAATCGGGAGCTGTTTTCCCTTGCACATACCCTCTCACTGTCTGAATGTGGAATCGCTTCTGAGAGCGAGATCCCCTAAAGATGGTTCAGCTATATCTCTTGAATGAAAAGAATGAAAGACACCTGCAGCATTTTTGTCCAAAGAGGAATCAGAGGAAGAATGATATCTCCTTGATTTCCTTGCCCGCTTGCGGAATGCACTGGGAGGACTAGAACGAGTTCAATCCAGGGAAGAATGTCTGGGGGCCTGAATGGACTGGTGCCCGAAAGGGGTCAGACAATTGAGACGCTAACTGCTGAGGAAGGTGTTGTAAGGCATCCGCCATGGCCTCAAAGAGACAGGCAAGATTATCAACCGCCTGGGTGAGGGAAGCCGTCCATTCAGGGGGTAATAAGCTCACCAGCCATGGGAGTTGGCGAATTCTGTGGTGGTTTAGATGGAGGGTACTGAACACAGACTGGGTCAGCCTGCCCACATGGAAACTACTGCACCACCACTACACGCAAAGTGCGTTACAATGGCAGAGGGGTTATGAGTCTTGGGAGCTTTGCTCTTTGAAAACATGAGCCTTTTACACAAAAAACAAAACACAAAAAACACAATAGCCAATGGCTATCCTACCAGACCCCCTAGGTGCTGTGTGCCATGTGAAGCAGAAACATTCTCAGCGCTGTATGACTTCTGTACACCAGCTCAGTGTACTATGACGCTCGCCACCGGTGACAGAGTGAAGAGAGTCTAAGGAAAAAAAAAAAAAACTCCTCCTGCCAAAGCCGCGCTGTTGGGACAGGATAGGCATGTGACTCAGGCCCCACGCGGCGACCCATCAGAATGTGAAACGGGACGAGAAATCTGCGGGGTGGGGACAGCAGGCTGGAGCACGAGGGGACGTGGCCAGCTTGCAGCCTAGCATAGAACAGAAGACGGGGCCTAAATTAATGGCGACAGCGGCGGAAGGCCGCGGCTTATAGTAAAAACTGAAGATAATGCCTAAACTGTTTGCCAGCACAGAAGAAGTGTTAGAAACCCCTTAGTAAGGGTACAACTCAGAAGGAAAAAACACTGCTATATCATAATGCCAAAAAGTCCGCTGACAGTCTGAGTTGTTTCTTCCCCTCGAATCCCCTGTTTTAGAGACCGGGGGGACGGGACACCTTACCCTCTGAAAATGTAGTGTCTGCCTCTTACGGACATTAGGCTAAAACTAAGGAACGGAGTGATCGACAGAGTATAGCCCCATTTTTTTTTTTATATTTACCCAATGTCAGCGGCCTATACTCATGATACTATGTGCCACAGTGAATAATTTAACAAGCAAATTACAGCGAAGCGACACAGGGATGTACTGGGAATTGCTGCAGTTGTGATGCAGTCTTTGGTTGTGCAGTTGGCAGGTGAGGCACGTGTCACCTGTAAATAAACCATGAAAAGCATGTGCTTTTTGATGCAAATTTTATTTTTTAAAAAGTCCTGCGTGAATGTACTCCTCCTAAACTCCAATGCATTGTGTCGCCACCTGACAGAAAAAGGGAATAAGGACACCGCTGAGCATACTCAATTTTCATATCCTCCAAAGAATATAACAATGTGTGTAAGCATGCATGTGCAGCGACTTCTCCACTGCAGACTGACAGTAAATGTAACATTTGGCCCTCGCATAAAGTCAAGGGGCTCAGCGAGCACTCCCCATAACGTGCTAGGTTGACCACCACTGGATAATCCATATTGTCCCACGCTTTCCAGAGGCATGCATCTGGCTGATCTTCCTGCACATGTAACATTACACGTTGGGGTACATTCAGACGTTGCAGCTGAGAAGAGGTTAAAACGGCTTTGAAAAACCACATCTGAAAGTAGTACAAAACAGGTAGAGAGGAGGATGATGATGATCTCAACTCATTACAGGGGTCTGAAAATGTACTGGTGTTGCTAACAGTGATGAAGCTCGATCTAGTGATCCACAATATCACTCCCAACATAGCTACATAACCACAAGTCTGGCCAAAAGCCTCCAAGCATCAGTGAAACAAAATCTTTCAGATACATTATGAAATGCAACCAATGTTTACCTGGCAATAAAACCTTTCAGAACATCACTCCACCCTCCATCAACACTTACTGACTCTGTTCCAAGCTAAATATATAATCTATACAGCATGTTATCAGACACCTGGAGTTAAAGGAGTTATCCGGGATTTAACATTATTGGCCTGACCTTAGTCAGCAGGATAAAAGTGGAAGGATTCTCATCGGTGGCAACCAAATGGACGGCGCTGGTCAGTCCCCCACAGATCAGTGGCCTATCCTAAGGAAAGACCATTGACATTAAATCCTGGAAAACCCCTTTAATTGGGTAAAAAAAAAAAAAATTTTTTTTTTTATTAACTAACATGTATTGGCTAAAGGTTCTCACATTGTCTCATCATTAAAGTGATATTCTGAAGGCAAAGGTCTGCCATATCCATAGGATAAAATATATAATGTCTAACTGGGCTCTTGTAGCTTCACTTCAACACCGTGGCAGAGGAGAAGTGTGGAGGGTTTCTCACGCATGCAAGGCACTGTATTTTAATTTACGGTAGATACAGAAAAAAGCAGAGATTTAACAACTTTAGGATAGGACATATGTAATTTGGAAACTTTTCTAATGAAGTTAATTTTGCCCTCCTCCAGACCTCTGCCTGTCCCTACACATTGCAGAGATTATCGTGGAAAAAAAAAAATAAAAAAATTATAAAACACAGAATTTACTAGGTAGAAGAGAAACTACAGAAAAACTGACCTACCTAACCCTAAGGCTGGAATCCCACATCGTGTATTTGATGCAGATTTTTGAGGCAAAGCCAGAAGTGGTTTCAAAAGAAATGGAAGCAATAGAGGAAATACCTTTAGGGCCCTGTTCACACAGATTTTTTTGCAGGCAGAAAATTCTGCCTTAAAATTCAGTTTGGAATTTTGAGGCAGATTTTGATTTGCCTGCACGCCGTTTCCTGCGTTTTTCACTGGTTTTTTTCTCGCGACCATTGAGCGCCACGGGCAAAAACGCAGCGAAATCCACTTTCTCTGCCTCCCATTGATGTCAATTGGAGGTCAGAGACGTAAAACGCATGAAGACAGGGCATGTCTCTTCCCGTGAGCGGTTTTTTCCGCTTGCGGGAAAAAAACGCCTCCGCCTCCCATTGAAGTTAATGGGAGCCATTTTCGGATTTTTTGGGCACGTTTTCCGACTACTGGATCCACTTCTGGCTTTGGCTGAAAGACCTGCATCAAAACCTGCAACAGATATGATGTGTGTGTGAATCCAGCCTTATAGATATTAGTGAGTCACATGTGAAAGATGGACACATACTGGTGTAGCCAACCATCATGTTCGCTGTACAGAGAAGTAACAGATATAGCAAACTTGCCCTCCAGTTCTTTGCCAACCAGTAAAGGGATTATTTTCTCAGAACTCCTTCACACGCTATTTGCTTCCTGTTGCTAGTGGTTTTCAGACTTTAGAGGTGTACATTGCATCAATTGCTACAAAAACCTACTTTGCATTGAAACAATGATGATTACTGTCTAAACTTCGGAAACATGTCCAAAGAATCTTCTCACAAACGGAACGAATGCCTTGGGTACCATAGATGTCATTATTAGCACGACCAATCCGTGTAAAATCACGTACAGCATGATTAACATGGGAACAAAGATGACCATGCACGTTCTGTTGTAATACACCATTCCCCACAGCAGGACGTTGAACTAACATTCTTTGGCTATGACCTGAAGTTGTTTGGATCCATTTTCGATTATTGACAAGTGAAGAACTGCACTGTAGCGGTGTAGAAATGACGGTGCTTAGTTCTGATGAGGTGAAATTCTTTATAGAAACTTAGTGGTTGCCCTATTACTACCAGGGCTAGGGTACAACGCCTTAAAAACAAGAAAACGGACAGGTGACATGTACCAATATTTTGCACTACTGTGTCATTAAAAAAGATTGTATCACCACAGACTACCCCTTTATTATAGGAGCCGTCGTGATGATCAGCTGAGGCCAGTCAGACATTGCAGGGAAAATGTAGTCATACATGGTGGCAATTCAAATGTACGGCCACCTACGTAGTACATGGGCAACCCAAGTATGCGAGAGCTGCTGCTTCTTAGCAGATCTGTTGTGGCTCATAAAGGCTGCTTCCAAGTGGGGGATCCCTACCGCCGACTATGTCCATATACCCTAAATCAGGGATCACCAACCTTCGGCACTTCAGCTGTTGTGAAACTACAACTCCCAGCCTGTACGGCTTTATTATTTCAGTCAAAGGCTGGCAAGGCATGCTGGTAACTGTAGTTTAACAACATCTGGAGTACCGAAGGTTGTTGACCCCTGCCCTAACTAGTCTGTTACTGTGGCGCCCTAGCCTAAAGCGGTAGAACACTGCACGATATTTGCAAAATGAGTTCATTTTCTAAGACTTAATGCTACATCTGTAAGGTGCAATACCTGAGAAGTCAAGCCTCTGAAGGAGAAACATGCATCATACAGTCCAGGGCTTTACACCTGCAGCATAGTAGATGTGTCGAGTGCTCCACTAGCAGACACCCATGAGGGAGGACAGTAGTGTTTTACTACATTGCATCTATGTAGAGAATTGCCCTATAGGCGTGAGGAAACTGCCACATGTACCGATTAGGTTACACAGTATGCTGATTTTTGGATACCCATTTGGCCTTTAATAGTATTTCCCCCGTACCATAAAGATACAAAAGTTCTTTTAAAGAGGCTCTGTCACCAGATTTTGCAACCCCTATCTGCTATTGCAGCAGATCACAGTAACGTTTTTATTTTTTAAAAACGAGCATTTTTGGCCAAGTTATGGCCATTTTTGTATTTATGCAAATGAGGCTTGCAAAAGTCCAAGTGGGCGTGTTTACAGTAAAAGTCCAACTGGGCGTGTATTATGTGTGTACATCGGGGCGTTTTTACTAACTTTACTAGCTGGGCGTTCTGATGAGAAGTATCATCCACTTCTCTTCAGAACGCCCAGCTTCTGGCAGTGCAGATCTGTGACGTCACTCACAGGTCCTGCATCGTGTCGGCCACATCGGCACCAGAGGCTACAGTTGATTCTGCAGCAGCATCAGCGTTTGCAGGTAAGTAGCTACATCGACTTACCTGCAAACGGCAATGCTGCTGCAGAATCATCTGTAGCCTCTGGTGCCGATGTGTCCTCGCTCGTCTGACACGATGCAGGACCTGGGGAAGTGACGTCACAGCGTGATCTGCCAGAAGCTGGGCGTTCTGAAGAGAAGTGGATGATACTTCTCGTCAGAACGGCCAGCTAGTAAAAGAAGTAAACACGCCCCGATGTACACACATAATACACGCCCAGTTGTACTTTTCAACACGCCCAGTTGGACTTTTGCAAGCCTCATTTGCATAAATACAAAAATGGTCATAACTTGGCCAAAAATGCTCGTTTTTAAAAAATAAAAACGTTACTGTAATCTACATTGCAGCGCCGATCTGCTGAAATAGCAGATAGGGGTTGCAAAATCTGGTGACAGAGCCTCTTTAAGCTTTAAGTGGATAATATTGTACTCCCTACTCACAAAGGATTATAATCAATGCCAGCTCTAGCAGCTGCAAAAATATCCTACATACAAATAAATTATGCAGCGAAAAAAGTCAGCCAGTAATAGAAGTGTCTTATACAGAGATCTGCAGACTGCAGCAACACGGTTTGGCAAGAGCATTCACTCCAGTCAGTGATTAGCCCATTATTATAAGATGCATGGCATGACTGGCATCTCCTAACTGCCCAGCTTCACTAGAAAAAGGACTAAGTGGCCAAAGCCTTTCTAGTCACTCAACAACTCCCAACAGCAAGGCTCATAACAGAAGACAAATAACCCAAAACATCCTTAAAAGGGAAATTTTAATGTAAACAAAAAAATAAAAAATGGATATGACTATGCCGAAAAGAATCAGGGATCCGTGCAGTGTCCTGAATGGATAAAGTCTTTTGACAGGTCACTATATTTTCCCTTTAAACCTCCTATGCAGGGTTTTTGTCTGGCATTTTGATTAAAAAAAAAAAACAGAAAATGCCAGCGTTTTTAATGTAACGTGCGTTTATGGCATTTTGTACATGTGCTTTTCCTGGCGTTTTTAAGTCCTTTCAAGAAGCCTATGGAGAAAGACACGCCATACCTAGAGCAGGATACGTATGGAAAGAAAAGACCAGACCCCAAAACGCTGTGTATGTCGGATTTCATATTTCACCATACAGACTTTAAAACTAACTTCTGGCCCCAGCGTTTGAGGCTGGATTCACATGAGCGTGTTCAGTCCGTGATATACGGTCCGTATATTGGCTGCATTTCCCAGACTGAACACACTGCAGGGAGCCGGGCTCCTAGCATCATAGTTATGTATGACGCTAGGAGTCACTGCCTCGCTGCGGGACAACTGTCCCGTACTATAATCACATTTCCAGCACAGGACAGAAGTTTTGCGGTGAGGCAGGAACACCTAGCGTCAGATAACTATGATGCTAGGAGCCCGGCTCCCTGAAGTTCGGTCCGGGAAATGCGGCCGACATACGGACCGAACGCGCTTGTGTGAATCCGGCCTGAGGAAAAAAAACTAAACGCGATGTGTGAATTCACTCTTAAAGATATCCACAGAGGCACAAATACAACCGATACAATGTATACATCAGGGCACCTATGCTAAGAAAACAATAGTCATAATCAAGGTCAAAAAGAATTGCACCACAACCATTGATAGTCACCACACCAAAAAAAAAGAAAAAAGCCCTTCATAAGTCCATTAATGGTTAGAAGACTAAAAGCAATGATTGGTTGTCATGGGCTGCTCCACCACTTTCACACCCATTTCTGGTATAATTTCTCTGTTTCTATGTGCTGTCCAGTGTCAATTCCGTGCCAAAGTTTATTTTTGGCCAGTAAAAAAAAGTCCTTTACGGCCCAGCTTGTCAAAACCTAAAATGTAAGATATCACTGTAGTTAACACAAATAGCCTTCCTTATTTCACACTTACAAGATGCCGCAGGCTGAGATTCGTTTAGCTATTTAGTATGGCCCTCACTACAGCCAACATATTGGATGGTGAGCCTACCTGCGACACCACCCTAACACTGGTCATCAGGGATTATTCCACCTTGCAAAGCCACCACTCTGTTAAAGGGGGTTCTCCAGGACCTTTATATTGATGGTCTATTTTTAGGATAGGTCATCAATATCAGATTGGTGGGGGTCCAACCTATTAGCTGATTGATGGGGCTACGGCCTCTTCAGTTTACAGGCACAGCAATGTACACTTCCATAGTGGCTGTGCCTGGTATTGCAGTTTTGGTCCCATTCAAGTGAATGTAACTGAGCGGTGATCCTAGGCACAGCCGCTAAGGATACGTACGGCCCTGTGCCTAGTAAACATTAAAATGTAACTTAAAAAAAAAATTATGTCTCAGTGACACGTCAGAAGGTTTAATCAGCAGGGGGGGGACCAAGCACGGAGACGCCCACCGATCGCTTAAACGAAGCGTCAGACGTGCTCAGTTGAGCGTTGTGCCACTTTGTTTCTTATAGTTTCTCGGAGCCGTGTACAGGCCCAATATAACGTCCATGAGTCCGCACACCTGTCCAAGGAAAGCCAATCGGATACTAAGTGGCACCACGCTCACCCGAGCGCTTCTGCCACTTCGTTCTAGCGTTCAGTAGGGTCTCCGTGCTCGCACCCCCACTAATCAAAACTCGACATGTTGCTGTGACATGTTAAAGGTCTTACAAAAGTTTAGTCACCCCTTATAGAGACTGCAGCATTGTAGCCACAGCCCCTTCAGCAGTCAGCTGATCAGCGGTGGTCCCAGGAGTACGCCCCGCTGATCTTATGTTTACCTTTCCTAAGGATAAGCCATCAATATAAAAGCAGCGGAGAACCCCTTTAAGCTGTTTACATCTGTATCACAAAATCAATGAGGTCTGACAGGCGCAGATGGTATTCATCATACAACGGATCCTGCACAGCGTTGTGGCTTCTGTTCATAACGAAAGCGTCAAGAAATGACAGTCCTCCTTCCATCTCATACACAACAGCTAAAAGATCTTACAGGGGAAGGCAACAACGACTAACAGGATCAACTGTAGGTTACACCTGACCAGACAGAGTACCAATAAGCGGGTCATAGACATGAGCAATTTTGAGGAGATCCACCGACAGCCTGGGTTTATTTTCCGGAGATTAGCAGTGCAGAGGTGTCCTGCCGCCGCTTATCCTTCCTCCTGAGAAATAGCACTCCCATTTGACAGAGCAGAATGGACTCATTATTGGGGGGCTGGTATGACTGTTCAGGCGGTAGCTATGTTATGACTATGTCCCGCTTTACACAGTCTCATACTGAAGTTCTTCATTCATCTAGAGCATTCCCAAACAAAACCTCCAGTAAAAGTCCTTGACTTGTCCTTATATGTAAACTTCTTAGAAATCACAACCCGTATCAACGTCTGGGAAAGCTGGGTAAAAAAACAACTAATGCATATGACTGCTGTTCCAGGCCACACAGAGGCAGTCACCCAGCTTTCCCAGACACCGGAAAGTCAAACCTGCTGAATGGTAGAGATGAAATAAAACTGCATCTTGGTGTTTTAAGGACTTACATTTTAGGACTAGAAGAAAGCTGAGTGACAACCCCCAGGACGGAGGTAACGATGATCACCCAGCTTTCCCAGGAATAGAAAAATGATACATTTTAAAAAAATTATATATATTTTTTTTATAAAAACCTGACAAAGGAAAACTCAAGTACTGAGATTTATTTTTACTTTAGAGAGAATTTGCCTTTGAACATGCTGTCAGCGATGAGATTATAGGGTGGTGGTCTCCTGTCAGTGGTGACCCCCTTATACTAGTGTCAGGACAGCGGGTGTGACGGGTGTAGGGCAGTGTGACGGGTGTAGGGCAGTATAACACGTTGGGCTGCAGTTTATGGGGGCGCAGGCATTGTGTGGATACCAGCGTGGCCTGCCCCCCTCCCGGGCCGGGTAATACGAACCTGGACACGGCCATGATGAACTGGAGAGACGCTTCCCCACACAGACACACACGCCCCACAGCACTGCCAGATGAGCGAGCTCGTCCTGGGAAGGAGCAGAGGGCCGGGATTTACAGCCGGGGCCTAAATTATAGGCTTAGCCTCGCCTCAGCCTCCGGGATAGCGGATGCGTCTAGTGCATGGCCGCCCACCTCTTCAACGGCCACACCCAGCCGTCTTTAATGTTCGTAACCCTCGACACTAGGGAGCTAATCACTCCTCGGGGCCACAGCGGAAGCGGCTTTGCCGGTTAAACCGAATTAAAGACGTTATTTTATCGTGGCAGAAGAGAAGCCAGATGCCTGGCTTTATATGAGAAGCCATCTTGTATTTATTCCTTCCACCATGGTAGCCGCGGTCTGATTGGTTACAAGGCCAGGAGGCGACCAATAGGAGACGTCGTTACATGGAGGCTCTCGGCGTGGATTGACAGGGATTCCACGATTAGGCTGGCGGCGTGAGAGGGGCGGGGTCGGGCGGGGTCAGGCGGGGTGTGACCAGTAGGGGTGGAGGGAGAGGACAGAGGAAGGAGAGGGAGGCAGGCAGAGAAGTGATGACATGTAGTAGGGCATGAGGGGAAATGACATGATTAAAAGATGAAAAGAACAATGTGTAAAGAATCCCAGGAGGAAAAGTTCAATAAAATATTCATTATTATTTTGTGCTACGATGTACTGGATTTAGTTACCTAATGTCATGCCCTTTTACCATCAGAATCTTCTAGATTAGGCTAATACGGCGATAGATGACTTCCAGCATTTTAGAGTCATTTTAAAGAATATATAAATGAATAAAGAATATATAAATGAATTTCACACTTAACGATTTTCTTATACAATACTATAATAACAACTGTTTCTTTTAGTCACTGGAGTCTTGCACCTGTACATAAAAATATACTTAAAATATTCTACTAAGGGCCTGTTCATATCAGCGTTGTCTTTCCGTTGAGGGGTTCCGTCGGAGCTTGCCTTCGGGGGAACTCCTCAACGGAAATGCAAACGCAAACCATAGCTTGTATGGTGACAGACACTTTGCTAATGGTTTCTGTTTGTCACCGTTGTGAAAGGGTTTAGTTTTTTTGAGGGAATCAATAGCGCAATCGACTGTTTTATGCGGAACAAGTTGTAGATTTTTGAGAACGGAAAGTGAAGTAGTTGGCACACAGCAACGAATCAGGTTTCAAAATGTATTTTACAAATGGCCTCTGGAAAATGAGAACTGGAAGCTAATTGGTTCCTATAGCAACAACTCCACTTTTGCTGTGCACCAGTTTTGATAAATCTCCTGCATTGTTATTCCTGTGGATTTTTTCTATAATCCTGTTTACATTGAGAAAGTATCATTACTATTTGCTCGTTTCCAACTAATCATAGCGAGAATTTCCCAGTGTATATGGGCTTTTAGAGAAGATCTTCAAGAATAATGTGTAGCATTTATTGTTGATCTAAATCGATTGTACCTACATAAAAAACATAATTTTAGGCGCCCGACGCACGTAGCAAAGATGACACTGTCCGCTGGGGAGAGGAAATTCCTCCCCAGAGGTCGTTCTGATGGGAAATTTCCATGACAAATTCCCTTGTATAGGGCCGTTAAAGCGTACCAAACCTTTCAGGTGACTTTTTTAGAATAAGCTGTTATATGTGTGTACATGAGGAATAACACTATTTATGGCCATTATATGACTTGTATGTGGCATTATTTAGCAGTTTTCCCCTCTGCAGGCTCTGTCTCTTATTCTCAGTTTTCTCTGAGCTAGTGGATGGAGCCTAGCTGCTATCATGTCTCCTATACTTAGCACACACAAAAAGCTCACATCCTGCTCTCCAATCTCTTTGTAGCACACACATAGAAGTAGCAGCAACATGGAGGACATCAAACAGCAGTAACGTTGACTTACAAACTCGATCTTGTATCCTGAGGAGATGACTTCCCGCACCCAGGCGTCTAAGATGTGGGAGAGCCAGACATCCTTGAAAAGTCCAAGCCTGCCCCCCACCCAAGACTCGAGTCTGAATTGGTCTTACCCACTCCGGGTTTAGCGGCCTGAGGACGGGGGTGCCAAGAGGCACAGGGCTTGAATGAGGGTTTGTTCTTGTAGTTCTGCTGGGAAAGTTGCTCGGATGCTCGTTAAAGGGCAAGAAATCTGTGAAAGGGATGAAAACGACGTCCCGCTTTCCTAGAGGTAGTAGCACGACGAACCTTAGTTTAAGGCAGGTGAGTGCTCTTTCCCCCTTGTGGCTTCCGAAGAGATGTCAGGGACCGTTTTTAAACAGTGTCGGTGTACCAGCATTCAAGCCAGGCAGTCCTGAGCAAGGAAACAGTGGAAGCTGTGGCGCGGGCCACATGGCAACCTGCATTTCGGAAGGCTTCGCAGAGATACTTGGTGGCACAGGGCAGCTGATGAGAGAGGTCTACTAATTCTTCAGTAGGTGCTCCAGACAGAATAGTGTGACACAGTTGGCGAACCCATTCAGTGGAGGCTCTGCTAACCCATTCAGAAGCTAAAAGAGGTCTCAAGGCCCAGCCAGAAGCTTCACGGTGGACCTAAAGAAGGACTCTGTGCGGCGGCTCAAGGGATCACAGAACTAGGCGGTGTCTGCCATTGAAATGGTAGTAGTCTTGGCTAGGCGAGAGACAGGAGGGTCCAATGCTGGCGATTTAGCCCATTTGGAGTAGATATCATCTGGAAAGGTTACATAAGGCCCAAGCGTGAAGTCTGGGTAAACTTCTTGTTTAAATGTTTCCATTCTTTGGAGACTATGTCTTCAAACTCCAAGTGTGAGGGAAAAGGCTTATGAGACCGTCTAGGCCAACAGAAGCTGACCGTCTTGGTTAGGGGAGAGACAGCATTTTTTTCGAATAAGATATATTACAAAGTTTCTTAAATTCACTTGTATTGATTTATTCAAAGTTCATTAAAAAATGTATGACCATTTAAGGACCTCGTCTAAAAACGACAGTCCTTTTTTAATAGGAAACTGGCTCGCCAATTAGCACATAGCTGCGGCCCTGGCTTCTGATGTGGCAGGTAGAAGTTGCAGCCAGCCACGAATTTCCCCTGCAGCGCCTACACCAGGGAAATGTAGCTTTACATGACGCCAAAATTACAGTTCCCCTGCAGTTACAAGAAGCTAAATCAAAAGTGACAACCAGTATGGCTGCACATCCTGTTGTCACTTTTCTAAAAAGGGCATCTCATTAAAACAGACAAATGTCAATAGTTCTGTTAGGAAAAATAAAAAAACTTAATTACCAAACTTTGGCTACTGTTCTAACTTCTAGTTTCCTAACATATCGATGTTTTGAAGTTTTGGGTGGAAATCCTCGTTACATTGTACATTACTTTGCACCCTACAGGGATATTACATCTTTTGCTATTTTTTTTTTTCGTTTTACATTTATTACTTCATGTCAGAATATAAATTTGGAGGATGTTTGTACAGGAGAATGACAGGTTTGTTTTTATTAGGAAAACACCATATAACATGTTTTGGGGGTTGACCTGACCCTTTCTTCATGTATCAGAAGTTAATTCCTGAAGTAGGGGGTGAAGCTGACTCCAAACGCATTTCTTAATAAAAAGTTTCCTGTCATTATCCTTATCCAGACTTTCATACTTTTTTTTATTCAGAGGTATTCCAGTCTTAGAGACTTGCAACCTGTACGGTCACACAGCGTGTATTTCCTTTCATAACTGAAGGGGGCGCCACTGGTCCTGATGACCTGGGCACTTGGAGTTCGAATCCCTGATTCCACATTATTTTCTAGTTGATCAGTTACATACTTCTTATGTTGTGCTTGCGAAACAGTGTTTGATCCTGGTCTGGGGGTACTTTGATGTAATTAATAGGGGGGATCGGCTTAGAAACATGGATACATCTAGTTTATTGACTGCACAGTTGGGTTTAATTTAGGCAACAGTCTGGCAGTATTTTTAGTCATTTTTACAGCAATGTTATTGGTACACTGTATGATTGCATTATGTGAGCACTATACTGTACACATTATATGGAAGGGGATGTAAATCGTGTGAACGCTTTATACTCTACTGTTTTGATAAGTTACAGTACACAGCTCCATGCACAGACCATGCCATCTTGTGTACATACACTGCTATATGTCACACTGAGTCATACACTGATCCACACATTCCATCCTTTTGTTTTAGTGTATTAACCCTGATCTTGATCTTGGATTTGTCACCTGGTACCTGTTGTTCTACTCTTGATTTTGACCCCTGGCCTGTCTTCTGACTACGTTCCTGTCCCGTTCACGGGCTTGTCGCATCCTGACTGCTATCCTGGTGACGACCCTAGGCTCCGTCCCTGACTAGCTTTTGCTTCTCTCAGAGCACCTGACGCCTATTGGAGACTACCCTGGGGACCGAGACCCGGGAAGTCCATACCTCCCTAGACACTCTACCCCATATTAGCCTGCACCAAACCATGGAGGCACAAAAGAGCCACTTCACTGTTGAGAAATGTAACAGTAACAATTTATCTTATAAGAAAGCCCAACTACTAAAAATATATACATATGTAGTGTAAATTATACCTAAGGACGAGGCGACATGTCCTGGTTTCGTTAATGCAGTTTAACTCGATTTCTAGGAAATTGTGGCAAAACCGCAACAAAGCCGCTACATGTGGGATCACTAAGGGTATGTTCACACGCACTAATTACGGACGTAATTCGGGCGTTTTTGCCCCGAATTACGTCCGAAAATAGTGCCTCAATAGCGTTGACAAACATTTGCCCATTGAAAGCAATGGGCAGACGTTTGTCTGTTCACACGAGGCGTAATGACGGCGCGTAAATAGACGCCCGCGTCAAAGAAGTGACCTGTCACTTCTTTGGCCGTAATTGGAGCCGTTATTCATTGACTCCAATGAATAGCAGCGCCAATTACGTCCGTAATGGACGCGGCGTTCAAGCGCCTGCACATGCCGTTACGGCTGAAATTACGGGGATGTTTTCAGGCTGAAACATCCCCGTAATTCCATCCGTTACGGACGCCCTCGTGTGAACATACCCTAAAGGGTACAATTAAATTGACATAGTAAAATCTATCATGTGTAATTAGATTAGTAATGTGTAAGAATACAGACATGGAAGGGACTGCTTACTTATTTTTCCTACATTGTAGTACTTTAGGCGAAATTCACATGAACGTGTGCGTTTTGCACGCGCAAAAAACTCAGCATTTTTTGCGTGTTGCAGTTTCGCGTGTCATCAGTGTATGGTGCGTGGCTGCGTGATTTTCACGCATATGCCATCCTTATGACACGCGGTTTTGAGGTTTAGAAAAATAAATGAAGGAGGTGGTTTTATTTTTCCCTTCATTTCTTGATCTGCTGTTGCGGAAGTGCGTCCATGTGCTGTGCGTGATTTTGACGCACCCATTGACTACAATGCAAAAATCACTCAAGTATAGGACATGTCGTGAGTTTCACACAGCGGACACACGCTGCGTGAAAAACTCTGAATGTCTGACCTATGACTTATATAGGTCCTTGAAAATCACGCGCGTATCACGGACGTGAAACACGTTTGTGTAAATAAGGCCTTACTGCATTGTATTTTATGTGTAGCAGTTAATAGCCTACATCTTTCCACAAAGGCAAAAGAAAACAATCTGGTCATCCTAGAATGCGTGCTATACTATACAGATACCTATATAGGGAATATAACATGCAGAAGTGTTTTACCTTGCAGATCAGTTTACCTTCAGCTGTGTAAAGCTAAAGCACAATAACCCTTTAAAGGGAACCTGTCACCAGCATTTCACCTGTTAAACCAGCAATACCTGGTGGGAGTGGGTGAAAAGTCATTGTTATGTAACCTATAATTATCTTCTAAGTAGCTTCTGTAGCTTTAGTATTACGTTTTTTTAGTGTTCCCGCATCGTATGCTAATGAGCAGAAAAGAGTCATATCTTCATTCCTCAAGCCTTTCCGAGTTAACCCCGCCTCCCTCCCAGCACACACGAAATCCTGCGCTTGCGCATCAATGTCCTGTTCTAGTGCGTGCGCACAACGGGACACCATAGCGGCGCATGCGCAGAAACTAGATTTGAGGCCCAGATGAAGCAGGGAACGGTATCGGATCATACATGATGGGCACATGCGCGCTATCTCAGACGAGATTTCAGCATCAGGACGGGCCAGTTTTTCGGTGGTGGGCGGGCATAAGAAGAGGAACGACTGAGAATGCCGGATTATTACCATAAATGGCGCAAAATGTTTGCAGACCATTATTTAGGGACGGAGTAGGAGTTTAGGAAAGTGGATAACAGCAATGAAATTTTCACAGCTGCGGCCAGCGAGGGGTGAGAAGAGTTCAATAGGTGAAATGCTGGTGACAGGTTCCCTTTAATGTTCTGTTCACACCTGTATTGAGACATTCCATTGTTCTGATTTGTCAAAGGAGCAGAACAAGAGAATAACAGAAGCAATGGCTCTGTTGCATGATGGACATCACGAGCGGCCGATGGAACCCATTGACTTTAATGGTTTCCGTCGGCTTTCCTTCGGGGTGTCGGTGGTTTTACCGGAGACAAAACTGCCCATAAACATGAGCCCTAAAGTTATTACAAAATAATGATGTGTCTATTATGGGTTAGCCTATGTTATGCATATTTCTA
Organism: Rhinoderma darwinii; assembly: GCF_050947455.1. Lineage (NCBI taxonomy): Eukaryota > Metazoa > Chordata > Amphibia > Anura > Rhinodermatidae > Rhinoderma > Rhinoderma darwinii. The sequence goes on along the minus strand of NC_134697.1, from coordinate 30,599,143 downwards.
ATATCAATCAGTAGAATTTAAGTAGCACCTTAAAACACACCTTTAACTTAAAACTGCATCACAGGTAGAAACGGACGGATAAACCAGTCACTCCAAGGACCCTTCAGATGTTTACTTCTTAGACCCCCCTTGGAGTGTGATTTAGGATTGTTTGGCTAAAAAAATCAGCTTTTGCCAATTCCACGTGCTCCCCTTAACTGAATAGGTGCCAATTCTGGAGATAATTCTGGTATGCAGATTGTCCTGCGTGGTATCCCAGTGGTTAAAGAGGCTCTGTCACCAGATTTTGCAACCCCTATCTGCTATTGCAGCAGATCGGCGCTGCAATGTAGATTACAGTAACGTTTTTATTTTTAAAAAACGAGCATTTTTGGCCAAGTTATGACCATTTTCGTATTTATGCAAATGAGGCTTGCAAAAGTACAACTGGGCGTGTTGAAAAGTAAAAGTACAACTGGGCGTGTATTATGTGTGTACATCGGGGCGTGTTCACTACTTTTAATAGCTGGGCGTTCTGAAGAGAAGTATCATCCACTTCTCTTCACAACGCCCAGCTTCTGGCAGTGCAGATCTGTGACGTCACTCACAGGTCCTGCATCGTGTCGGCACCAGAGGCTACAGATGATTCTGCAGCAGCATCGGCGTTTGCAGGTAAGTCGATGTAGCTACTTACCTGCAAATGCTGATGCTGCTGCAGAATCAACTGTAGCCTCTGGTGCCGACACGATGCAGGACCTGTGAGTGACGTCACAGATCTGCACTGTCAGAAGCTGGGCGTTCTGAAGAGAAGTGGATGATACTTCTCATCAGAATGCCCAGCTAGTAAAAGTAGTAAACACGCCCCGATGTACGCACATAATACACGCCCAGTTGTACTTTTACTTTTCAACACGCCCAGTTGTACTTTTGCAAGCCTCATTTGCATAAATACGAAAATGGTCACAACTTGGCCAAAAATGCTCGTTTTTTAAAAATAAAAACGTTACTGTAATCTACATTGCAGCGCCGATCTGCTGCAATAGCAGATAGGGGTTGCAAAATCTGGTGACAGAGCCTCTTTAAAGAGGCTTTGTCACCCCATTATAAGTGGGCTATATTGTACATGATGTGAGATCTCGCTGTGAATGACAGCTTACAGCGTAATCTTGCGAGACTATGCCTGCTATAAAGTAAATCACAGAGACGCTACAGATGTGGTCAGGATTCTGAATACACATCACGTCCTGGCTGGAGGTAATGTATATTCATTGTCATGACACATGAGTAGCTTTATAGTGTGTTTATGTGGCTGCACATAACGATATAGCTATATCGCTATCTGCAGTGTAAATGAATGGACAGAAGTGTTTGACGCTGATTGGTCACTGATTGGTCAGCGTCATACACTTCTCTCCACAATGCCCACTTGGTTATATAGTAAAACACACCCAGTTGTCCATTGAGAAACTCACTAGCATAAAGCTAATATAGGTCATAACTCTGTCAAAAATTATCGTTTTTCTAAATAAAAACCACTGCTGCAATCTACGTTACAGCGCCGATCACATCATGTACAATATAGGCCACTTATAATGTGGTGACAGAGCCTCTTTAAGGTCTATAGTAAAATTATAAGTGCACTACACACAACTGCGTTTTTGTTTGTGGCGTTTTTGGTGCAATTTTGTTGTCAGTGCCATTTTTTTCCCAAACGCAGCATGCTCTGTGTATGGGGTTTCTCAAGCGTTTTTCTCCTATAGGCTTCTCTAAAGGACTTTACGCCATAAAGAAAGCATGTTAATGAAAAATGCCAGAAAAAAATGCATATTTCATTTTAATAATAAATTGCCATAAAAATTCTGTCTGAAGGAGGCCTAAGAGGAACTTGGAGGATGAGTGTGGCTCAAGTGCAAAGATCAAAACTGGTGCAAAGGAAAAGTCGCGTGGTGGCCCATGGCAACCAATCAGGTTGCTGGTTTTATTTTGCAAAGGGCCTCAAAAATATAAAAGGTGGAAAGTCATTGGCTGCTATGAGAGTTTGGAGTCATGAAAATCTTTCATAGAAGCAATGCAAACTGAAAGGGTATGTTCACACACACTATTTACGGACGTAATTCGGGCGTTTTTGCCACGAATTACGTCCGAAATAGCGGCTCCAAAGCGTCGGCAAACATCTGCCCATTCATTTGAATGGGTCTTACGATGTTCTGTGCAGACGCCCGCGTCAAAGGAAGTGCCTGTCACTTCTTCAGACGTAAATGGAGCCGTTTTCCATTGACTCCATGGACAAACAGCTCCATTTACGTCCGTAATGGACGCAGCAAAATAGTGCCTCAACATGCCATTACGGCTGAAATTACGGTGTTGTTTTCTCCTGAAAACAGCACCGTAATTTCAGCCGTTACGGACGCTGCCGTGTGAACATACCCAAAGAGTACGCACAATATTATGGTAAGAGCAGTCAGATTCATTTATTAGGCATCACGCTGAGAATCATTAGGCAAATGCTAACAGGCCTGGAGGGGACTGCACAACAAACGTGACTTGCTCGACTGAGTAAATCATTCTCTGCGTTGACTATACTATTTGACCTCCAACTTTCTGCCTATTTTTTATTCTTACCACCAGACTCGTAAATATGAAGTTGAATAAAATGAATAGGTTTACAGTAAAATTCCTATTTATTGGACCTGTTGGGTGCTGGATTAACAGATAGTATGATTGTTGGATAGTCATGGAAAAAATAATATCGATAAAATGTACTTGTAGAGAGGATGACAGGCCCAAATGCAAGGGCAAAACACAATATGTCACAGTCGCTGTTATTTAAAGGATATGTACACCTTTGAAAACGTTGTGTTGTTTTTTTTTCTTTCTAATAAACAGTGTATCAGTGTGTTTGGTGCAACTTTCTAATTACTTTTTATTAAAAATTATTTTTACTTTTTCAGATACAGCTGCTTTGTATCCTGTATGCAGAGCAGCTGTATCTAGCTCTGAAACCTGTATCTGTCAGGTCAGTGGGTCCTGTGTGTCTCTGACACACAGAATCAATGTATAAAATCAGGCAATTCTATAAATGGGCACTCGGGTCCATCTCTATGCAGATTGCAGGGGCACTCAACTACTTTTAGTAAAGGTCCTCTAACCTGGGTCAGGTGAAGGTCAGAGCTGAAAACGAAAGATGTCGTCTTGTTAACGTTTCACAAACGTTGCAGAATTATTTTTATCCAGATTTATTATTTTTGTTTGTTATTGGAAAAACTTCCATCATTTCTTTTTCACCAGCTCTTTGAAATTAGGTACAAAGGTGGTGCAAATGCTCATCTGTGATCCGAGCACTGTATCTGTTCTTCACCAGATTCATAGTGGAGAATGTGGATTCACGAGAATGTGTATGTTATGCCAAATAATTTGTTTTTGTGTCACCGCATTCCAAGATCCATACATTTTTTTCCGTCTACGTAGCTTTATGAGGGCTTGTTTTTTCCATTGCTACTATCTTGGAGTACATACAAGTTTTTGATTACTTTTATTTCTGTTTAGGTGAGGAGAGATGAACAGAAAACAGTTTTCTGGCATTGCTTTTTTTTTATTTATCGTGTGGAATAAAGTATTCATCTTATAGTACAGGGTGCCGTCACGGACGCAACAAAATTAATTATGTAATTTTTTTTCAACAGTAAAACATTGTGTAAGGGGAAAAAGGTTTAATTTTTTTTTTACTTAGTCAGAAAAAATAAAATCCTAACACTGGCGCATGAAACGCCATTCTTAATAACTTACTCCTTTGACTTTTTTTGTTGTAGTACCACTATGGAAAGTGACCCTGCAATTCTTTGATCGCTTCAGTGTTAAGAGTGACGAGCAGCATATTAGATCCTCTCTTAGGGGGGATTCACACGAGCGTGTATTCGGTCCGTGCGGGCCGCGTGGTTTTCACGCGGCACGCATGGACCAATACAAGTCTATGGGGCAGTACAGACAGTCCGTGCTTTTTGCGCAGCGTTTGTCTGCTGCGCAAAAAGCGCGACAGGTTCAATAACTCTGCGTATTTCGCGCATCACGCACCCATTGAAGTCAATGGGTGCGTGAAAACCACGCAGGTTGCACGGAAGCACTTCCGTGCGAACCGACTGAAACAGCGCACCAGCTGTCAAAAGGATGAATGTAAACAGAAAAGCACCACGTGCTTTTCTGTTTCCGACCATCCAAACGGAGTGTCTTTGCGATGAGCGAAGCCGGACAAGCGAACCGAACTTCACCGGGTTCGGCCGAACTCGTTTTGGCCGAACCCGGCAAAAAAATTATCGGTACGCGACGTCAGGAGATAGTCACTGTCCATGGTGCTGAAAGAGTTAAACTGTTTCAGCACCATGGACAGTGACTTCCGATCCCAATATACATGAACCTGTAGAAAAAAAACGAAGTTCTGACTTACCGCTAACTCCCGGCTTCTTCCTCCAGTCTGACCTCCCGGGATGACAATTCAGTCCAAGTGACAGCTCCAGCCAATCACAGGCCAAGCACAGGCTGCAGCGGTCACATGGACTGGCGCGTCATCCAGGGAGGTGGGGCCCGATTTCGAGAGGCGCGTCACCAAGGACGCGTCACCAAGGCAACGGCCGGGAAGTTCTCGGTAAGTACGAACTTTTTCTTTTTTTTCAACAGGTTTTTCGATAGGATGTGTTCGGCATTCACTGTCGAGGGTGCTGAAAGAGTTAGCTCTTTCAGCACCTTGGACAGTGACGGCCGTCGACTAGCCTCATCTCTATGATGGCGGCTGCGCGAAAATCACGCAGCCGCGCATCAGACACGGATGACACACGCAGCTGTCAAATGGTTTTTGCGCACGCAAAACGCAGCGTTGTTTGCGCGAGCAAAAACGCAACGTCCGTCTGTATCTGCCCTTAGGCCGGGTTCCCACGGGTCGGATACGCTCTGTAAAAACTGCATAGCGTATCTGACCTAGATCCCACAGCAACTTCCATCCGAAAAACCGCACCACATTGTGGTGCGGTTTTTCGGACAGAATTTCCGCTGCGTAAGTAGCGCTTAAAAAAAACAACAAAAAACACGTTGATACTTACCCCTCCCTCCCCTCTGCGCGTAGTCCAGCCTCCTACAATGACGTTGCAGGCCACGCTGCAATTACGCCGCAAAACTTGGCTTTCTGCTGCAAGTTTTGCATCCCCATTGAATTCAATGGGGAGAACCCGCAAACAGGAAATCAACAAAAACATCTAAAGCATAAATTGACATGCTATTAAATTTCGCACCGCAGGTCAATTTATTAACATTTATGCTGCGTTTTTTCTCATCCACTTTGCTGCTACTGTAAATGCTGCGGAATTTCCGCCCAGAATTCTGTTGCATTTACGCTACGTGGGAACCCGGCCTTATTCAGATGAGGATATTTTACATCCGTGTGCTCTCCGTTAAAATAACTGACAGCACACTGACCCATGCAAATCAATGGGTCTATTTTTTCGCGCAGCGCGTGTCCGTTGTGTGAATCTCACTGCTTGTCCTATTTTGATCCATTTTTGCGGACCACGTTGCCCATTGAAGTCTATAGGTGCGTGAAAACACGGACAGCACCCGACATGTGTTTCACGCATCAGTTGCTAAAGAAATGCTGAAGAAAAGAAAAAAAACAGGAAATGCTTGCATAGGAGAAACACGGGCGTGACAAACTGATTCCACACGGAACTGAAATGCATAAAATATGGTCCGTTTTTTGTGGACGCAAAACAGACACGCTCTTCTGAATAAGGCCTAAGACAGGACCTAACAGATTACAGTACAGTGGGCAACGGAAAGTGTGGCGCTCACGTTTGTACACTATACGCAGTAACTGATTTTGTTACTGACGTCAAATTATAGTGAACGAAACCATGAAGCAGTCAGTAACCGTTTAATACTTTGGATTTTATTGAATTCAGCCAAAACATATGGCATACAATGGGATACGTCGCCTGGGGAATGGCCCTGGGGAAACTCCTGAAGTCACTGTCCATAAATGAACAGAGATGTCAGGAGCTTTACCTGTTCCAAAGTCCATGGGCAGAGTGCTTGTGATGCTCTGCCTGGGGACTCCGACATTGGGAATCTCCTGACATTACTGTCCATATAGTGTTGTCAGGAGCGGCATACTTTTTTTTTTTTGCGGGATCTCTCAGGATGGAATAGCAGAGTCTACTACTCTTCCATCCTTCAAGAAAAATAAAAAAAAAGGTATACCGAAGTATACCAACCCGACGTAGACCAAAAGGACATAATGGAGCCCTATGAACACATTTATCGTGTACGTTGGGAGCTTTTCCGACGTACAAGATAAACGTAGGGCGATAACACGATGTGAGGGGCGATTTAAAGAGGCTCTGTCACCACATTATAAGCGGTCTATATTGTACATGATGTGATCGGCGCTGTAATGTAGATTGCAGCAGTGTTTTTTAAATAGAAAAACTATCATTTTTGACGGAGTTATGACCTATATTAGCTTTATGCTAATGAGTTTCTTAATGAACAACTGGGTGTGTTTTACTATATGACCAAGTGGGCGTTGTACAGAGGAGTGTATGACGCTGACCAATCGCTGACCAATCAGCGTCATACACTTCTCTCCATTCATTTACACAGCACAGCCACATACACACACATTAAGGGTATGTTCACACGGCGGGGGTCCGTAACGGCTGAAATTACGGGGATGTTTCAGCCTGAAAACATCCCCGTAATTTCAGCCGTACCGGCATGTGCAGGCGCTTGAACGCCGCGTCAATTACGGCCGTAATTAGCGCTGCTATTCATTGGAGTCAATGAATAGCGGCTCCAATTACGGCCAAAGAAGTGACAGGTCACTTCTTTGACGCGGGCGTCTATATGCGCGCCGTCATTTGACAGCGGCGCGTAAATATACGCCTCGTGTGAACAGACAAACGTCTGCCCATTGCTTTCAATGGGCAGATGTTTGTCAGCGCTATTGAGGCGCTATTTTCGGAGCGTAATTCGGGGCAAAAACGCCCGATTTACGTCCGTAAATAGGCCGTGTGAACATACCCTAACATTACTCAAGTGTCCTGACAATAAATAGAGATCCAGCCAGGACACTTCGGAAACGTTTGTGTGAGATTTACAGGAAGGCAAGCGTAATCTTGTTTTAAATGACAGTTTACAACGTAATCTCGCAAGATTACCTTTGCATTGCTGTAAATCTCACACAAACATTTCCGAAGTGTCAGGATTCTGAATAGACATCACGTCCTGGCTGGAGGTGATCTCTATTTATTGTCAGGACACTTGAGTAACGTTAATGTGTGTGTATGTGGCTGTGCTGTGTAAATGAATAGAGAGAAGTGTATGACGCTGATTGGTCAGCGTCATACACTTCTCTCCACAACGCCCAGTTGGTAAAAAGTAAAACACGCCCAGCTGTTCATTAAGAAACTCATTAGCATAAAGCTAAAATAGGTCATAACTCCGTCAAAAATGATAATTTTTCTAAATAAAAAACACTGGTGTAATCTACATTACAGCGCCGATCACATCCTGTACAATATAGACCACTTATAATGTGGTGACAGAGCATCTTTAAGAGAAGGTGAAGCACCTGTGAGGATGTAAGGAGCACTAAGGCAAGTTAATATATATAAAAAAATAAATTAAAAAAAGCCTATACTTTCCATGCCACACGTCTCTCTGACGTCCTGCAACAGTCAAATGGGATGAAACGTCATCCCTGGAGGCCGGGCTGGACGCAGAAGCACAGAGTTCTGGGTAAGTATAAGCTTTTTTTTTTTTGTGCCAGAATCGCAGCTTTTCCCCTGCAAAAATAGCAACATGTGCTATTTATTGCAGGTTTTTCCTCTCCATTGAATTCAATAGAGAAAACCCAAACAAAAAGCAGCGATTCTGCAACATAAATGGACATGCTGTGGATTAAAAAAACGCTCCGCAAGTCAATTTGCCAATGGTTTTCTGGCTCATTTTTTACGCAGCGCGTGGATTAGATTTGTTCAAATCTCATCCATTCTGCTGCTACTGTATTACGCTGCAGATTTTCCGCAATGAAATCCATTGCGGAAAACCTGTAGTGTTTATGCTACGTGTGAATTTACCTTTACAGATTTTGCAGCAAATTAACCCTTTGCACTGTAAAGGGTGAAATGCGTGGCAATTCTGCAACATAATATGCATGCTGCTGATTTAACAATCAGCAGAATGCCCTAAAGCCCATGCAGATTTATTTTCTGCTGCATGTGAATGGGGTTTTGAAAACCCCATTTACATAAATTGTATTTTAATTTGTAGTGGATTTTCAGTACGCAGTCTGCACCGAAATTAGGAGACAAATCCACCACGTCTGAAGTGGCTTTAAGGGGGTTTTACAGTGGGCGATTATCGGGCAGATAATTAGTTCATAGAACGCTCGTTGCCGATCATTGTCCTGTGTAAACACGGCAGCGATCAGCAAATGAACGCGGAAACGCTCATTCACCTGCTGATCGTATCGGTTTAAAAAAGTTAAATATTATCATTGTCGGCAGCACATCTCCCTGATGGCCAATGTAAAAGGGCCTTTAGGGTCTATTCACACAGTGAAGTCAAAGCCAATTTTGGGCCACGATTTTTCCAAAATCGCCGCAAAAACATGATTTTACTGCACTGTGGGAATATAGCCTAAAAGCACTGTTTTGTGCTATTATTGTTTTAATGTCATTTTTGTAATCACGGCACAAATAAGGCGGTTTTGCGGCAATTTTGCAGCAAACCTGCGCCACTTTTGCAGCGATTATGAAAATCGCAGCAAAAAAACGTGAGGTAGACTAAAAAAAAAAACACTTTATTTTATACACGAGGGGTCAGGGGGATGTGAAGGAGGATGGGGCCCTCACCAGGGTTGCAGGGTCGTGTCGGCTGTGTCTGGTGGGCACAGTGGCGGATCATCATTAGGGCGGTTCGGGCGGTTGCCTGAACCCCCTCATGCCCGGTGGCGTCACTAGCACTTGTATCGGAGTCCTCAGGACTCAGGTACAAATGAATATTATAGGCTGCAGGCCACGTTAGGCCTGCAACTTATAAGGCACTGGGAAGACTCCCTGCGCAGGCCGGCATGATGACGTACTTCATCACGTCGGTCTGTGCATGCGTCCCGCCATCAGTATGCGCATGAACGGAACGGGGCAAGGTAAGTAAAATATATATTTATTTTTATGGGGGGCAGCGCTGTGTGGCCCTATATACAATGGGGGAAGTTGTCTGTGACTATATACAAGGGGGGGGTAGCACTGAGTGGCCCTATATGCAAGGGGGGGGGGAGTGCTCCGTGACACTATATACAAGGGGGTGGAGTGCCGTGTGGCCCTATCTATAAGGAGGGGGAAGTGCTGTGTGGCCTTATATACAAGGGGGAGAGTAGCACTGTGTGGCCCTATATACAAGGGGAGAGCGCTGTGTGGCCCTATATACAAAGGGGGAGCACTGTGTGCACTATATACAAGGGGAGAGCGCTATGTGGCCCTATATACACAAGGTGGAAGCGCTATGTGGCCCTAAATATGAGGGAGGAAGCGCTGTGTGGCTCTATATACAAGGGGAAGCGCTGTGTGGCCCTATATACAAAGAGAAGAGTGTGCTGTGTGGCCCTATATACAAAGGCGAGGAGCACTGTGTTGTCCCATATACCAAGGGGGAGCGCTGCGTGGCCCTATGTACAAAGGGGAGTGCTGTGTAGCACTATAAACAAGGGGAGGGCTATGTGGCGCTATCCGCAGGGGTACGTATGTGGCGCTATTTACAAGAGGGGGAGGGCTGTATGGTGGTCTCTACAGGGTGGCTGTGTGGCGCTTTCTATAGGGTGCTGTGTGTAATGCTCTCTAAGGGAGGATGTGTGCGGTGCTAGCTATAGGGGTATGTGATATCTACAGGGGCTCTGTGTATGTTGTGCTTTACTTTACAGCGCATGGTATTATTATATTCAGGTACGCAGTGTTTGGTGCTATTATAGTTAGGGGCACACTGTGTGGCACTATAATAATTTTATTTTCGTTTATAGGTGTGGAAATGTTGGAATAGTGAGGCGCGGAAGACATCTGAGTGGCAAATTCTGCAGAAATGTATCTGGACCGGATAGAAAAGAGAAGAGGAAAAAAAAAATCTACTAGAATCTGAGAAATAGTCACCTGTGAGTCACCAGATTTATAGAGAATCTGTCACCTCTCCCATCCTTGTATTTCACAAAAAGTCTTTGTGCAGTCCAGGACTGATAGACAATTCCCCTTGTCAGGAGTGTCACAACGGGTAACACTGGGAACTGGAAAACACTGGGAGACAATTTGCACGACAAACTTAAAGGAACAGTGTCATCACAATTTTTTTTTTAATATGTTAAAGATGTTAGTGCTTTATTAAAAACGTTTATATTTATTTGTGTGTTTGTGTTTAACTTTTTCTTATTTTTACACTTTTTCTTCTCTATGGGGGCTGCCATTTTTTGTTCCATTTCTGTATGTGTCGATTAACGACACATACAGACATGGAATACGGCAGCCACAGTCCCATAGAGACTGCGAACGGGTCCCGTCCCATCCACTTCTGTGTACGCCGTCTGTGTGGGAACTGCGCATGCGCCGCTCCCACAGTCCAACTTGAAATTGGCGCCGTCCGGCGCCATTTTCCTGTGGACCGGAAGTTGCGGCCGGACAGTAATATTACTACTTCCGGTCGCGGCTTCCGGACTTGTGCACTTGGACCAGCGGCAGCAGACGGAGCGGACGGGCCGGAGGGAGCCGCGGCGGCAGGAGCAGGTAAGAGATTTCAATGTATGTTCGTGTTTGTGTACGTTTACTACTGTATGTAAACCTACTACACTGTGTGTTAGCTCAAAAAATGGCGACACACAGTGTAGGAGGTTAGACCGTTCAAACCCCTCGTTTATCCCAGCACTAGCCAGGATAAAGGAGGGGGGGGGATGCTGAGAGCTCACTAGAGCGAGGGCTTTTTACCCAATTTTGCAATGCTGCAATTTTGGGAATAGCTCCATCTAGTGACCAGCAATGGGAAATATAAATTAGAATTAATTTATAATATTTCCTGACTCGTGAAAAAAATAAAAAAAATTTGAACAATGTTTAATCACCTACACACTAAATGTTTAATTAAAAAAAAACAAAATGTTTTTCTGGCAACACATTCCCTTTAAGGTAGACAACACCGCTCAGGCAAGGATCAAGTGGACAGAGCCCTTTTTATATTCCAGCAGCATTCTGGGCTAATTATTGAGTGATGACAGCTGGACACATACCGGCCCTTTAAGGCCGTGCACACGCCCTGCGGGAAACAGTCCCAGGACCCGAAAGTGAGTGCCGGCGTCTCCCTGGAGGGAAAAGTCACTGAGAAGACAGATGTCCATGGCCGTCAGAGGATAAGTCTGAGCGACAGCCCTCGGCCAGCGCCTTTTCAAGGAGGATGTGTCCCTACACAGTGTGATACTGTCAGTATGTAGGGACAGAGCCCTGTGACAAGGGGAATTGGAACACCCATTTGTTAATGCTTGCACAAAAAAGTAGTGTTAACAATAGTTATGGCAGGGCGGTGGAAGGGGTGCCCAAGTTTGGGTAACAGCCCAGGGCCTATGGCCTACTTAATCCACCACTGGGTGGGCAGGCTCTCTCCACACGGAGCTGCTTCTCATGCAGCAGCTTCCCCTACTGTCCCCTCAGGGTAGGGCGTTAAAATTCCAAATAACGAACGCTGGGGCCCAGATAGAAATGTATACAGGTACTAAGCATGGCCCATTTTTTTCAGCATTGTGGCCAGGCCCGACTGCAGTACCAGCTGTACTGCCCTGACGGTACATGCCAGACCTGGGGGCCATTGTTAGGCCCCGGCTGCCATGGCAACCCATAAACATCCGCTCGCAGTGGGGGCACCAATGGGCTTAAATAGGGAGCCCACTCCCTCCGTAAAAAAACATTTAGGCGCCACCGTCAGCATCTGAGGGGGTTAAACAGCCAGGATCAAGTTTACACTGATCCCGGTCATTGCAGCAGCACTTAGTTCTTTTATCAGCCTGAGCAGATGGAACATATTGCAGGGGGGAGGCTGCTGCTATTAATTATCAGCTGCCTCTGTTGTTCAGGTAAAGCTGAAATGTCATCTTCCTCTTGCCTAAAACAATTTCCGATTAATCAGTAAGGGGGTTAATCTCCCATCCCTGCGTTTCACAAACCATTCCTCTTCTTCCTCCTGTTCATTCTCCTGCTTCTTCCCAATTCCCCAGGTCTCCTTCTTCAGGTCCATCCCCTCCTGCTCCGCATGCTTCAGGTCAGTTTCTTCCTGCTTCTTCCCCTGCTCTCCTGGTCCGGTCACCTAGCGTCCCAAATCTATACCACAGTCCGCCAGTTTACCCTCATCGCTATTACAAGAAGCATCACTCAGACAATTGCAGGAGTGGCTCAGAAAGTCCCATGTCGTGTTGAGACACCCTTGCTCCTTTATAGTCAAGCATTTTATATTGCTTTTACTTTAAGAATTTTTCTACAGCCTTTAATTTAGTCTCATGCTGTGTCACCCAAATGAACAATCAATTAGCTCCAAGAGCTTGTCCACACGTAGCGGAATTGCGGACGGAAAATACGCAGCAGAATACAGTAGCAGCAAAGTGCGTGAGATTTACCAAATCTCATACACACACACACACACACACACACACACACACACACACTTCCTAAAATTTCCAAACAGAAATGAACTTGCGGTGCCTATTTTCTCCAGGAATTCGTTACTTGTGGACGAGCCCTAACAGTCAGGATCAGCACTTTTAGGGCGGTCTGGTCTCTGGGTAGATAAGGATGATGGGTGTAGAGTAGTGATGTTTAGGATTTGGGTCAGTGTATTTACTTAAAGAGGCTCTGTCACCAGATTTTGCAGCCCCTATCTCCTATTGCAGCAGATCGGCGCTGCAATGTAGATTACAGTAACGTTGTTATTTTTTTTAAAAACTAGCATTTTTGGCCAAGTTATGACCATTTTTGTATTTATGCAAATGAGGCTTGCAAAAGTCCAACTGGGCGTGTATTATGTGCGTACATCGGGGCGTTTTTACTACTTTTACTAGCTGGGCGTTCTGACGAGAAGTATCATCCACTTCTCCTCAGAACGCCCAGCTTCTGGCAATGCAGACACACAGCATGCTCTCGAGAGATCACGCTGTGACGTCACTCACTTCCTGCCCCAGGTCCTGCATCGTGACGGCCACATCGGCACCAGAGGCTACAGATGATTCTGCAGCAACATCAGCGTTTGCAGGTAAGTAGCTACATCAACTTACCTGCAAACGCCGATGCTGCTGCAGAATCAACTGTAGCCTCTGGTGCCGATGTGTCCTCGCTCGTCTGACACGATGCAGGACCTGGGGAATTGACGTCACAGCATGATCTGCCAGAAGCTAGGCGTTCTGAAGAGAAGTGGATGATACTTCTATACACAACGCCCAGCTAGTAAAAGTAGTAAAAACGCCCCGATGTACGCACATAATACACGCCCACTTGGACTTTTGCAAGCCTCATTTGCATAAATAAAAAAATGGTCATAACTTGGCCAAAAATGCTCGTTTTTTAAAAATAAAAACGTTACTGTAATCTACATTGCAGCGCCGATCTGCTGCAATAGCAGATAGGGGTTGCAAAATCTGGTGACAGAACCTCTTTAATCTCATTTATGTGAATGGCCAACAGAAATAAAATCAATATCTATATCTATATGTAGATATTATGTACTTTTAGACATAACATTAAAATCATTGTAGTATTATATATTACTCTGTATCCTGCAGACTTTTGTATTCTAGACAATCGCTGTACCACTTCGTTTTGAATCTGCTTTGCTCTTGCTTTTTTCCGGGCGGGATCATGTATGATCATTATAGTTAACGCTCATTCATGCAGCCACCCACAAAAAGCCAAGTGCAGATGCCAGTAGATGAAATGGTAAAGTGCTTTCCTGGGGCGGCTTGCACTTTGTTCTAGCAAGCGGCAGGGTCCACAACCCCTTTAATAAAATCAAACAGAATATACACAAAAATACAACAACCAAACAACCCACTCAGCGCATAGGAAACACAACACAACCGCACAGTTTAATAACTGATAACATACACTACAGTGAAAAGTGCATTGAATTCAGCACATCCTGCAGCACAGTCTCCATCATATCAAAAGAAACACATCTAAGTTTATAAAGGGAAATAAAACGTACATATAATAGATCATAATATGTTGCAAAAGTTCTGCTGGCATTACAAACATCAACTGCTTCAAAATGTATTTTAACTCTCTTAAATACTATGGAAACAGACGCCATGAACTGTATCTCAGTGTACTCCATTCATTGACGGGCAGCATCCGGCTTACAGGGGAAAAGGCCTCCTGCATTGTGTGCCAAGAAAGGAGTAACGGGCAAACAATAACATTTATTTAGGATTGTAGCATCCTAGTCATGAAGGCAACCCCTGTACATATGCCTTATTAGGACATATGGATGTCATAGAGGAGGGTCCCCCCTATAAGCCAGAAAGGAGAACTCAAACTCAAGCCAAGCATGCATTACATGGACAGTCATTCTTCTGAATGGCCACCATGTAATACTACATTTCCCCTGCAGTGGCCAAATCAGCTGTTTGTTGAGGATGACAAAAGCCAGACCTGCGCCGACCGGCAGATCGCCATGGCAACTTCTATATGGAAGGGCTGGTCTCTATTGAGACGACCCCTTTAAATTGAGAATATTAGAAGACAATCCTTGAATCTATATTTTTTCTTTTAGTTATAGTACACCCCTAATTATCTGACATCATGACAATAATAAAAAATATACCAGATTGGAAAGGATCGCTAAAAAATAAGATCATGTGTAATACTAGGTCTAGGACATTGGAACATTTTACAAATAAAAGAACAAGAAATTTTTACAACTACTGACATTTCAGTGATAGAAAACGATTAGATTGAACGTTTCAGTTAAATCGGTTTCTTAGTGGGAAGCGGGTGGCATCCTGGGATGGAGGGAACATCTCACGGGGATCTCGGTTGTCATGTCTTGGCGGGCCTCTTGCGATCTCTGCAGGTTGGACGGATTTCATAAGGGAGGGATATGGAGCGAATCTGTTGGCTCCTCTAAGTGAGTCTTCAGAAGGATTCATCTTTCTTCCTTCAAAAGGTCTTAGAAGGGAGGAAAAAAAACAAAAAAAACAACTCAGTTTAAAAAGATCTGAAAAGAACCGTTCAACTTATACAAAGAGTGTAAAGCAGAACTATACAGTAATTTATAAAGAATATGGACATGATAATACACAGTACTCTCCTCTAGTAGCCGGAGCAGAATAAATGGCCATTAGAATAAACAGCCCCTTCTCTGGCAGACTTGGCGCAACCACGTATTAAATGATCAGCCACTAATTTAAGTGTAATACTACATGAATATGTGGCCGTCTGCAGGTTTCCGTTATGAGATCAGCTGATGACGGGGGGATTTCAGCAGCCAGACCCATGGTCATAAAATGAATGTCGAAGTATATATATATATATATATATATTTTTAGAAGGGATCGTCCAGTTTGGACAACCCCATTAAACCCATTCTGACATTTGATGGGAGGAGGGAAGTATAAAGCGAGCTTAGGAGCAGAGCCCACTCCATACGCAGCGAGTGTCAGCTATATATTACAGCTGACACCCTGTTCTAACAGGTGGGATTGGAGAGAACTTAGATGCCTCGACATCTAAGCCAATAGACAGAGGGGGGGGGGGGGGGGGCCTCCTCTTTTATCCCATCAGCCACCTCGCGATGCAGGGAGAGTGCTAAATGTACAATACACTGCAAAACATAAAAGTATTGCAGTGTATTGTACAAACGATCATTGCATGTTTAATTCCCCTAGTGGGACTAAAAATGTTTAAAAAAAAAAAAAAAAAAAAAAAGACGTTTAATTAAAGTTTAAGAATATATATGTAATATACATTTATTAAATGTATCCATCATAATTCAAAATAATAGAATATAACGTTATTTAACCCGCATGGTGACCGCTGTAAAAATAGATAAAATTCTAAAATGTCAGAATTGCTATTTTTTGGTCACCTCGTCTCACCACAAAATAAAATCTATAAAAAAAAAAAAGTGTAAAAAAAAAAAAAAAAAAAAAAAGAAATCCTATGTACCCAAAAAAAGTAAAAATAAAACCTACCGTTTGCCTTGCAAAACAAAAGCCCCCACACCGCTAAATTGAAGGAAAATGACAGAAAAAGAAAAAAAAGTTATGGCCTTTACAAGGTGGGGGAGGGAAAACAAGCCAATTAAAGGCTAACTAAACTTAGTGACACGTCTTTAGTTTTGATCGGTAAGGGTTGGAGTATTGAGACACTCACCAATCGCTAAAAGAAAGCAGCAGAAGCACTTAGGTGAGCAACGTGCCACTTCATTTCTGATAGGCTTTCCTTGAAAAGTCGAGCCAGCGGTGTATGGTCTCAATTGAAAGTCAAAGAGGCAAGCCGATCAGAAACAAAGCGGCACACCGCTCTTCTGCTTTGTTTTAGCTATCGGTGGGGGTCACAGTGAACGGACCCCCACAAACCAAAACTTTTGATATGTCACTATGATAAGTCGAAGGTTTTTCAAAAGTTTAGTTACCCTTTAAGTATAAGTATATAAGTAAATTATTCATGCATTTATATTTATGCACACAAACTGACCATCACACAGAAGCAGATAGATGTGAGAAAGAGAAATCGAGAGGCAACAACGCAAGAGAATACAGCCCGAAATGGTGCCGGTGACATCTACGGAATTTGTTTACTCATTTTTGTGGGTCACTATCAAAATTTCATAGACCTCAGAGAGATCCACAAACACCAAGGACATAAACCGGTCTAATGTAGGAGTTGTAGCATTCATTATTTAGTACATACAGTAACTTTCAGACACATACTAGTGAGAAGGAATATAGGTAAGGGCACCCTTACAGGGGCATAAATGACACCGTAAGCAAAATTGGAGGAACAACCCCCCATCCCCAAGCAATCACGATGTGTGGCACGGGGAAGCCGGACTGGTCTACCCTTTCTTTGTCACCGTATAAACCCTGTTAATGGTAGGAGTTCACACTCATACATTCCAAAAGCAGCAAAGTAGTGAAAACAATGAACTAATTATTAATACAATTAACCTAAAAGAAATCTGCAGATAGCGTTTAGTGCTGGCAAACAGAAACATTATAGTAGAAATGTATGATAATGAATAATTGAGAAAAAAAAAAATTAAACACCAGTTACCTTGTTTCATTCATGAAGTCTCTTTGACTTGGAAATTCAGCATTATGCGGGTACATCCTTTCATTCATAGGCGCCTCCATAGTTCGAGCATCTCTTTGGTGCATTTGTTCATTCATAGGCCCCTGCATGCCGCGTGCGTCTCTCTGGTACATTCGCTCATTCATGAGCCCCTCCATGCCTCGTGCATCTCTCAAGGGCATACGTTCATTCATGGCACCTGGTCTTGGGTGAATTTGATCATTCATGGCACCTGGTCTAGGGTGAATTTGATCATTCATGGCACCTGGTCTAGGGTGAATTTGATCATTCATGGCACCTGGTCTAGGGTGCATTTGATCATTCATGGCACCTGGTCTTGGGTGCATTTGATCATTCATGGTACCCTCCATTGCTCGGTCAATCCTTGGATGCATTCTTACATTGAGGGGGACCTCCATAGATCTTGTATCTGCAGGGTTCATCCTTTCATTCATGGGACGATTTATGGCTCTAAAATCCCTTGGGGGTATTCGATCATTCATTGAATTATCCATAGCCTGTCCATCCCTAGGGTTCAACCTTTCATTCATAGGAAGGTCCATAAGGCGTGCAACTCTTGGCTGCATCCTTTCATTATTAGTAGAAGCCTCTATTTGTCGTGCATCCCTAGAATACATCCTATTATTCATTGGGCCGTCCATTAACTGTGCATTCCTGGACTGTATTCTTTCGGTCATTGGTACATTAGAGGGTCTTGCTTCCTTTAGGTTCATCATTTCATCCATTAAATTTATAATGCCCTGGGCATCTCTTTTTTGAAATCTTTCATTTACAGATCCTTCCATTAAATTAGCATTTCTCGGGTGTATTCTTTCATTTATAGGGCCATCCATGTCTCGTCTATCCTTTTGGTGTAGAATTTCATTCATAAGCTCACCTAGAAGCTGTGTACTCCTGATATTCGTTCGATCATTTATAGGGCCTTCTAGTGTTCTGGCATTTCTAGGGTGCATCCTCTCATTAAAAGGACCTTTAAAGGAATCATTCATCATTTCTCTCTCTCTAGGGTCAAACCTTTGATTTTCGTTTTCCATGCTTTGAAACTGCTGGCGACGCATTCTCTCTCTAAATTCGAAATCAGTATTTAAAGGACGCATTCCACCTTCAGCTTCGATGTCATCATATTCAGCATTGTTCATTTCTCCAGGTGGGTAGGAGGGTACATGATCAGCTTGAAATTCATGAAAGCCTCCCATTGGGCTCTGTCGTCCTCTCATTCTATCATCATAACCCATCTGTTCATGTGGCATTCCACGTGGCCTTTGCATATCTCTAGGACCATAATTCTCTCGAACATCCATAAGAGGTCTTGGTTCAAAACCGGAAAAGCCTCGCCTGTTTTCTAGATTAAAATCACCGGGCCTTCTGAACCTTTCAGGGACATTCGGATGCTCTGGCATATTAAAAGGTAAGTCTCGATGTTCAAATGGCAAGTCAAGATCATCCTCCATATCCCCGGGTGGTAGTCTACCGCCTCTAAATTCAGGTCTAGGGTTGAAAAACTCTCTGCTGTCCTCTTGATATTCATCTGACCGACCTCTCATAAGTGGCAATGGCCTTTGATCACGAGCATCAAAGTCTACATATTCATTCCCTGGTATCAGCTCAAGCAACGACTTGATTGCGTTTTCTCGTTGCCCTCGATTCCTGCAAATATCATCACATTAAAATTTATATGCAAGCACTCCATATATCTGAATATTTTTATTAATACCATAAAACCTTTATTTGAAATTGAAGAAGTTTATCATCTCAAATGTGTCTGTTTTGGATAGACCATTTTAAAGAATTATTAATAGGACAGACCCCCTTTAAGTAATAGCATCTATGAGATGTTCTTTAATAAATACATGATCGCTCGGGGAGCTGACTTTTAGGTGTATGCTATATGTAAATAAATGTGCCTCATGAAAACATGTTAACGGCCGCACTAAATTGTACCCGGTTTATGTATTTCCTATAGATCATGTTAGATAAAAAGCTGGCTGATTATCTTATGTGTATGGAGGGGGGGGGCCTTCCATCTGTACCACGATGCCAGATGTTGGTTGAAGTAGGGATCGGCACGTTGGATTTCGACATGCCCAATTCTTTGTTTCTGCAGAAGATAAGAGGATCCCCCTATATCCATTGAAATAAACATGTAGTTATGGTGGAGTTGGGAGAAATTGCTGTCATCCGAACGACCGTGTGTATGGCCAGCTTTGTAGATGCTCTTACGTAAAGGGGTCCCTTAAACGTTATAATGTTAATTCTATACAATATTTGGCAGATGAAGGCTTCTTTCACAATACTATGTATATGTACAATACAATACAAGGATGCATTGAAGAAAGAAAAAACAAAAAACAACGATGTTGGCATACATTTGATAGTTTTTTGTAAAAAAAAGTTAAAGGGAAGGTGTCATGAAATTTTTTTTTAATAATATTGCTTTTAGTAGGATATTAAGATACATTTTATTCATTTGTGTTTTTGTGTTCTACTT
Organism: Rhinoderma darwinii; assembly: GCF_050947455.1. Lineage (NCBI taxonomy): Eukaryota > Metazoa > Chordata > Amphibia > Anura > Rhinodermatidae > Rhinoderma > Rhinoderma darwinii. The sequence continues at coordinate 30,579,304 of NC_134697.1, read as the reverse complement.
TTTACTTTGTTCTTACTTTTACTTCTCTATGGGGGCTGCCATTTTATTTTCATCTCTGTATGTGTCGATTAACAACACATACAGAGATGGAATATGGCACATACAACCCCATAGAGAATGCGATCGGGAGTTGTTCCATTCACTGCAGCGCACACCGTCTGTGTGGGAAGGCGTCTGTGGCAGTGCGAAATCCGGCGCCATTTTCATGTGGACCGGAAGCTGCGGCCGGACAGTAAGATGACGACTTTCGTCAGCGGCTTCCGGCCATATGTTCAAGGAAGCGAAGGCGCAAGGAATAGGAGCGGAGACGGCAGGAAAGTTATGTTTCTGTATGTTTGTGTTATACTGTCTGCTGAGCACTGTATCTAATCCTCCTACACTGTGCAGTCGCTCAAAAAATGGCGGCACACAGTGTAGGAGGTTTGATGATTCAAACCCCTCCTTCTCCTGCCACTAGCCAGAATAAGGGAGGGGGGATTGTGTGAGGACACTAGAGCGAGTGTGTCTACCCCAAATTTGCAGCATAAAGCAATGAGGTTGCTTTACCAGTGACCATGCTGCAATTTTGGGAACTGCTCCCTCTAGTGCCCAGCACATGGAAATGTTATAAATTAGAATCTAATTTATAATATTTCCTGACTTGTAAAAAAAATTAAAAAAATTAAACAAATGTGTAATCACTCAAATAATAATTGTTTAAGTAGAAAAATAAAATTTCTAGCGACACATTCCCTTTAATGGCAAAGGTATGGAACTGAATAGCATAAAGATGCAGAAGTTATTTTTTACACATGGTTGAGTAAACATGGTTGAGTAAACATTAGCCAACTGTATGTCTATAAATGTAGTGTTAAAGTAACCTTAGATCTACAAATTGGTTAGAAAAATTATTCCTTGAAATTTTTATATACTGTAATACTAAAATGTTAAAATTCTTCCTTGTCATTGGCATGCATACTGCGGCCTGTAATCCAGACTGTGGTTTCTAGCAGTGGTTGTAGACACTCACCGGGGAAGATCATCTGATCCATTATCCATGGCTCTTGTTTCGTCAATGGTTGGCGGCAGGTCTATACCAACATTACTAATAGAAACAATAAGGTATAAAATATTATTCAAAACCGTTAAAAATACTGCAATAAAACTATAGAATACAATGTCGCATGTTAAAGCTCCTGACACATGCCAAATCTATAGGCCCCCATTCACCCAAAAAAGGTCAAAGGGGTGTCCTTTTAGCCTCTGCTGGGCTGGTATACATTAGGCCCCATTTACATCACCTTTCTGGAAAAGCTACTGACGTGTGGCTTCCATCACCCATAGGCTATTATGGCATTAGTCATCAAAAGCTATTGAAAAGCTTATAATGTATATAAGGTTAACAGAGCCGTGTGTCGTATGCCATACAGGGGCAAACGTCATTCATGTGATTTAAAAAAACAAAAATGTAAAAAAAATGAGGTATCCTGATGTTACCAGCCCGATGGGGACCAAAAGCACACTCAAATGGCCTCCGTCAGGCTATTGAAGCTCTATGAACAAGTTTAGCGTGTATGTCGGGAGCTTTCCTGGTGTAAACGCAGGGCAAAAACGTGATGTGAATTGGGCCTTAATTTATTTTTATTTTTTACAACTGTATGGAATAGCGTAGTCAGGAGCCATTAAATGGTTATTCCAAACTCAGAGTATATCCCAATAAATGTCGGCTAGCTATGGGTCTCTTCTCCACATTAAGGAGGAGAATGAATTAAGAGCTGTGCCCAGCCATGTCCGCAGCTCTCTCCTTCACTTCTCTGGAGTTTTCGGAGACAGTCGAAAATGCTTTCACCTATCAGACATTTATGACATATCCTGTGGATAGGCTACAAATGTCTGAGATGTGAACACCCCTTGAAGAGGATTGGTCGGTTATCCTGACATGTCAGTTTTAGTAAATAATCGTATTCCCCATGAAATCATTCTGTAGCATCTTTTCATAGAACTATGCGTTGTGCCGTTCCTCTGTTATTCCTCCTGTGAATATACCGATTGTAGACTGGTGTTACCATTCCCCTTGTGAAAGTGGCGTCACTAGATACTGTTTAAATCAGTGCGGACCGTGCCAGACTGAAGGGATACACCCGCTTAAGAAGAGGAATGGTAATGCCCAGTTGTCAATTTATTCTGAATTCGAATCTACATATATACAAGTTTGTACTCCAGGTTTAAATCAGCTGTAGCTCCCTTTGCCAGATGTGTAAAACCCTGACCCCTCACAAGACTTGCGTATGGTGTTGGTCTTTTGATACATAAATACCTTACAAAACTCACATAAGGAGTCTTATAACATGTGCCTTTTTGTATTTACAGAACCAAAAGATCCTGTGATGTTATTGCCGTACCAGCACTAGGAGCTAGGATACTGCACCATGAGAATATGGCTCCAACCTGTGACGGAGTGTCTCAAGAAAGAGCAGGGAAACAAACACAGTCTTGTTTGATACCTTCGAGGAGGCCCTTTGACAATATCCTCAATGTAGACTGTTCCTTCGATTGGGTGGCCTCGAGCCTGGGAAAATGCTTTAAAAGAAATTAGAAACAAATTAAGTGATTTTATTGGTATTAAAAAAGAAAAAAGTAAAAAAATATATATATTATATTTAAATATACAGTGAAGGAAATAAGTATTTGATCCCTTGCTGATTTTGTAAGTTTGCCCACTGTCAAAGACATGAACAGTCTAGAATTTTTAGGCTAGGTTAATTTTACCAGTGAGAGATAGAATATATATATAAAAAAAAAAAAAGAAAATCACATAGTCAAAATTATATATATTTATTTGCATTGTGCACAGAGAAATAAGTATTTGATCCCTTTGGCAAACAAGACTTAATACTTGGTGGCAAAACCCTTGTTGGCAAGCACAGCAGTCAGACATTTTTTGTAGTTGATGATGAGGTTTGCACACATGTTAGATGGAATTTTGGCCCACTCCTCTTTGCAGATCATCTGTAAATCATTAAGATTTCAAAGGCTGTCGCTTGGCAACTCAGATCTTCAGCTCCCTCCATAAGTTTTCGATGGGATTAAGGTCTGGAGACTGGCTAGGCCACTCCATGACCTTAATGTGCTTCTTTTTGAGCCACTCCTTTGTTGCCTTGGCTGTATGTTTCGGGTCATTGTCGTGCTGGAAGACCCAGCCACGAGCCATTTTTAATGTCCTGGTGGAGGGAAGGAGGTTGTCACTCAGGATTTGACGGTACATGGCTCCATCCATTCTCCCATTGATGCGGTGAAGTAGTCCTGTGCCCTAAGCAGAGAAACACCCCCAAAACATAATGTTTCCACCTCCATGCTTGACAGTGGGGACGGTGTTCTTTGGGTCATAGGCAGCATTTCTCTTCCTCCAAACACGGCGAGTTGAGTTAATGCCAAAGAGCTCAATTTTAGTCTCATCTGACCACAGCACCTTCTCCCAATCACTCTCAGAATCATCCAGATGTTCATTTGCAAACTTCAGACGGGTCTGTACATGTGCCTTCTTGAGCAGGGGGACCTTGCGGGCACTGCAGGATTTTAATCCATTACGGCGTAATGTGTTACCAATGGTTTTCTTAGTGACTGTGGTCCCAGCTGCCTTGAGATCATTAACAAGTTCCCCCCGTGTAGTTTTCGGCTGAGCTCTCACCTTCCTCAGGATCAAGGATACCCCATGAGGTGAGATTTTGCATGGAGCCCCAGATCGATGTCGCTTGACAGTCATTTTGTATGTCTTCCATTTTCTTACTATTGCACCAACAGTTGTCTCCTTCTCACCCAGCGTCTTACTTATGGTTTTGTAGCCCATTCCAGCCTTGTGCAGGTCTATGATCTTGTCCCTGACATCCTTAGAAAGCTCTTTGGTCTTGCCCATGTTGTAGAGGTTAGAGTCAGACTGATTAATTGAGTCTGTGGACAGGAGTCTTTTATACAGGTGACCATGTAAGACAGCTGTCTATAATGCAGGCACCAAGTTGATTTGGAGCGTGTAACTGGTCTGGAGGAGGCTGAACTCTTAATGGTTGGTAGGGGATCAAATACTTATTTCTCTGTGCACAATGCAAATAAATATATATAATTTTGACTGTGATTTTCAGTTTTTTTTTTTAATATAATCTATCTCTCACTGGTAAAATTAACCTAGCCTAAAAATTCTAGACTGTTCATGACTTTCACAGTGGGCAAACTTACAAAATCAGCAAGGGATCAAATACTTATTTCCTTCACTGTATATATATATATATATATATATATATATATATATATACACATATACACACACACACACACACACACACACACACACACACACATCTGTAGACTTACCAGATAACGCATGTAATGGTCTCCATCCATCAACATCAATTAGGTACCTAGTTGTGACAAGGGGGAAATAGTATTGAGATATGAAGTACAAGAGTAAACTAGAAAGCTAAACACATCTGCCAAGACCAGCGCATTTACCTTACCTGCATATCAGATAACCTGTCCTGTTTATTCCAGTTGTGCAGTGAACACCAATGAGTCGATCTATGGGGGGAGTGTAAAAAAAAGAAAGGAAAAAAAAAAGTGATTTAGAGGTGATTCTGATAAACAGAACAGGGCAGAAGCTAGCCATTAATATTCCTTGTTGTTACCCTCTGAGGAACATTCGGAATGGATTATAGACGTCCTGATTTATATTAAGTAACCAGAAGCTCCCAAAGTCTTGCAGGTGATATTTTGGCACCCAATAAAAAAAAATAAAAAAAAGACAAACCTCTCATCACTTCTTAGGGCTCGTGCACATGACCGTGTTTTTCTTCAGTGTGTGATCTGCATTATTTGTGGATCGCACACTGACCCATTCATTTGTATGGGGCCATGTACACATCAGTGTTTGCGGATCCGTTGTTCCCGTCAGAAAGTTATAGAACAGGTCCTATCCCTATCCGTTTTTGCGGACTCGTGCCGCATTTAAAGTCTACGGGTCCACAAAAAAAAAAAAGACAGCACATGGAAGCCAGCTGTGTGCGGTCTACATTTTTGCGGTATACGTTGCTACAAAACACGATCACGTTACCTTCCTATGGGTGCGAACCGCGAAATGCGGATTACACAGGGAAACAACACGGCCATAATATTCAGACATACGGAATGGTAGCAGAAGCAAATCGGGGGACATTACAGACACAAATACGGACGCTGGGGTCTGTAATTTATGGCCTGATCAATGGCAGGAGACGTGTGCATGAGGCCCAAGGGTTATAGCATATTGATCGGCGCTCATTTGCTGATGTTGAGTGTGTGGAATAACGATCGTTAATATGATTGTTCATCCCCATACATTATGCATCTTGGTGGCAGCACATCTCTCCACGTACACGGGTAAGCAGGTCGTCGACAAACTCGAATTCTTTCGGCCGCGTAAAAGATGCGATCAGTCAATAAAAGAGCGTTTGCTTGTTTGATCACTGGGCAATCATTGGGTCAGAGCGTTCGTATAAGCGCTCATTCAGCCCATCGTTTATCCGTGTAAAATAGTCCGTGTTCCGGTATGCTTCTGTAAAGACTTTATCAGAACAGTTTTCCTTTAAATGCATCAGTACAGTACACAATTGTTTCCTGATAACTAATCATTTATTCATCTAGATACACTTTCGTCCACCCCCTTATCCCCTCTTCCATGCTGGAGACCAGCAACGGCCTCCACTACAAAACGCAGAGGGTGGACATGCTGGTGGCGTAATAACAGTATACAATATCAGTACTTCTCAGGGAAACTAGGTGATCGTGCTACAGGCTTATACAGGCACTTCATTAGAGCTCCCTAATAAATAATTCCACTGGGAAACTGGTTTTTACTGGAGTCTCACTTTACCGAGTCTTCTCCTTGCACAATTCAGTCTGTTCTTACCGGCCCTCTACCTTATCGCGCACACAATACACTACAGCTCCAGGGGCAGCGCATCCGTTACAGCCACAGGTCAGATGACATCTCTGCGAAGCGCGCTGCAAATTAACCCCCTGATGGACCAGATTCTGAAGCAATAGTGACAACTACACTTCATTAGGACGGTCATTGACGTATCACGATATACTGCTGCAGCTAGAGATGAATTATTTTGCAAATGACCAAGACATCACTGTGAACCAGAACATGCTTCTTCCAGTTCATGCTTATCCAAAAGATGCAAATGGTCTAAAAAAATAAAAAATCTTACCATTGTCTGAATTAGCAGCCAAAAATTTCCATACAACCCTCTTGAATTGGTGAATAGTGGCATCATCTGGAATTTTGAGTCCTGCCGTGTGCAGTTTCACATACAGAATGCTTTTCGGCAAATCCTTTTACGAAAAAGCGAACATACATTATCACAGAACAGTTCCTGAAATTGTGTTCCATTGATACGGAAATAACTTCTCTTACCTTAGTGGTGTAGTAACGTTCAGTGTTAGTTAAGTCTATGATCAATCCCAGCTCTTCATTTTGGGAGCGGATTGCGGTAACCAAATCTTTAGGGGTAAACTTCTGGTTCTGTGTTACACGCTGATTAGTGACCTGTAAGGAAGACATGCGACATGTATGAACTACTCCCCACATGCCGAAAGTGCACTAACTGAACAAATTATATATTAAAAAGGCACCATACGTACCATATGCATCACATAAGCTATAACTGCCCCCCCCCATCCCAGCATATATATTCAGCTTTTCCAAATGTGCAGAGGGTCAGATTAATACACAGCATACAGGTGCTTTTTCCACTGCACTTTTTTTCTTTCTTTCTTTATTTTTAAGGCCGTAATGCTGCGGACATATATTTTCCTGTTAGGCTCCTTTCACACTACTGTTATAGTATGTTTAGGACTTTAGAAAGCTGCAGGTGTTTTTAAACACAAAAAAGAAACCTCGTCTGTAAACACGGAAGGGGTTAACGCTTGCTAGTAGGGTTGTCACGATACCAGAATTTTGACTTCGATACCGATACTTTGTGTAGCATTGCGATTCTCGATACCAAAACGATACTTTGCCAATAAAAAAAAAAGCTCTTCCATTTTCTGATGTGACGCACGTGGTGTGATGAATTTTGTACCTCACATGAATAGTAATTAACCCCCCCATGTTAATTACTATTAATGGGTGAGGAACATGATGGGGTTAATTACTATTAATGTGAGGCACATGGAGGTATTAAATTCATCACACCTCGTGCCTCACACTAATAAGTGAAAGAAAGAAAGTAGTAAGACATTTAAAAAAAAAAAAAAAAACTATAAAATTGGTGTCAGCGTAATCGCAATGACCCGCAAAATAAAGTTAACTTATTATTTATCATGCACGGTGAATGGCGTAAAAATAAATCCCAAAGATCAATGGCAAAATTGCTGTTTTTTTTATTTTTGTTTATCCAATACATTATAAGTACCCCAAAAAAAGGAGAAAGTGTGGAGGAATTGCCAATAGCAATTAATCATATGCCAGCCCTTATTTTTCAGAGGCCCTTTGTAGAATGAAAGCAGCGAATTGATTAGCTGCTATGGGCCCCATTGACTTTTTCTAGTGGCCAACAATATAAAACGAACCAACAGAAATCTGACAGTGGTTGTGGAGAAAATGCTAGTGCACCCGCATCTCTCCATGCCCAATTTCAGATCGGGCAGGAGATTGGCATTGGAGGCACACTAAGCACCAGCATATGAGGCGCAGAGGCACCTGGGATTTCTCCAACCACGAGGGAACTGCTCCCAGTTTTTTCCGTTACTTTTTAATTCTACCTCACAATTAACATAATTACACAAACTACTAGCACTCTTCAGTCACATGTTCTTACCCCTTTCAGTGGTACTTTAAAGGCAATGAATCGAGACCCTGGAACCCGTTGTCCAATTGCTGTCAAAGAGCGCCATCTGCAGAAGAAAATCAGCGAATTCAGTATTGCAACTTTGTTTGTACTTTTCAGCTTCAAACGTGAAGCACAGAATACTTTATACTATTTTGGGTAACTTAAATATACTTAACTTTAGGTAAGTTATTTAGTGCAGTTTCTTTTTATAATAAATCAAATAAACATGATAACTACCCTCAATATTACATGACTTCCATTGATTAACAAAACTAAAATGTAGGCTTATCTCCATTATTGAGAAGATTCTTGAATACATGTAATATTAGTTTGTTATCCATCAACCCCAAAAATGTTTTCCCTAGAGGCACATTGGACAGTCCCTTTTGTTTCAAGGGTCCCTGACAATATGTCATCTCTGAACAGCTCAATAAATGTCTAACCCAATGGAAACGATAAAAGACTAACCAACAGGTCATATGCCATATCTCGCAAGTCAAGTCCATTTGGCAGGAGGTAAAAGGAGTGATTCCTAAAACTATACTTGCTAAACTTTTATTTACTTAAATCAGTGCAAATAAGCAAGGCTTTTCCAAAAATGAAGAACCAGCTGACTATTCCTGCTGAAGATCCATAGTAAAAAACTGGGCTCCAAACTGGAAGCACATCATGGGCAAGCAGTGATCAATGCCAAACAAACATCGGCAGGAATGAGTGGTGTGAAGCTACCGCCACTGGAAACATACTTTCTGGATGACAGACAAAGCCAACAATCTTTCTAGCGCCACCTATAGGTAGCTACCCTGTACATCAATGTCCAACCCATTAAAGAGACCTCATGACTAGGGACATCAGTTAACCCAGGGGCATCTGTAGACACCACTATTTCAGAGTATTAGCTCCTCATCAGTACAGAATAAGGTACTAGTTGGCTGGGTGAGATGCCTTAGATGCAGCTCTTGGAAGGTACTGGTTCTCATTCACCAGCTGGTGTAGGGAGTCTTATAGACAATGCTCTACACCAGCTGGATCTACCCAAGGGAAAACAGTACTTCCCAAGAGCTGAATCAGTCAAGTTCCATATTTAGTTAGCCTAAATACAGCCACTGTCTCCCCGAGTTCATAAACCTCTGCCACCATCTTTATTTCCATTATCTTCCTAAAAAAAAAGGAGTACATTATTGCTACCAGCCTTTTCTACTATAGACTGATAACCGTCAACATCCCATCCCATACTGAAGCTAGACTAGATGTAGGAAAGGAACCAGAGCAATATTAGACAGTAGGAGACACTGTTGAAAAATAATAATACCAACCACAACAGAGCTCCATTATCTACTATGTATATAACAGAAGCAATAAAGAAAAAGTTTATATATTTTTTGAAATTATTGGGCAATATTCTTGAGAAAAACTATGAACCCCCTTACTAAAATGTATGGGAAGTATTAACGAATGAGTAGTATTTTTAAAGGGGTTTTTCAATCCGAAGAAATTGATGGCCTATCCTGGGGATAGGTCATCAATATCTCATCGGGCAGGGTCTGACTCCTGGCACCCCCTCCAATCAGCTGTTTTTAAGGGGCTGCAGCTCTCGTACGAGCACTTTTCCCTTAATTTCCTTTACTGCTTCCACACTGTGAATCGCCGACACACTTGTAGTGGAAGTTCACAGTATTACAGACGTCTGCCATTCACTGCAATGTAATACCATGAACCACCGCTACAAGTGTGTTGGTAATTCAGTGTGAGCAGTAAAGGAAATTAAGGGGAAGAAGCGCCCGTACGAGAGCTGCAGCCCCTTCAAAATAGCTGATCGGAAGGGTGACAGGAGTTGGACCCCAGCCGATGAGATATTGATGACCTATCCTGAGGATAGGCCATCAATATCCTTGGACTGGAAAAACCCCTTTAAGAGCAATCAAGACTTTTTCAAAATGTGGGAGACTTTTTTTTTTTAGAAAGATCTTTTAATAGTCATCAGGCTTTTCACTGGTGTGTTCATGATCTCTGTATGTATTCATCCAACTCGTTGCTGGTCGTCCTCTTCGTCTTTTCCCCTTATCTCAGCATAGCTGCCTTTTCCATTGAGCTGGGTCTTTCCTTCCTTTTAGTTGAACAGATTATACCTACAATTTTCTCTGTGAGATTATTAGATCATAAGTCGTTACCTGCGTAGCTATTCCTTATCTGCATAATGTTCCTACTTCATTTTTACCCATGTAAATAAAGAGCAACACAATTCTTATCTTCGTTCTTTCATCTTTGCTTTAGCAAGGGCAGGTTTTTACTACAATGTTTTGATTTTATCATCAGAGCTTTGTCATTTATGAAGTTATGCTATCCACTGTTTAGATCACCGACTTTTCCATAGTAATCTATTTCTGTATGAGTAATGTATCTTTCTTCCAGAAGAAAAAAACAAACAAAACAAAAACGGTCTCTCTTGTGCCACCTATAGGTAGCTACCACGTGAAGTCAGCGTCTAACTTATAAAAGGAGCCCCGAAACATGACTAGGAATATCAGCCAAACCAAACACCTAATTGTTGACAGCTGCTTTGGAGTTCTTGCTCCTCCGCAGCAGAGTAGGGATCAGGTTGGCTGGGTGAGATGCTTTTGATGCAGCTCTCGGTGTACGTGCCAACTATGCTTAGCTACCCTTTTAGTCAATGTCCAATCCATTGAAGGGGTTGTCCGGAAAGGTCAAAATATGGGCTGGAGCGACACAGGATTTAACAGTGAAATTATGCTTCTTTAATTATTTATTACGCTGCAGAAATACAAGGCACATATGCCACATGGGACCGCACCCGAAGGCCTCATGCACACGGTCGTAGCCTTGTGCACGGTCCAGGATTATGGCACAGATGGTGGCGGAGTGTCATCCGCAGACCGTCCGCAATCACGGACTGTGCACACAGGCTATGTGCTTTTATTTTAATGGGACCGGACCACAATTGCAGACCATAAAATTACTCGTCCTGAGTTCTTACGGTAACCAATTGGTCTATTATTCATGTGACAGTCATCGGTGCATTACACATAGGGATCAAGGCTTCCTACCTTTACAAAGAGCTTTCAAGGAAACCCCGGGTCCCACATGATGCATATAAACTCAAAAGTTCTATTTATACATTTGCTGCACAGAGTTAGGGCTTGTTCACACCTATGTTGGAAGCGGTTAGGGGCCTCTGTCGCAGATCTGGCCAAGATTACCGCAGACAATAGCGCAGCCTGCTGCGCTGTTTCCGGTAAAATTACAGACACCCCGACAGACCCGGTGTCCATTGTGCAACGGAACCGTTGCTTCCTTTATTCCATTGTTCTGCTCCTCTGATGGAGCAGACCAACAGAACACACGGACGCAGGTGTAAACATAGCCTTAAAGGAAACGTATTACCTTTTTTTTTTTAATAATTAAAACCAAAATAGTGAAACATTCTTTATTTGTAGTCAAATTGTATGTTTTTTTAAATTCTATTTTCTGTACATGATTTTGGGGGTGGATATCTTGAATGAACAGCTGCTCTGTTCCGTTAACAGCATTCAGAGATTTGGTTTACAGCTGCCACATGGACCATGGGGAACCTGTAGACTTGAGATGTTCATGGACTTCTATGGGAGAGTCTTCTAGGCATGCTGTGACCCGTGCAGAGGTCATTGTGCAGAAAGAGATAGGAGCTCTGTCCATTGCCTATTATTAATGATGGATCCTGAACACATATACATACATGTTACCGGTCATTGCAATCCTGCCTGTGATAAGGAGATAACTGCAGAGAAGTGATCTCTACAGAACAGGAAGGGTCAGTCATACGCATGTATGTATGTATGTATGTATGTATGTATGTATGTATGTATGTATGTATGTATGTATGACCAACCTTTTCTGCTCTTCTCTGGAGTACAGCCTCCCAATACTTGGGAGTCCCAGAAGTGGAACCCCCCACATATACTGCAGATATGTCATAAATGCCTCATTTGGGAAAAGCCCCTTGTGAGTGAAACAATCTCACAATGTGACCCTGGCACCAGAAATGGTTGTGAAAATCCTCCATATTCCTTTGCATAAAATGTAAGGCACAGAGGTACAGTATCAGCCTATAGCAAGCTATTGGAACAACAGTACATGGATCAGTACAACATGAGGCCTAAGGGCTCATGCACACAACCTTTTTATTCAGTGTCCTATCCGGTTCTTTTTGTGGATAGTTTACTGAACCATTTATTTCTACGGGGCCATGCACACATTCTATTTTTTTTGCATATCCGTGTGTCCGTTCCTCATATTTTGAACAGGTCCTATAATTGTCCGTAATTTCGGTCCCTCTCATCAATTCTAGTAAGGGTCCGCAAGAAAAAAAAAAACAGATAGCACACGGAAGCCTCTAGATCCACGTTTGTGGTCCGCAAAACGAATACGGTTGTGCGAATGATGCCCAGAGGTAAAATTGAATTAGCACATCTACACGCTTGTTGTCAGAAGGAAAAAAAAAAAAAAAAAAAAAAGTTTATTCAATGGATTTCACAGCATTGTCAAAATGTACTAAAATAACGGAAAACAATAAAGCATAGTAAAAGGCGCTCTAAGCAGTGCTGTACAGCAGCATATTTTTAAGATATTCTCTATTAACACAAGTCTTCTATGGATTAATCTCCGAAAAATGTCACAGGCGGAACATGGCAAGATAGTTTGTACGTATAAAATCAGATACAAAAAGCCTCAAAGACTTCTATGGGCGCCGCATTACGACTGTACAAAAGCTGCCGAGTTACACTTCTGGCCACATTTTTACATAACAAGTTGGGTAACTTTGCATTACTATTTTTGCACCAATTTTAAATTACGTTTTTTCTATTATTACACATTTGCTGAATTACCTTGGAAACTCGTTTCTAGGTAATATTTTTTTATTTAGTTCTTGGAAGGTACAGATTCTCCTTGCTAAAATGACTTGGGTCAATAGCCAAACCAAAGACATCCATCTGTAGACTGCTCTGTATGGATGAGGAGCAACAACTCCTATAAGGTGGCACTAGAGACAGTTTTCTTCCTTCTGGAGGAGTAATATTTTGCATTTATTTAATAACATGCTTTGGAAAGCCTTGTAAAATGAACACAATTTTCACACCCTCGCCAACTACGACACTATCCTGAGTTTTGGTCATTAGACCCGCAATAACAGCATTATAGGGACTAATGGTGCTGTTAGTTCGGGGCATTAGTTCCGACATCGGGCCGGGATTTATGTCCATAATACTGCCACTAAAACGTGGCTGCATTACAGCCGTCTGAATGAGGCCTAAATCAGGGGAGTTGGACATATTAGATGGTCCCTCAAACTGGCGCCTGAAAGAAGGGAGTGTATATTTTATAGAGGGCAATCTCTGCACCCACTAGTCACCAGTTTTTTACAGATGTGTTATAAAATAAACGGATTACAATTTCCCTTTTATGTATTTTAGCAAGCTGTAAATATATCAGTACAAATCCACATAGGCAAAGTATCTCGACCCGGGAACTGTAGACTATCTGTACAAATGAATATTGGTCGCCATTAGATTATTATTCTCTACTATTCCATTGAAGATGTGTAAGGATGCAGACAGCAAAGACTAGATGTGTCTGGGACTGAAAAAATTAATTTGGCTGGGAAGACCAGCAGCCGCTCCATTTAGGACAACGGAGAGGGTTACAAAGCCAATTATTTATGTTAGAGACAAGTTTTTAATAAAATGTAGCTTCCTTTTTATTAAAGGGGTTCTCCGGGTATTTTTTTGTTGATGCCCTATCTTTAGGATAAACCAAAATCAGATCAGTGGGGGTCCAAATCCCGGAAACCCCACCAATCAGCTTATTGGTGGGGCTGCCCACCAAGTCTGACAACCCCACCAGTCTTATATTGTTTGCTATCCTAAGGAAAGGCCATCAATATAAAAAGGCCGAAGCAGCCCTTTAAAGGGGTTTTACCGTAATCAATATTAATCACAGAATAGGTGATAAATATCTGATCGGTGGGGGTCCGACCACTGATCCAGAGAATGGGCTTACCACGCTGTGAGCCCCATACGAATGGAGTGGTACTGTGCATGCATTTCTATGGGTAAGCCAAATATAGCGCTCAACAGCCTCTTAAAAATGAACAGAGCATGCGCACTCCCACACCATTTATATGGGGCTCATAGGCACGGCAAGGTAAATCTGTTCTCGGGATAGGTGGGGGTCCCAGTGGTTGGATCCCGACCGAACAAACATTTATCACCTACCCTGTGGATAGGTGATGGACATTGATTATGGGAAAACTCCTTTAACGTGGACTTTTTTTTACTGATTTGGACAACCCCATTTGCTATTACAAGTGTGAGTTGCATGAGAAAATTTTAACCGATTCATGCGGTGCTCCAGAACGAATACACGGGACTTACACAGACCTTGCTTTGGCAGCTATAAGACTGGATTCACACACAGCGTAAATATTACACTGTGGAACGCCTACATATCTGCATGTGTTACATGCAGATTTTGTTCGTTGCAGGTATAGCTACAGATTTCGCTCAATGATTTACTCACTCCACGGATTCCAAATGGAATTGCTAAGAATTAGTCTAATTAAAAAGGACAATGGGGCTATTTCCTTGTGCGGATCTACTGCACACCCGCGGCAGTATTCCAAGGGTAAGCCTCGGATACCTGCAGCGAAAAACACATCAAATTTTAATGTGATGTGTGAATGGGGTATAAAGCTTCATCACTGTATAAACGAACAGCTGTAAAACTTTATAATATACTTTGTATTAATTCACCATTTTCAAGATATTTGATTGCTGACGCAGAAACAAATCTGTACATCCCAAGCCCTGCTCTTAGCTGAGAAGTGTAAGGCTGGGTTCACACAGAGTTCTTTGACGAGCTTTTTTACGCGGAAAACGCGCCGCAAAACTGGCCCAAAATGCCTCCCATTGATTTAAAAAAGAAGGGACATGCCCTAACTTCGGGCGTTTACGCATCTGACCTCCTATTGACATCAATGGGAGGCAGAGAATGCGTTTTTTTTATTAAGACTGGAACTGTCTTAATACATGTTCCTCGAAAGTTGTAGAACTTCTCAGTTCTATAGTGATTTAAGTTCTACGAATAAAAAACCCCACAAACTTGAAAACCCCTTGAATGGGCCCCATGCACATGAACGTATTTTTGCGGCCGCAATTCTGCGGGTGAATTGCAGCCCCATTCATTCCAATGGGCCCATGCACACGACTGTGGTTTCCGCGGTCCGTGCATTACCCGGGAGCCTGGACAGGTCTTATTACGGCCACATTTTGCGGTCCAGGCTCATTGAAATGAATGCACACTGCAATTTGCATGGCCCGTGATTTGAGGGCAGCCGCGGGTGACACTCCGCGGCCATCCGAGCCGCATATCACGGCACGTGCACGCCACTACGGTCATGTACATGAGACCTTAAATTGTACCTACAGGGATTGCTGTAAGATTTCACTTTGCAATCTCGTTTATTACTTTTAATTTCTTTCTGAGATTTTGTACAGACATCTGTGCTGCACACTCCGAACAATTTGCTGAAAACCATCAGGGAGAGAGCTGCAAACCTGGTTTTCTAGGCATTCGTAACAAATAAAACACCTCAGAAGAGGCTTGTACTTCAGCTCGTCAGCTTCTCTAAAGACATGCCCCGCCATAACATTAGTTGTGTAGGTCCCCCTTATGCCACTAAAATAGCTCTGATGTGTCAAGACCTGTGAAGGTGTCCTGTGGTTTCTGACACCAAGACGTTAGCAGAAGATCCTTTAAGTCCTAAAAGTTGTGAGGTTCAGCTTCTATGGGTCAGACTTGTTTTTCGAATTGAGATCTGAAGTCAACATCTTGAACTCTTTTTCATGTTCCTAAAACCATTCCTGAACAATTTTTGCAGTGTGGCAGGGTACATTATTCTGCTGAAAGAGGCCACTGCTATTAGGAAATACAGTCGTCATGAAGGGCTGTACCTGGTCTATAACAATGTTTATGTAGGTAGTACATGTCACATCCACATGAATGCCAGGACCCAAGGTTTCCCAGCAGAACGTTGCCTAGTTCACACTGCCTCCGCCGGCTTCTCTTCCCATAATGCAACCTGGTGCCATCTCTTCACCAGGTAAACGACGCAGATGAACCCGGCCGTCCACATGATGTGATTGAAAAAGGGATTCATCAGACCACGCCCCTTTTTCATTGCTCCATGGTCCAGCTCTGATGCGTACATGCCCATTGTAGGCACTTTCGACAGTGGACAGGGTTTAGCATGGCAATCTGCCCGGTCTGTGGCTACACAGCGCCAAACCATGCAAGCTGAGATGCTCTGTGTGTTCGGACACCTTTCTACCATAGCCAACCGTAATTTTTCCAGAAATGTGTGTGCTACAGTAGCTCTTCCTCAGGACTGTACTGGGCTAACATTCACTCCCCATGTGCATCAATGAGCTATGGGCTAGCATGACCCTGCTGTTGCTGGTCCACCTCTTGTCCTTCCTTGGAACACTATCGGCAGGTACTAACCACTGCATAACGGGAACACGCCACAAGACCTATTTTGGGATGCTCTGACCCAGTCGTCTAGCCATCACAATTTGGCCCTTGTCAAAGTTGCTGAGATCCTTACACTTGCCCATTTTTCCTGCTTCCCACGCATCAACTTTAAGAACCGATTGTTTACTTGCCATCTAACATATCCCACCCCTCGATAGGCGCCATTGCAACGAGATTATCAAATGTTATTCATTCACCCATCAGCGATTTTAAATGTTATGATCAATCTTTTTAAAGTTTTTGGCCCAAGTCCGCCGACATGAACCCAAGGAAAATGATGTAGAAGCTGATTCAGCGATCAGTTGGGGGTGTCATCAATGGAATCTGAGCTTAAATACCTATATTATAATAATAATCTTACTGGAGCATTTTAAGACAGGAGTTTAAAAATAACATTGGGCCTCATTTATCAAAACTGCCTAAGTGAAAAACTGGCCTTGTTACCCCTAGCATCCAATCACAGTGAAGTTTTCCTTTTTCAAGAGCACTGTAAGAAATAAAAGCCGATCTCTCATTGGCTGCTATAGGTAACAAGGCTAACTTTACTTTTACAGTTTTGATAAATGAGGCCCGATGTGAACATAAAACATACAAAAACAAACACAAGTGTCGTTTATAAGCATTTTATTTAAAACTATACAGATAAATGACACGGTTTAGTTCACAGAAGTCTTCAATGATAAGACATACGTTGGGGTTCTCCTGTAAGCGCAAATGTGCCTAATCAATATCCACAGGATCTACCAAAAGTGGCCGATGGGTGTTTTCGGTCCTACCACCGGGTCCCTCATCTGTCTAGAGAGAGAGAGGGACCCCGATTGGCAAGACAAAGCCGCAGACACATGGGAGCAGTGGCCACACATTTGTAGTGAAGTCTAAGCGCCTTGGATATGCCATAAATGTCTGAAGAGGAAAAACTATCTTTAAACATTTTTGCTGAAAAGGTGGCCATATATTTTATAATATATATATTTATTTTTATTTATTTTTTTAAATGGCCAACAGATGGATGAGAGATCAGTCAGATGGAGTAGGAAAGAGGAGGGGGAAAGAAAATCCCACACTGGCATAAAGTACTATAAAATTACAAACGATGGCCGACTACAGGCCAATAAAACCCGGGACGGCAGAGCAAAATCTCTCATTTGAACAGAATCCTGTGGCCAATAATCAGTGGAAACCATCAAAATAGTCTCAGCATAACACGCTGCAATGAAGCCTTCCTGGAGCTTTTTTGGACTAGATACAGGTCCAGACAACACGGAGTAGACCACCATGGTAATACGGCATGACTAAGATTGCCACATAAGGGATACATGAGGCGGTGTTCACACCTGGTGGTCACATTGCATTCTTTGCTGCGATTTTGGCAGTCGTGGCTAAGCGGCGCTCTTTCGCCCCAATTTTACAAAAACCGCAGCATAAAACTCGATTTGATTACAACATGTGAACACAGAATCCTAACTTTCAAATAACGGCAATATTTGGGGGGTCAGGATGAAAAGTTTTACTTCTTGGTCCTATGTCTAGCTGTGTTCGCGTCACACTGTCAAATAAAGCTTTTTTTGCCGTATCGCAGACATGTGAACACGACCTAAGGGATGGGGACAGCAGAGAGGATGTGTTACCACGGATTGTCACATTGAGGGGGGGGGGGGGGGCTGGAGTCTTTTTGCATTCTACTAAAGGGGTGTGAACATAAGCCATTGCACATTTAATCACCCTCTCCAACCCTCAAATGTTTACTGGCACCTGGATCGCTGAGATTTTGGTCTCTTCAGAATGTAGGAGGTGTTGTACGTCTTCGGCTCAGACTTAGCCCCAAACATGCATATTTAAAAAAAATGTTACGCTTTGACGCAAGGCTGAATGATGGCACTCATGAGTGCAAAGTGCTGGGTGGCAATTTTACAATGTGCCAGGTATCTATTTTCAAAATATATAAAGATATAGGGGGGTATATTATAATTTACGTTTAGAACCCCCTTTAAATAATTTCCACTAATGTCCACAGACCTGTGTTCCCATAATGATGGCTCCTCAATTTGACTGCTTGGCCCCTGGACTCAGCATTATCTTATACATTGATAATATCATGGCAAAGATGAATCAAGTGGGCAAGAGAATCCACTACAAAAGTTTAATATTACACACGTAAGTGTGAACATGACGGTGCAACGGCTGTTGGTTTTTGGCCGTAGTGAACGCTGGAGACGTTTCATCAAGTGTCTGCCAAAATACCCTTCTTACCCTTTACGGAAACCCCAAATCATATTCTATATTCTACACAAAAATGATGAACAGGCAAATGAAACCACGTGGGAGATTGATCATAATTAGTGCGCAGGATTTACCGATATCAACCAATCAGATTGCGGCTTTTTAGGAAAGTGTCTGCACACCTCTACTTTACCTTTGCACTAGTTTTGATTAATCTCCGTAAAGATCTTAAAACAAACTTGCCATCCATCTTTGGCCTTCACTGCTCGCGGACATCCTACAACGCGATTCATTACCACAGAACAAACTACAAATGGCAACGTTCTATCCAACTAGAACACTTGTAGTGGACAACCGTGCCAGCATACATCATGTTTGTAAAACAAAAACCACATAGTGTTAACTTCCTTGAAGAAAATGCAAAACTGCAAAAATGGAACTAGAGGCCCATAAAAGTGGAAGTATACATCACATCGGATGCCGGTCATGCTGGATATCATCGGTTCAGGGCACATAAGCCATTTGCGTCAGAGCTTAGAAACGTGTAAACTTACCTAACACCCATTTCCACGTATGATTTACATACCTTCACGAGACTGGTCAACAATCAGTAAGTAACATACAGTTGGTATCCGCTTCTTCCCCTGATCGGTATCACTATATTGCAAGTGTCTGCATTCATCATACACTTACACATAGGTCAACATATGGGGAAATCACCGGGTCAATTTAAAATCCTTAATATTTGACACAGTCTACAATGGTTACACATGGATCTGCAGAGCATCAAGTAGTCAAACTGGGGAATAGCGTTTTATTACTTCCTGAGCAGTAAATCAAACCGGCCATAGACGCTGAGATAATTTGGCTAATACAATCGATAATAAACAAATACTGATAATCCGTGTCTGTGGTGAGCAATAATCTGATCATTCGGTCAGACTATTGGACATGGTCATTTTTTTCAAGGGGTTGTACAGGATTAGATAAACATGGCTACTTTCTTCTAGAAACACCGCCACACCATGGGTTGTGTCTGGTATTGCAGCTCATTTCTGTTCAAGTGAATAGGGCAAAGTTGCAATACCATACACAACCTGCGGACAAGCGTAGCACTGTTTTTGGAAGAAAACAGCCATGGAATCAATGAGTAAAAAAACCTGCACATGCTTCAATGTAAAATCAGAGGCATATTGAACTACAGTCGTTTCCTATAATAGACATGTACATGGGGCCTCACACAGCTGCATTTGTGGCCCATGGTCCTTAGAACCATCCGTATTACCCACCTAAAAAAATGGGCACAGATCCCAGCAGAAGAAAGGTTTCTCTACTTTTCTGTGATCCATTCCCATTTTCAGCAAGAAATATACAGATAGACCACAGACGGCAACTAGGACTGTTCACATCACGATTTGCCTTTGCGTTCATGTGCGCCGAACGTAAACTATCAACCGGAGCAACTGCACGCCATACATCACCCACAGGCTCCTACGTTAAAGAAACGTATACCGTGTAGAATACATTTCCTTGTGGGGTGCCACTGAACTTAAAGAGGCTCTGTCACCACATTATAAGTGGCCTATATTGTACATGATGTGATCGGCGCTGTATGTAGATTACTGCAGGGTTTTTTTTATTTAGAAAAACGATTTTTGACGCAGTTATGACCTATATTAACTTTATGCTAATGAGTTTATTAATGGACAACTGGGCGTATTTTTTTCTATATGACCAAGTGGGCGTTGTACAGAGGAGTGTATGACGCTGACCAATCAGTGACCAATCAGCGTCATACACTTCTCTCCATTCATTTACACTGCAGATAGCGATATAGCTATATCGTTATGTGTAGCCACATAAACACACTATAACATTACTGCTATGTCCTGACAATGAATATACATTACCTCCAGCCAGGACGGAATGTGTATTCAGAATCCTGACCACTTCTGTAGCATCTCTGTGAGACTACAGCACAGCACAGCGAGATCTCGCTGTAAATGACAGCTTACAGCGTAATCCCGCGAGACTACGCCTGCTATGCTGTAAATCAGAGAAGTGTCAGGATTCTGAGTACACATGACGTCCAGGCTGGTAGTGATGTGTATTCATTATCAGGACACTGCAGTAATATTAGTGTATGTGTATGTGGCTGCACATAACGATATAACTATATCGCTAGTGCTGTGTAAATGAATGGTAGAGAAGTGCATGACGCTGATTGGTCACCGTCATACACTCCTCTGTACAACACCCACTTGGTCAAAAAGTAAAACACGCCGAATAGGGTTTCGATTAACACTAATAAATAACTTTTATTGAATATACAAATAAATAAAAAAGTTGTGACTTAAAATAGTAGATATTTCGTTAATTAATTCAGGTCCCAAGTAAGTGGGATATGCTCGTATTCATGATTCCCACATTGGTGGGTAAGTCAGAAAAAAGTAGCTGTGTAGAGTCATTTAATGCATGCTTATTAAACAGAGAATATTAAACCTCTATCTTTTTTAGGCAGTCTGATGTTATGAAGGTAATGATTATGTGATAACTTATCTTACCAGCCCCTCCCCCACCATTCAGTTAATCGGTACTGTTAGCATTTGCAGCCAGTCTCATAACATAAGGGCTCATTCAAATCTCGTCTGTGTGCGGTGCATAGAAATCACGCACAGCACACGGACCCATTGGTTTCAACGGGGCCGTTCACACATGCAGAAGTTTTCACGCAGCGAGAGTCCGCTGCGTGAAACTCCCTGCATGTCCTATATTGGTTCGTTTTCACGCACCTACGCGCCCATTGAAGTCAGTGGGTGCGTGAAAACCACGCACCGCACACGGATGCACATCTGTGTGCTGTGCGAGATTTACACATCAATTCTGTTTAAAAATAAAATAAAAATGTGCTTTGCGAGTGCGTGAAAAACACAAAGCACAGATGCAATAACGCAATGCAGACGGACTAGATTTACGCGCTTATTTTTATGTGAGGAAATCGGTCATGCTCGTGTGAATGTAGCCTAGGGATCACTATAGAAGATAATCGACTCCTACTATCCCTTCAGCCTGGATTAGGGCATTTTTCAAGGGATAGTAGGAATCCATTATCTTCTATAGCGATACCTGCTCCCACGGCTTATTTTCAGCCTTTTTTCGGGCCGTAAGCGCCCTAAAAACCGCTGAAAATACGGGGGCTCAACACCTCCAAACATCTGCCGATTTATTTCAATGGGAAAAACCGCGTCTTGTTTTCCCACAGGGCGTTTTTTTATGCGGCCGTTTGTAAAAACAGCGCGTAAAAAACGTCCCGTAAAAAGAAGTGCATGTCACTTCTTGAGCAGTTTTTCATGGTCTTAATAGAAAAACAGCTCCAAAAACTGCCGTAAAAAACGCATCAAAAAACGCTTGCTGTTTAGAGAACGGCGCAAAATCAGAGGCAGTTTCCCCTTGAAAAAAGCTCCGTATTTTACAGCCATTTTTTGTTTATCGTGTGAACAATACCCTAACAGTATAGATTAACTAAATGGTGGTGGTGGGGGGGGGGGGGCTGGTAAGATAAGTTATCATATAATCATTACCTGCATAACATCAGACTGCCTAAAAAAAGATAGAGGTTTTATATTCTCTGCATTAACTTTACCTCTACACAGCTACTTTGTCTGACTTACCCACCAATGTGGGAATCGTGAATACGAGCATATCCCAATTACTTGGGACCTGAATTAATTAACTAAATATCTACTATTTTAAGTCACAACTTTGGTTTCTTTTAAAGTATATTCAATAAAAGTTATTTATTAGTATTAATGGAAACCGTATTCCAGTGAAATTATTGTTACCACAGGGTGAATTAACCATTTATGGTATAGAACCACTGATCAATTTAAGTTCACACGTTGCGTAAATACTGCAGATTTTTCCGCAACGTATTTAATTGAGTAAAACCTGCAGCATAAGGCCTGATTCACACGAACGCTGTGCAACTCGGACGTGAAAAACGGCAGTGTTTTTACATCCGAGGTGCATCCGTGCTCAGCGCTGCGGGACGCAATTTCACGCATCCACCATAGTTGAGAGTCTATGGAGGGATGCGTGAAAAGATAAGACATGTCCTATTTTCGCACGGAGCCTTCACACGGTCCGTTGAAATAATGGCTGTGTGAACGGCCACATTGAATTACATAGGTCCGTGGGACGGCCGCTGTTTCATTGGCGTCCCACGGACGTTTAACACGTTTGTATGAATCAGGCCTAATACATTAGAAGCAGAGTGGATGAGATCCGAGAAAATGTAAAGGCATTACTATTTAGCTCAAGTACGTTACAAACGGAGGAAACTATAAAGAAAAACTCCCCGAATTTTTTTTTAGGGTATGTTCAAACAGGGCGTATACAATGCGTATCTACAGCCTGCAGCAAATACCGGCTGAAAAAACGCATCAAATTGTGGTGAGATTTTCCGGTGGAATCTCCGCTGTGGAAAAAAAAAAAAAAAAAAAGTCTATACTTATCCACGGCTATTGCCATAGCGACGCGTCCTGTTTTCTGTGCAGCCGGGCCTCCCAGGGTGACGCTGTGCAGCTTCTGCCTGTTATTGTCTGCAGAAGTCACATGGGATGAAACGTCATTCCAGAATGTCGGACAGCACGAAGAACACAGTGACGCGTCACTATGGTCAGGGCATAACTAGACGTTTTTTGTTTTTTTTATTAAATTTGATCAAAAGTTGTTTTTTTCTTCTGATACAATTTTTTTTTGTGGCGGCATTGCTGCAAAAACGGCAACATTTGCCATGGGTAAAAAAAACGCACTAAATGATGCAATTTTCCCAGCTGAACTTTTTCCGCAGCGTCTGGATGAGATTTGTTCACCTATAATACGCTGCAGATTTTCCACCATTAAATCCATTGTGAAAGGTCTGCAGCTAATCCACCAAGTGAACATATCCTTAAAGGGGTTTTCCAGCAGATAAGAATGGATGGCCTATCCTCAGGATAGGCCATTAATAGCTGATGGGTTGGGGACAGACTCCTGGGACCCCCGCCGATCAGCTGATTTGATGGGGCTGCAGTGCTGAGGATAGGCCATCAATTTTTATCTGCTGGAAAACCCCTTTAAAGAGGATCTGTCACTAGTTTAGTAATGGCCCATCTCCTAGCTAACCTAGTAGGCGTGGTCACACCGATAATACTAGTGAAAATTCTGTCCCAAAACGTTTATTACTTATTAAGTTATGAGGTTTTTTCTAATTATGTAAATGAGAATATACTAGACAAGTGGGCGTCAACGGCAGCGATTCTCCTGAGGTGGAGCACGGTGGCTCAGTGGCTAGCACTGTTGCCTTGCAGCGCTGGAGTTTGTATTTTCTCCCTGTGTTTGCGTAGGTTTCCTCTGGGTACTCCGGTTTCCTCCCACACCCCGAAAACATACCAATAGGGAATTTAGATTGTGAGCCCCAATGGGGACAGTAAAAGAGGACCTCTGTACAGCGCTGTGTAATATGTTGGCGCTATATAAGTAGCCGAAATAAATACGTCTCAGCCTCTGACCTGTCCTATAAGCATGAAGCTGCTTCACACAGAGTAAGACTTAGGCCGGGTTCCCACGTAGCTTAAACGCTGCGGAGTTTCCACAACGGAATTTTGTGCAGAGATTCCGCACCACTTACGGTAGCAGCAAAGTGGACGAGATTTAGAAAATCTCTGCGGAAAAAAACGCAGTGTTGATTTTCCGGTGCGGGTTTTCCCCACTGAATTCAATGGGGATGCAAAACCTGCAACAAAAAACCAAGTGTTGCGACTTTTGCGGTGTAATCACAGCATTTACAGTGCAACAATCACGACTCTAGAAAAAAACTAAAAAAAATCATACTTACCCAGAACACCCTGCTTCCTGCAATCCGGCCTCCCGCTGCAGTGTCACATGGCCTGCAACGTCATCCAGGGAGGTCGGAGCGGACGTCAGGGGAGGGAGGGTGTAAGTATGAACGGCCTTCTTCCGCCGCAGATGTTCAGTTTGAAAAACCGCATCACGATGTAGTGCGATTTTTCGGACGGAAAGTACTGCGGGTTCTAGGTCGTGATTTTTAAGCAGTGTATCTGCCCCGTGGGAACCCGGCCTAAAGCTGGAGGGAAGGGGGGGGGGGGGGGGGGGGGGGGGGGGGGGGGGAAATCGCTTCAAATAGCCATATCTCGGGCTGTGGACCATCTAGGACAGCGGTTCTGGTGGGTTATGAAAGATGAGATTCTAAATTGCAGTTCTTGCTGTGAAACAACCAGAGATATCACCAGTTGAATACACAGTCAGGAATGGAAGCTGTATACTATATGATCACGCTGTGTTGCTGGGCAGGGCACGTTTTTAGTTGCTTTTTTGCTGCATAACGCAAGCTTGCCGTCAATGTGAAAACATAAGATCACCCTACAAACACGCCGCCGTTTATTAGATGGCTTTTCTGGCTCAGTGGTGTTTTTCAAAGATCGCAGCGAGCCCGGCTCTGACATCTTCTGCACCCTTTAGAGGCCTTTTTCTCCTATAAACCTCCATAGCTTTTTTGCCTCTTTGAAGTGTCAATGTGTGTTGAGTTTTTAGGACG
Organism: Rhinoderma darwinii; assembly: GCF_050947455.1. Lineage (NCBI taxonomy): Eukaryota > Metazoa > Chordata > Amphibia > Anura > Rhinodermatidae > Rhinoderma > Rhinoderma darwinii. The sequence continues at coordinate 30,554,056 of NC_134697.1, read as the reverse complement.
GTTTTTCAGAAAAAAAATAAAGCATGTGTTGAACCACACGATCTGCAACGAATGGCACAAAAAAATGCACGCATGAATTTTTTGGGCAATAAAAATGCCACACAAAACGTATGTGCGAAGGAAGCCTAAGGGTATGTGCACACACACACTAATTACGTCCGCAATTGACGGACGTATTTCGGCCGCAAGTACCGGACCGTACACACTGCAGGGAGCCGGGCTCCTAGCATCATACTTATGTACGATGCTAGGAGTCCCTGCCTCTCCGTGGAACTACTGTCCCGTACTGAAAACATGATTACAGTACGGGACAGTTGTCCGGCAGCGAGGCAGGGACTCCTAGCACCGTATATAACTATATAGGGCTCCCTGCAGTGTGTACGGTCCGGGACTTGCGGCCAAAATACGTCCGTCAATTACGGACGTAATTAGTGTGTGTGCACATACCCTAAGTGTAGCTGAATACTTTTTTCAGTACAGAATACCACCCTGAAAGTGCGGCAAAAGGACCCTTTGCCATACATCAGGTAAATCAGACAGTGTATGCAAAACGTAATGTGAACAGAGACTAGACATGGCAGCTCTTTACAGCGAGCTCACCCCATTATATGGAAAGTGATATATATCAATACCGGGACATTATAGATTATCAGGATTATCGCTTATCGTTCGTACTGACCAAATTCTCAGCGCATCATACCGCCATTACTGAGGTCATACTTACCTTTAGATAAAGATACCTACCTTGTGGGGAGACCAGCTCCCCCCACACTGACAGCTCAGATCACATACAAGTGCATGCTGAGACCTGTAGTTCTACAGGTCGACTAAATAGCCCGATTACATTGGCCCGATACAAATCACCCTGATATCCGGCAATCTAAAGCCATGAGCCTTGAAGCCGGATGAGCTAATCAGCAGATCAATGTGTAACGTCATGGCGGACTGGCCATACTCACCTCTCCGGGATGCTGTTCTTCTTCACCATGGTAACAAAAGATCGCGCTTGCGGGAGCCTCAACCTCCCCCGTCGGTTTATATCGGGTGCGAAATGGACGACGATTATGTCCTGCCAACGCGCATTAACCAGCGTAGGCTACTGCGTAGTTGTCCCCTGATCCCTAACGACAAACACAGGCCTCAGGGCAAGCGGAAGAATATGGGCAATATGGAAGAAAATGATCCTGACTGGAATTATTAGAAGCGACCAACAGCTATGGGCGCACTGACCGGCCGCGGCATGCAGCTGCTCAGGGAAGACGGAGAACTAGGCCTTCCGATGACGTCATGGATACAGAGGCGCGCGGGTATCAACTACGCATGCGTACTTAAACATCGTACGTGTTTAGCGTAAGACAAAACACTGCGCCGATGTGATACGGCTATTGGGACTATTTTAAACTAATCCAGACCAAAAAGACTTCTAATTTCTTAGGAAACGAAGGACATGATCTTGTTTTATATAAACTCAGAGGAGGAGTTTTATCAACTCAATTATGCCAAATATATGAAGGTCTCAAACCATGTTGTTTATGTCAGTAAAAGGTGGAGGGGGACTTCATTTTACCATACTGATAAATATACCACCATTAGGAGAGATGCTCCGTGCTCTGCTGTACAGGCTATGTGTGGTGCGGTACGTGCGGAGCCATTCTCCCCTAGAAGCGACGCTATGGAGCATGCCACAAATTTTTGTTGGAAAAATAAAACCTCTATGACATTGGTGCAGTTAGAGGCCCCGTGCACTAGAATTGGAGTCCTATTACATCACCGTGCGAAACAGAGCCCACCTTACACGTTTACATCCATGGGATATGCCATAAATGTTGGATTGATGTGAGTCCCCATTCTGGGACCTGCACCTTTCTCAAGAACATCAATGGTCACCCGACCCCTGTCATGTCTGGCGCGGAATGAATACAGCGGTGGCCAGGTGCAATTTTTCCTATGGGAGTTGCAGAAACAGCCGAGTAAGCCGTAACTCCCTTCTAAATCAATGGATGCCAGCGGCTGCCTCACAGGCGGGTTGGGTGACCCCGTTCTTGAGATATGTGCTGGGACCTGCATCTATCATACATATATGGCTTATCCTGTGGACAGGGGCGTAACTAGGAAAGACTGGGCCCCATAGCAAACTTTTGACTGGGGCCCCCCTCCCCCGGGTGTCACACAACCCACCCCCCCTTGTAGATAGTGCCTTTTTTACAAACCCCCTTTTGATAACGCCATACAGCCCCCTGTAGATAACGCCATACAGCCCCCTTTGTAGATATCTACAGAGGGGGATGTATGGCGTTATCTACGGGGGGGGCTGTATGGCGTTATCTTCGGGGGGACTGTATGACGTTCCCTACAGAGGGGGCCTGTATGGCGTTCCCTACAGGGGGGCCTGTATGGCGTTCCCTACAGGGGGGGACTGTATGGCGTTCCCTACAGGGGGGGACTGTATGGCGTTCCCTACAGGGGGGGACTGTATGGCGTTCCCTACAGGGGGGGACTGTATGGCGTTCCCTACAGGGGGGGGCTGTACGGCGCTATCTACAGGGGGGGCTGTGTGGCGCTATCTACAGGGGGGCTGTATAGCGCTATCTACAGAGGGGGCTGTATGGCGTTATCTACAGAGGGGGCTGTATGGCGTTATCTAGAGGGGGGACTGTATGGCGTTATCTATGGGGGGGGCTGTCTGGCGTTATCTACAGGGGGGACTGTATGGTGTTACCTACAGGGAGTCTGTATGGCGTTCCCTACAAGGGGGGTCTGTAGGGAACGCCATACAGCCCCCCTGTAGGGAACGCCATACAGCCCCCGCCTGTAGGGAACGCCATACAGCCCCCCCTGTAGGGAACGCCATACAGCGTCGTCGTCCCCCTGTAGGGAACGCCATACAGCGTCCCCCCCTGTAGGGAACGCCATACAGCATCGTCCCCCCTGTAGGGAACGCCATACAGCGTCCCCCCTCCCAAAAAAATGCGACCTACAGTGTGTCCTAATAAGAGACATGTATCCCCTATCCACAGGATAGGGGATACATGTGTGATCGCTGGCAGCGATAGGGAGAACGGGGGACTGAAAGTCCCCTGAAGTTCTCCATGACTAACCTCTGACTTCCGGCATCTGCGCAGCTCAATAAAAATGAAAGGAGCGCTGGTCACGCATGCGCACAAGCGGGATCGGCGCTCCATTCATTTCTACGGAGCTGCCGACACAGACCCCGGAAGTCCGAGATTTGTGATGGAGAACTTCAGGGGACTTTCAGTCCCCCGTTCTCTTTATCGCTACCAGCGATCACACATGTATCCCCTGTCCTGTGGATAGGGGATACATGTCTTATGTTTAATGGCAGAGCGGGGAGATACCTCCCTGCTCTGCCGTACTGTTCAGTGGCGTCGCGCTGTAGCAGCCATAGCGGCTGCTAGCGGAGCCTCCGGCCATGGTGGGGGCCCGTGTCTCATGCCGCGGGCCCCGTAGCAGCCGCTACTGCTGCTGCGGCGGTAGTTACGCCACTGCCTGTGGATATGCTATAAGGGTATGTTCACACGCTAAACAAAAAATGGTTGTAAAATACGGAACTCTTTTCAAGGGAAAACAACCTCTGATTTTCAGCCGTTTTTTTATGCATTAAGCACGTGGTACTTCTCTGTTTTCATTCATAGTTTTTACTGCTGTTGCGTGAATCACGCGCGTCACACGGAAGTGCTTCCGTGTGCTGCACGTGATTTTCACGCACCCATTGACTTCAATGGGTGCGTAATGCGCGAAAAACGCACAAATATAGGACATGTCGTGAGTTTTACGCTGCGGGAAAATCACGGACAGTCTGAACGGCCCCATTGAGTAACATAGGTCCGTGCGAGGCGCGTGAAAATCACGCGCGTTGCACAGACGTATTATACATTTGTCTGAATATGTTCACACGGAAAACCAAAAACGGACGTAAATTACGGAGCTGTTTTCAAGCGATTAAATACGGAGCTGTTTTCAAGTGATTTTCAGCCGTTTTTTAGCAACTAGCGTTTTTTGCGAAGTTTTTCTATTGAATCAATGAAAAACGGCTCCATGCACTTCTTTTTTACAGGGTGTTTTTTACGCACTGTTTTTAAAAGCGTCCGCGTAATATGGAACGCCATTTTTCCCATTGAAATCAATGATCCGATGTTTGGAGGAGTTCAGCGCCCAAAATAGGTCATGTGAACATACCCTAACATAGAATGAACTCACAAAGTAGTTTAACATGTCGAACAATTATCCAAGGCATTCATGACTCAATCAGGGCTGGTGAAAGGAATAAGACCCCATGCACACCCCCATGCACACGAACGTAAAAACGCCCGTAATCACGGGCCGTAATTACGGCCCGTAATTACGGGCCCATAGACTTCTATTGGCCCCGGGTACCTTCCCATTTGCTTACGGGAAGGTGGCCGGGCCGTTGAAAAATATAGAACATGTCCTATTTCAGGCCATAATTACGGCACGGGCAGGCCCATAGAAGTCTATGGGGCTCCCGTAATTACGGGTGAATACGTGAGTGCACCCGTAATTACGGGAGCGTTGCTAGGCGACGTCAGTGCATTCACTGTGCAGGGTGCTGAAAGAGTTAAACGATCGGCAGTAAGGCTGAGTTCACATGTCGCGGATTTCACGCAGATTTTACACTTTGCAATGCAAAAGGGTGAGTTCTGCGTCAAAACCGCAACAAAATCTGCAACAAATCCGCAACTTGTGAACTCAGCCTCCAGTCCGGCCTCTCGGGATGACGTTTCAGCCCATGTGACCGCTGCAGCCAATCACAGGCCAATCACAGGCTGCAGCGGTCACATGGACTGCCGCGTCATCCAGGGAGGTCGGGCTGGATGTCGAAAGAGGGACGCGTCACCAAGACAACGGCCGGGTAAGTATGAATTTATTTTACTTTTACTACGGAAAGGGCTGTCCCTTCTCTTTATCCTGCACTGATAGAGAGAAGGGGCTGCCGATTAGTGCAGTGCAATTTTGCAGCGAAAACGTGCCCGTAAATACGGGTGCAATACGGGTCGAATACGTGTGACCAAGGAACCGTATTTACGCCAGTATTTACGGGAGGAGAAAAATACGTTTGTGTGCATGAGGCAGGGGCGGACATACCGCATGTGCAGCCGGTGCAGCTGCACAAGGGCCCCGCGTGGGAAGGGGGCCCGTTCCTCTGCTGGCCGACTCAGTTCTCAGCTGCGCGATGCTGAGGACTGAGACAGAGGCCCGTGGACCACTGGCGTAGCTATAGGGGTCGCAGCGGTCGCAATTGCGACCGGGCCCCGAAGCCAGGGGGGCCCACGGCCCCCCGCACCACATCAATAAAAAGTTACTATAGTAACTCGGGCCGCGGGCCCCTGTTACTATAGTAACATACTTTACTTACCTTCCTGGTTCCGGATCGCAGCGGAGGTCCTGACGTCAGGCGCTGTGCGCAGCGCATGACGTCACAGCGCTATGCCGCCGCGCACAGCATCGAGACTACAGAACTCCCGCCGCGGCCGAAGAGGAAGGTAAGATAGCCCTGACTGGCGGGGTCCGACTCCTGGGACCCGCCAATCAGCTGTTTTGAAGGGGCCGCAGCACTCGTACGAGAGCTGCTCCCCTTCATTCCTGTCACTTCATTCCGGTCACACTGTGAATCGGTTTCGGCGATTCACAGTGTGGGCGAGTAGTGAAATGAAGGGGAAGCAGCTCTCGTACGAGTGCTGCGGCCCCTTCAAAACAGCTGATTTGCGGGTCCCGGGCGACACATCAGCTATTGATGGCCTATCCTGAGGATAGGCCATCAATGTTTAGGGACTGCACAACCCCTAAGCCTACGATGTAGCAGGCTTAGGGGGCCCATGAGACAGGATCACAGATTGTGTGATGCTGTCTGCTGGGCCCTGTATCTAAGCCAATCACATGGTAGGCTTAGATACATGGCCCATGCGTGATCCTGTCTGCTGGGCCCTGTATCTAAGCCTACCACACTGTAGGTTTAGATACAGGGCCCCAGCACACAGTAATCTTATACTGTATAAGATTACTGTCTGCTGGACCCTGTATCTAAGCCTACCTTGTGGTAGGCTTAGATACAGGGTCCCACAGACAGTATCACACATGGGCCCTGTATCTAAGCCTTAGGGTATGTGCACAGACACTAATTACGTCCGTAAGTGACGGATGTATTTCGGCCGCAAGTACCGGACCGAACACACTGCAGGGAGCCGGGCTCCTAGCGTCGTACTTATGTACGACGCTAGGAGTCCCTGCCTCGCTGTGGGACAACTGTCCTGTACTGTAATCATGTTTTCAGTACCGGACAGTTGTCCGGCAGCGAGGCAGGGACTCCTAGCGTCGTACATAACTATGATGCTAGGAGCCCGGCTCCCTGCAGTGTGTTCGGTCCGGTACTTGCGGCCGAAATACGTCCGTCAATTCCGGACGTAATTAGTGTGTGTGCACATACCCTAACACATGTGTTACTAATCATTTTTTGTGTGTTTTCTTACAGGTTCGGTCGTTGGACTACGGCGGATTCCAGGACTACTTCGATGACAGCTTTTTTTTTTATTAATAAAATGGTTAATGAGGGTTGTGTTTTTTTTTTTTATTTCAATAAAATATTTTTTCTATGTCTTTGTGGTTTTTTTTAAACTATATTACTACCGCCTTAGTAATGGCCGCCGGCTGATTGACAGCATCCATTGCTAAGGCAGGGCTTAGTGTTAGCCGGTGCATAGGCTAACACTAACCCCCTTTATTACCCCGGTACCCACCGCCACCAGGGGTGCTGGGAAGAGCCGGGTACGATCCAGTACCTGACCATCTGTAGTGATGGTCGGCCACTGGGGTGGCCGCAGGCTGGTATTATCAGGAGGGGAAAGGCCAGATACAGTGGCCCTTCCTACCCTGGTGATGCTAGGCTGCTGCTGCTTTATTGTATCTGGCTGGTTATGAAAATGGGGGGGACGCCACGTCATTTAAAAAATAATTGGAAAGAACGATGTCGGGTCCCCCCCAATTTTCATAACCAGCCAGATACAACACAGCAGCAGCAGGCAGCATTACAAGGGTGGGAAGGGCCACTGTTTTTGGCCTTCCCCAGCCTAATACTACCAGCCTGCGGCCACCCCGGTGCCTGCCCGTCACTACAGCTGGTCGGGTACTGGTTTGTACCCGGCTCTTCCCAGTACCCCTGGTGGCGGTGGGTACCGGGGTAATAATGGGGGTTAGTGTAGACTCTGCACCGGCTAACATTAAGCCTCGCCTTAGTAATGGAGGTTGTCAATCAGCCAGCGGCCATTACTAAGGCGGTGATAATAAAGTTTAAAAAGATACAAGCACATAGAAATTTTTTTTATTGAAATAAAAACACAACCCTCATTAACCATTTTATTGAGAATAAAAAAAACGCCGTCATTGAAGTCCTCGTATCCGAAGTCCAACAACCGAACCTGTAAAAAAAACACAAACACACAAAAATAATCAGTAACACATAAAGAAGCAAAATTATTATTCTTACCTTTCCTGGGTCCAGCGCTGGAGCCGCAATGTCAGCGAGCTGGGCCCTGTATCTAATCCTATCATGTGTGATACAGTCTGCTGAGCTGTGTATCTAATCCAATCATGTATGATACTGTGCTGGGCCCTATATCTAATCCGATCATGTGTGATACTGTCTGCTGAGCCACTGTATCTAATCCTATCATGTGTGATACTGTCTGCTGAGCCACTGTATCTAATCCTATAATGTGTGGTACTGTCTGCTGAGCCACTGTATCTAATCCTATCATGTGTGATACTGTCTGCTGAGCCACTGTATCTAATCCTATCATGTGTGGTACTGTCTGCTGAGCCACTGTATCTAATCCTATCATGTGTGGTACTGTCTGCTGAGCCACTGTATCTAATCCTATCATGTGTGATACTGTCTGCTGGGCCACTGTATCTAATCCTATCATGTGTGATACTGTCTGCTGAGCTGTGTATCTAATCCTATCATGTGTGATACTGCCTTCTGAGCCACTGTATCTAATCCTATCATGTGTGATACTGTCTGCTCAGCCACTGTATCTAATCCTATCCATAGTTTATAGGGTCGTAGTGCTATAGATATGCTATGCTGTCTCCTATACACACACTTTTTTTTGGGGCGGACACATATGTATTGGGGCTATTTCCCGGACATTTTAAGCCCTGAGGGTATGTTCACACGGCAGCGTCTGTTACGGCTGAAATTACTGTGCTGTTTTCAGGAGAAAACAGCACCGTAATTTCAGCCGTAATGGCATGTGCAGGCGTCTTTTGCTGCGTCCACTACGGAAGTAATTGAAGCTGGTTTTCCATGGAGTCCATGGAAAACGGCTCCATTTACATCTGAAGAAGTGACAGGCAGTTTTTTACGCGCCGCCTTTCGACAGCGGCGCGTAAAAAAAAATGACCATCGGCACAGAACATCGTAAGACCCATTCAAATGAATGGGCAGATGTTTTCCGACGCTTTTGAGCCGCATTTTCGGATGTAATTCAATGCTAAAACGCCCAAATTACGTCCGTAAATAGTGTGTGTGTGAACCCAGCCTTAGTGACGCCCCGGCTGCTAGTGCTGCATTGTTGGGTCACTTAGGAGACCCAGCGATGCAGCTGAAAGCGGACCGTCGGCCATGAGAAGTTTGCGGGGTGGGGGGGGGGGGGGCCCTGGCACATTATCTGCACAGGGGCCTTTTGCAGTCTGTGTCCGCCACTGGCATGAGGCCTCAGTGTATGTTCTCTCTGAGATTTTTGCAGGCAGAATTCCTTCAGGAATTTTGAGCCAGATTTTGACCTGCTTGCACTTTCTTTGCCGTGAAAACCGCTTTCTATGCCTCCCATTTAATGGGAGGTCAGAGACGGAAACGCAGAAAGAAATAGCATGATGCATTTTTTTCCGTGAGTGGAAAAAAACGCTTGCGGGAAAAAAACCACCTCCGCCTCCCATTGAAATCAATGGGAGGCGATTTTGGCCAGTTTTTGCCGCTGTTTCCGACGCGGTTTCCGCATCAAAAACAGCACAAAAAATCCTGTGTGAACTAGCCCTTAGGCCTTATTCACACGAACGTGTATTACGTCCGTGCTACGCGCGTGGAAATCGCACGGACCTATGTTAGTGAATGGGGCCGTTCAGACTGTCCGTGAATTTCACGCAGCGTATGTGCGCTGCGTGAAACTCACGACATGTCCTATACTTGACCGTGTTTCGCTCAGCACGCACCCACTGAAGTCAACCGGTGCGAGCAAATCGCGCTCGGCACACGGAAGCACTTCCGGGTGCCGCGCGTAATGCGTGCTACGGTAGTAAAATAAATGAATGAAAACAGAAAAGCACCTCATGCTTTTCTGTTTGTAATCATAAAACCAGAGTGTCATAATGATGCCGGCTGCGCGAAAATCACGCAGCCACGCACCATATGCTGATGATACACTGAACTTTTGTGCACGCAAAATGCAGCGTTTTTTGCTTGCGCAAAACGGACACGTTCGTGTGAATAAGGCCTCAGGGTATGTTCCCACAGGCAGGAGACCCTGCAGATTTTCTGCAACGGATAATCTGCAGCAGAAACTCAAAATGCGCTGGTAAATCTGTCACAGAAATCTGCAGCAAATAGTGCGTTTCTACTCTGGATATTGCTGTGGAAACGCTACGGTTTTACCTGCGTACTTAGTGTCAAGCATTGATTAGAGCAAACTTTATGTGCATCTGCGGATTTCCAGCTTTTTTTTTACTGCGTAAACGCTGTTCAAGACTCAACCTGCATATTTTATTGCAGATTTTATTCTCCCCATTCATGTCTATGGCTGAAACATGCAGCATCTCAGCTTAGAATACGCAGCATCAATTGACATGATGCAGAACTGGATAGGCCATCAATTTTAAAATCCTGGATTAACCCTTTAAGGCTTGATTCACACGAACGCTGCGCATCTCGGACGTGAAAAACTGCAGTTTTTCACGTCCGAGGTGCATCCGTTCTCAGCGCTGCGGGACGCGATGTCACGCCTCCACCATAGTTGAGAGTCTATGGAGGGATGCGTGATGCGTGAAAAGAACGGACATGTCCTATTTTCGCACGGACCCTTCACACGGTCCGTTGAAACAACGGCTGTGTGAACGGCCACATTGAATTACATAGGTCCGTGGGACGGCCACTGTTTCAACGGCCGTCCCACAGACGTTTAACACGTTCGTGTGAATCAGGCCTAACAGAGATTTATTTAGTCATTATTTTATTTTCTATAACCATAAGGCCCGGATTCCGCCACAAAACTCCGCCACATTCATTTCTATGGGAGACGGACACTTCTTTTTCCCGATAGCGGATTTTTTCAGCTAGCGAAAAAAAGAACCGTCTTGCTCGATCTTCGGGCGAATTTCGCCCGAACCTTCAAGTGAAGTCAATGGGAGGAGGATTCTTCCTGCTGACGGCAGAAATAATTCTGCGGCAGATTTTGCGGTGGGACCCTAATACAGTTGGGAAGAGGAAGGTAAGTGTCCCCCTACATTCTTATTATACTCTAGATCAGGGGTCGGGAACCTATGGCTCGCGAGCCAGATATGGCTCTTTTGATGGCCGTATCTGGCTCGCAGACAGGGCTCCTACCTGTCTATGGGAGGGATGCACGTTGCAGCCGCACAGCTCAGTATAGTACACATGACTATGAGAGCGGGGCTGCGGCTGTGTAATTCAGCCACAGCCCCGCTCCTGAGTCCTGACATATGCGCGCGGGGTCAGCATCATGTGATGCGGCCGGCGCTGCACTAATGATCTGCGGCATTGAAGACAGAACATGGCGGGCGCGCTACAAAGCACCCCCATGTTGTCTTCAGTGCCTGAACTGCCGCTCATTAGTGCAGCGCCGGCCGCATCTCCTCATGCTGACCGCGCGCGCACTTCCTGTCAGGAGCGGGGCAATGGCTGTATTACACAGCCGCAGCCCCGCTCTATAACGCCGGAGATCAGAGAACCTCTCATCTCCGCCGTTATTCCCGTGAATGCTGCGATCACAGCTGACTGCAGCATTCAGGGGAAAGTGAGAAGGGGGGATGCCCCTGGATCGCATCACAGGGAATTCCTGTGACGCGATCGAGGGCCATACCATATATGGGCAGACAGCCCAGGGTCTATTGACGGACCCCAGGGCTGTCTGACCATATCTCTTGTTGTTAGGATATACCCAAGTATGTCCTAACAACAGCCTGTGTGCTATCTGTCCACAGGCTAATGTACTGGCACATATCTGATATATGTCAGTACATTAAAGTTTAAAAATAAAGTAAAAACAAAGTATGGTTACATTTTTAAAAAAATATACACCTTCACCTTTTTTACAATAAACATTAAAATAAGTCTCAATACATAAAATACACACATTCAGTAATGGCGCGGACAACAATGTTTTTGCATCATTTATGATGTGTACGCTGTAAAAAAATGAAATAAACACGGCTTTCATTCACTTATTAATGTGAGGCGCGAGGTGCGATGAATTTACCCTCCATGTTCCTCACATTAATAGTAATTAACCCCATCATGTACCTCGCCTATCTGCGCATGCGCGAGTTCAAAGAGACAGAGAGTCCTGGGTCCTGCCGCCGATGGCCATAGTGAAGCGCTCCTGCACGAAATGGTGAGTATATCTTAAATTCTATATTTTAAGGGTAAAAGTTGGGGGTCGTCTTATACGCCCAGTCGTCTTATACGCCGACATATACGGTAGTTCTTTGATGGCCTGATAAGCATTGGCGGCAGTGGTGAGCGGCAGGGAGCATGGACTACATTTCCCATAACTCCCTGCATAGCCGCGCCGTCTGCAAGCACGCACCTGCGTCCCCTAGTGAAGCGGCATCTGCCTCCTCCCTTGTGTCTCCCTTGGACGTTCCAGAAACCCCTGGCTGTGCTGCTGCTTTGAAGGTGAACATTATAACATGGAAATTGTTACACAGCCTCATGGTCAGCAGCAGTGAGCTGCATCAATAAAGGGGCTGTGTAATACAGTGTGTCCCACCAACCCCCCCTTCCCACTTCACCCCTGAAAATAATCCCACATAATCCATAATATAGCCCCCCCCCCAAAAAAAAAATAAAATATGGCCTTAAAAAACATCTGCCACCCATATTACACTCTTGGGGGCTTTAAATTAATCTCTTGTGGGCATAAGAAAGATTTAAAGGACCACTATCAGGGCAAAAATCTGTTCTGAGCGCTTTATTACAGCTCTGGAGGTCTCCCAGATGGGTCTGAGCCTCTCTTTTTTGTTCATTTTCTGTAAAACCAACACTTTTAAAAGGGCCACTGACAGATACAATTGCTCCAGCGGTCACTTAGTACACAAAGGAGTGTTCCTCTCTGCTGCACTAAGCCACCGCTGGACCTAAACAATAATTCGCTGTAAAATAATAAAATAGATAATTGACATAACTGACAATGCGTTGTGTGACATGTCCAACATTCCAGCTTCTTTCTTTTTTTTTAAACATATTTTTATTGAATTTTTTCACCACACAAAAAAAAACACAAATCATACAGTAATGCATTGCCATAATAATAAACATTACAAAAAATTTATAAATGAACATGTGATAGTGAATGCTTCCCAGCAAACTAGGTTAGATCTTGGAAGTTATTCCCCATGGGCTATCAGCCCTCCTTCATCTCCTCTATCTCCTCTATCCTTCCCTTCCTTTAACCCCACCTGTCGGGTATTCCTGCAAACATTGTTACATAACTTTGCATATCTGCCTAACTTACATAACTAAACAATACACAGAACAAATAAGAAATTGGAGCATACATAACAATTGGAGCTTCGTGAAGCAGTTCACCAACTCAGGCAGCTAGTCCGCAAGAATAAAGAAATCCCAGTGGATATTTATGCTTTACTCCCGTGATATTTTCAGTGCCCCTAAAGTGCCCTTAAGATCTTCAATCAAGTACCATGACGTTCCCGTAAACGGATCTATGATGTCCCTTCGTTCTTCACTGGTGAAATATTTTGTGAGGAAAAGCTTCCATTTCTCAAAGAATTTTTTGCTCTGCGTGTCTTTATTCTGTAATATACCAATGCGGTCTAGATAAAACAGTTTCCTCAACCCCTGGACCACCATGTTCTGAGTCGGTACTTCAGCTACCAGCCAGTTTTGGAGTATGCACCTCTTTGCCACTATCAGTGTGGCATGGGCCATGGGAGCTAAATGTGTCGTTTCTGTCTCTTCTAATTCTCCATCATGTTGTATATGGAATAAGACCTCCATTGGCCCTAAATTCCCATGGAACCTGCCCACCTGCTGCAATAAGGATGTTATCTCCCCCCAGAATGGCTGAATATGTGCACACGCCCAAAGGCCATGATACATGTCTGTCTTTGAGATATTACATCTAGGGCATGACGTTTTCCTATCTGGTTGTGAGGCGGAGGGGGCCAGGGTAAATGCATATATTGCTTGGTGAATGATCTTCAGATGAGTTTCCCTCCAGTTTTCGTTGTGCACGTGTGCCCTGAAATCCACCAGCCCTTTTTCAATATGCTTTTCAATGCCTGGTAAATTAAACAGTTTTTCCCATCTCCCAAAGGCCTGCCCCGGGGACATCTTCACTAGTGTTGGTCTGAGTGTACTATATAATTGGGAAATGGAGTGTCTGTGATTGTCCGTGAACCATGAATCAAACAGGTTGGGGGGGACCTCATCCGCTACATCCGCTAGTTTAGTTTTACAGTGATTAACTATTTGTAAGTATTGTAAGTGCTGATGCCGAACAAAAACATATTTATTCTGGAGCTCCTGCAAGGTTAACCACCTCTTATCCTGCGCGTGGAACATATCCCCCAGAGTCGCTACCCCTTTCTCCCTCCATTCTGACATTAGTTTGTTAGATCTTCCTGCTGCAAACTCTGGGTGCTGCCATAAGGGCATATGTTTTGAAATGCGATAAGAGAGGTTATAGTGTTTGCGCAATACCTTCCAGGCAATGATGGTATCTCGTAACAGAGATGATTTCTTGACGATCTTTGGGAGACAAGTGAACGTTGTGTGTACCAGAGCCATGAGATCCCAAGGTTTTGCTAGCTGTCTCTCCAGTCTAGTATTGGAGTGGAACTCTGTGTTGTGTTTCCAATCTAGCAGATGTCTACTCAAGCAGGCCAGGTTATAACCCCGAATGTTAGGGAAATTGACCCCTCCTTCCGCCTTCCTCATCATGAGTTTCGTGAGCGCTATTCTTGGTTTCTTCCCCCCCCATATGAATTTGGTAAATGATGAGTTGAGTGTATTGATATCTGAGTGCTTGACCAGAAGTGGGATAGTCTGGAGCGGGTAGAGTAATTTCGCAAATCCTGACATTTTGACCAAACAGCTCCTTCCCATCAGTGATAGAGGTAGACTGTGCCATCTCAGAAGATCTGCTTGGATATCTTGTATAAGGGGGGGATAATTTAGATCATACAGCGAGTTGGGTGCCCGACCCACTTTAATACCCAGATAAGTAATGTTTGACTTAGCCATCTCAACATCCAGGGAGGCTAGGGACCGCCTATATGTTGGGTCCTGCGTTCCCAAATCTAATAACTGGCATTTTAACGTGTTAACTTTGTACCCTGAGTAGCTCCCAAAGTCGTTCAATGCCTGGAAGATACGCGGAACATCTTTAAGGGGGTCTGCGAGAAATAACAAGATGTCATCTGCAAACAACGTTTCCTTGACCTCCATCTCCCCCACCCTTATGCCCGTATATAAATTGGATGACGCCAGATAACGTGCCAGCGGCTCCAAAGCCAGATTGAACAGCAGTGGCGATAGCGGGCACCCCTGTCTTGTACCTTTACATAGACGGAATGGTTTAGACAGAAAGCCTGGTGTGGAGATTCTAGCCTTAGGGTCTTTGTATATGTGGTGTAATAATATCCTGAATGCCCCCGTTATTTCCATCTTATCCAGGACAGCATCCAACCAATTCCAACGGACATTGTCAAAAGCTTTCTCCGCGTCAAGTAAAAGTAAAGCCGAATGTTCCCCCGGAAATGGGTTATGCTGTACTCTATCTAGCACTGCCAGAACCGTCCTGATGTTGGTGACCGCCGACCTACCTTTAATAAAACCTACTTGTTCTGGGGCTATGAGGAACGGCATTATATTCGCTAACCTATCAGCTATGATTTTGGAAAGGAGTTTAGCGTCCACGTTTATGAGCGATATGGGTCTGTATGATCCTGGTAGTAGGGGGTCCTTTCCAGGTTTAAGCAATAATTTCACATAAGATGTGTCTGCTGATGGTGGTAACCCCTCCTCTCCCAGAGCATTGTTAAACAAGGAGACCAAAGTCTCCGTAATCTGTTCCCGCATTACTTTAAAAAATTCGCCGGTCAGTCCATCTGGACCAGGCGCCTTACTATTTTTAAGGTTTCTTATTGCCTCATCCACCTCCCCCCTTGTGACCCTGGCATTTAGAAGTTGCAACTGTTCCGCGGAGATGACCGGTAAAGTGACCTTGTCTAACAGTGTGTCTGTCAGCGGAAGGGAAGATGTATCAGAGTACAGCTCCTCATAAAATTTAGCCAAGATGGAATTAATACTAGTTGGATCGCATGTTTCTCGCCCATTATGATCCCTTAATTTCGCTATGTGCTGCACTGAGCGCTTTCCTCGAGCCATATTGGCCAAAAGTTTACCCGCCTTACTTCCGAACTTATGTAAAGTAGCTTCAAAGTCTCGAGTATATATTGTTTCTTTCTGAGCTGCCCACTCGTCAAAAGAGTGTTTTGCCTGAATCCAGGCCTGTCTGGCATCTAATGTAGGGTGTGCCAAATATGCTGTATAGGTTGCCCTCAGTGCAGCACTAGAAGCATTAAATTTTTGTGTTATTTCCCGTTTTTTGCTGGCAGTATACGCCATTATCCTTCCCCTCAGCACTGCCTTGGCCGTATCCCAGTACAATGAGGGGTCATCTCTGTGTTCTGAATTCGTCGACGTGTATTCTAACCACCACCCTCTTAGCTGTCTCACAAAGGTGTCATCAGTTGCTAAATGAGCCGGGAATCTCCATATGAAGTCTGATCCTCTGGGATATATTTCCTGAAAATCTACTCGTACCGGGGCGTGATCTGAGATCACTAGGTCCCCTATCTCAGCGGCTCTCAGCCTCGGTTGTAGTGTTGGGGATATTAAGAGGTAGTCAATCCTGGACCAGGACTGTTGAGCGTGGGAGTAATGTGTAAATTCCCGGGCATCCGGGTTACCCCTTCTCCAGGGATCTATTAAGTGTATTCTTTCCATCAGAGGTCCCAACACTCGGTCCTGTTTTCTGGGAGCCCCTGTTGGAATGGATCCCGTGCTTTGTGAACTGTGTGTGCGTCTATCCTCCTTGTGATCAGAAACTGAATTAAAGTCACCTCCCACTATTTTGTGCTGGACATTATCTGACATAAGGGCCCTTTCCAAACCATTGAAAAACTCAATATTATCACTATTAGGTCCATACACATTATAAATGCTTAATACCCCACATGGTGTGCTTAGAGTAATATGGAACAGTCGCCCTTCCTTATCTGCATCAGTATGAATTACCTCGTGTACCAGGTTTCTATTTATTAAAATAAGTACCCCCGCTTTACGGCCACAAGCTGAAGAGCCGTATACTTGGCCCACCCACAACTTTTTCATGCGGTGGAAGTCGCTCTCCTCCAAATGTGTCTCCTGGAGAAGAGCGATGTCCGTATGGAGTTTTTTTAAGTGACGGAGTACCATCATTCTCTTGTTAGGGGACCTAAGCCCCTTTACATTCCACGAGGTCAGCTGCATAAAGTGGGCGTTCCGAAAAGGTTCACAATTGACTGGTCATAAATATCTAATTCTAGGCAAGCGTGCTTTGCTGCCTTGGTAGCCGCCCGGCGGCGTCTGCTCCAGATTGCTCCCAACATTACAATAACAACATTTACATTCGGTGCCAGAAAATTGGCACAACCTTTAACAACAAAATGCCCATCCAGGAATGTCACCAGCATTTCCTGTGAGACAAACTTTAAATTGGCATACATAACTTCACTTTTTTCTGGTCTGTGACCCCTCCCCCCCTCCCCTTCCCGCCATCTTTTCGTGATATATTGGAACTTCACATTTTAATTTTTAAAGTATCAAAAAATAAGTTGGGCTTCCTATACAACACGGGTACAAGTGCTTATGCCTATTATAGCAGGAATTTTGTCGGCATAATATCCCACCAGAACCAATTGCCACATTAATATATAAGGCACAATCAAATGCGCTCATGGAGCCTCTATGCGATACTTATCAGTCCGGGATGGTTGCAAGCCGGTTTTCTGAGCGTTGTCGATGTGGCATCTTCGACGATTCTGCCCGTTGTTGCTTGGGTGAGGAAGTGGAATTGCGGGCGATATCTGACCATGTACAGTCCCTCGATGAAGAAACTGGTGTACGGGGACCTTCACCTCCTGTATCTTGACTCGCCGTCTCCTCTCCCGATTGTCTAGGGCCCCGAAGTCCAGGGATCTTGTCTACATATAATGCCGCCTCCTCAGGATTGTGGAATACCTTGGTGGCGCCATCCGTCTGCATGATCCTCAAAGTGGCCGGATACTGTAGCTGAAATTTAATTTTGCGTTTGTAGAGGGAGGTGCAAACCCCTCCAAATGCTCTCCGCCGCCTTGTGACTTCTGCCGAATAATCTGCAAACAGGATGACTTTTGCCCCCCTTATATGCAAAGGGGTATTGCGGTTCCTGAAAGTGCGCAAAAGTTCCTCTTTGTCATTGTAATCCAAGTACCGCATGATCACCTGGCGCGGTCTGCTTTGCGGCTCTCCTTTGGCGTTGGCGCTCGGACCAGGGGGGCCCACTCTGTGTGCCCTTTCCACTCTGCAAGATCTGGTCAGACCTAGCGCTTCTGGTAACTCCGTCTCGCAGATGCCCTGGAGGAGCTGCGGTCTAATATGCTCAGGCAGTCCCACTATCCTTAAATTGTTTCTTCTGGACCGATTCTCAAGATCTTCTAAGCGGTCTCTGAGTTTTGTGTTATCTCGCATTAGGTCTCTAATGCAGGTATGTGCCCCTGCTGATTCATCCTCCATGAGGCCAACCCGCTGCTCCAATTCATCTAGTCGATTGCCATGAGATGTCACCTCATTTTGGAGTTTTTGGAGCGTTGTTGTGACTGTGGCTATTAAGGATTCTCTGATGTCGGGGGCCAGTTGGGTAGCTACCTCAATTGCCAGCTTCCGATAATCAATCTGTGAGTCAGTCATTACCGACGGCGATAGCATTTCCCTCTGAATTTCTGGGCTCTGAGACCGGCTCTGTGAAAGTGGTGGCTGCAGCGGCGCCGCCATCTTGGATGGCCCCTCACCTCGTGTGCTGTGCTCGGCCGGACAGGAGATCTCTCTGCTGCCGCTCCGGAGGAGATATCTCTCCATAAACCTCCCGGTTCTTGTCCCCCACCTCTCCTCCTAATGCCTGGGTGTTTATATCCTGCGGGTGTGTGGCGTAGATGGGTTAGGGGATCAGGGCTTCAGGAGCTCATGCAGCTCCGTCCTCACATCCCAGCGCCGGAACCGGAAGCCCTCCAGCTTCTTTCTTCTGCGAATGCCTCAAAGCTGGCATTCTCTCAACATCAGGTGGGAAGAATGCCAGCTTCCAGTCATGCGCAGGAAAAAGAAGAAGCCAGACTGCTGGACTGATGTCATGCATCGCAAGCTCACAATGTAAGTTATTTATTTAATTTTTTTACTGCTAATTACCATTGTTTCAGTCCAGTTGTGGCTTTATACAGCAGGGAGGAGCATTCCTTGCTGTACTAAGTGAACATTGGAGCGATTGATCTGTCAATGGCCCTTTAAACATATTGTACGGCTCTCGCGGAATTATATTTCAAAATATGTGGCGTTTACGGCTCTCTTAGCCAAAAAGGTTCCTGACCCCTGCTCTAGATTAAAGATTTACCCAGGACTAGTAGGTATTTAATATTTGATAAACCGGTCCAGTTATTAGCCTATTTAAATAATATTTCACAAAGTAAATAAACAATATTCACACTTATCTTGTCCCGACTAGTCGCCTTGATCTTATGACTGGTGGACCAATTTAGAGTTTGTGTAGAATAATAACGGTGAAAATATGGCTATTTGGCAGGTCAGATGTAATCATTTTAATCCGTTTACAGAAGGATTAGAAATGTAAATGGATGTCTTCTTGAGATCTTCAAAATATAAAGCTGTCATGCCTGTGGGGTATGTAGACGCACTAGGCCGCTCCGCCGTAGCGGAGTAGCAGCTGGCCAAACAATAGTCTATAATAGTCTCTTGGGTAAAAGTACCTGGGAAGATGATCTAGCAGATACTCGAGAAGCAGGCACGTGGTGTACTAGATACTTGGCGCAGATGATACTTGGCGTGGTAGATGACACTGGACGTGGCAGATGACACTAGACATGGAAGATGACACCAGTGTCATCTGCCATGTCGTGTCATCTGCCACGTCCAGTGTTGTCTGCCACATCTAGACATGGCTGATGACACTGGATGCGGCAGATGACACTGGATGTGGCAGAAGACACTACGACTCCAACACTAGATACAGCTCAGCAACAAGCACAGTTACTGGATATAGGATACATGAAGTAGAAGTATTGGCCTGATGAAGACGCCGGTCCGGCGTCGAAACGCGTAGCCCCTTCTCTTCCAATAAACAATTTGTTAGGGATCTGCCAGGTACTACGTCTAGGTATACTCCTGGGATTAATCAATCCACACCTGAGGCCAGACCTGCTCGACTGACACCATCTCCCACCAACCAGGGTGGCAGGCTCAGGAGTGGGAGAGCCTATCGCGGCCTGGTCTGTCGGAGTTAGCTCCGCCCCCTGTCCTTTATTACCTGCCCTGTTCTCTTCCTCAGTGCTTGTAATTCTTCTGGATTCCTTGCCTCACTGCTGCTTGCTCCAGCCTGCTTCTGCCGTGCTTCTGCCTTGCTGCAGTTCCGCTTGACCTGCTTTGCTTTGCCCCTGGCTTGCTTCTGTCTCCGTGCCCGCTTGGGTGTACTCACTTTGTCCTGGTCCTGACTGTTCGTTCGCCGCTCCGTTTCCTCGTGGCGTTCCGTGGCTACTGCCCCTTCCCTTGCGTGTTCCCTGTTTGTTTTCCCGTGCACTTAGCGTAGGGACCGCCGCCCAGTTGTACCCCGTCGCCTAGGGCGGGTCGTTGCAAGTAGGCAGGGACAGGGCGGTGGGTAGATTAGGGCTCACTTTCCCATCACCTCCTTCCTGCCATTACATAATTACAAGCCCTTACCTAGTCTACCATTTCTCCTACGCTGACGCTATCATGGACCCCCTTGAGACCCTGACCCAGCAGATGCAGGGCCTCTCCCTACAGGTCCAGGCCCTGGCCCAAAGGGTCAACCAGGGTGACGCTGCTTTAGTAGTACCCCTCACCTCACCTCTAGAACCCGACCTCAAGTTACCTGACCGGTTCTCAGGGGACCGTAAGACGTTTCTCTCCTTCCGGGAGAGTTGCAGACTGTATTTCCGCCTAAAGCCCCACTCCTCAGGTTCCGAGAACCAGCGGGTGGGTATCATCATATCCCGACTCCAGGAAGGGCCCCAAGAGTGGGCCTTCTCCTTGGCTCCTGACGCCCCTGAACTTTCCTCTGTTGATCGTTTTTCTCTGCCCTCGGACTCATTTACGACGAGACTGACAGGACTGCTTTAGCCGAGAGTCAGCTGGTGACCTTACGTCAGGGTAGGAGACCGGTTGAGGAATACTGTTCTGATTTTAGGAAGTGGTGCGTAGCTTCTCAGTGGAACGATCCGGCCCTAAGGTGCCAGTTTAGGTTAGGATTATCTGACGCCCTGAAGGATCTGCTGGTTAGCTACCCCTCGTCTGACTGCCTTGACCAGGTTATGGCCCTAGCAGTACGACTTGACCGACGTCTCAGGGAACGTCAGCTAGAACGCTTCAATGTGCTCCCCTCTGACTTTTCTGCGATCCCCCCCGAGGTCCCGTCTCCTCGCCCCTCCACGGAGGACTCGGAGGTACCTATGCAACTCGGGGCCTCCATGTCCCCTCGACACCGTAGGGAGTTTCGCAGAATGAATGGTCTCTGCTTCTACTGTGGGGACGACAAGCATCTACTGAACACCTGTCCCAGGCGCAAGAATAAGAAGCCGGAAAACTTCCGCGCCTAAGTGATCATCGGGGAGGTCACTTGGGCGCACAGGTATTTCCCGTTAATGTGAAACGCAATAAAATTTTGCTTCCCTTTCAGGTCTCGTTTGCTGGCCGGTCTGCCACGGGCAGTGATTTCGTGGATTCTGGCTCATCTGCTAATATCATGTCTGTGGAATTTGCTATGTCTCTAAAGATGCCTTGTATTGATTTACCTTATCCTATCCCTGTAGTAGGAATCGACTCAACTCCCCTTGCTGATGGTTATTTTACTCAGCATACTCCTGTTTTTGAACTCCTGGTTGGCTCCATGCATTTGGAGCAGTGCTCTGTACTGGTGATGCAGGGATTATCGTCTGATCTGGTATTAGGTCTTCCCTGGTTGCAGTTGCATAATCCCACGTTTGATTGGAATACTGGGGATCTCACCAAATGGGGTAGTGAATGTCTAATGTCATGTCTTTCTGTTAACTCTATTTCTCCCCGGGAGGAGGTAAACACGCTTCCTGAGTTTGTTCAGGACTTCGCCGATGTGTTTTCTAAGGAGGCCTCCGAGGTGTTGCCCCCCCATAGAGATTACGATTGCGCTATCGATTTGGTGCCTGGTGCCAAGCTTCCTAAGGGTAGGATATTTAATCTTTCATGTCCTGAACGTGAAGCTATGAGGGTGTATATCCAAGAATGCCTGGCCAAGGGTTTCATTCGCCCCTCGACTTCTCCTGTAGGTGCTGGCTTCTTCTTCGTGGGGAAGAAGGATGGTGGTCTTAGGCCGTGCATTGATTATCGTAACCTGAATAAGGTCACCGTAAGGAACCAGTACCCACTTCCTTTGATTCCGGATCTTTTTAATCAGGTTCAGGGAGCCCAATGGTTTTCTAAGAATCGGCCCGGAGGCTTAATCCTAGACAAGCTCGGTGGGCACTATTCTTTACCAGATTTAATTTCTTGGTTACCTATAGGGCTGGGTCCAAGAATATTAAGGCTGATGCTCTGTCACGTAGTTTCATGGCCAATCCTCCTTCCGAGAAGGATCCTGCTTGTATTTTACCCCCTGGTATAATCGTCTCTGCCACGGATTCTGATTTAGCTTCTGATATCGCGGCTGATCAGGGTGCAGCTCCCGGGAACGTCCCTGGGGACAAACTGTTTGTTCCCCTGCAATACCGGCTGAGGGTACTCAGGGAAAACCATGACTCCGCTCTATCTGGTCATCCTGGCATCTTGGGCACCAAACACCTCATTACCAGAAACTATTGGTGGCCTGGGTTGCCTAAAGACGTTAGGGCTTACGTCGCCGCTTGTGAGGTTTGCGCTAGGTCCAAAACCCCTAGGTCCCGACCTGCGGACCTACTACGTTCCTTGCCCATTCCCCAGAGACCTTGGACCCATATCTCCATGGATTTTATCACCGATTTGCCTCCATCTCAGGGCAAGTCGGTGGTGTGGGTGGTAGTCGACCGCTTCAGCAAGATGTGCCACTTTGTGCCCCTTAAGAAGCTACCGAACGCCAAGACGTTAGCTTCTTTGTTTGTGAAACACATCCTGCGTCTCCATGGGGCCCCAGTCAATATCGTTTCTGACAGAGGGGTACAATTTGTTTCCTTATTTTGGAGAGCTTTTTGTAAAAAGTTGTAGATTGATCTGTCCTTCTCCTCCGCCTTCCATCCCGAAACTAATGGCCAAACGGAAAGGACTAACCAATCCCTGGAACAATATTTAAGGTGTTTCATCTCTGACTGTCAATTCGATTGGGTCTCATTCCTTCCCCTTGCTGAATTTTCCCTGAATAACCGGGTCAGTAACTCGTCAGGGGTCTCCCCGTTTTTCTGTAATTTCGGGTTTAACCCAAGGTTCTCCTCCGTCTCCCCTGGTTGTTCCAATAATCCTGAGGTAGAGGATGTTCATCGGGAACTGTGCACTGTCTGGGCCCAGGTTCAGAAGAACCTAGAGGCGTCCCAGAGCGCACAAAAGATTCAGGCGGATAGTAGACGTTCTGCTAACCCCCGGTTTGTCGTCGGGGATTTGGTCTGGTTGTCGTCCAGGAACTTGCGCCTTAAGGTCCCGTCCAGGAAGTTTGCTCCCCGATTTATTGGACCTTATAAGATCATTGAAGTCCTCAACCCTGTATCCTTCCGTCTGGAGTTGCCCCCATCCTTTCGCATACATGACGTCTTCCATGCCTCCCTCCTTAAACGCTGCTCCCCGTCCTGGTCCCCCTCGAGGATACCTCCTGTTCCCGTTCTCACCCCTGAGGGGGTGGAATTCGAGGTGGCCAAGATTATGGACAGTAGGATGGTCCAGGGCTCCCTCCAGTACCTGGTCCATTGGAGAGGATACGGGCCGGAGGAGAGGACTTGGGTACCTGCCCGTGATGTTCACGCTGGGGTATTGATCAGGAGGTTCCACCTTCTCTTCCCCACTAAACCGGGTCCTCTTAGTAAGGGTCCGGTGGCCCCTCATAAAAGGGGGAGTACTGTTAGGGATCTGCCAGGTACTACGTCTAGGTATACTCCTGGGATTAATCAATCCACACCTGAGGCCAGACCTGCTCGACTGACACCATCTCCCACCAACCAGGGTGGCAGGCTCAGGAGTGGGAGAGCCTATCGCGGCCTGGTCTGTCGGAGTTAGCTCCGCCCCCTGTCCTTTATTACCTGCCCTGTTCTCTTCCTCAGTGCTTGTAATTCTTCTGGATTCCTGGCCTCACTGCTGCTTGCTCCAGCCTGCTTCTGCCGTGCTTCTGCCTTGCTGCAGTTCCGCTTGACCTGCTTTGCTTTGCCCCTGGCTTGCTTCTGTCTCCGTGCCCGCTTGGGTGTACTCACTTCGTCCTGGTCCTGACTGTTCGTTCGCCGCTCCGTTTCCTCGTGGCGTTCCGTGGCTACTGCCCCTTCCCTTGCGTGTTCCCTGTTTGTTTTCCCGTGCACTTAGACAGCGTAGGGACCGCCGCCCAGTTGTACCCCGTCGCCTAGGGCGGGTCGTTGCAAGTAGGCAGGGACAGGGCGGTGGGTAGATTAGGGCTCACTTTCCCATCACCTCCTTCCTGCTATTACACAATTATTACTCAATTTCCTTGCCTCGACATCCCTTTTAGCAGCGCCGGTGGTCCTTTTTCCTGTATCATCATAATTACTTACCTTGACAGCAAAACCGGTTTTGCATGTGCACGGACCTGGCTGCAGCTTCTGGCTTTTGTGATACCTATTGGTATCCGCTACCTAAGGTGAGCAATTTTCTCTTATTACATTGCTCACAATACTCCCTCGCTTTATTGCACTATGTGGCGCCGTGTCTCCTTTTTTCTTCCTCAATAGTATGAAGTAGGAGTGGAAGGGAGCATTTAGTTGGTGCGCGCGCTGGCTCTTTAAGGCCTGGGATGAGTGCGCACGCGCAACCTAGAGGCAGGAGAGTGCAGTCGCTTGTGTTGCCGTCTCCTGGGAGGGAGACGTCAATAAGCTCTTAGTGTCCCGCGGTCGTGGCTGCCAGTAAGTACAGCGTGTCGGCGGTCAGTGACCGCGGACACAACGAAAGCAAGTAAAGATTTACTAAAAAGCTATAAAAAAATATATATTTTTTGGGATTGGACAACTCCTTTTATTCTTGTTCTGTGTTTCCAACGTAAAATTCATTTTTAAAAGACATTCAATCTGAACAATTTTTCCTCACACTAAGGCCCCCTGCACACGACCGTAAAAAACCACAATCCTGCAAAAATGGACCCATTCACTTCCATTGAACGCGGACACCTTTCCGTAGCGATACGGATGGGTGTCCGTGCCGCAGAAATGTTACGAAAATTATGGAACATGTCCGTTCTTTTGCATTTTGCGGGCCGTGCTCCCATACTTTGTATGGGGGCACGGCCCGAAAATGCAGGTGGCAGTCGGCGGCCTGCCGTGCCCGCAATCACGGGCCGTGATTGCGGGCACGGTCGTGTGCATGGGGCCTAAGATACTGGTCTATGGGAACATCGTTCTTCAAACACTAAGGTTGGGCTCCCACAGAGCAGATTTGCTACAGATTTTGCCTGCATTTTGTAAGCCAAAACCAGAATTGGATCCAGGAGAGCAGACCTATAGGGCCTTTCTTTATGTATTTCTTCTGTTTAGTTTACGTTCCTGGTTTTGACTTAAAAAATACATCCAAAATCTGCAGCAAATCTGCACTGTGGGATCCCTTGGTTGAATTTGATGGACATGTGTCTTTTTTCAACCGTACTAACTATGTAACTCAACCTAAGGGTGCCAGCTCTCCCAATGTACAAAACTATTGGTAGCTGTCGGCTTCCAATATATATATATTCGTAGGAATAAGACCATGAGGATCCAATGAGATTTTTTAATCTAGGCAATTAATTTTCTTCTCCTGTATATCGTGCGTGAATTTCATGCCAATCTGGTTATTATTCAGTAATAGGATAAAATATTCAAATAAACTCTTTTCACCATCCCATAAAATCAGAATGTCGTCAATATAACAACCCCAAAACAAAATGGAATTAGAGTAAAACTCAAAATCATCATAGCCCCAATACCCCCGAAAGACACGGTTATTGACGAAAAATGTCCGGGGGCTGCTAAGGATTCCTAGATTTTAATACACAGCAAATCAATTTTTCCGAGCAGTACCATTATTAGCGCCATGCTGCATTATACTATCTTATTGGTCGCTAGTAGTAGTATTCACACTAGCACTCACTGCATTGGAATACTTATTCCTTTCACCAATTGGGCATTGAATGGTTTGGATAAATGTTCATAATTTTAAACCACTTTTTTGAGTTTATTCTGTTATAATCAGACTAATAAATGACATTATAATAAAGGGTGAAATTAAGGGTATTCGTTGTCTTAGCGCAGGTGCACGAAGCCTAAGACTGGCATACCGCAGTGTGCCGTGCGCCATATTCCTTTACATGGCTCATTTTTATTGGAAAGTTTGTTGCATGCTACAGAATTACTCCAGGTGTAACTATGCCAGGTTGCAGAGCCTGTTCGTAAATCAGTCATGAGGACCTTCCCATTTTTTAGGAGAATTTAGACATTACACACATGGCGCAGGGGCTTCATAAATATGGTGTTTTTCCTGTGTGGCATATTTTCAGGTCAAAAAAGTGGCATCATTACATTGATAATTCCCAAAGTCATGGGGCCCTTGGATAGAGGGACTGTCATAGGGCCTGCAGGGGATGGTGTGAACCACTGTGTCAACAAGGGCTTTTGATGTGGGGCTAAACCGGGTAACGGAGTCTAAGGGGACCCCAGGTATTCACCCTTTAACCCCTATACAAGGATCTGCTGGTGAACCCCAGGTCGCTAGCCCGGGAGCAGTCTCCATTGGCGACGGCCGACCTAAACAGGTGTGGTGCAGAAATAACAGACGTTAAGCAAAGTCAAGTATAGCAAAAGTCAGGGCAGGCGTCAGACGGGCACTCACGCTTGGTAGAGCAAATAGTCAGGTCAGGCAGCAGGGGTTTGTTATGGGTAACGAGAGGTCAGGGTAGGCGGCAGGCAAGGATAGTCAATGGCACATCCAGAGGTCAATCACAGGAAATCCAAACAAAGTATAACGCAGGGTATCACTAGCAAGCTGGGAAGGAATCTAATTCTTTAGGCAATGTGTCTGGGAAAGGTAAGTCCCTTTTTACCATGCCAGGAGGTGAGCGTCGGTGGGGAGGCCGCCAGCAACAAAGACCGGAGGAGAGGAGCGGTGCCGGCCAAGAGCCAGAAGACACCGGGATCCGGTAAGTATACGGTGATTGCCATTACACCCCTACTGTGTTTTGCAAATTTATGTCCTCGTGTAGAGAGTTCTTCTTTGTGAACACCTCATCCTCCTATGTTTTCACCCAAAACTTCAAGTAAGATTACAGCTGTGGGGCCATGTATGTCAGGCAATGTATTCATGACACAGACTATTAATGCCACAGACGGGAAGACACCTGCACAACAAGAAGCCAAAAAGTCCAGGGGCTAAGACAGTTTAGTGAAAGGGGGCTACTGGGGCACAGTATGGCACTATTAGTTTTTCCACTGTATGTCATCATTAATCTGTCCACTGTATGTTACTATTAATATGGGCACTCTATGGCACTATTAATCTGTCCACTGTATGGCACTATTAATATGGACACTGTATGGCACTATTAATCTGTCCACTGTATGTCACTATTAATATGGACACTGTATGGCACTATTAGTTTTTCCACTGTATGTCATCATTAATCTGTCCACTGTATGTCACTATTAATATGGGCACTCTATGGCACTATTAATCTGTCCACTGTATGGCACTATTAATATGGACACTGTATGGCACTATTAATATGTCCACTATATGTCACTATTAATATGGACACTGTATGGCACTATTAATATGGACACTGTATGGCACTATTAGTTTTTCCACTTTATGCCATCATTAATCTGTCCACTGTATGTCACTATTAACCTGTCCACTGTATGTCACTATTAATCTGTCCACTGTATGGCACTATTAATCTGTCCACTATATGGCACTATTAGTTTTTCCACTGTATGTCATCATTAATCTGTACACTGTATGTCACTATTAATATGGACACTATATGGTACTGTTAATCTGTACACTGTATGTCACTATTAATCTGTACACAGTATGGAACTATTAATATGGACACTGTATGGCACTGTTAATCTGTACATTGTATGTCACTATTAATCTGTCCACTGTATGGCACTATTAGTCTGTACACTGTATGTCACTATTATTATGGACACTGTATGCCACTATTAGTCTGTACACTGTATGTCACTATTATTATGGACACTGTATGGCACTATTATTATGGACACTGTATGGCACTATTAATCTGTCCACTGTATGGCACTATGAATCTGTCCACTGCATGTCACTATTAATCTGTCCACTGTATGCTACTACTAATCTGTCAACTGTATGTCACTATTAGTCTCTCCACTGTATGGCACTAATAATCTGTCCACTGTATGGTACTATTAATCTGTCCACTATGTCACTATTAATCTGTATACTGTATTTCACTATTAATCTGTACACTGTATTTCACTATTAATCTGTACACTGTATGTCACTATTAGTCTCTCCACTGTATGGCACAATTAGTATCTCCACTGTATGTCACTATTAGTCTCTCCACTGTATGGCACTATTAGTATCTCCATTGTATGGCACTATTAGTCTGTCCACTCTATGTCACTATTAGTCTCTCCACTGTATGGCACAATTAGTCTGTCCACTGTATGGCACTATTAATATGTTTCTGCTTTTGCTTGTGCTCTCAGTTGGCCACTGGGAACGCAGGGTAAGGTGAGTTTATTCAATCTGATCACATGTTGTGGTACTGTGTGGTGGTATCTGTTGCTGTAGTGCTGCATTGTGGGGGGACATGGCTCAGAGCCAAGGAGGCTTGGCGTGGCCTGACAGCATGAGT
Source organism: Rhinoderma darwinii (assembly GCF_050947455.1). Lineage (NCBI taxonomy): Eukaryota > Metazoa > Chordata > Amphibia > Anura > Rhinodermatidae > Rhinoderma > Rhinoderma darwinii. The sequence goes on along the minus strand of NC_134697.1, from coordinate 30,525,416 downwards.
GCTTTTGGGCCTCTGGGTTGCTTCCTCTGCAGGAGTGGTGTTGCAGTGGCAGTGGCCACCATGGGGTGTTGCAACCAATCGAGTAGGGACCCACTTTAAAAAGCTTGACGTGAAGTGGCAAGTGGGCTTATACAATTTGATCAAAATGTTAACAAAGAACCTCATATTCATGTTTATACATTTTTGCCTAGCAGCTATATATCAAAGTAAAACAAGTGGATGTGCGGTCCTTGTCTATTTCTACTATACTGATACTATATGGACACTGTGTGACACAACTGCTTGAGTACTCTTTACTGAGACATATTTATTTATAACATAGCAGTCATTTGGGGACATAGCTAGGGTGATTCATAAATATGGAAATTGCCTACAAGTGTATTTTCCCTGTTGGTGAACCTTGTATATTAGAGAACTGATTGCTATAGTTCTTTATGAGCAGGAATGATCCAATAATAGGTCAGTGAAGCCCTGAACTTCTAAAACGCTTATAAAGGAACTTATTCTGATAATGGAATTATATGATGGATTTTTTTTATTGACAGATTCCTTATATACAAGCGTATAAGATGTACCGATGTTTTCATTTGTTTTTCACTTTTATTACTTATGATTCCACCTATTTGCTGTGAACACTCTATGAATAGCTGTTCCTTGTCCTTGTTTATCTACTTGCCATAAATGATTTGCAAGGTCTGCAGTACACTCACCCAGATACAGAACACTCTTACCTCAATTACTGTTAATGGAGCCAAATGTAGCGCACATCCTGCACTGAAGTGATCCTGAAGAAAACATTACAAGAATATCAGATCCATGAAGGTTGAGTGCTGTATCCTGGATAACTTATCTATGTGAGACTGCCATCTACTGGAGAAAAAAGTTATCACACCTTTCTAGAGTACACAGACAATTTCAATTTTTTAATTTTAGTTTTTCTATCGTCACATTCGTGAAGAGCCATATCTTTTTTATTTTTCCATCGACATAACCATAGGAGGGCTTGTTTTTTTGCGGGACGGTGTTGCATCTATCTATCCATCCATCCATCCATCTATCATCTATCTAATTCTTGTTCCGTCACAGTTCAATTTTTATCAGCATAGCACCACATTCTCCTTTGAAATAGCAGTGATCATGCGATTACAGGGCAGGCAAAGCTATATGAGGGTGACAGGCTTCAGTCTATGGGCCCACTACAGGACACTGCATGGGCATGACTAAAGTCTGCTAAAAATTCCAAATGCTGTATTTTGAACGACTAATCCCAGAAATATTCATGCTTTATCTGCTGGATAGTTTAAAGTGTAGCTAAACGTTTGACAAACTTCTGATATGTCATAGTGACATGTCAGAAGTTTTGATTCGTGGGGGTCCGAGCACGGAGACCCCCACTGATCGCTAGAACGAAGCAGCTGAAGCACTCGTGTGAGCGCTCTGCCGCTTCGTGTCTGTTCTGCTTTTTCCAGAAATAAATGTATCGGTGTACGGACTCAATAGAAAGTCTATGAGCCCGTACTCGGATACATCGACTTTCCGGAAAAATGGGTGCGTGACGCGCAAAAAACGCACAAGAATAGGACATGCATTGAGTTTCACGCAGCGGACACACACGTGAAAAACACTGAATGTCTGAATGGCCCCATTGAATTGCATAGGTCTGTGTGGCGTCCGATGTTTCAACGAACATTACACGGACGTGAAATATGCTCATGAGAATAAGGCCTTAGCTAGACATGCATAGTAATAAATGGTGGGGAAAAGATGTTTCGGAAGCCTCATCAATACCCCATGAAAATGCATGGGTGATAGAAATGCCAGAAACTGGTCATGGACATTACTTTACGGGGTGCCTGAAGGCCACAAAGAGGACCCTTTGTTTTAGACCAGGACTATATATGGCTTGTGAAAGTTAAGGGGTCTTGTTACAGATTTTGCATTCTGGCCCAGGAACTTCAAGTTACTCCCCTTCTTCTGGTGCTTCATACCTAAGGAGAAACCAATAGATCAAGATCTAATATGGAAAATGTCAGAGCATTATAATGTAAGTGCATCCCATAGATGTGTATGGATTGCTGGAGAGCAGAGGTCTACAACCTTTTCTGGTTTGAGGGCTACATTGTCAGATTGTACCGCTCCTAAGGTTCGCAAGGTATCGCCATCTGGGACGTTTATGGCATATCGACTGTATAGGCCATAAATGTTTGACAGGTGGAGATCCACTTTGGGGGCATTTTGCAACTCTCTTAACAATGAAGTGAATAGCATGCATGCATGGCCATGTCTCCACCTCATCTCATTCTCTGGAGGGATATGCTATTTAATACCCCTTTAAAGGATCACTCTGGGTGAGCAGATCCAGTGCATTATGCCTAGTGCAGAGCCTCAGGGGGCAGTGAAAGGGCACAAAAGAAAGAATAGCGGTCATGCACTGCCCCCTCAGGCCTGTGCTATGAATAACAGTAACAATTTATGCCTGCAAAACAGTGCCAGCCACACAGTGCCCCCTAATAGTGCCAGCCACACAGTGCCCCCCAATAGAGTGAGCCACGCAGTGCTGCTGGTAGGCACACAGAATGGCTTTGTGGACTCTTGCCTTGGAGTCTGCATACACTACAGTAGGTCTATCCACACAACAGTAGAGCGGATTTGTGCAAACCAAGTACTGGGTTATGGTCCTGTCAATCCTTAGTGAACAATTCTCTAATTTGGAAGAGAGAAATAACTGAAGTAATCTGCATGGCGTCTCTTACACCTTTATAAATAATTAACTATTAATGTGCTGTATTTCATTGTAGTATGGCTAATAGGGAAGGAGTATCAGTTACCTTCTTTACTTACTATATTTAGTCAGTGTTCTCTTGGATCTAGCCACCATTGCGGTGAATGACAGGTGGTTATCAGCTACATGTATATTCAAACAATATTATTTAATTGAAGCCTAACGTTCAAGTGCATGGGTATAGATACCAGGGTAGCAGGCATAGCAGCTGCTATGGGGCTCAGGAACTAAAGGGGCCCATCTCCACCCAGAGGTAAAGCGATAACTGTGGACAATAGGAAAATGAATGCAGATCACTGGGAGACCAAGGATCGGAGGAAAAGACACAGGGGACAGAGTGGAGACCAAAATAATCATGAGCCTATCATCTATTTATGGTGCGCCACAAAACCTTGGAATAGGACCCCGCTCCATCAGGACATGAAAGGCTTATGATTATTTTGCTCCTTGTGTCTTTTCCTTGGTACTTATTAAACCTTATTTCAGGTGTGTCTGCAAAAATCCCCAATACCTTTATTTAAACCTATATCACACTCATAGGGCTCCAGGCAGCTGAGATATAGGGTGTTGTTTGGTGATGTCCTCACATAATATAGCTGTTTTTGCTGTACCTGTGCATACCTGTAAGGTATATTACACAGAATATAAAAAGAAAGAAATATATTTTTGACAACTTTAGGTTTTATTCACATTGTAATATAATTTTGGTCACTGCATGGCAGTATTATTACATCTCTGTCTAGCTGTATGATTGTGGCACTATAAATGTAGTATTATTGTTTGGTATTGTATTGTATGAGATTTTATGGTTGTATTAATTGGTTACTGTGATGCATTATTATTCGGTCACTGTATGGCTTTATAAGTTGGTCACAGTATGTTGGTGTTACTGAATCATGGCAGTATTTTTCAGTCACTATATGGCATCGGTCCAATTCTTCCAAAACGACTGCTTGACCACGACGGAACCGCTTCTTTTATGGCCAATTTTCCCGCCTTAGAAATTCAAATATCCAATCAGCTGGTGCCAGGAGAGAATCTGCCTAGACATAGAAAGTTCTGGAACGTGCTCATGCAACTGCACAGCTGACCAAGGTCCAATCGGGTGGTTCCAAAGAATAATTTGCCTGGATACAGAAACATCTGGAACTGGGTCGTGCCAACAGCACAGCTTACATAGGCGACGCCAGTATGGTAAGTACCATTCTACAATATAGAAAAAAGAGGGAAAGGGGAGAGAAAACATGCCAACAAAAACACAAACCACACCATATAGAAATTTTGGGGGTTTGTGTGACTATGTGTCCCCAAGCAACAGCTTGGGGGCCCCTGTCATTATTGTCGATCAAAGTATTTGTGATGTCCTTGGGCCTCTGGCTAACCCCCCCACCCACCGCAGGTCGGTTGTGTAGTAGACCCTTATTATTGGGTGTTTCCTAAGAAGTCATGCTCTATCATTTTGCTTCCCTCCAGACATTTAAAGAGGCTCTGTCACCACATTATAAGTGCCCTGTCTCCTACATAATGTGATTGGCGCTGTAATGTAGGTAACAACAGTGGTTTTTATTTTGAAAAACTATCATTTTTGACCAAGTTGAGCTATATTTATGCTAATTACTTTCTTAATGCCCAATTGGGCGTTTTTTAACTTTTGACTAAGTGGGCGTTGTAAAGAGAAGTGTATGACACTGAACAATCAGCTTCATACACCTCTCTCCATTCATGTCCATTTGTACTCAGCACAGCGTGATCTTGCTGTGCTGTCGCATACACCCACATTAACTTTACTGAAGTGTCTTGAGAGTGAATAGACATCACCTCCAGCCAGGACGCCATGTCTATTCACACTCCCGACACTTCGGTAAAGTTTCCTGTCAGCATGCTGTCATTCACAGCGTGATCTCGCGAGATCACGCTGTGCAGCGATTAAGTCCCACAGAAACTTTGCTGAAGTGTCGGGAGTGTGAATAGACATCGCGTCCTGGCTGTAGGTGATGTCTATTCACTCTCAAGACACTTCAGTAAAGTTAATGTGTGAGTAAGTGACAGCAGAGCATGATCTCGCAAGATCACACTGTGCTGAGTACAAATGGACATGAATGGAGAGAAGTGTATGACGCTGATTGGTCACTGATTGGTCAGCGTCATACACTTCTCTTCACAACGCCCACTTGGTCAAAAGTTAAAAAACGCCCAGTTGGGCATTAAGAAAGTAATTAGAATAAATCTAAAATGTGGTGACAGAGCCTCTTTAAATTGCCATATTTTCTATGTACACTTTTTTTTTTTCTTTTGGAAAAACCAATAAAAATAGAATTAAAAAATAGAATTATTTTTATAATAGAAATATATATTATATAGAAATATAAAAAACCAGTATTTGTGATGGCGCAAAGGCAAGAATCAAACTCATAACTAAAACAATTAAAATGCTAATATTTTGCTAATACTCATTAATTTCTCCAATTAATAGTTAAACCTTTGGGCACAGTTAAGCCTAATATATGATGAGGCAGATTTACTAATGCAGTCAGACAGTGTAAACTTAGACCAGGCAGTCAGAAGATGCGCCAAATTTATTACTGTAGTGAATGCTGTATGATAAATTCAGTGAATCTTACTTGACCTGCTAGACACTTTTCTCCTTCTTATACAACCTTGGATTTGGGTTAGTTTGCGCCAGAATCTTTTTGGCGAATGATGGTGCATCTTAAGCCACGCCCCTTCAATCAAATCTCACCCCTTTTTCTGAACACTTTTAAAAAAGCGTCTATTGAGGTGCAGACATCTGGTTTAAAAAGAAATGTGCCCAATTTTGGTGCAATTCACAGCACATTCGAGCTGCAGACGCATAAGTACATCTGCCCCACTGTGTCATATCACAAGGGACCTCTTTACTCTTTGACATTTTTCCAAATGTGAACAGTGCTCACATGCGGAAATCAGTTGTTCATTGAATTGCACAGTGTGTCTATCCCATATTTCAAGTTCCTAACTTCTACCAGTGACTAAGATTTCCTATTATTAACTAAGGACCCTTTTACATGGCCATTGATCGGGAAAACGAGTGTTCATATGAACGCTTGGTCCCGATATTTGCCTTGTGTAAACAGTCAACAATCAGCCAATTAACAAGCAAACGCTCGATCATCGGCTGATCTGCTCGTTTATGCGGACAATAAAATGGTGGCCAGTTTGCAACACATCTCCCTATGTAAACAATGGAGATGTCCTGCAGACATGATAGAAATGTATGGGTACGAACGATCGCTTGTCCCCATACATAACCAATCAGTGCTCATTGTAAAAGGACCAAACGAGCGCTGATCGATGAGCTGTCTCGTTGATCGGCGCTCGTTTTCTCAACCCATATTGGTTCATGTAATAAGACCTTTATGTTCAAGGACAAATGATAATTGTTTACAACTACAAAAGTCTAATGTTCTGTAACTTGGCATAAAACAACTCAAAATTAGAATTTTTGGGCACTTATGGGAGGTGTATGTTTCCAGAAGTTCATCATATGTATCCTTAGGAATTCCAATGCTGGCAACAAAACCTAATTAGAAAGTGTAGCGTCCACGGCCGCAGACTGTCGGGATTACTCACCCCCGGCGGCCGCAGCAATGGATCTGTGGGCGCTGGCCCACACGCTCATGCCCGGCCTTAAAGGGCCAACGCGCACACATGAAAATAATCATCAATTAACCCATGATCACCCTGGACTATAATAAGGGCTCTGCCCTTTCACTCATTGCCTGAGTGTTGTGTTTACTTGTGTTAGTCTTGCAAATGGTCCCTTAGTGTTATCCTCTTCCCAGTGTTCCCGTACCTGCTACCTGTATCCTGTATCCCGTGCTATCGTTGTTCCTGTGCCTTAGAAAGTTGGAGTCGTGTTGTGCCATCGGCCACGCCTGCTGTGTTTCACCACGCCTGGTCCCATTTGAGCCTAGCCGTTACTACTGTCTGAAACTTCTACAGGTACCCTTGTGCTTGGATTATATAGACATTGACTTTGTACACTGTTTGTCCAGCTGCTATCCCGCTATGGCGGTACGACCCAGTGGGTCCACATACCCACAGATCGTGACAGAAAGTTCAGGATAATTACTCTTCCATGTCAGCCAGATAGTTATAATATTGATATCTAGAGAAGAAGCTTTACTTCATTGCTAACGGCCCCAAGGAGACCAGTAAACTTTTCTCATAAAATCTGCTTTACCCTGCTGGGACAGAAGAGTCATTATTTAACATGTCGATTGTAGATAAAACGGTAGTGATTGCAATCTGCTGTCTGTTTTGTGTGCAGTATGTATGGGACAAGGGACAAATTGTCCCAATATTTTTCTGACTGGAGCAGCTGCAAGAAGAATTTGACTTTACTACTGAAGGAGAAATGAAAAACGAAACAATTCCAGCTGCTCATGATAAGAAGAGCTGGACAACGCATATTAACAGGAAGCTATAGAGCAATCTTTCCTGTGAAAAGAAGATACAGATTTAGGCTCTGTTCACATTACACTATCGGTATACATCGAAGGAAAACGTTGAGAGTATTCCCCGGTATTTACCTCCGATGTATGTCGTACTTTGGCATACATCGGCCATTGGTCTCAATGTAAAAAATAAATAAATTCCACGCGGTATATTTTTCTAATGTGGTGGCCGACTGTTGAGGAAAACGCAATCTGCTGAACTTTCCTATACAGTAAAAAAAAACGATGAAGATGCATACTACCCCGACGGGGGCCGAAATTAAACTTTTTTGGTCTTCGTCTGCTGAATGCGAGACTAGGGCTTCGTTCGGCCTATGCTTTGAGTGCTTACACAACGCGTATGCCGAACGTGTCCACATAGCGTGATGTGAACTGAACCTAAAGCGTACCTCCGGCTAAAAAGTGTTGGAAGTTTTTTTTAATTCAAAGCTCAGTAGTTTACTAAACAGACTTCTCCTGACTCAGAAGCAGGAAGTGCAAGCCATATTGAAGATCCTGAGATCTCTTTATGTACCCTATCTCTGGGATTGTGATGATAGGACCCCTTAGCTGATGTGCCCCATAGCAGCTGCTATGCCTGCTACACTGGTAGCTATTACTTGCACAAAGTCCATACCCCTGTGAGGGATGTTTTAAGGTGAAGATTCATGACATCCTTTTTTCTAATATCATACCACCCCTTCAGTATGCTGCAGGATGCTAAATAATTAATTGGATCATGTAGTCCAGTGTTTCTCATATCCAGTCCTCAAGGAACCCCAGCAGGTGATGTTTTAAGGGTTACCTATAGAGAAAACTCATGTGCTAGTCACCTGTGCCATGTGAAGAAAATCATCAACTCTTTACCTGTTAAGGTCCCCTGAGGATTGGGTTTGAGAAACATTGATATACAGTTAGGTCCAGAATTATTTGGACAGTGACACAAGTTTTGGCATTTTAGCTGTTTACCAAATCATATTGAATATACAGTTATATAATCAATATGGGCTTAAAGTGCAGACTCCCAGCTTTAATTTGAGGGTATTCAAATCCTAATTTGAGGAAGGGTTTAGGAATTACAGTTCTTTAATATGTAGCTGCCTCTTTTTCAAGGGACCAAAGGTAATTGGACAATTATCTCGAGCTATTTAATGGGCTCCATGGGCTATTCCCTCGTTAATCCATCAATTAAGCAGGTAAAAGGTCTGGAGTTGATTCCAGGTTTGGCATATACATTTGGAAGCTGTTACTTTGAACCCACAACATGAGGTCAAAGAAGCTCTCAATGCAAGTGAAACAGACCATCGTTAGGCTGAAAAAAATGAAGAAATCCATCAGAGCAGAGATCCATCAGAGAGAGAGCACAATTGTTAGGAGGGGCCAAATCAACAGTTTGGTACATTCCTGAAAAGAAAGAGCGCCCTGGTGATCTCGTGAACTCCAAAAGGCCTGGACATCCACATTAGACAACAGTGGTGGATGATCGCAGAATCCAGGGGCGTAACTAGGAAAGACTGGGCCCCATAGCAAACTTTTGGCTGGGGCCCCCCTCCCCTGGGTGTCACACAACCCCCCCTTGTAGATAGTGCCTTTTTTACAGCTCCCCCTGTAGATAACGCCATACAGCCCCCCTGTAGATAACGCCATACAGCCCCCTCTGTAGATAGCGGCATACATCCCCCTGTAGAGAACGCCATACAGCCCCCCTGTAGATAACGCCATACAGCCCCCTGTAGATAACGCCATACAGCCCCCTGTAGATAACGCCATACAGCCCCCCTGTAGATAACGCCATACAGCCCCCTTTGTAGATATCTACAGAGGGGGCTGTATGGCGTTATCTACAGAGGGGACTCTGTATGACGCTCTCTACAGTGGGGGCTGTATGGCGTTATCTACAGGGGGGCTGTATGGCGTTCTCTACAGGGGGATGTATGGCGCTATCTACAGAGGGGGCTGTATGGCGCTCCCTACAGGGGGGGCTGTATGGCGTTATCTACAGAGGGGGCTGTATGGCGTTATCTACAGGGGGCTTTATGGCGTTCTCTACAGGGGGGGCTGTATGGCGTTATCTACAGAGGGGGCTGTATGGCGCTAATGCCATACAGCCCCCCTGTAGGGAACGCTGCACAGCCCCCCCCCATATAGGGAACGCCATACAGGGTCCCCCCTCCCAAAAAAATGTGACCTACAGTGTGTCCTACAAAAGACATGTATCCCCTATCCACAGGATAGGGGATACATGTGTGATCGCTGGCAGCGATAGGGAGAATGGGGGACTGAAAGTCCCCCGAAGTTCTCCATGACTAACCTCTGACTTCCGGCGTCTGCGCAGTTCAATAAAAATGAAAGGAGCGCTGGTCACACATGCGCACAAGCGCGACCGGCGCTCCATTCATTTCTACGGAGCTGCCGACACAGACCCCGGAAGTCCGAGGTTTGTGATGCAGAACTTCAGGGGACTTTCGGTCCCCCGTTCTCCCTATCAATGCCAGCGATCACACATGTATCCCCTATCCTGTGGATAGGGGATACATGTCTTTTGTTTAATGGCAGAGCGGGGAGATACCTCCCTGCTCTGCCATAGTGTTAAGTGGTGTCGCGCTGTAGCAGCCATAGCGGCTGCTAGCGGAGCCTCCGGCCATGGTGGGGGCCCGTGCCGGCGGGCGACATGGGCCCCCTCATGCCGCGGGCCCTGTAGCAGCCGCTACGGCTGCTACGGCGGTAGTTACGCCACTGGCAGAATCCTTTCCATGGTGAAGAAAAACCCCTTCACAACATCTAACCAAGTGAAGAACACTCTCCTGGAAGAGGGTGTATCAGTATCTAAGTCTGCCATAAAGAGAAGACTTCATGAGAGCAAATACAGAGGGTTCACCACAAGGTGCAAACCATTAATCAGCCTCAAAAATAGAAGGGCCAGATAAGACTTTGCCGAACAAAATCCAAAGCCGCCCAGTTCTGGAACAGCATGAAACTAAAGTCAACCTGTACCACAATGATGGGAGGAAGAAAGTATGGAGAAGGCTTGGAATGGCTCATGATCCAAAGCCACCACATCCTCTGTAAAACATGGTGGGAGCAGTGTGATGGCATGGGCATGCATGGCTGCCAAAGGCACTGGGCCACTAGTGTTTATTGATGATGTGACTGAAGACAGAAGCAGCCAGATGAATTCTGAAGTGTTCAGGGATAAAAGATTCAACCAAATGCAGCAAGGCTGATTGGACTTCGCTTCACAGTACAGATGGACAATGACCCAAAACATACTGCGAAAGCAACCCAGGAGTTTTTTTTAAGGCAAAGAAGTGGAATATTCTGCAATGACCAAGTTAATTACAAGGGGGGCAGTGTGGAGCTATTTATAAGGGGGGCAGTGTGGATCTATTTACAAGGGGGGCAGTGTGGAGCTATTTACTAGGGGGACAGTGTGGAGCTATTTATAAGGGTGGCAGTGTGGATCTATTTACAAAGGGGGCAGTGTGTTGCTATTTACAAGGGGGCAGTGTGGAGCTATTTACAAGAGTGGCTTTGTGGTGCTATTTACAAGGGGCGGCAGTGGTGCTATTTACAAGTGGGGGCTGTGTGGAGCTATTTACAAGGGGGGGCATTGTGGGACTATTTACAAAGGGAGGGCTGTGTGGCACTATCTACAAGGGGGATTGTGTGGCGCTATCTAAAAGGTGGTGCTGCGTGTGGCGCTATGTACAGGGGGCACGGTTACTGATGGGGCACTTTTATTGGGTCGAGCACTAAGGGATCATTATTAAAGTCCAGGAGACTGAATTATGAGTTTGTTTAGAGGATGGGGTATAGGTGTGTCAAATTCTGCAGAGACAAGTCGAATAAGTCGTCACAGTGGTCTGGGCCGGATGGAGAAAAAAAGGGAAAGTGAACGACTAATCAGAGAAAACATCATCTAAGTTAGCGGGGGAAAGCTACAGGCGAGGTTGTGATTGGTGAGTCACTCCTAGAACACTGCACATGCAATGATTTTGTAATGTGTCCGTAAAAATTTTGGTGATTTTTAGCTCACTTGGCCATACATTTCTGAAGTGGAGGTTGGCAACCCTGATGGGTTCCAGGCTTCAGGCAATAATTGCCTGCAAAGGATTCTCTACAAAGTATTAAAAAAAAAACCATTTTATTTATGGTAATGTTAATTTCTCCAATTACTTTTGAGCCCCTGAAATGAGGAGTCTGTGTAGAAAAATGGTTGCAATTCCTAAACTTTTCACAGGATATTTTTGTTCAACCCCTTAAATTAAACCTGAAAGTCTACACTTCAACTGCATCTCAATTGTTTCATTTCAAAACCAATGTGGTGGCAGCTGAGCCCAAATCATGAAGATTGTGTCACTGTCCAAATAATTCTGGACCTAATTGTACATGAGAAGAGACTATACATTTATATACAGAGATTAGAAGGTATTTACTACCGTGGATATATGGTTAGAACAGTAAAAAATCAAAGACAGACCAATGAGTACATTCAGATGGTCTATATTCATGAATATTACAAGAAAGCAAAATAATTCCTGTGTAGGCATTAAAGGGGTTGTGTCACAAAACACGTATCCCCTATCCACAGAATTGGGGATACATGAGTGATCGCTGGAACCCGGAGAACGGGGAACCGAAAGTCCCCCATGAGACACTTGGGACTTCCGGGTTTTGTGTCCGACTTGTGTGTCTGGAAGTGCCATAAAAATTAATGGATCGCCGGTCATGCATGCGCGCAAGCCGGACACAATCCGGAAGTCCCAAGCTTCTCATGGGGGACTTTCGGTTCCCTGTTCTCCTTACCACTGGGGGTCCCAGCGGTTGGACCCCCAGCGATCACACATGTATCCCCTATCCTGTGGATAGGGGATACATGGGTTTTGTGGCACAACAGTTACAGCACTTACAACATGTACAACACTTACTTAAGTTTACTTACAGCAGTTATTTTCTGTTCCATGAAGTAGAAAAGGCTATGTAGAAATTTGCAGGGCATTTATTTATTTTTTTTAAACGGTCAGTTAGTGTGATTGATGCAACTTTATAAATAGTTTTTATTAAAAATTTATTTTACGTTTCGAAATACAGCTGCTTTGTATTCTCTATACAGAGCAGCTGTATTGTTCGCTATTACCTGAATCCATCAGTCCCGCAGACCTGACAGGTACAGGGTCAGCGGGTCATAATAACTTAGATGTGACAAACTACAGGTGGATCCTGGATCTATGACTGAACCCACCAGTCCTGGGGACCTGAGACGGAAGCAGGATTTAGCGCTAGATACAGCTGCTCTGTATAGAGAATGCAGAGCAGCTGTATCTTGTCGTGGAAATCCATCGCTCAAAATATATTAGACTGAAATTTATACGAGTCCCAACAGACTCTCAAGGCCAGACTCCATTAGTCAGAATCCTAATTAGAATATTTCACCGATATATATCGAGAGAGGAGAAGAAAACACACAGACACGCTGAAATGTTCAAAATGCTCCTCTGAAGGATTTATTACCAAACTCAAACTGTTAAACTGAAATTCAGAAGGGGTGTCGGCTTGAGGTTAACCAATCAGAGACAATGTAACAGTATTTGTTATTCAGTAAAAAGCATATCATAACGTACATCCCAGATACATCATTATAATTCTTCACACATTATGTTTACAGGTGTCTTATCTCTCTTTTGGACAGAATGTCCTCGTGGAGATGGGGGAGACCTTCCCTCACGCATACTTGCCATCCCCCCATCTCACTCCCTGTCCATCTTCGCATGGGAACCAAGGTCAAAGATAAAACATACGAAATCAACATTGCTTGTATTAAAGGAACAATGACTTTCCTATTCACTACAAAAGAACCAAGATGGGAACTCCAGACAAGATGGCTGCTGCACGAAACTAAATCATTTAAACATTATCATCACTTTCACATATTACATATCTTAGTAATTCGGCACCCTGCTTGATAATTCACAATGTAATTTCATACAGAGAATATAAGCAAATAAACCATCCTTCACAAACCTCCCTTTTTCTCATATTAAATTACAGAAATTATATATTATGATTATGAAACTCAAACAATATATCAATAGGGCCACAACTAATATGATGCCATCACCAATGTCCGGTTAGGGTATGGGGTCCCACCAGTGTATTGACAAGTCATGTACATCATCGTCCTCTTCTTCTCCTGTCTTCTGCACTTGATACTGCTGATGGATTCACTCAGGTCTTTGGTCCTTACTTTGATCTTTGCTGATGTCATCAGGACTTGGTTTGGTCCTTTTCATCTGTCAGACAACGTCTCTTTTAGTTTACGTCACCGGGCTATACACAACACCTCATGCTGTGAGCCTGGTGTGAGATCCCACGTTGGCGGATTAGTGGGGTGTTATTGTGACCCCACAAACCCTCCGCTCAGCTGTCTTCTTACTTGTCTGGGCGGCTGCTTGGAATTGTGACACTGCCGTCAGTTCATGACAAACGCATTGTACTGGCTCCGGCTGCGCCTGCCGCACCTCAGTAATGGAGTTCATCGTATTAAAAATCTTTTAGTTCATGTTTAATGGCACTTGCTGGGGAACCCCAACCCTTGTCAATTGTTACTAATCTGGTGATAACATCTACGTACTATAAAAGTTGTTCTAAGTACATACAATAACAATGTCAGGCCCTTAAACTAAATCAAACAAACAAACACCTTTTATATAAGAAAAAAAACTTCTCTGTTCCAATGGACAGGGCACCTAGAAGATGTGTAATTATTGGGTACATTTCATATGCACTTGGTGTCACGCTTTCCAGCAGGATTTGTACCTTGATCTGAGCTGATTGCCTGGAACATCTCCAGCTCACCAAAATATACACAGATTCCACATGTTTATCTGACAAATGTCACAAACCAATTTTTCTTACTCTAATTTGTATTGCATGGGGAGGCCTCTCAAGGTCTGTTCTCTTTGTGGGAGGCGGGTATGATAAGGTTGGCACCGGTCTGCCAGGACTGTTCTGTAGGCAAATCAAACAGCTCTAACAGAATTTAGCAGCAACAGCTGTAAAGCCTGGGACATACCAATTAGATCTTACCACATCGATCCTTGCAGTCTTGGGGCATATGTGAGGTCATACACCATCAATGCAAAAGCCATCAAGAGTGCCTTGGGTCTTACCGGTTCACGTTCCCTTATCCGTTCACATTCTGTTAGAATCTGGTTCTCACGCCTTCCGCTCCCAGTTGGACTCTTCCTGTGGAGAACAAACTTTTTCATTGTATAAACATTAATTGATCTTAATCAAATAATTAATTTGAAGAAAAACATTAACAAATAACATCTTTACATCAAACGTTCACATTGAGCAATAACTAGAAATGATACACGCAAACTCATTTTTCTTCTCTATATACATATATATATATATATACATGTACATATACACACACACACACAAACACTGCACAGAATTTTCCTTTCACAATAACAACGACAAAAAACAAATAACTAAAAATGTTTTCTAATGGGAATATTCCACTTCTGTACCTTTTATCTGACGCATGACTCTACTAGTCCATTGCTAAGGCTGGTCCAGAACTTTACATAAAACTTAACTTCAATATTTAATATTCCCACAACACTTCTTAAATACAATTGTTAAACAAACTAACTTTGGAATAACATCTGGAGAACTGCTGATATCTTATTGTACAAACATCAGGTCAATACTTGGGAGAACACTATTCCCCTGTCACTACACACAACGTCTGCAGAGGGGAAAATACAGGCCGGGCTTCAGGCCTTCCTGAGAACAGATCTACACACACGAGCACCGCGTCATACACGTCTACCTCGGGTAGTTGTATGTTCTGCAGTCGCTGGGACTGTTAATCTGGCCGGGCTGCACTTTTCACAGGTACCTTTGCTGTTTTACCTATGTCATGCCGTGCGCACATCATGCCGGCTGCTACAAACCTAGTGGTGGCATTATTGTATCCAGGGACAAGCCAATTTACTGACACTTGGCTGCATATACCCTTGTTGTCAGTTCTGTCTTCTCTCGCTCTCTCAATTGGCTTACCCGATGATCCAACAAAGTTCCTACTACCAATGGGCCCATAATTGTGGGCGATGCCAAAAGCGTACCTAGAGTCAGTGTAAATGTCGGCCGTCTTACCTTCTGCCAGGTTACAAGCCTCAGCGAGCACCTCCAGCTCCGCTCCTTGAGATGAACAAGAAGGTGAGAGTGGTTTCTGGGTAATTTACCTGGTGCCTCGTATCCTGTTCTACACATGCTGTATATGATAAAGTATGTCTACATTACAAATTTACATTGGAAACCCATGTCACATATAGATAGAACATTTCAAAAGGGTGGAGTTTTATTGTTCCACATTTATCTGATGATCCAGAACACTTGTAAATCCCACCCACCAGGTCCTGTAAATACCTGATTAATACAAAAACAAACAAAATATGTTACTGAAATCAGGCATAAAATAAACAATATTCACATTTTTTTTTTTTGTTTTGTCTTCTCCCCATCTAAATCTGTAAAGACTCATCTGTGAGTGACGTCACCTCTGCCTCCTGTGTAAATTGGCTGGAGGGGAATCTGGAACCATCTACACAGAAAAACCTCAAAATATAAGTTACTGTCATACACATTTAATCTGGGTTACTCCTTGAAGCTCATACACATTTTGTAGATCTCCTAGAACCAAATTCATTAATTCAAAACAAAATAAAACACAAAACAAAACTACCTGATCAGTCCCTTCACCATTCCCTCCTATTTGGACTCTGCGAAAATAATGTAGCAGGGTTCAAAACTACATATTAACATAATGAGATTAGGCACTCTATCGGGGGGAGCACTAGTTTAGCCCCCTGTAATACACAACAGCCTGGAACAAAAAAAAGATTACTTTCTCCTGACAAAAATACATTTTATCTTTAAAATGACCTGCAACCATTTACCTGTAAAACATCTCACATTTTCAAAAATAACATTTAGGCAGCACCATAGCACGTGCCTCATGTGTGAAAACAACAACAAAAAAACAAAACAAGACAAATGTAATTAGTTATTCAATAACACAGAAAATAATATATCTGGTAATATTAATTACTGCAAACCAATAAGCTGTACATAAGAATAGGGAACAGAGGGGGCACATACATTTTCAAGACCCCATGTCTCACAATATCTGTATTTTAATTCATTTAAATCAACATCAAAACATTCCAACATTAAATCTTATCACATTATAACACATTAATCTGCAGTATAGTTTTTATCTTTTTACAAACAGATCCAGCCGGCTGTAATATTTTTCTCGCTTGGTGTAGTTACAGACGACTGCGCTGCGCGAAAATAAGACACGTTACATAAAAAAAAATGAAAAAAAAAGTAGAACTGATTTTAACCCCATACACAAAACACTAACATTTTTAGACATTACTGCTGTTAAAAATAGGAAACATACAATATAGTTCTGCTTTTATTGTGGCCATTAGTTTCAAACTTCAGACATGTTACATTACACACATCACACAGATGTCTCATCACATCACACATGTTACATTGCACACATCACACATCACACAGATGTCACATCACATTACACATTACACTCCCCCCGTTCTGACCCACGTTAGTCACTGCAATGTACCGGGCTGCTCCGTTTTCTTCACTCTTCCAATGAAAATTTACACCTGTATTTAAATTGTTCTTTCTCACATCATCTTACTTGTAACCACCTGTAATCACCTGCTTTGTCCTTTTAACTTATGCCTTGTCCTGGCCACTCCACTCCCTTTCTCAACTTTCCACAAACCATTGTCTTTATCACATGCAAACATCCTTCTTACGGCTGCCAGCCTCTTCAACAATTTTTTTCAGTGTGTTATTTTGCCTTCACATACTTTATAATTAAAGCCCCAGCTCCTTTTGCTCATTCTAATGTTGGCCGGGACCAGTGCCCCAAAGCATCTTTGTCCAACTTCCTCCTGACCCCATGGTCGGAGAGCAGTAGGGTGATTTCCGGTAAATCCCCCACCTCCAGGCAAACAGGCCACGTTTGCCGACAGATATCTCAGACCAGTCTATCTCCTAGACTGTCTTACCAATACGATATCAAAAGTCGTTCCTCCAGACATTCTAGCAGTAGGATCCTCTGATCCCTCACTGTATTGAACATCAAGAGCAGACAAAATGCTGCCAATCAACAATTACAAGAGCAAATTCTTCAACACAATCGACATTCATGAACCTCCATTGATTCAAGCAGGAGTTGGTAACACTTCACTTATGCAGAACACTTGCTGCCGGGGGGTGTCTTTCAGTTCATAGAGCCCATGATGTAACATATATCCCAAACTCTTTCCTCTAGCACTTTGCAATGGTTTCACATGCAAATTATATTTGGTAACATATATATATTATCCTCCCCGCTCAGCCGTTCACTCTATGGGTTGTAGTTTAGGGGGCTGTTATGTATGTTGGTGATAATTTCTTTACGGACTATGGGTCTGATCCAATACCAATGTTCTTCACTGTAATTACTACTACGACACAGGTGGCACCTGGGATAAGTGTCAGGGTCATTCAATGAATACAGGATGTTATATTACAACGGTATTCAATCCAGCGGTCTGATGTTATACTACTACAGACTTAATTACTTGGATGTTATTTTACATCAAAGAGTATATGCCGGATTATCACATGTGCTAGAAATCAGTCTGTACTGATTCCCACCTTATGCCAGTCTGGCAATGCATACAACTGGTTTATGGACCCTTACACACAATATCACTGTTTGGCAATGAGCCAGGAAAATATAAATGATTTTCTAATACAGTATTCAAAGTTTTCCCTGTTGCACTGGGTAATGGTATTGAGTGCAAATTCAATATAGACACAATTGCTTCTCCTTGCACTAGATTCTACATTATCAGGACTTAACCATTGAAGCCCCTGTGGTACTACAGGATATTACTCATAACTATCCAACTTTCTATGGGTCTGAGCCAATACCAGTCAGTACCTCCCAACTACAATCCCAGACAAACGGGTAACAGAACAACTATTAATCCTCAACAATTTTACACAACTAAATAACAAATAACGCTACAACAAAGCAGCAAGCAGAAGTTTTGTTTTTTCCTCACAGACCAAACTCTTTGCATTTCAAATACTTCACATGTGAGTTACGACTTCTCTCTGCCATGCGCTACGTCACTGCATTCCAAAGGCAGAAGTCTTGCACTTCTCACAATTTTTCCTGGTTAACTATGTAATTGCTGGCAAAAATTCTCTCATGTCTTTCATATCAACAGTTTAAGATCACGTACACACCTGCAATCCCTCATCACACAAAAAGCTTCAACATACCTTTTTGGATCCATCTTTCAACCCACTGACTAAGGAGTCTCGTCCATAGAAGTGACGTTCTGACAGCTGGATTCCAAGGCTTACGCAATACATGTGTGAATGGTGTAAGAATAAGCTCCTTACCTACCGCGGTTTTTTGTAATTCACAGATGCAAAGCCAGACCTCTCCAGTGACAGCTTATCAGACGTGCAATCTTCCTGGGTTTTATCGGCACCATTACTGTCGTGGAAATCCATCGCTCAAAATATATTAGACTGAAATTTATACGAGTCCCAACAGACTCTCAAGGCCAGACTCCATTAGTCAGAATCCTAATTAGGATATTTCACCGATATATATCGAGAGAGGAGAAGAAAACACACAGACACGCTGAAATGTTCAAAATGCTCCTCTGAAGGATTTATTACCAAACTCAAACTGTTAAACTGAAATTCAGAAGGGGTGTCGGCTTGAGGTTAACCAATCAGAGACAATGTAACAGTATTTGTTATTCAGTAAAAAGCATATCATAACGTACATCCCAGATACATCATTATAATTCTTCACACATTATGTTTACAGGTGTCTTATCTCTCTTTTGGACAAAATAGACGAGGAGACAGCACTTCCAAAATATGTCAGCTTTTTAATCACCCGTGCGACGTTTCAGTCCAGCAGGACTTTTCTCAAGCATGAGAAAAGTCCTGCTGGACTGAAACGTCGCACGGGTGATTAAAAAGCTGACATATTTTGGAAGTGCTGTCTCCTCGTCTATTTTGTCTATCTGATATTGGGGACCACGGATCCGGTCCTATTGAGGCGTGCACCCACTTGTGGTCCAGTGCTGTGGTAATTTTCTGCTTTGGATTTATCTCTCTTTTGGACAGAATGTCCTCGTGGAGATGGGGGAGACCTTCCCTCACGCATACTTGCCATCCCCCCATCTCACTCCCTGTCCATCTTCGCATGGGAACCAAGGTCAAAGATAAAACATACGAAATCAACATTACTTGTATTAAAGGAACAATGACTTTCCTATTCACTACAAAAGAACCAAGATGGGAACTCCAGACAAGATGGCTGCTGCACGAAACTAAATCATTTAAACATTATCATCACTTTCACATATTACATATCTTAGTAATTCGGCACCCTGCTTGATAATTCACAATGTAATTTCATACAGAGAATATAAGCAAATAAACCATCCTTCACAATCTCAAAAAGTAAAACAAATTTGTAATAAAAACTATTTATAAAGTTACACCAAACACACTTACTAGCTTTTAAAACTTCAAGGAACATAAAATAACCGCTGTAAGTTAACATAATATCCTTGTCCCAAAGCACAGTGGCAGTCATGTATATTTTTGTTGGACAATTTCAGATATCTGTGGCAAGAAAGTACATGGCATATCTAAAACTGGGGCAAAGCATAAAGAGGAGAATATCCTTGCAAAAATTTTCTTAAATTGTACCTATTTTAGACAATTTTTCAGTAATAATTTAGATAAAGATGCCATAAATTGCTAAGCTATAAAAGGGGTGGTCTCATGAAGAATAAAAACCCCTGTCTTTATAGGAGGTTCCCTGCTCAGAACTCCCATCTATGAGCCAGAATAGAGAGCCGCTCTGAAGGTGTCCATCTACAGAAGACAAAGCTCAGCCCAACCGTCCAATTTCGGTTTGATCGGCTGACGATCTAATGTGTATGGTGACCATCCGACTCTCCTGTCGGGAATGGAGGATCATGCATATTGGATTTTACCATGCCTGATCCTTTCATCCTGAGGGAGACAAGACACTGCTCGACACCTCTTATTTCGCTCTCCCCATTGACATAAACATGCACGCTTGGTCAAGCTGAGTGTGCATGCTTATGGGGCTGTTGAAGAAAATAGCTGTCAGGCCAGCCAACCGTTATTTAATGTGTAAGGCGACCTTAAGAGCAGCTCCTGATCTGGTGGACTCAAGCTTTCTATGTACTACATGGACTTCCATTCATCTGAATGGTCACCATGTAATACTATATTGTCTAGCCAGAGAAGATTTCCCGCTGCAAAATCCACATCTGCATTATGAAAGGGTTGTCTCTGATGAGTACTAATACACCAATTGATGATCACCCAAACTCCTCATTGGGGGGAGGGGGGGCAAAAATAAGAACATGCTATGTGATACAACACATCCTTCTACACTAATAGAAGAAAAAAGAAAGTCGGATTGACCCCCTGGCGCTGCTCAGTTTCTGGGCACCGCCATGGGGTCAATCCGACTTCCTTTTTTCCTCTATTTGTATATCTACTCCTGGAAGCAAGTCACCCAGATCGGAATCCAGGCTGCAGTCCTATTATCGAGGAAAGGTTCTTTGGATGTTGCGCTCCCAGCATAACTAAATCAGGTCAACAAAATTGATCACGCCTCACCATTTCTCTTTTAAAATTGGATGATGTGCTATGTGCGCCTTATGTATTTAATTATTTTTTTTTTATATCTTGCAAATCGTTCTAGGATGATTGGTCAAACATATGAGGAAATTGAAAATCCGTCACTGAAAAATCTTGTCTAGATCAGGGGTGGTCCTCTCAAAGAGGTGGTCTTTTGAAATAAATTATATGTCAATAAATACTCCACCTGGTGAATTTCCAGCCTTGAACACCATTTAAAAAATAAAATCTAAATAGGATAAAAATTCTGCGCTGATTAATTTCTTAATATATCATTATAGCTCTCTCTTTTTGCTACAGAGCTTCAAATCCTCTGCATGGATATACTGTAGATTCAAACCATAGCATGCTGGCTAGTGAAGACACCACTAGGGGGAG
This sequence comes from Rhinoderma darwinii, assembly GCF_050947455.1. Lineage (NCBI taxonomy): Eukaryota > Metazoa > Chordata > Amphibia > Anura > Rhinodermatidae > Rhinoderma > Rhinoderma darwinii. The sequence continues at coordinate 30,503,963 of NC_134697.1, read as the reverse complement.
TTTAGGAGCCTACTGCATACAATTTATTACTGAGTTTAATGTATGAACATCAATAGAAAAAAACGTAAAAAGACGGCTACATCAATCAACCAGTCACTGTATATGGAGAATGTCATATGTTGCTCGACACCCAACTAGTAATAACAATATAGAGAATACAAGAACGTATGTTGGGCATGCTACTTTAATGAGAAAACTGCAAAAACTGCATTAATGATATTGGATATTCTATATCAAGATAAAATATATCATCACTGCCATAGATCTAGTCACAAAATTCTTAATATACTGGAACTCTATTTAGCAAAATGGCATATTTCTCCTGAGCCATAAGAGTATGGCACCCCATTAAGCCAAAAGAGTCACTGAATGTCCATATGAGCATAACATACCAGGGAAACTGTAATAATACTATAGATGCTTTCCGTACAATGACGTGCAGTGAGAGCACTATGCAGACAAATAGTCACGGTAGACAATTGCCAGTCCTTTAGAGAAGTTCTTTGAATATCAGCAGCAGATAAAGTTTGTCCGAGTGTTTAGCCTGGCATCTCTCCATGTGGGTGTCCTTAGTGCGCATGATTCCCCTTAAGGAAGTCAGGTTAGGACGAAACGCGTCAGTGGCATAAGATGCAACCACCACATGGAGAGAAACTGGGCTAAATGCTCAGATGATATTTATAAATTTTGCAATATGCGCTATATGTACATCGATTTATTTATCAATTATATGCTTACTGGTCAGTAGTATTGTACACTATAATGTAGTGCAGTAGAACAGCGAATGCACTTTGTAATTTTGACATTATTTCTTTTTATTATGAATTTGAAAATAAAATAATGTATTTTTATACTCATTTATTCCAGTAGAACTGCTTTCCTGTATACCCAACATATGTTCTTGTTTTGTCTTAATGTATGAACAGTATGCAGTAAGCTCCTAAGCTCCCCCTAGTGGTGGCTGCAAATAGCCAGCATGTTATCTTTTAAATTCAGGTCACTGTAGGAGATTTGGAGCTCTGTAGCAGAAAAACATAGCTTCGACTGCTATAAAGATATATTCAAATATTTATCAGCACCAAATTTTGGAACTAAAAAAGAAGATGATGATAAAAGGTGGACATTCACTTTAAGAGGTCTAACTTGAACAACTACTTTCCATATGCCCTATTAGAGCATACGAAGATAACATTAAGGGTATGTGCACACGAGAAGTGGCTTTTACGTCTGAAAAGACAGTGTAATGGCAGGAAGGAGGTGAAGGGAAAGTGAGCCCTAATCTACCCACCGCCCTGTCCCTGCCTACTTGCAACGACCCGCCCTAGGCGACGAGGTACAACTGGGCGGCGGTCCCTACGCTGGCTAAGTGCACAGGAAGACAAACAGGGAACACGCAAGGGAAGGGGCAGTAGCCATGGAACGCCACGAGGAAACGGGGCGGCGAACGAACAGTCAGGACCAGGACGAAGTGAGTACACCCGAGCGGGCACGGAGACAGAAGCAAGCCAGGGGCAAAGCAAAGCAGGTCAAGCAGAACTGCAGCAAGGCAGAAGCACGGCAGAAGCAGGCTGGAGCAAGCAGCAGTGGGGCCAGGAATCCAAAAGAATTACAAGCACTGAGGGAGAGCACAGGGCAGGTAATAAAGGGCAGGGGGCGGAGCTAACTCCGACAGACCAGGCCGCGATAGGCTCTCCCACTCCTGAGCCTGCCACCCTGGTTGGTGGGAGATGGTGTCAGTCGAACAGGTCTGGCCTCAGGTGTGGATTGATTAATCCCAGGAGTATAGCTAGATGAAGTACCTGGCAGATCCCTAACAGTACTCCCCCTTTTATGAGGGGCCACCGGACCCTTACTAACGGGACCCGGTTTAGTGGGGAAGAGGAGGTGGAACCTCCTGATCAATACCCCAGCGTGAACATCACGGGCAGGTACCCAAGTCCTCTCCTCCGGCCCGTATCCTCTCCAATGGACCAGGTACTGGAGGGAGCCCTGGACCATCCTACTGTCCATAATCTTGGCCACCTCGAATTCCACCCCCTCAGGGGTGAGAACGGGAGCAGGAGGTTTCCTCGAGGGGGACCAGGACGGGGAGCAGCGTTTAAGGAGGGAGGCATGGAAGACGTCATGTATGCGAAAGGATGGGGGGAGCTCCAGACGGAAGGATACAGGGTTGAGGACTTCAATGATCTTATAAGGTCCAATAAATCGGGGAGCAAACTTCCTGGACGGGACCTTAAGGCGCAAGTTCCTGGACGACAACCAGACCAAATCCCCGACGACAAACCGGGGGTTAGCAGAACGTCTACTATCCGCCTGAATCTTTTGTGCGCTCTGGGACGCCTCTAGGTTCTTCTGAACCTGGGCCCAGACAGTGCACAGTTCCCGATGAACCTCCTCTACCTCAGGATTATTGGAACAACCAGGGGAGACGGAGGAGAACCTTGGGTTAAACCCGAAATTACAGAAAAACGGGGAGACCCCTGACGAGTTACTGACCCGGTTATTCAGGGAAAATTCAGCAAGGGGAAGGAATGAGACCCAATCGAATTGACAGTCAAAGATGAAACACCTTAAATATTGTTCCAGGGATTGGTTGGTCCTTTCCGTTTGGCCATTAGTTTCGGGATGGAAGGCGGAGGAGAAGGACAGATCAATCTCCAACTTTTTACAAAAAGCTCTCCAAAATAAGGAAACAAATTGTACCCCTCTGTCAGAAACGATATTGACTGGGGCCCCATGGAGACGCAGGATGTGTTTCACAAACAAAGAAGCTAACGTCTTGGCGTTAGGTAGCTTCTTAAGGGGCACAAAGTGGCACATCTTGCTGAAGCGGTCGACTACCACCCACACCACCGACTTGCCCTGAGATGGAGGTAAATCGGTGATAAAATCCATGGAGATATGGGTCCAAGGTCTCTGGGGAATGGGCAAGGAACGTAGTAGGCCCGCAGGTCGGGACCTAGGGGTTTTGGACCTAGCGCAAACCTCACAAGCGGCGACGTAAGCCCTAACATCTTTAGGCAACCCAGGCCACCAATAGTTTCTGGTAATGAGGTGTTTAGTGCCCAAGATGCCAGGATGACCAGATAGAGCGGAGTCATGGTTTTCCCTGAGTACCCTCAGCCGGTATTGCAGGGGAACAAACAGTTTGTCCCCAGGGACGTTCCCGGGAGCTGCACCCTGATCAGCCGCGATATCAGAAGCTAAATCAGAATCCGTGGCAGAGACGATTATACCAGGGGGTAAAATACAAGCAGGATCCTTCTCGGAAGGAGGATTGGCCATGAAACTACGTGACAGAGCGTCAGCCTTAATATTCTTGGACCCAGCCCTATAGGTAACCAAGAAATTAAATCTGGTAAAGAATAGTGCCCACCGAGCTTGTCTAGGATTAAGCCTCCGGGCCGATTCTAGGAAAACCAGATTCTTGTGATCCGTAAGGACCGTTACCTGGTGTCTGGCCCCCTCCAGGAAGTGCCGCCACTCCTCAAAAGCCCATTTAATGGCTAGAAGTTCGCGGTTGCCAATATCATAGTTACTCTCCGTGGGCGAAAACTTCCTAGAGAAGTAAGCACAGGGGCGGAGATGGGTGAGGGAGCTGGTACCCTGGGACAAGACGGCCCCCACTCCCACCTCGGAAGCGTCAACCTCCACAATAAATGGCTCCTCTTGGTTGGGCTGAATCAGCACGGGGGCCGAGATAAAGCACTTCTTGAGAGTCTCAAAGGCCTGGACGGCCTCAGGGGGCCAATGGAGGACATCGGCACCCTTGCGGGTAAGGTCCGTAAGAGGCTTAGCGACGACCGAGAAGTTGGCAATAAATCTCCTGTAATAGTTGGCGAACCCTAAAAAACACTGTAACGCCTTAAGGGAGGCAGGTTGGACCCATTCCGCCACAGCTTGAACCTTGGCAGGGTCCATGCGGAATTCATGAGGAGTGAGGATTTGCCCTAAAAATGGTATCTCCTGTACCCCAAAGACACATTTTTCAGTCTTAGCAAACAGATTATTCTCCCGAAGGACCTGGAGCACCTTCCTGACATGCTCCACGTGGGAGGACCAGTCCTTGGAAAACACCAGTATGTCATCAAGGTACACAACAAGAAAATTACCCAGGTACTCTCTCAGGATTTCATTAATAAAATTCTGGAAGACAGCAGGGGCATTACACAACCCAAAGGGCATGACCAGGTATTCGAAATGACCCTCGGGTGTGTTGAACACAGTTTTCCACTCATCCCCCTCTTTGATGCGGATAAGGTTATATGCCCTCCGTAGATCGAACTTAGAAAACCATTGGGCTCCCTGAACCTGATTAAAAAGATCCGGAATCAAAGGAAGTGGGTACTGGTTCCTTACGGTGACCTTATTCAGGTTACGATAATCAATGCACGGCCTAAGACCACCATCCTTCTTCCCCACGAAGAAGAAGCCAGCACCTACAGGAGAAGTCGAGGGGCGAATGAAACCCTTGGCCAGGCATTCTTGGATATACACCCTCATCGCTTCACGTTCAGGACATGAAAGATTAAATATCCTACCCTTAGGAAGCTTGGCACCAGGCACCAAATCGATAGCGCAATCGTAATCTCTATGGGGGGGCAACACCTCGGAGGCCTCCTTAGAAAACACATCGGCGAAGTCCTGAACAAACTCAGGAAGCGTGTTTACCTCCTCCCGGGAAGAAATAGATTTAACAGAAAGACATGACATAAGACATTCATTACCCCATTTGGTGAGATCCCCAGTATTCCAATCAAACGTGGGATTATGCAACTGCAACCAGGGAAGGCCTAAAACCAGATCAGACGATAATCCCTGCATCACCAGTACAGAGCACTGCTCCAAATGCATGGAGCCAACCAGGAGTTCAAAAACAGGAGTATGCTGAGTAAAATAACCATTATCAAGGGGGGTTGAGTCGATTCCTACTACAGGGATAGGATAAGGTAAATCAATACAAGGCATCTTTAGAGACATAGCAAATTCCACAGACATGATATTAGCAGATGAGCCAGAATCCACGAAAGCACTGCCCGTGGCAGACCGGCCAGCAAACGAGACCTGAAAGGGAAGCAAAATTTTATTGCGTTTCACATTAACGGGAAATACCTGTGCGCCCAAGTGACCTCCCCGATGATCACTTAGGCGCGGAAGTTTTCCGGCTTCTTATTCTTGCGCCTGGGACAGGTGTTCAGTAGATGCTTGTCGTCCCCACAGTAGAAGCAGAGACCATTCATTCTGCGAAACTCCCTACGTTGTCGAGGGGACATGGAGGCCCCGAGTTGCATAGGTACCTCCGAGTCCTCCGTGGAGGGGCGAGGAGACGGGACCTCGGGGGGGATCGCAGAAAAGTCAGAGGGGAGCACACTGAAGCGTTCTAGCTGACGTTCCCTGAGACGTCGGTCAAGTCGTACTGCTAGGGCCATAACCTGGTCAAGGGAGTCAGGCGAGGGGTAGCTAACCAGCAGATCCTTCAGGGCGTCAGATAATCCTAACCTAAACTGGCACCTTAGGGCCGGATCGTTCCACTGAGAAGCTACGCACCACTTCCTAAAATCAGAACAGTATTCCTCAACCGGTCTCCTACCCTGACGTAAGGTCACCAGCTGACTCTCGGCTAAAGCAGTCCTGTCAGTCTCGTCGTAAATGAGTCCGAGGGCAGAGAAAAAACGATCAACAGAGGAAAGTTCAGGGGCGTCAGGAGCCAAGGAGAAGGCCCACTCTTGGGGCCCTTCCTGGAGTCGGGATATGATGATACCCACCCGCTGGTTCTCGGAACCTGAGGAGTGGGGCTTTAGGCGGAAATACAGTCTGCAACTCTCCCGGAAGGAGAGAAACGTCTTACGGTCCCCTGAAAACCGGTCAGGTAACTTGAGGTCGGGTTCTAGAGGTGAGGTGAGGGGTACTACTAAAGCAGCGTCACCCTGATTGACCCTTTGGGCCAGGGCCTGGACCTGTAGGGAGAGGCCCTGCATCTGCTGGGTCAGGGTCTCAAGGGGGTCCATGATAGCGTCAGCGTAGGAGAAATGGTAGACTAGGTAAGGGCTTGTAATTATGTAATGGCAGGAAGGAGGTGAAGGGAAAGTGAGCCCTAATCTACCCACCGCCCTGTCCCTGCCTACTTGCAACGACCCGCCCTAGGCGACGAGGCACAACTGGGCGGCGGTCCCTACGCTGGCTAAGTGCACAGGAAGACAAACAGGGAACACGCAAGGGAACGGGCAGTAGCCACGGAACGCCACGAGGAAACGGGGTGGCGAACGAACAGTCAGGACCAGGACGAAGTGAGTACACCCGAGCGGGCACGGAGACAGAAGCAAGCCAGGGGCAAAGCAAAGCAGGTCAAGCAGAACTGCAGCAAGGCAGAAGCACGGCAGAAGCAGGCTGGAGCAAGCAGCAGTGGGGCCAGGAATCCAAAAGAATTACAAGCACTGAGGGAGAGCACAGGGCAGGTAATAAAGGGCAGGGGGCGGAGCTAACTCCGACAGACCAGGCCGCGATAGGCTCTCCCACTCCTGAGCCTGCCACCCTGGTTGGTGGGAGATGGTGTCAGTCGAACAGGTCTGGCCTCAGGTGTGGATTGATTAATCCCAGGAGTATAGCTAGATGAAGTACCTGGCAGATCCCTAACAGACAGACTGTTTTCAGGAGAAAACAGCTGCGTCGTTTCAGACGTAAAAGCTCCTCCTCGCATTATGCGAGGCGTCTTTGATGGCCGATCATTTGAGCTGTTCTTCATTGAATTCAATGACGAACGGCTCAAATTACGTTTCAAAGAAGTGTCCTGCACTTCTTTGACGAGGCAGTCATTAAATTACTGGTTGTCGGCACAGTACGTCGGCAAACCCATTCAAATGAATGGGCAGATGTTTGCCGACGTATTGTAGCCGTATTTTCAGGTTTAAATCGAGGCATAATACGCCTCGTTTACGCCTGAAAATAGGTAGTGTGAACCCAGCCTAAGGCTTTCCAGATTGGGACCACCTACTAATACATTGGGAGTGTTTCTCAATCTGAAGGTCCAAATACATCTCTGTATTACACAGATGGCCCATTGTTTGCAATGGAAGGTGTGATGCTAGATATACCATAGCAGTGGCAGCAATCAGCCAATAAACCGGTAATAAATATCTAGTTAAGCTAACATTTCTTACTATATATATATATATATATATATATATATATATATATATATATATATATATATATATATATATATATTCATAATGTTTTTTCATTGTTGTAAACATTTTTGATCATCGTGCATGTCGTTTTTTGTCTCCCCAAAAGTCAGGCACAATCTGGTTTCAGAGATCAAAGCTAAACAGAATGAAATAAGTAGAATGAATGGAAGAAGAAAAGCTATACCCAGCTGAAGCTCCAGCAATAAAACAAAATGTCCCCCCAAAAAATAGTGAATAAGAAGGCCCTATTAATGCTATGGCCGAGCATTTAACATTGATTTCGGTGATAAATGCCTCTACAGAACACTAGGTCCATTGCTATAGAAACCTTATTGTTCTTAACAAAGAGTTCTGCCTATGTATCAAGACCACCCACATTACTATGCAGATTCTCAACGAAATTCATTCCTAATATGCGAAATTCAAGATGTTGGTCTGATGGGTGGAAACATACATGAGTTACAAAACAATCCTTAAATGGGTTCTATACTTTAATGAAAGTCTGCCATTACTAATCTGCACCAATGCCAATTGTGCCTCTCCATTCCGATCGTGGGGCTTGTAGATGGGGCAGCGGTGAAGATGTAGTTCAGTCTGAAGTGCATGACTCATCCAGGTAGTGGTCTCCAATGTGCAGGGGTGCCTACTATATAACATAGGTGCATAGGACAGCAATTCCTGTAAATGCACAGGGTGCATATTAAAGTACTGAACCCCTTTAAACAAAAGCTCTGGCGGAAAGACGATATTGCACCCATAGTCACACCCTTGAGCCTTCTGTGTGTACTTAGTACACAAGGGACTCTACACAGAAATACGAACACCCACATGCACCCTGGAAGCAATTAAAACGCCTATTCTTTTCATTAGGGAACAGCCTTAAAATTACAGTAAAACATACTATATGCATGATGTCTAGGCAGATCTCTGTAGAAGTAATCACTAGAAATACCATATAAAAATAGATTTTTATTAAATGTTGAAAAAAGTCAGCGTATCATACTCTAAAATAAATACATGCTAAAAAAAGTCTGTTATGTATATTATCTAATTTGTATTTTTAGCATTTTGTGAGTAACAAGTCTTGTTATTAATAAAAATGTATTATAATAATTGTTACAAATTATAATTTACTGTGCCACTTTTTTTTTCGCCCTTGAAGATAAGTAAATAATATCATTATCACACATCATGGCATAAGTGAATTGTTAGAAAACATTCTGCCAGTAAGAATGAAGTTGGCAGGATTCCCAGACGGTTTCTATAACAACAAGGCTCAGAGTCTAAATGTAAACACCCGGCGCCAAAAAAAAAAAAAATCAATCGCAGGCAAATATGCGAGTCACATAACCTGGGCAACAGCTGGCCTCTTCTGACGAGTCACTATGTAAACTCGTGCTGGATCTATGCCTTCCCTTCTGGGACATCATTGCCCTATATGACATAGGGTTGACTCTATTCACTAACTGAATGAATAATTAAGCAGATGGATCTGGCTTATTATTTTCCTAACTCGGGAAAAGCACCAAAAATAATAAATCACATCGTATACCAATAATAAGCATAATAATAATTGTACATGAAAAGTAATGTACATGATTTAAATTGGCAAAATAAAAAAAATAAAAAATTATATATATATTATAATTTTTTTTAGAATGTGCAGGTTTTTTTATTTAATTTTTTCTACTGTTTATTTATTTATTTTAATCAATATTACCGTGCAGAATAAGGTCCCATTATGTTATCTTGTATCGGAATGTAAAATTAGATTATTACCCATGCCTGTGTGACCCATGTTCAATTTGTAATTAGCTAAATGTTTTTATAAACACCTTAAGAGGGTGTTCACACAGAGTATTTTGTCGCTGTTTTTGATGCGGAAACCGCGTCGGAAACAGCACCAAAAAACGCCCAAAATCGCCTTCCATTGATTGCAACGGGAGGCGGAGGCGGTTTTTTCCTGCGAGCGGTATTTAGCGGGAAAAAGAAGCGACGTGTCCTATCTTCGGCCATTTCCGTCTCTGACCTCCCATTGACATCAATAGGAGGCAGAGAAAGGGTTTTTCGCTGCGTTTTTTGCCCACAGCGCTCAATGGCTGCGGCTGAAAAACGCTGCAAACAGCGCGCAAGCAGGTCAAATTCTGCCTCAAAATTCCAGAAGGAATTTGGAGGCAGATTTTTCCGCCTGCAAAAAAACTCTGTGTGAACAGGGCCTAATAGTTATTGATATTTGTATATAAAGGTATGGGAGTGCAGCAGTCTCAGAGGCCTTCATGACGAAGAGGTCAAAGTTCAAACCATAGAGCCATCTGAATTTCCCACATGTCACACATCCCTAGTGTCTGAGGATCTGCAATATTATTTGTAACCTGCCTTGTACTATGACATGGCATGATGTACTAGATGTTGTATTCAGTGCTATATTTGATATAAGGACTTATATAATGATAAATACTCATAATAATAATAATAATAATAATAATAATAATAATAATAATAATAGTATTATAATGAAAAACATCTAATATAACCTGTATTATAATCAACTATTTCAATTATAAAGCAAATATTAATAAAATATATTTTTGTTTAATGTGTCTTTGCTATGATATGTACTAATGTGCTTCTTCTCCAAATGTACAATTTATGGATAAAACATGTACGTTTGACATTTTTTAAATCCTTTTGAAAAAATTTCAATAGAAACTAATGGAAAGAAAATACAAATATATATTAGTCCTTCTCAATGAAAAAGAATATCATCCAAAAGTAAATGTCAGTAATTCAATTCAAAAAGTGAAACTCATATATTCTATAGATTCATTACACACAGAGTGATCTATTTCCAGCATTTTTTTCTTTTAATGTTGATGATTATGGTAACAGTTAATGAAAACCCCAAATTTAGTCTCTCAGAAAATTTGAATATTCTATAAGCCCAATTTCAAAAATGATTTTTAATACCGATTTGTTGGCCTACTGAAAAACATGTCCAGTATATGCCCTCATTACTCGGTCGGGGCTCCTTTTGCATGAATTACTGCATCAATGCGGTGTGGCATGGAGGCGATCAGCCTGTGGCACTGCTGAGGTGTTATCAATGTGGCGTGGCATGGAGGCGATCAGCCTGTGGCACTGCTGAGGTGTTATCAGTGCGGCATGGCATGGAGGTGATCAGCCTGTGGCACTGCCTAGGTGTTATCAATCCGGCATGGCATGGAGGTGATCAGCTTGTGGCACTGCAGAGGTGTTATCAATGCGGCGTGGCATGGAGGTGATCAGCCTGTGGTACTGCCTAGGTGTTATCAGTGCGGCGTGGGATGGAGGTGATCAGCCTGTGGCACTGCTGAGGTGTTATCAATGCGGCGTGGCATGGAGGTGACCAGCCTGTGGCACTGCTGAGGTGTTATCAAGGCGGCGTGGCATGGAGGTGATCAGCCTGTGGCACTGCTGAGGTGTTATTGAAGCCCAGGTTGCTTTGATAGCGGCCTTCAGCTTGTCTGCATTGTTGGGTCTGGTGTCTCTCATCTTCCTCTTGACAATACCCTATAAATTCTCTATGGGGTTTAGGTCAGGCGAGTTTGCTGGCCATCAAGCGCAGTGATACTGTGGTTATTACACCGGATATTGCTACATTTGGCAGTGTGGGCAGGTGCCAAGTCCTGCTGGAAAATTCAATCAGCATCTCCATAAAGCTTGTCAGCAGAGGGAAGCATGAAGTGCTCGGAAATGTCCTGCTAGACGCTGCGCTGACTCTGGACTTGATATAACACAGTGGATCAACACCAGCAGATGACATGGCCCCCAAACTATCACTGACTGTGGAAACTTCACACTAGACCGCAAGCAACTTGGATTGATGCCTCTCCACTCTGGTACCGAGATTTGCAAATTAAATGCAAAATTTACTTTCATCTGAAAACAGGACTTTGGACCACTTCTGTTGCGCTTGACGGAACCAATAGCGCAGTCGACTGCGCTATTGATTCCGTCAAAACGATGGAACCCTGTCACAACGGTGACAGACGGAAACCATTAGCTAGATTTCCGTCACCATTGAGTTCAATGGTAAGGGAAGCGGACGCTTAGGTTTCCATTTGCCTTTCTGCTGAGGGGTTAACCTGACGGAAACCTCCGACGGAACCCCTCAGCGTAAAGCGAGGGTGATGTGAACACAGCCAAAGAAATGGAATAAGAGCATTGTATATTGCTACATTGTAATGTCACCACTAGGAGCACTGTTTCCCTGGTATTTTTTAAGTGGAAGATAAAGAGGCTCTGTCACCAGATTTTGCAACCCCTATCTGCTATTGCAGCAGATAGGCGCTGCAATGTAGATTACAGTAACGTTTTTATTTTTAAAAAACGAGCATTTTTGGCCAAGTTATGACCATTTTTGTAGTTATGCAAATGAGGCTTGCAAAAGTCCAAGTGGGTGTGTTTAAAAGTAAAAGTCCAAGTGGGCGTGTATTATGTGCGTACATCGGGGCGTTTTTAATACTTTTACTAGCTGGGCGCTGTGAAGAGAAGTAACATCCTCTTCTCTTCAGAACGCCCAGCTTGTGACAGTGCAGATCTGTGACGTCACTCACAGGTCCTGCATCGTGACGGCCACATCGGCAGCAGAGGCTACAGTTGATTCTACAGCAGCATCAGCGTTTGCAGGTAAGATCGACTTACCTGCAAACGCTGATGCTGCTGCAGAATCAACTGTAGCCTCTGGTGCCGATGTGGCCGTCACGATGCAGGACCTGTGAGTGACGTCACAGATCTGCACTGTCAGAAGCTGGGCGTTCTGAAGAGAAGAGGATGTTACTTCTCATCAGAGCGCCCAGCTAGTGAAAGTATTAAAAACGCCCCGATGTACGCACATAATACACGCCCACTTGGACTTTTACTTTTAAACACACCCACTTGGACTTTTGCAAGCCTCATTTGCATAACTACAAAAATGGTCATAACTTGGCCAAAAATGCTCGTTTTTTTAAAATAAAAACGTTACTGTAATCTACATTGCAGCGCCTATCTGCTGCAATAGCAGATAGGGGTTGCAAAATCTGGTGACAGAGCCTCTTAAGATTACTGAATCTTGGTCCATCTTATCACTAGTACTAACTTCACTGACGATTGAGATGCAGAATGAGAAGATTCTTAATCTCATCCTATGATGCTGTAATTTTGGTTAAATCGACTGCGCTATTGATTCCATCAAAAACAACGGAACCCTGTCACAACAGTGACAAACGGAAACCATTAGCAAAGTTTCTAGAGTTTGGGATCAATGGTGACGCAAATGGAAGCTAAGGTTTCCGTTTGCTTTTCCGTTGAGGGGTTCCCCCGACAGAAATCTCTGACGGAACCCCTCAATGGAAAGTGAAGTGACGCTGATGTGAACAGGCCCTTAGTAAAGCTGTGGCAGTTTGGTGTTACATCCGGAATATGGACTGTTAAAAATGGGTACAATATGCCCCTTTGAATATTATTGTTATTATAAGAATATATGCTTATAATGACTGGGGATGCATAGCAGCCTAAGTGATGTATACATGTATTAATAAAGCATGGAAGGCTATGTTCACTTTAGCAACTTATGAAATAATCTTGATTAAAAACACTTCACTGTTTTGTGTATACATCTCCCATGCATACCTATATGTCTCCATGGTTACAGACTACAAACAAACCCTGTGTAGTCTGGTCATGCAGTCATACTCCCATACATTTCGTTGGTTGCATTGGAGTAATACATTTTTTTTTAAAAACGTCGAGTAACATCAAAATACAAACATATGGGGTTCAGTACTCTTAATTTTATATATAATTTTTCTATGTCCCCAGGTAGAAATGCCCTTTAGGGCATGGCCACACGTGGCGGATTTCCTCCGCAACTGTCCGCATCAATGCCGCACAGAATCTGCATTGCAGATTCTGCGGCGGATCTGCCCAAAATGTGCAGTAAATTGATGCGGACTAGCTGCTGCGGACTGCGGTAAAAGTGCTTCCCTTCTCTGCATCAGTGCAGGATAGAGAGAAGGGACAGCACTTTCCCTAGTGAAAGTAAAAGAATTTCATACTTTACCGGCCGTTGTCTTGGTGACGCGTCCCTCTTTCGGCATCCAGCCCGACCTCCCTGGATGACGCGGCAGTCCATGTGACCGCTGCAGCCTGTGATTGGCTGCAGCCGTCACTTAGACTGAAACGTCATCCTGGGAAGCCGGACTGGAGACAGAAGCAGGGAGTTCTCGGTAAGTATGAACTTCTATTTTTTTTACAGGTTGCTGTATATTGGGATCGGTAGTCACTATCCAGGGTGCAGAAACAGTTACTGCCGATCGCTTAACTCTTTCAGCACCCTGGACAGTGACTATTTACTGACGTCTCCTAGCAACGCTCCCGTAATTACGCTGGAGCCCCATTGACTTCCTCAGTCTGGCTGTAGACCTAGAAATACATAGGTCCAGCCAGAATGAAGAAATGTCATGTCTAAAAAGCAAGACGCATCCGCAGCACACATAACATGTGCATGACAGCTGCGGACTTCATTGCGGAACTTAGAATCTCCATTGAAGTCAATGGAGAAATTCCGCCATGAGTCCGCAACCAGTCCGCCACTGGTCCGCAACAGACAGAGCATGCTGCGGACACCAAATTCCGCTCCGCAGCCTATGCTCCGCAGCAGAATTTTACGCATTGTCTAAACGAACACTTCTAAATAGAAGTGGAAGTCAATGGAGAAACGGCTCCGCTGCGGATTAACGCTGCGGAGTGTCCGCAGCGGAATTCAAGTGAAATTCCGCCACGTGTGAACCCAGCCTTAGGCCTCATGCACACAGCAAAGCTTTGTGCAGAAGGCTGCACATGGAGTGACCTGCGGCTCCATGCTATGAAACCCTAGGCACTCCATGTGCCGCCATGCCATGTTAGGCTATGTTCACACGCTTAACAAAAAACGTCTGAAAATATGGAGCTGTTTTCAAGGAAAAACAGCTCCTGATATTCAGCTGTTTTTTAAGCAACTCGCGTTTTTCACTGCGTTTTTTACGGCCGTTTTTGGAGCTGTTTTTCTATAGAGTCAATGAAAAACAGCTCCAAAAACGGCTCAAGAAGTGACATGCACTTCTTTTTTGCAGCAATTTTTTTTTTATGCGGTCGTTTTTCAAAACGCCCGCGTAAAAAAACGTCCCGACAGAACAGAACGCTGTTTTTTCCCATTGAAATCAATGGGCAGATGTTTGGAGGCGTTTTGCTTCCAATTTTTCACCCGTTTACGGCCTGAAAAACGGCCAAAAATAAGCCGTGTGAACATACCCTTACAATTATAATACAGTAAATCTTACTCCAGGGGACTTGGCTAAACCCATTTTATGCAGCTGGGATGTGAAGCAGCTGCAGTTACAGTGGGAAGAGAATTGGTATGTTCCACAATAGGAAAATAACTGTTCCCATATAACTTAGTGGAGGGAGACAAGCATCTCATCATAAGGACAATTTTAGCGAGGTATTGATGTGAAGTATATCGCAACCAGTAGGGGGCATCTTACTGGTGGCTAATAGCTGGATGAGAAATCAAGCAGAATATAGATGTTTTAGAAGTATTTGATATCAGTGATATGAGGCATGTCCTGGCTGTAATGCTTCTATAGCAGCTGCTATTACAAATCAGAGGCAGACTATATGGAAGGTCACCAATGTGTTGGGTTGTCCGGTTTCATAAAATGAATGTTATGTAATGTTTTTGTATAATTAAAAGTTCTACAATTTTCTAATAGTATTAATTCCTCACGGTTTTCAAGATCTCTCCTTGTTGTTATTTAGTAGGAACATTCATTGTTTACTTCCAGTGGATACAATTCTGTCCATGGTCATCTTTGACAATTAGGTTCCTCTGTGTTAATCTAGTTAGCCCCGCTCCTCCTGCGATGGTCACATTTCTTTCAGTCTTACTTCCTGACCCTGTGGTGGTTATTATAATGTACAGCACACAGTAAATATACATGTAACAGCATTACAAAGAGGAAGTGACATCCTCCATGCATTTCTGTATACTATATTCTAATCACTAAATTATTTTCAGCAAAGCAACAGTTTTAGAACTTGCTGACATAAGCAATTCTGAGATTGATAGCAAGAGATGACTCTGAATGCATCAAATATCATAAGTTGGCTGTTTTCACATTGAATGTAGAGGAGAAATGGATCAACCAGTATATCGCTGAGTTCACACGGGGCGGATACGCTGCATAAAAGCATGCAGCGTATTCGTCCTGTGCAGGGCCGGCCTTAGGGGTGTGCGACCTGTGTCTTAGCATAGGGCACATCGCTCCAGCAGCTGGAAGTGGGCGCTGCGCTGGCTCCCTTCCCCTGCTTGTTTCAGAAGTGCCCGGTCCCGGCAACTCAGCAGTTGCCTTTCTGCCCGGGCACTTCTTCACTCAGCGGCCGTCGCTACCGCTGTAGCAGCCATAGTGGCTGGTAGCGGCGACACCGCGCATGAGGGCGTCACATCCGAGGTGGACCCGTGCGGGATGCGTTATCAAGGAACCCACATAGCATGAAATGTAAGAAAATAGGACATGTCCAATTTTTCACATACCCTTCAAACGCTCCGTTGAAACAACAGTTGTGTCTAACGGCCCCATTGAAATACATTTGTTCGTGTGACGGTCTTTGTTTTAACGGCTGTCACACGAACAACTTATACGCTCGTCTGAATGAGCCCTATCAGTTATATCATGTCAATTACTGGCTTCAAAATGCTACGATTCATTCAAGCAGATTATTATGATCATTGCAAATGAATGTACAATAAGCATTTACATAAAGCAATTTTCCATTTTACAGCATTGGTCTGTGACACTGGGGGGGGGGGGGGGGGGGGGTCATTCCTACGCTGAAAACTGAAAAACACACCTGTTTACATGAATACCACACTGGGCTCTATATGACGAAACAATATCTTAAGGGGAGTGTCCAAATTTGTAGCCGTTTTTCTTATAATTTCCCAATTAATCTAAAATAAAAAATAAAGTAGCTTTGGAAAAAGTCATAAGTAAAGGTTCCATATCGTATTGTGTCTACAGCTCCAATGCAAACCTATATATTTTCAATTCTTACTGTTAACATTGGTAGATTAGCAAGAAGTAGGGGACATGATGTTTGTCACCATGACTGCTGGATCAGACTACATAGGGATTGTTTGTAGTCTGTAACCATGGAGACATGAGGGTCTACATTGGAGCTGTAGACATAAAACAATAGGCAATTTGTAACTATGACTATTTGCTAAATTGCATTTTCCATTTTAGACACATTGGAGCAATAAAAAAAAAAAAGGTTTGCGAAGGTGTACATAGCCTTTAACAGGTCAGATAATTTTTTATTACCCTGGCAGAAATGATCAATGAAACTTTATTACGAGGGACATTTACATGCAGCTATGATCGCTAGATGTAATCAGAATGAATAAAATCACATGACAAATCACACCGTCTTACCCTACCCCAAAACCAGACATAAGATATGTATACCTTTGAGGGCTTTTTTTTTTTTCATAAATAGATCTGGCGATTAGTGTAACTTCCTAATTCGTTTTTATTACAAATTTGTTTTACTTTTGGAGATACAGCTGCTCTGTATTCTCTATACAGAGCAGCTGTATTGTACGCTAAAGAGGGTTTTATACTCGGCAATTATCGGGCAGACAAGCGTTCATTGTCGATAATTGCCCTGTGTAAATATGGCAGCGATCAGCAGATGAACGAGCAAACACTCAAGCATCTGCTGATCGTATTGTTTTTTAAAAAGTAAAAGATTATCGTTGCCATCAGCGCATCTCCCTGTGTAAACAGGGAGACGTGTCGCCGACATGATAATAATGTATGGGGACGAGTAACGACCGCTCGTCCCAATCCATAGCTCCTTGTGACAGGTGCAAACGAGCACCGATCAACAATGTCTTGGATGGCGCTTGCTGCACTGGCCAAAATCGGCCGGTGTAATAGGGGCTTAAGAACTGAATCCGTTAGTCCCGTGGACCTGATGGGTTCAGTGTCGGCGAGTCCTGCGTGTCTGACACGCAGGAACCACCTGTAAACTATCACATCTAAGTTTGTGATAGAATACAGGTGGATCCTGGTGTCAGAGACAAGCAGGACTCGCCGACACTGAACCCATCAGGTCCGCGGGACTGACGGATTGAGTGAATAGCGAACGATACAGCTGCTCTGTGTAGAGAATACAGAGAAGCTGTATCTCAAAAAGTAAAACGAATTTTTAATAAAAACTGAAGTTACACTAAGCACACTAATCGTTAAAAAAAAAAAAGCAGCCCTCAAAGGTGTAGATAGCCTTTAAGCATAAATAACTAAATCCACCTGATGAACTACTAACTAGATTATCTCTGCGGGGCGACTTGAATCCGATTTGCAGGAATCACTACTGTCTATATATTATGAATACCTATATAGAACCAGACCTAATAATAAACGTTATGGTAAACGTCCACACATATCAAAGAAGAGCAAGCAATAAATACCTATAACTGTATGTGAGGACAGATATTAGCAAAATATAAAACCAAGTACAGCCAAAAATTTGCAAAAATAATATATCCTTTATTACAATAAATACAAGAACATGTTGGCCATCAAGACCTAAAAACCACAAACAATTAAAATATGCACAGTGGACAACATAAGGCTACTGACAAATGGCTATTATACAGAAAATCAGAAAATGCCATAAAGAGTCATACTGACAGTCATGCCATAAATGCGTAAAAATCCAAAAAATTACAGAAACCTGGAGCTGTATCTCCAGAAGGATATACAAAACCTGAACAGTATAATATAGACCCTGGTCGAAAGTGGTATGCAGATAAGACTAAGTAGCCAACACTGAGTAGTCAATGTAAATGAGGAGGTATAGAGACCAGGATATCACCTAAAGTAACAATAGGTCCCAGAAGCCATACCAACCAATATACTGCATGCCAAGCCAAAAAAATTAATGTCCACAGCAGGAGCCCCGACGCGCGTTTCGCGGTAGCTTTTTCAAGGTGTACTAGCTAGTGATATGACTTACGTTGTATTTATACTGAGTTGTAAGGGAGGTGTGTTGAAAAAATAGCGAATGGCAGCACAAATCACCAACACAAAACACCTGAAACATATCAGGTGTCATGCATTGGCGAGTCAAAAAAGCCGGCACATAATTACCAATAGCTTCTAATCAGTGGGCAGCAAACCGGCATTATTGCCGATGACAAGTACGTCCGAGAAGTGAGATGCGCGCATGCGCGTACGCGTCATTCAAAGACGCAGACCCAGGAAAAAAGTCATCGCATATAGATGACAGATCATACGATAGTGGCCATCTTAGATATGGGCACAAACACCGATGAGGAATGCGCCTGCGCGTACACACCGACCGCC
Organism: Rhinoderma darwinii; assembly: GCF_050947455.1. Classification (NCBI taxonomy): domain Eukaryota; kingdom Metazoa; phylum Chordata; class Amphibia; order Anura; family Rhinodermatidae; genus Rhinoderma; species Rhinoderma darwinii. The sequence continues at coordinate 30,485,344 of NC_134697.1, read as the reverse complement.
GAGAACAAATGTCAGAGCAAATATGTATGACGTGTTATACCATGGTAACCACTGTAAACATAAACAATAGCAGTTAGAGGTCCAATTAAAGAGCAAGACCAGATTTAGCATGAGAGTATAATGAAGCTATAGGATCTACACTTGTAAACAGACAATGCACATAATATCACAATATCAATTCATACATCTAGAATACTAAGGGGACCACATGTTAAACAATGTATATACATGATACAGAAAGCACATAATATAAGAAGAAAAAATAATTAATGATATTTAGTGTTAAAATATAAATTAGAATAATGAATGAAAACAAGTGAAAAAATTTGCAAAACACGTGTTATTTATGTCTATATATTATGGCTGCTAAAAAGATTACAACATACACTAGAAATTTCTTAAAGAGAAGGAGTCATGAAATTAGTTTTTTTTTATCATATTGCTTTTAATATGATATTAACATAAATTTTATTTATTTGTGTTTTCATGTTCTACTTTTTACTGTGTTCTTACTTTTACTTCTCTATGAGGGCTGCCATTTTTTTTTCATCTCTGTATGTGTCAATTAGCGACACATACAGAGATGGAATACGGCATATACAACCCCATAGAGAATGCAAACGGGAGCCGTTCCATTCTCAGAAGCATACGCCGTCTGTGTGGGAACGGCGCATGCGCCGCTCCCACACAGACCAAAACGAAGCTCGTTCGCAGAGCGAAATCCGCCGCCATTTTCATGTGGACCGGAAGCCGCTGCCGGACAGTCAGATGACGACTTCCGGCCGCGGCTTTCCGGCCATATGTTCAGGCCCAAGGAATAGGAGCGTAGACCAGCGGAGGCGGCGGCAGCAGCAGGTAATTTATGTTTGTGTATGTGATGTGTGTATTATGTTCGTGTGATACTCTCTGCTGAGCCCTGTATCTAATCCTCCTACACCATGCAGTCGCTCAGAAAATGGAGGCACACAGTGTAGAAGGTTTGAAGATTCAAACCCTCCCTTCTCCTGGCACTAGCCTGAAGAAGGGAGGGGGGATTGTGTGAGGACACTAGAGAGAGTGTGTCCACCCCAAATTTGCAGCATTAAATCAATGAGGTTGCCTTAAAGGAACAGTGTCATCACAAATTATTTTTTTATGTGTTAAAGATGTTAGTGCTTTATTAAAAACGTTTATATTCATTTGTGTGTTTGTGTTTTACTTTTTCTTATTTTTACACTTTTTCTTCCCTATGGGGGCTGCCATTTTTTGTTCCATTTCTGTGTGTGTCGATTAACGACACATACAGACATGGAATACGGCAGCCACAGTCCCATAGGCACTGCGAACGGCTCCCGTCCCATTGACTGCAGTGTACGGCGTCTGTGTGGGAACTGCGCATGCGCCGCTCCCACACAGTCCTATTCGAAATTGGCGCCGTCCGGCGCCATTTTCCTGTGGACCGGAAGTCGCGGCCGGACAGTAATATTACTACTTCCGGTCGCGGCTTCCGGATTTGTGCACTTGCACCAGCGGCAGCAAACGGAGCGGACGGGCCGGAGGGAGCCGCGGCGGCAGGAGCAGGTAAGAGATTTCAATGTATGTTCGTGTTTGTGTGTGTTTACTACTGTATGTAAACCTACTACACTGTGGGTTAGCTCAAAAAATGGCGACACACAGTGTAGGAGGTTACACCGTTCAAACCCCTCGTTTATCCCGGCACTAGCCAGGATAAAGGAGGGGGGGATGCTGAGAGCTCACTAGAGCGAGGGCTTTTAACCCAATGTTGCAATGCTGCAATTTTGGGAACAGCTCCATCTAGTGACCAAAAATGGGTAGTATTATAAATTAGAAATAATTTATAATATTTCCTGACTCGTGAAAAAAATAAAAAAAATTTGAACAATGTTTAATCACCCACACACTAAATTTTTAATTTTTAAAAAAAAAACATGTTTTTCTGGCAACACATTCCCTTTAAAGGGAACCTGTCACCAGCATTTCACCTATTGATCTTTACTTATCCCTCACTGGCCGCTGCTATCAAAAGTTCATTACCGTTATCCCCTCTTCTAAACTCCTCCTCCGACTGTAAATAACGCTCTGCAAACATTTTGCGCCTTTTATCGTAATAATCCGGTTTCCCGTTGTGCGCACACACCAGAATAGGACAACAATGCGCAAGCTCAGGATTTTGTGTGGTGAGGAGCTGTCAATCAAAAGTAAGGAGGCGGGGTAAACTCGGAAAGACTTGAGGAATGAAGATATGACTCTTTTCAAACGAAGATTTTACTCTTTTCAAACAAATGACTCTTTTCTGCTCATTAGCATACGGTGTGGGAACACTAAAAAACTGAATACTAAAGCTACAAAGCCGACTAAGAAAACAATTATAGGTTATATAGAAATTATTTTCCATCCACTACCACCAGGTATTGCTGGTTTAATAGGTGAAATGCTGGTGACAGGTTCCCTTTAACACATTGACAATGCGGGACCTGCTCCCTCTAGTGCCCAGCACATGGAAATGTTATAAATTAGAATCTAATTTATAATATTTCCTGATGTAAAGGATCTGCCAGGCACAGCTTCGGGGTTAACTCCCAGAATTAATCAGTCAGCACCTGAGGCTACACCCCTGAGACTGACTCCTGCTTCCACCACTGTGGCTGGCAGGCTTAGGAGTGGGAGAGCCTATCGTAACCTGGCCAGACTCAGCTAGCTCCCGCCCTCGGTCTATTTAAGCCTGCCCTTCCTGTCCCTCTGTGCTTGTGATTCTTTTCTTGTGGTTTCCTGGCCCAGCTACAGCTCCTGCTACTTTTGATCCTGCTCCATACAGACCCTGGCTTACCGACTACTCTTCTGCTCTTCGTTTTGTACCTCGCACACTCCTGGCTTGACTCGGCTCGTTCACCACTCTGGTTGCTCACGGTGTTGCCGTGGGCAACTGCCCCTTTTTCTTGCTTGTGTTCCTTTGCATGTTTGTCATGTTTGTCGTGCACTTACTGAGCGCAGGGACCGCCGCCCAGTTGTACCCCGTCGCCTAGGGCGGGTCGTTGCAAGTAGGCAGGGACAGAGTGGCGGGTAGATTAGGGCTCACTTGTCCGTCTCCCTACCCCCCGCCATTACATAATCACAAGCCCATACCTAGTCTACCCTGGTCCCTGACACCACTATGGATCCCCGTGAGACCCTGGCTCAGCAAATGCAGGGTCTCTCCCTACAAGTCCAGGCCCTGGCTCAGAGGGTCAACCAGCCTGATGCTACCTTGGTAGTTCCCCTCACCGCACCTCTTGAACCCCACCTCAAGTTGCCCGACCGGTTCTCAGGGGACCGGAGGGCTTTTCTCTCCTTTCGGGAGAGTTGTAGGCTTTACTTTCGTTTAAAGCCTCATTCCTCAGGTTCTGAGAGCCAGCGGGTGGGTATAATTATGTCCCGGCTCCAGGAAGGGCCCCAAGAGTGGGCCTTCTCCTTGGCTCCTGACGCCCCTGAACTTTCCTCCGTTGATTGTTTTTTTTCTGCTCTCGGACTTATTTATGACGAGACCTTAAGTCAGGGTAAGAGACCTGTGGAGGAGTATTGCTCTGACTTTCGGAAGTGGTGCGTAGCTTCTCGGTGGAATGACCCTGCTTTAAGGTGCCAGTTTAGGTTGGGTCTGTCGAATGCCCTGAAAGACCTGCTAGTTAGCTATCCCTCTTCTGACTCCCTAGACCAGGTTATGGCTTTAGCGGTACGACTTGACCGACGTCTCAGGGAATGACAACGTGAACGTTTATGTGTTTTCTCCTCCAACTCCCACATGATGCCTCCCGAAGCTCCGTTGCTTCGTTCCTCCCCGAAAGATTCAGAGATACCTATGCAACTCGGGGCCTCCGTGTCCCCCCAACAACGTAGAGAATTCTGCAGGAAGAATGGTCTCTGCTTCTACTGTGGGGACGACAAGCATCAAGTGAACAACTGTCCTAAGCGTAAGATTGCAGCCAGAGAACTTCCGCATCTAAGTGATCATCAGGGAGGTCACTTGGGCGCACAGGTATTTCCCGTAAATAGGAAACGTACTAAGATCTTGCTTCCCTTTCAGGTCTCTTTTGGTGGTAGGTCTGCTACCGGCAGTGCCTTCGTGGATTCAGGGTCCTCTACTAATATCATGTCTGTGGAATTTGCTATGTCTCTTGCTATGCCTCTGATTGATTTGCCTAAACCTGTCCCGGTAGTGGGTATCGACTCCACTCCTCTTGCTAATGGTTATTTTACACAGCATACCCCTGTTTTTGAACTCCTTGTTGGCTCCATGCATTTGGAGCAATGCTCTGTACTGTTGATGCAGGGATTATCGTACGATTTGGTTCTAGGTCTTCCCTGGTTGCAGTTGCATAATCCCACGTTTGACTGGAATACTGGGGAGCTAACCAAATGGGGTAATGAATGTTGTACGTCATGTTTTTCTGTTAATTCTATTTCTCCCCCTAAGGAGGCGAATACGCTACCCGAGTTTGTTCAGGACTTCGCTGATGTTTTCTCTAAGGAGGCCTCCGAAGTGTTACCTCCTCATAGAGAATACGATAGCGCTATCGAATTGGTACCAGGAGCTAAGCTTCCTAAGGGCAGGATATTTAATCTTTCTTGTCCCGAACGTGAAGCCATGAGAGTGTATATCCAGGAATCCCTGGCCAAGGGTTACATTCGTCCCTCTTCTTCTCCGGTAGGTGCTGGCTTCTTCTTCGTAGGGAAGAAGGATGGTGGTCTTAGGCCATGCATTGACTACCGTAGCCTGAATAAGGTCACGGTAAGGAACCAGTATCCCCTTCCTTTGATTCCTGATCTCTTTAATCAGGTTCAGGGGGCCCAATGGTTTTCTAAATTGGATCTACGGGGGGCGTATAACCTTATTCGCATCAAAGAGGGGGATGAGTGGAAGACTGCGTTTAACACGCCCGAAGGCCATTTCGAATACCTCGTCATGCCCTTTGGGTTGTGTAATGCCCCTGCGGTCTTCCAGAATTTCATAAATGAGATTTTGAGAAATTACCTGGGGATATTTCTGGTAGTGTACCTTGATGACATACTGGTGTTTTCCAAGGACTGGTCCTCCCACATTGAGCATGTCAGGAAGGTGCTCCAGGTCCTTCGGAAAAACAAACTGTTTGCCAAAACCGAAAAATGTGTGTTTGGGGTACAGGAGATTCCATTTTTGGGTCAAATCCTCACTCCTCATGAATTCCGCATGGACCCCGCCAAGGTTCAGGCTGTGGCGGAATGGGTCCAACCTGCCTCCCTGAAGGCGTTACAGTGTTTTTTGGGGTTCGCTAATTATTACAGGAGATTTATTGCTAACTTCTCGGTCATCGCTAAGCCCCTTACGGACCTCACTCGCAAAGGTGCTGATCTCCTCCACTGGCCTCCTGAGGCTGTCCAGGCTTTTGAGGTCCTAAAGAAGTGCTTTATCTCGGCCCCGGTGCTGGTTCAGCCCAACCAAATGGAGCCATTTATCGTGGAAGTTGACGCATCTGAGGTGGGAGTGGGGGCTGTCTTGTCCCAGGGTACCGGGTCCCTCACCCATCTCCGCCCCTGTGCCTACTTCTCCAGGAAGTTTTCGCCAACTGAAAGTAACTATGATATTGGCAACCGTGAACTCTTAGCCATTAAATGGGCATTTGAAGAGTGGCGCCACTTCCTGGAGGGGGCTAGGCACCAGGTAACTGTCCTTACCGACCACAAGAATCTGGTTTTCCTAGAATCTGCCCGGAAGCTAAACCCGAGACAAGCTCGATGGGCGTTATTTTTTACCAGATTCAATTTTTTGGTTACCTATAGGGCTGGGTCTAAAAATATTAAGGCTGATGCACTGTCGCGTAGCTTCATGGCCAGCCCTCCTTCGGAGGAAGATCCTGCTTGTATTTTGCCTCCAGGTATAATCATTTCCTCGATCGATTCTGATTTAGTCTCTGATATTGCTGCTGATCAAGGTTCAGCTCCCGGGAACCTTCCTGAGAACAAGCTGTTTGTTCCCCTGCAATTCCGGCTAAGGGTACTTAGGGAAAATCATGACTCCGCACTATCTGGCCATCCAGGCATCCTGGGTACCAAACACCTCATTACCAGAAATTATTGGTGGCCTGGGTTGCCTAAAGATGTTAGGGCCTACGTCGCCGCTTGTGAGGTTTGTGCTAGGTCCAAGACTCCCAGGTCCCGACCAGCGGGCTTACTGCGTTCGTTGCCCATTCCCCAGAGACCTTGGACACATATCTCCATGGATTTTATCACCGATTTGCCTCCATCCCAAGGCAAGTCGGTGGTGTGGGTGGTGGTGTACCGCTTCAGTAAGATGTGCCACTGGTACCTGCAAACACTGATGCTGCTGCAGAATCAACTGTAGCCTCTGGTGCCGATGTGGCCGTCACGATGCAGGACCTGTGAGTGACGTCACAGATCTGCACTGTCAGAAGCTGGGCGTTCTGAAGAGAAGAGGATGTTACTTCTCTTCAGAGCGCCCAGCTAGTGAAAGTATTAAAAACGCCCCGATGTACGCACATAATACACGCCCACTTGGACTTTTACTTGTAAACACACCCACTTGGACTTTTGCAAGCCTCATTTGCATAACTACAAAAATGGTCATAACTTGGCCAAAAATGCTCGTTTTTTAAAAATAAAAACGTTACTGTAATCTACATTGCAGCGCCTATCTGCTGCAATAGCAGATAGGTGTTGCAAAATCTGGTGACAGAGCCTCTTTAATAAACTTGGAACAGATCCTTAAGCCACAGACATTTAGGGTGGGGGATGGGCAGAGGCGTTGACTATGACGATAGTGAGTTCTACCATACTCTGGTGTTTTTTTTTTTTTTAATAAGAAAAGCTTTGCTTTATTGATTCACAGTAGTTTCATTGTCCGGTCTGCATGCTAATGTAAATGTGTCTCCCGGTCATTCCCAATTCCTAGTTATTTACATGAAAATCTGCATTAGCTCAGCTACAGTTTCCTCATTGCAGCTAATGGAAGATGAAAGCCACTTTGATAGATGCCTCCCTCTTCCTTGTCTCTTATCAGATCTGTCTGGCCAAGCAGAGCTGTGAATACCTATTCATTAACATGCTGACCCTACACCACTATGTCTTTTGTTACATGGGTCATTGTCCACCTGTCCCCCCTGTTACCTTCAAGAACAAACATAAACTCCGATCAGTCAACAGGAAAATCACTCAAGTCTGATGCCTGGGCCTGGTAGCATATTGCCAACACTCTTATAAAAGGGTACAACACTCAAGAATATTTTGCTGTAGGGTAATGACATCTGCTTCATCTGTATACACGGAACGCAGGGTTTAGGGACGCCATGTCCTCCAGTATACATAGAGCATGATTGTATTACACTTCTGTTGTAGTCTATACAACCGTCATAAATAATTCATAGATAGGATAAGATACTCTGATAACAAGAAGACAGGCACAGGGGGTACAAATGGTCAAATTAAATGTCTTTGGTGACAATCCAATTGTGTCCGTCCAACAGAAATCAGTTCCTTTCCTCTTGATTACAAGCTGTCGCATTCCAAGGGTCATAACTTTTTTTTTTCAGTCGACATTTTTTATGAGGTCTTGTTTTTGGTGTTTTTACATTTTATTACTTTATTAGGGGGGTTTAAATAAGTAAGAAAAATGCCATTTTGCATTTTTTGGGGGTTTAAATTGACACCATTTACCATGCGCTATAAATAATGTGATAACTTTATTCTTTGCTATTTTGCTTTACTACTTTAATAGAAATCATTTGTTTTTGTGTCACTGCATTCAAAGAGACATAACATTTTTATTTTTCCGTTGACGTAGCTGTATGACGGCTTATTTTTATTCAGGACAATTTATCATTTTTAACTGTACAAGTTTTATTTTTACTTGTGATTTTGTATATTTTTCTCTAAGCTTTATTGTTTTTCTTTCTTAATTTTTTCTTTAGTCCCACGTTGGGACTTTACTATGTGATCCTTGGTTTGCTTTTATTATACACTGTAATACTTCCGAATTGCAGTATATTATAAGGGTCAGTAAAACACTCACATGCAGCCTGTTAGGCCCTTGTGGGGGGGCATGGGGTGACAGAGGGAGCCCTTTTTTCCTAAAATTACATAGATGCCGCAGTCGCTATGGATCACGGCATCTATGAGATAAATGGCTGGGATCGTAGGTTTCTCTTTTCCCGGTAGCTCGAGCAGGAGCTCCGGTGTTTTTAGACACCTGATCACCCGCTCTACTAGGCACAGGACACCCGTGCTAAGCTTATTCCTCAGTGCCACAAAAAGAAGGCGCTGTATAATAAAGCCCATTAGTGGCCACCGTAAAAACACGTATTGGCGGTCTCTAATGGGTTAACAGCTAAGGATGTATTTGCATGGATGGCGCTAATGGCATTGCACATGCAGCTTTGAGTAGAGACAAATCTAGCAACATGTTCTAGAAAAGTTACCTCAAAATCATGTCACACTTGTTTTATCTGGGATTATGCTTAAAGGCTCTGTAAAGCCTTTTAAGGCAAAAAAAATTTTTCATAAAACCCAACTCAAAACTTGTGCAAAATCAAATAAGACATTGATTTATATAAAAAAAATTAATAATAATTGCCTTCAAACATTTACGTAGCCTTTAACAAGACACCACTGTCACATCAGGTATAAACCTGTACCCTGCACACAACCATATTATGGATCGGGGTTGTACATAGCTGTAATAGAGTGCCTATAGCCAGCTATGGACCCATACTGTGCCTCTGATGTTATACAGTCACACAAAGGTTTTCTGTATGAATCCATGAAAAAACGATTCACAAGCTTATAGGGGAGAATGGAGGCTCCATATGGCAGCACACAGAGCTCCAATGAGTCTCTAAAACGGATCTGTAAAACATTGCCGTGTGCATGACCCCCAAGTAGTATTTTGTTTTTCCAATTAATTTTTTGAAGGAAAAATCATTATTTAGGATAAAAAAAAACCTCCAAGACCAAATATTTTCAAGGAAAAATGTAACCTGCCCAATTCCTGTCTCCCGCTACAGGAAACATCATGGACAGTGTTGGGCTGCCCGCAATGCTTTGAGGGGCAATATCTCCATATAGAGCACTCCATCATTTTTAAAAAGAAAAGAAGAAGTAAAAAAACATTGCAGCAGTGTTTGGATCGTGTGCAAATATTCTCACCTATGGCTAGTTATATCTCTGTGCTGTGCAGTTGAATACAAACAATTGTTCTCTGTTATCAGCTATTCCAGGCTAGGAAGAGACTGACTGTAGTTAGGGTCCTTTAACATCACCAGATCTAAAAACGAGGGGCCAATCAACGTGACAGCTCATTGATCGGTGCTCGTTTGCTCCCTTCACAAGGAGCTATGATCTGTAATGTATGGGGACGAGCGATCGTTTCTATGATTGCTCGTCCTCGTGCATTTCCATCATGTCGGCAGCACGTCTCCCTGTTTACACAGGGAGATATGCTGCCGACAAATTTTATATTTTGTGCTACCTAAACGATACGACCAGCCGATGAACGAGCATTTGGTCATTTATCGGCTGATCGTTCCTCTATTTAAACAGGGCAATGATCGGGCAGACGAGCGTTCAGATGAAGGCTCATCTGTCCGATAATTGGCCTGTGTAAAAGGTCCTTTACTGACAAGAAGTCCCAAAAGAATCCTTGCCCTCATGATCACTACTTTATGTGACATACCTCCCATTCTGAGACGCTCCAGAGACGTTTATATGTGTGTGTGTGTGTGTCAATGTTATTAGCAGCTCTTTTTATAAGTAATAACTGCACACACTGCTGACGTTCAACAACACTTATGTTTTTAGATGCAAGACTTCTGTCTCTGTATCTCCTTCCTTTATTTTCATCAGTTTTTAATTTGTTTCTGCTGTTAACATTTGTTCTGTTTTTACTTTATTCCTTGTTTTTCCGATGATGGAGGCTATGGAGCAACTTTTACAATTGTGACGTACTCCGGCTTCTTGTTACAATCACTCAAGAGACCAGTCCTACCTAATATGTCTCCTTTGAGCACACAGCAAGATTATATTACAGTATAGTAGCCTGAAGCTGCCCACACACTGGCTAATCTTTGCTGGGTGACCAAAGGGAAGATATTGTATAAGATTAGGTTGTGCAGCATTTGGAGCAAGTATCTGCTGATATAGACCCCATGCACACCACCGTATTTTCATCCATCCGTAAATACTGTCTGTAAATATGGTCCGTATTGCATCCGTATTTGATCCGTGTATACGGATCCGTAAAAAAAAGGTGGAGGCTGCAAATTATGTCACCAACATGTTGCATAGCAGCGCTTCCGTAAATACGGACGGTTTACGGATGCACCTCCGTAGCCGTCCGAATTTACGGAATTGCCCATAGGCTTAATTACGGACAAGAATAGGACCGGTTCTATAATTTTTCTGCACAGAGACCCATCAGTAAAAATACTGAAAGGTATCCGCGGCCAATATAAATGAATGGGTCCGGAATTACAGTCTGTAATTACTGTCCGTAATTACAGATGAAATATACGGTCGTGTGCATGGGGGCTTGTCATCATAAAATCCAACATGCCACAGGCTGAGGGCGCTCATCTTCTGATTCTACTTATCAAGAGGACCAATAATCATACCTCAGATGTCAAATGAATTATCATATGCATTCACTTTGAAATTGTTTTAATTCAGGCTATGTTCAAATCTGCGTTCTGTTCTTGGTTTGTCTGCTCCGTCATAGGAACAGAACGAGAAAAACGGAAGCGCCGGATCTGTAGCATGACGTAAACCAACTGTGTCCAACGCAACCCATAGACTTTAATGTGTTCTGTCGGTTTTGTGTCATTTTCCTGGAAAAATTGCGCTGTATGATGCACTATTTTGTCCAGAAAAAATGAAGGAATCTGCGCCGGAGACCCCATTACGCAGATGTAAACAGAGCTATAAATGTATTTTTTATTGAAAGAGTTTTCTTATATAACAAAAAAAAAAGGTAACAAAGAATAAGAAGTACAAAAAGTATAAAGCAATGGTATGTCTTCAGTAATTCTAAATAGCATAAATAATGTAAAGGCAGTAACCATTTCCTCTGGTAACGGTATATGTAGCATTTGCAGGTAGGTGTAATCTAGTATTTGCATTAACTTTTTTATTTGGGGACTAACACGGAGGAAGTAAATATCCTACGTGAACAAATAAATGTGGCTATAGACATTAGCTAGCTGTCAGCCCTAATGTCACCATTAGCTTTGCTGAACACGCTTATTTTTCCAATACAGGCTGGAGATTAGAGGCTGCCGGGCACCTCTGGCACTGCTTATCACTGGATGACAAACAAAGATTGTACAGGTAAAAATCCATCTATTCCATTTCTTATTTCCCCAATGGGACGGTCTTCTAGGACCAACAGACATTAGTATGTAAATGGCTCCTGTGGAAATTTTTGAGCTTCTTCCACAGAAATCTATGGCCATCTTTAGTCTTGCATTTCAATTATTTCTATTTTAAGAGACCATTGAACCGTCACTCCTTCACAGTGTGAATTCAGTCCATGTGTAATGAATAGGTCTACAGGCCAGTAAGGGCCAGCTCCAGCTGTGACAAGCCATGAGGGCTCATATTCCCATGACAAACCCATTCCATAATAACTATTCTGCTCCTCGGCACTACACGTGGCTTATTGGCGTCTGTGATTCTCGCCTAACCTTATAATTTACTATAGACTGCAAAAATAAAAAAAAATTGCGGCTGAAAAGCTGCAAAAAAAAATAAATGTTATACTTATCCAGAATTCTTTACTTCTTCATCCAGGCCAGCCTCCTAGGATGACATTTCATCCCATGTGATCGCTGCAGCCAATCACAAGCTGCAGCGGTCACACGGGATAAAACGTCATCTCAGGAGGCCGGTGAGGACATCAGAGGGTAAATATGTGGTTTTGTTTTTTTATGTGCAGTTTTCCACCGTGGACATTCTGGCAGAAAAACTGCACCACAATTTGTGTCAATAAAAAACGCCTCCAAAAACATCCCAAGAAGTGTCCTGCACTTCTTTTGACGAGCCGTCATTTTACGTGCCGTATTTTGACAGCGACGCGTAAAATTACACCTCGGTGGGAACAGAACATCATAATTCCCATTGAAGCCAATGGGCAGATGTTTGTAGGCGTATTAGGGGCATTTTTTTCAGGCGTAATTCGAGGCGTAAACGCCCGAATTAGGTCTGAAACCACTGCGTGTGAACATACCCTGAGAGTATGTTCACACGCAAACTCAAAAACGTCTGAAAATACGGAGCTGCTTTCAAGGGAAAACCGCTCCTGATTTTCAGACGTTTTTTAAGCCACTCGCGTTTTTCGCAGCATTTTTTACAGCTGTTTTTGGAGCCATTTTCAAAAGAGTCTATGAAAAACGGCACAGAACGCAGTTTTTCCCATTGCAATCAATGGGCAGATGTTTGGAGGCGCTCTGCTTCAGATTTTTAAATTAAACAGCCCGAAAAACGGCTGAAAATAGCCCGTGTGAACATACCCTTATCCACGCGCCCTTTCATGAAAAGAGAACAGTATCCCCAAATGCTGGTTCCGGTTGGTTGTACACTGTTGTAACACTTTATGGGTATTTTATATGGTTTAAAAAGCACCAAAGTGACTCAGTGAAATGACACTTTAAAGCAGATCTCCTATTGCGGTCTTAGACATATATATATATATATTACTACATGTCCCTTTCCTGACTGTGGTGTACATGCCACAGAGGCAGACCATATGTTTGGTCCCATCGCCTTTGCTATCGGGTGGCGAGAACCAGTGCAGGAGCTGCTTTGTTAGCAAACAAGCAGGTGGAAAACTGTACCAAGTTGTATGGAACAGGGGTGGAGGGGGAAACATACACCAGGCCCTTCAGTCGTGAATGGCAAAACCAGGCATCAATTTAGATCTTATGGGGCCCCCTCTCCCCTATGTATGCCACTGATTCTTGGAATTGATCTTCTTCATTGAAGGGTGCTAGGTTCCTTTTAATTCTGCTCTATTGGGAACAGCTATTATCAGTAACTTCAACTTAGGCCCCATGCGCACGACCGTAAAAACACCCGTAATTACGGGCCCATAGACTTCTATTGGCCACGGGTACCTTCCCTTTTGCATATGGAAAGGTGCCCGGGCCGTTGAAAAATATAGATCATGTCCTATTTCAGGCCGTAATTACGGCATGGGCAGGCCCATAGAAGTCTATGGGGCTCCCGTAATTACGGGTGGCTACGTGTGTGCACCCGTAATTACGGGAGCATTGCTAGGCGGCAGCGCTGCGTAATATGTTGGCGCTATATAAGTAACTGAAATAAATCTTAAATAAAAAGGCGACGTCAGGGATTTCAATTTTTCAATAAAGAGAAGCAGAGAAAATGGCGTCTGAGCGATCATGTGACAATTTCCAGCCCCCTTTTTTTACAGGTCCATAAATACAGGTGGAATACGGGTTAAAAACGTGTGACAAAGGCCCAGTATTCACGGGAGGGCTAAAATACGATCGTGTGCATGGGGCCTTAGCTGTATAGCTCCTGTTTCGTTAGAGGCTCGGGCTGCTACCTTGTCCTTTACCCATGCTTTAGGCCTCATGCACACGACAGTATTTTCATCTATCCCGAAATACTGTCAGTAAATACTGATCGGTAGGCATCCATATTTCATCACTATATACAGATGGGTGACCGTAAATACGGTCCGTATTGCATCCGTATATACAAGTCTGTGAAAAAAAGAGGGAGGATGCAAATGATATCATCATGTTGCATAGCAATGCTTACGTAAATACGGACGGTATACGGATGCACATCCGTATACCGTCCGTATTTACGGAAGCTCGCATAGACTTCTAAGGCCCCATGCACACGACTGTAAAGTTGCCTGGAATTATGGGCCCATTCATTTCTATGGCCGAAAGACACCTTCCCGTATGTCTACGGGAGGGTATCCGTGCCGTAGAAACCGGCCGAAAAAAATAGGACGACCTGTCCTATTTTTTTATTTTACGGACCGTGCTCCTATACTTTAATAATGGGAGCATGGCCCGTAAAAACGTCTGGCTGTCCGAGGCCGGCCGTGCCCGTAATTACGGGCACGGTCGTGTGCATGAAGCCTATGGGAGAGTTCTTGCCGTAATTACTGACAAGAATAGGACGGGTTCTATCATTTTTTCAGCACGGACACCCATCAGTAAAAATACTGAAAGGTGTCCGTGGCCAATAGAAATGAATGGATCCGTAATTAATGATGAAGAATACGGTCGTGTGCGTGGGGCCTTATACTGCAGTTCTGCTTGGCAGCGGTTGTAAGGTTTGTCATGATAATTGGCTTGTATAAGGCTGGGTTCACACAGAGTTTTTTGCAGGTGGAATTTCTGCCTCAAAATTCCGTTTTGACGTTTTAGGCAGATTTTCCTCTGCCAGTACGCCGATTTTCCCGGCGTTTTTCACCCGTGGTCATTAAGCGCAGCGGGCATAAAACGCAGCGAAATACGCTTTCTCTGCCTCCCATTGATGTCAATGGGAGGTCAGAGGTGTAAACGCCCGAAGATAGGGCATGTCCCTTCTTTCTCCCGCGAGCCGGTTTTACCGCTTGCAGGAAAAAGACGCCTCCGCCTCCCATTGAAATCAATGGGAGGCATTTTCGGCCGGTTTTTGGAGTTTTGCGGCACGGTTTCCACGTAAAAAAACTCAGTGTGAACATACCCTAATGGTGTATTCAGACGTGCAGGTTTTGTTCAGCTTTTTTTATGCAGTTTTTAAATCCAAAACCAGATGTGGATCATAAATTGAGAGAAAGTATAAAAGACAGAGACTACTTTTCCTCTTATTTGAATCTACTCCTGGTTTTGGCTTCAAAAACTGCATAAAAAAACCTGAACAAAAGCTGCATGTGTGACTACACCCTTAATGACACACAAAATTATTTATTATTGCAAAAATCGATTGTGCCGGACTAAACATGTGAACAATCATGGGCCGGTTATGCCAAATAACTGGAATTTTTATGTTACTTTGATACAGGAGGATTTAATCAATATCCCTTTTACTACTGTTTTTGACTTTTGTTATATTCATATATTTCTGAGCAGTAGCTGGAAAAGATCCCATAAGAGACAGGAGGCAAACCTCATTGATCACTTATCCGATCACTCCGTGCTGCAGACCTAGAGAAATTTTTAAGCTTTATAAAATTCATCCTTTGGAAACCTCTTTGCTAGATAATACAAGCCAATAATACACTACAATATTACAAATAGTCCACCATATTATTATTTATTTTATTCATATAGTGCCAACATATTCTGCAGCAAGGTACAGAGATTGTCATTACTCACTGTCCCTATTGGAACACACAATCTAAATTTCAAGGTAACCTATCAGTAGGTGTTTGGGGTGCAGGAAGAAGTCAGAGTACCCAAAAGTAACCCACGCAAACTCATATTTAAAACCAGGACCCCCAGCGCTGCAAGGCAACAATTGTAACCACTAATCCACCCTGCTGCCCACATTAATATACCATGCAGAGTTCTTCTGTGCCCCATGCCTGGCTGCGCTCAGAACATAGGTTCGTGTCGCCATGACTACGGTCAGGGGTTAGTATAAGCGGGATCGCAGCGTTTCTGCCACAGAAGTCTGAACACATGGCTCTTTGTTGCGGGTTTTACCTTCCTATTGAATTCAATGAAGAGAACCCGCAACACAAAAGCAGCGATTCCGCACCATAACTTGATATGCTGCCGCATTAAAAAATCTGCACCGCGGGTCAATTTATGAACGTTTTTTCGGCTGATTTTTTAAAAATCTCATCCACACTGCTACCACTGTAAGAGTCAGTTCACACAGTGCGTAAATACTGCAGTTTTTCCGCAGCAAACATAGTAGCAGCAAAGTGTATGCTATTCCGCGGCAAAAACGCAACTCAGAAAAAAATAATTCTCATACTTACCCAGAAGTCTGTGTTGCTCCCTCCAGCGTGGCCTGCTGGGATGTTTCCTCACATGTGACCGCTGCAGCCAAACACAGGCTTTAGCGGCAGTCACATGGGATGAACCATCATGCCAAGAGGCCGGCCAGAATTACATCAGAGGGCCAGCCTCCTGGGATGCTTCCTCCCATGTGACGGCCGCTGCAGCGGTCTCCTGGGATGAAACACCAGTGCTGCAGTTTTCCACAACGGACATTACATCGAAAAACTGCAGCACAGTTTGGTGCGCTTTTTCACCTGGAATTCCCTGCAGCGCACAGGGCAGATACGCTGCGTGTGAACTCTGTCTACGCTGCGGATTTTCCACAATTAAATCTATTGCGTAAAATCTGCAGTGTATACGCCAAGTGTGTACCTACCCTATGTGTTTATATCATTTCGCCAGTCCAAATATGTGGCTATCGCAATGATGTTCACTTATTGCATTTGCAAAATGAAGTATCGCACACTGTATGTTCAAATTCGAGTAACCATATATCCAAACATGTGCAACATTCTTTTCCACTTACAACTTTTTGAATGAAAAACTCATTTTCTCACGACACCAGCTTTGTATCCGATAGGATTTCCGGTCATTGCATAGCTGTGATGTCAGCTGCAAACCATCCAGGGACACAACTGGGATACCAAGTCTCTGGACACACGACTCAGGTCATTCTGTTGTTCCAGATGGCAGGATTTCCTATACAGTTTACAATCAATAACCAAAGCTTTATGCTGGCATACACACAACCGAGATCCCTGCACTGAATACGGACTTCTCAGCCCTGGAGGACCCTGCATGATACTTGCAGCCAGGACATGATGGCACCGCTCACTTTATGCATTTGGAGGTATACATTATTGCACCTGTGGGCAAGGGGCACCTGGGATCGAGGGTAGCAACACGCCCTATTTTAAGGATTAGGCCTAACACATCTATTAGTCTAAAGCAGACAAAAGACTAGCGATTTAAGTCGGCCGTTCTCGGGATGATTCGTCGTTCACGGTCCGTCTGTGCAGATTGTGGTTCTGAATGACAACGCCAAAAGTTAAAAACAAATAGACAATAGATCTCTGCGTTGATCCTGGTCCGGGCTTGTACTGATGGAACGCACACCTGTTTGGCATGAATGACTTTCAAAGTATTGCCAATGACTGCACCCGATAACCAAACAAATCCATCATCAGCATTTGTAACACTAGTTTGTGTGGTGAAAAGGCACCAACAGAAAGTCACTAATGTATGGCCAGCTTGAAGACAATTCTGATAAATAATTAAAAAAATAAAAATAGGCAAAGCCATCAGCATAACAGAAAACTAAATAGACTATCAACACAATGTGTAAAAAGGTCTTTATTAAATCCAATTCAAAACTAATAAAAACACCCCTGTTGGCCAACCTTAGCCCAAAATGAAGAATATAGAGCCAGGATCACACAGATTTTAAGCAGTTTTCAGCTGTTTTCTGAGCCAAACACTGTAGTGGACACAAAAGCGAGAAGATGCATCATTATTTTATACATTTCCTTCATTTTTGATGCACTCCTGGCTTTGGTAAAAAAATAAAAAGCCAAAAACAGCATCGAAAGAGTATGAACCTGGTCTTAACCCCCCCCCCCCCCCAAAAAAAAAAACTAAAACAAAACCACAAGGGCATTTACCAATATCTTTGAGTCATTCAGTGTGGATACGGATGGCAGAAGACTGATGACAACGTCAGCACCAGGGAACACGGGTGAGGAAATCAGATGACCACATGCTTTTCCATGCAGATATTTACTGCGACATATTGACCATGAACAAGCAACACAATGTAAAAGAAACCAAACCAACTTTTAGGCAAAGAAAAGGTTTATTAAAAAATCCAAAGTGCATAGCACTCACCCAGAATTCTTTGTTGTGGTTTAAGACTCCAACAATTTTTACACATCCCACCAACAAAAAAAAACCCACAACAATTTGGCTTCTGCATTCAAACATGTATCATGTGGTCAAGTCCCTTCTCAATGAACAGCTCTCCGTGAACATAGCTTTGGCTGTTTTCTTAACAATTATGTCTTTGCACAACAAACTTATTATGCTACATAATAAATAATAAAAAAACAAAGTAAAAAAATAATTAAAAAAAAAAATTGTAGTGAACTTGCTGCCTTCTAAAAAAATGTTTTTTTTCAAAATGGACTCTGTACAGACGCCATACATTTGGATTTTTTTTCTATTTTCTCTACATTGTTCCCTTTATTACCAAGAGAACAGCTCCAGTGTTTGTAATTAACTAGTATGTTCTATAGAAGTTGGAGGAAAAAATAATTTTTACACAAAATTATAGACAAAAAAATAAAAATAACTATTTCGGGTTCACAAGTTAGCCGTTATTCAAGTTAGAGCAGAGCTTTGTAATAATGAGGTAGTTAAATAAAGACACTTAGAAAGTCCTCAAGCTGAAACGCTATCTATAAAATGAGGATTTTTTAGTATTTGGGCACTTCTTGATTAATTAACGAGCCTCATGTATAGAAACAGGACAATAAATTGTCCCAGTTGGCCATAATGACCAATCAGGTCACTTTGTTCCTTTTCGAACCTGCATTGGAAAAATGAATTTCAGAACCGGTTTACTGCTATGGACAACACCTTGAATTTGTCTCCACTAATTTTTCTACATGAGGCCCAAGTTTTATTTAAAGCAGCCATGTAAACGCTACTTATCTAGGATTAAAGAAGCGGAATGGGATTTCCTAACTACACTAAGAAAATAACCGTAATAAAATAGAAATTACATCATTCTACAATATTTGGACAAATCGCAAGCAAAAAGTTTTCCATCTACTTCAAAATATTGCTGAAGGCAGTAATCTCTGAAACTGCTGTTCCTAAACCTTATTTGTAACATGACATATTTTTGCCTAATTTTCAATGGCGGTTAAGTCTTATAATATTTAGGAAGAAGATTAAAGGGGTTTCCAAATAGATTTTTGTGACAGATGTCATTAGAGCCGCATGGGTTGGGTCCTGGCAACTTGATGGTAAGACTGAATGCGTCCTGGAACCATTTTCAGTGAAGTGGCTGTTCATATGTGGTCACTTGGGTGCTTCTACTGATGTGACTCATGACATGTCTACTTAAAATGTTTTAAAATTAAATTTGGAGGGGACCCCTTTAAACTTACCGATCCTATAAAGGGCACCAGTTCTGGTCTTAATCATTTGGCTTGTAAAGACGTCACCCAAACTATATCTAATGCTACCTACTGTGTCAAATCCTTATCTAAAAGCAACAAGAGGGTTTACTACCAAATTTCACATTGTTTGTGGTAACATCACACCGTATATATTTGGATATAAATTACACTACACTGCTTCCATAAGGGGGATTCAGCCAAAGACTAATTCCATAAGGGCTGCAGAACAGCCTAAAAATGACGTTTTTGCTGGACAGAAGCAAAACCATCTAGTAGAGGTCTAATCCTATGTTAAATAAAAACACCAGCAGCATAAACCGTAAGTTATAGATATATATTATTTCCCTGAGTTATTGTGAAAGATTGCCTTAAGAAAAAAAGTTGAGGTATAATTGAATTATTAAAGCAATATTTCAACATTTACCAGTAGAGAATGCCAAAAGTCATACGATAAACAAGTTTGTCCGCATCAGGCACCATGCTGGTGATGGGTGAAGGCAAGTTTGCTGCATCTTCACGGATAGGCAACATTTCTACATATTAATACTGTACATCTCCTTCGTAACATTAAAGAGGTCTTCTGGAGAAAAAAAAACCAAAACATAATACAAAAAAAAAAAGTGAGTATGATTCCCTGAAGATTGTGCTGGGTGTCCTAGCCAGTCAGACAATACTTTAGCACCATTGAGTGGTTTGGCCAATAAGTCTCACATTGAAATTAATCTTTGCTTTTGTAACAGACGCTTCCTCTGATCTTACATCACTGAGGGAGAGGGTAGAACCCCAAAAACAAAAAGTATGGACTGTAGATTTCACAGTATGTATTGCTTGAGTAGGGCAGGAAGGTTATGAAAGGCCTTCATCACCTCTCAAAACACTGAGTGATACAGGAGTAGTGTCCGTTCACTGGAAAGTTTCTGTTGTAAGACACCCCTAAGCAAGGCTTCACTTCTAGGGGTACAGCGGCTAGAGAGACACTGGCAGCAGTCTGTATGTGTGCCCGGGGCTGGACGCTTGAGGTCAGGCCAGAGGAGCAGGTCTGGAGAGGAAACGCCGACGTGTGGGCTGTAGACACAATCTGAGGACAGCCGGGCTGTGGAGTAGCTGGTTGATGATGAAACTGCAGCTGGTGTTGGGGATGCAGAAAGTGAGGCATGTGCTGCTGGACGTGGGCTTGTGGTGGGGCCGGGGACTGTGGAAATAGACATGGAGTCGCTGCATGGCTCAGATGAGACTTGTGCTTGTTGGCTTCTTTTACGTCATTGTCATGTGCACTAAAAGGAACAGAAATTAGAAGTTAAACCACA
The DNA here is from genome assembly GCF_050947455.1 of Rhinoderma darwinii. Classification (NCBI taxonomy): domain Eukaryota; kingdom Metazoa; phylum Chordata; class Amphibia; order Anura; family Rhinodermatidae; genus Rhinoderma; species Rhinoderma darwinii. Next base: position 30,464,866 of record NC_134697.1, on the reverse strand, counting down.
ATAGTATAGCAGCCGCATACACCAGTGTGTGGTACTATAGCTTTAAAATGAACGTTTACCACAGAACACAATTTTTTTTCTTTTTATCTACATAGGTCCAAAATTTAGAGCTAAAAAAAGTGTCTTAATTTCTCATAAGAGCTGTTTTTCTGATACAGGGCACCAAATCCTCTACAGAGACAGAGTTGATTGATGCAGTCAGTCTGTCTGCAGCCACAGTGGACATTTACATTAGAGGGCTTTTCCAATAAAATAAAAAATAAAAAGGCGTATCCCTAGGATATTTGATTAATTTATGGTCTTCAGGGCTCAGACTTCTCGGACCCCGCTGATCTTGAGAATGAAGGGGCTGCAGCAGTGATTTTGCCCTCCATCCCCTTCTGAAATTTCCCTGCAAAGCGGCGCCCCCAGCCACTCGGCGGTGAGGGAAATGCAGTGGGCCCGATTCACTTGGGTGCCGCTGAGCAGGGAAAAACCGTGAAGATACCGCAGTGCTAAAACATATACATATGGTTGTATTTGAAGTGAATAAATACATCCGTCCTTTCCCTGGAGGTCAAAGGATTGTGAAGCAAATCGCATCACATTTAAATGTAAAAGATGGCAGTGTGGCGATATACCACATAGGTGCCATTTTAATGGTGTCCATGGGTACAAACTGGTGTTTAACTCTACCTTTAACAACCAGTATACCCAGTACACATCCTCTCATCTATTAATAACTGAGTCATTTTAAAAGCAGAACACTTCCTAGACCTGAAAACTCAAATGGAAAGAAACATACGTAATATAAAAGGAAGTGGCACGTTTAAAATACATAGCTATACTGAATAACTGCTTGCAGTCTATCCGACATACACCCAAACCGCACCGGTTATCAAAACGACAGCAGATAAAAATAAAAATGCACTTTAAAGAAAAACAAAAAAAAAAAAAAAAGTATATTAGATAGAGTATATACCTATAGGCTCATCAGAAGAGTACAGGCTGCAATTTACGGTTATAATCTGCGACTGGACTAAAGACTAAAAAAACTTCCGTTTGCAGGGCAACCACAGGGAACACGAAATGTTCTCCTGTTCCATTGTAGAGCTTCACTTCCCAATCAAGGTACTTACATCAGTAATCTCTCAATGCAAGGCACAAGGATGTCCCAGGAGTACACAGTGAGACGGTGAAGCCTTGTAGGCCAAGAGGGCGTAAGCCGTAAGATAATGCGAGACGCTGCAACACACGCAGCAGCCACAAGTGAAGGAATGTAATTTAAAAACATGTGATCTGCAAACAAAAGCAAAAATAACAATGTTAACATGCATTTTTAAGATCTTATCCTTGGGTTAGCAGACTTAAAAAAAAAAAAAAAAAGGAGGCCCTACCTTGCAGAGATACTTCTAAGAAATAGTCTGCATATTTGGCCATGTAAATTTTGGTCTTCTCTAAGCAGATCATGGGCCAGCCATCATGGAGGTCAGTGTCGTGGACAGCAATGGACAAGTAGTAATCTATAAAATGGGCAGGAGTTGGGAGGCACAAGTTCCACCCAAATGTTTCCAGCAGCAGAAGCTCCATGTGGAGCAGATTTTGTTTAGTTAGCACCAGGTTCATGTTGGTCATACATCCGAGACTATTCAGCTGGTCTAGCTTTGGCACTCGATCTTCCTTATCTTCAAATTTACCTGAAAAAAAATAAATAAACCCGTACAACATGAAACATGCATCAAACCATCTTACTATTAATGCCAGTCTTTTATAGAATAGGATATATAGTTCGGCACAGTATTCCCATATACACCAAAAGAGGAAGCATGAAGCCAGATCATGGGCTTACTCCGATACATGACAGTATCTGAGGTTAGGGTTATTAGAAACATTGCAGAATTTGTTTACACCCGAATATTTAGGCCCCATCACGAAAAAATAATCCGTATTACAACTCAATACGACTATAATAATAGGACATACATTTTAGAAGGAACATACACATTACAGCTCAACTCAAGGTCCATGTTAATACTGATGAACGAGAGCACACCACTGGTGCAGCTTATTTCAGTCGGGCAATGTTTGGGCTTACTTCTATCCCCACCCGTAATTTATCCCCTCACCAAAGCAGTTGGCCTTTTTGGTCTGGCCTTTGGAGGTCAGTCAGGAGTCCTAGTGCCACAACCAAGGAGGGTCTATTGTATATGCCCTTCCTGAACAAAATATTTAAGTGGATCGGTAAGATATTTATACTGGCCAGTCCGATTTCAGCGTGCGGTCACTTATTAGTTAAAAGAGGCTCTGTCACCACATTATAAGTGGCCTATCTGCTACATAAGGAGATTGGCGCTGTAATGTAGGTGACAGCAGTGCTTTTTATTAAGAAAAACGATCTATTTTTACAACTATAGGAGCGATTTTAGCTTTATGCTAGTTTCTTAATGCCCAAGTGGGCGTGTTTTACTTTAGACCAAGTGGGTGTTGTACAGAATCAGCGTCATGTACTTCTCTCCATTCATTTATACCGCGCATAGTGACACTGCGTTGTTCACCATGTTCTGTCTTATACTGACATATTAACGTTACTGAAATGTTTAGACAGTGAATAGACATTCCTTCCAGCCAGGACGGGGCTGGATGTCTATTCACAATCCCTGCACTTCGTTAACGTTTGTTTGGTACTTACAGCAGAGAAAGCGTAATCTCGCGAGATCTCGCTGTAAATAACAGGTTACAGGGGGATTACACTTTGCTCTGCTGTAAGTACCAAACGTTAACGAAGCGCAGGGATTGTGAATAGACATCCCGTCCTGGCTGGAAGGAATGTCTACTCAATGTCTAAACACTTCAGTAACGTTAATATGTTAGTATGTATAAGACAGCACATAGTGAATAACGCAGTCACTATGTGCTGACTAAATGAATGGGGAGAAGTGCATGACTCCGATTGGGCAACGTCATACACTTCCCTGTACAACGCCCACTTGGTCTAATGTAAAACACGCCCACTTGGGCATTAAGAAACTAAAATCGCTCCTAACGTGGTAAAAATAGATCGTTTTTCGAAATAAAAAGCACTGCTGTCACCTACATTACAGCGCCCATTTCCTTATGTAGGGGATAGGGCACTTAGAATGTGGTGACAGAGCCTCTTTAATGTTAAAGTAGTTAGAACTACTACTTGTGGCACACGGAGTCCGCAAGTACGAGTCCAAGTATATTCACGTCACTAGAGCTACCCAAGCGAAGCCCCACTGATGTAGCTTCCGTGGGCCGATATAGCAGCCAGGGACTGCGGCTGCTAAAGTGTTCCGGTCGAGTCAGCAAATGGGGATACGGGGCTGCTCCAGTAGCTTCCCTGGGCCCACATAGCAGCCAGGGATACCGGCTAGTGAGAACAGTGTGGGGGTCTACCATCATGGCAGTGGACACCTGGATGGCGATGTGTGGGGCATGCTGTAGTACACTAGCATCGACATATTTGGCAGACGAAGGCAAAAAAAAACCATGATGTGAACATTGCCTAAAGGTCCCTATTCTAGTATATATGGGGAACATTCTGCACAGAAAGATCAGCATACTGCGCAGCATGGTTACATTCATACATTCCTTCATATATTGCTATACTGATAGGGCTGATGGGAGAGTAGAATGAATGAATAAATAGTTAGTGACCTTTAAAATCAAACTAATAATGGGAAGCAATGAAGGCGGATTCCTGAGCCAAGCGCTGCCTCCATCATTTATACAGATCAGCGGGTATTACAATGCACTCATTTTATACATAGCACACATTATCCAGCAGCGACATGAATACCATTTACAGGCATTACACAAATCCTCCTCTACAAGAAACGACTCCATTCAATGCTAACAGCAACCCCACTGTTACACTGGAGGATGCCAAGTCATCTAAATAAAAAAAGTCCCTTGGTGCCCGACATTTAGGATTATTTGCAACTGTTCATAACAGAAGACAATGGAAAAAATACAAAGAAGGTGAAGATCAAAATCACTACAAAAGGTGGTGGGGGGGGGGGGGGGGGGGGGGGATTGTGTATATGCCATAAATGTCCAAGATTGGACTATCCCTCTAAAAGGCAACCACAGGGGAATTATTACCAAAACCTTCAGCAGGTAAAGGAAGAGTTTCTAATACCATTATCGAATTGTTACTTATGTATTTCCCACATATATTCCTAATCTAGCGGTCTGCGCAGTCATTCTCCATTATAGTCTATGGTAGATATGGTGTCAATTTGGAGGTCAAACAGCCAATGGGATTGGTGTGAGGATGTACCTGCATAGGACCCATTCAATAAAGAGCCAAATTTACTTTTCTGGCATGCAGCCAGAAAGCAGCAATATCATCTTAACCCTTCATGTACAACCAGCCATTTGTTTGGAACGGAGCTGAATTCACATGGACGTTTCCAATAATTCACTGCTGACCCTGCATGCATCAATGGAGGACGAAGAAGTATGAAAAATATTACATACATAAGAATATGTAGAAATACTAGATGGTCTTACTTCCTAATAGCAAACAGGAGAGTGCCACGATATGTAGCTGTTGGATTGAGATATCATATCGGTCCATGAAGAGATCCAGCAGGTAGACAGCGAGATGACGGGCAGTAGGACACAGCTTAAATCGATTACTGACAATAGCGATCAAGTCTGCAAAGTAGCGTCTTAAGTTCAGCTGGGGAGACTGGCCTTTGTAGGACGGAAGCTTTAATTCCTAAATAAATTAAAAAAAGATAGCAGAATGGTAATTTAAGCCTGTAGAGAAACGCACAGGATATTATACCCCAGTTACACGCTCTGTAGAAAGGCACAGTCTTCATACAGGTTTTATCTCCACATGCTACATTTTAAAGTGGTCTTAAACACTTAAAGGGAACCGTCACCCCCATTTTACCTATTAAGCCAGCAATACCTAGTGGAATTGGGTGAAATATAATTTCTATGTAACCTATAATTATCTTCCAAGTAGGTTCTGTAGCTTTAGTATTAAATTTTTTAGCGTTGAAAAAATAAAAAATAAAAGTCATATTCATTCAAGCATTTCAAAGTTCCCGCCTCCTTACTTTTGACTGACCGCTCCGCACCTCCCTCCAGCACACAAAATTCCATGCTTGCGCAACAATGTCCTGTTCTGGTGCGTGAGCACAACGGGACACCATAGCGGCGCACGCACAGGGACTAGATTTGAGGCCCGAACGGAGCAGGGGGTATCAGACCGTACATGACCGGCGCTTACTCGTTCTCACGAGATTTTGGCATTCAGGGTGGGCGGACATTAGAGGAACGAATGAGACTGATGGATTATTACTATAAAAGGCGCAAAACGTTTGCTGACTTATTTACGGTCGGAGTTTAGGAGAGGGCAATAAACTTTTGACAGCAGTGGCCAGCGAGGGGTGAGTAGAGTCCAATAGGCGAAATGCTGGTGACTGGTTCTCCACTACTTAAAAACATGGCCCGTCAACATTTGTTGATTGGTGGCATTACCGTCAAGATCAGAACAATAAGGAGACAGCAAATCGTCCCTTGAGGCGGCAGTGACTGGTACTGCAGCTACTTTCATTCAATTGAATAGGAGGAAGCTGCAGTAACAGGCACAACTGCCCATACGAATAAGCTGCCGTGCCAGTGTCACAGCCCCTTCACCCCAAAGGTTGGACTCAAACCAATGAAACATTAATGGCCTATCCCAAGGACAAAATAGACGAGGAGACAGCACTTCCAAAATATGTCAGCTTTTTAATCACCCGTGCGACGTTTCAGTCCAGCAGGACTTTTCTCAAGCATTGCTTGAGAAAAGTCCTGCTGGACTGAAACGTTGCACGGGTGATTAAAAAGCTGACATATTTTGGAAGTGCTGTCTCCTCGTCTATTTTGTCTATCTGATATTGGGGACCGCGGATCCGGTCCTATTGAGGCGTGCACCCACTTGTGGTCCTGTGCTGTGGTAATTTTCTGCTTTGGATATATCCCAAGGACAGACTCAATGTCTGAGCTCCGTAGAAGCTCTTTAAACTGTAATCCATAGAGTTAGGTTTTATTTATCCATTGATACGTCTTTTATATATTTTTAGCTAGTAGATACTTTAAAGAGGCTCTCTCACCAGATTTTGCCACCCCTATCTGCTATTGCAGCAGATAGGCGCTGCAATGTAGATTACAGTAACGTTTTTATTTTAAAAAAAACGAGCATTTTTGGCCAAGTTATGACCATTTTTGTAGTTATGCAAATGAGGCTTGCAAAAGTCATAGTGAGTGTGTTTAAAAGTAAAAGCCCAAGTGGGTGTGTTTAAAAGTAAAAGTCCAAGTGGGTGTGTTTAAAAGTAAAAGTCCAACTGGGCGTGTATTATGTGCGTACATCGGGGCGTTTTTAATACTTTTACTAGCTGGGCGCTCTGATGAGAAGTATCATCCACTTCTCTTCAGAACGCCCAGCTTCTGGCAGATCACGCTGTGACGTCACTCACAGGTCCTGCATCGTGTCAGACGAGCGAGGACACATCGGCACCAGAGGCTTCAGTTGATTCTGCAGCAGCATCAGCGTTTGTAGGTAAGTAGCTACATCAACTTACCTGCTAACGCCGATGCTGCTGCAGAATCAACTGTAGCCTCTGGTGCCGATGTGTCCGACACGATGCAGGACCTGTGAGTGACGTCACAGCGTGATCTGGCAGAAGCTGGGCGTTCTGAAGAGAAGTGGATGATACTTCTCATCAGAATGCCCAGCTAGTAAAAGTATTAAAAACGCCCCGATGAGGTTACTGGAGTCTATGTCCCCAACTCTCCGGAAGCAGCTCTTTTATTCATGTTCCCGATGCCAATACAAGTTTATAAAAGCTCACTAGTTAGACATCTCCTTCAGGCAGCAAAGTCAGTAATCCCGCGCAGGTGGAAAACGGCAATACCCCCAACATTAGATGAGTGGTTTCGGGAGGTTGCCTTGATACAGCGAATGGAACACTTGGTGGCTCACTCCCCGGCATCTGTGGTAAAATACACGTCTACATGGTCTCCTTGGATAGTGTTTCTTTCTTCTCCTTCCTACCTCACGGCGGTAACCTGAGTCGGCCTATGCCCCTGTGAAATGTACTATGGCTTTTGCGCGCTGCTGATTTTCATTCATAATACGCCAGAACTGGAGTCCAGGATCCCCTTGTCCTCTCCCCTCCCTCCTATCCCTCCCTCTCTTGGGGCCTTTTTCTATACTTTCTCTTCCCCTGTCTAGGGTAATGTGCCTCTTCTTCTCTGTTTGAATTAAGTGGTCTCGCTGTACATTCTGTTGTTATGCCTCTAGGATTACTCATGCTACTGTTGTATACCGACCACTCTTTTTCATGTTGAGATGTGTTGCACATTATTGATTTTCCTTTTGGTGTTTTGTTTGTTTTTGCTTTGGTCCACTGACCTTGTTTGTTTTTATTTAGGTGTGGAGGCCTTCCCTCCACTATGTTTTGTAAATTTTGTGTTCTGAAACTCAATAAAAATTTGAATAAGAAAAAAAAAAAACGCCCCGATGTACGCACATAATACACGCCCAGTTGGACTTTTACTTTTAAACACGCCCACTTGGACTTTTGCAAGCCTCATTTGCATAACTACAAAAATGGTCATAACTTGGCAAAAAATGCTCGTTTTTTAAAAATAAAAACATTACTGTAATCTACATTGCAGCGCCGATCTGCTGCAATAGCAGATAGGGGTTGCAAAATCTGGTGACAGAGCCTCTTTAAATGAGCTCCTGTATTGAATTACTTCTCATACACTCTAGGAAAAAGGTGACAGCCCTTGTGGGATCTGTAATGGCAGCCATATTGATGGTCACAAAGCTTTAATGGAAATATATATAGCTGAAAAGTGGCTAAAAACTGAAGGGCCTTTATTTACTGGTGCTCTGTGCTGGCTCAGGTATAAACAGAAGCCATGCCGATTGTGCGCAGAGAGCCTGGCTACTATACTGGATCCATTGACTTTACACACACACGGCGTATTGAGGGCGGATACAAGGAGTCAAGCTGCGCAGCATATCCGCCCTGAACACCAAAGGGAATGCCGTCCGAAAACCCACACGACGCTGTGGTGCGTTTTTTGGGCGTAAATTATCGCACATACTAACCCACCCCCTCCTCCGACGTCCGCTCAGCAGTCTGAAATGTCATCCAGGGAGGCCGGACTGGAGAAGAAGCAGGGAACTCTGAGTAAGTATAACAATTTATTTATTTTTACTTGCGATTTTTGCGGCAGAATCAGATTCCGCCACAAATATCCCAACACACACCACTTTGTTGCGGGTTTAAGCACCCTATTGAATCCAAATGGGAAAACCCGCAACAGAAGAGCTGCAATTCGAGCATTAATTTACATGCTGCGGTTGAAGAAACCGCAGGTCAATTTAGGTGCGTTTTTTCGGTGCCATTTTTCTGCAGTTTGGGGACGAGATTTGTTGAAATCTCACCCACTCTGCAGCTGATGTAATACGCTGTGGATTTTCTGCAGTTAATCCTAATAGGGTCCGTCAGGTTTCTGTGCGGATGCCAGTATTTTTGAATATTGGATGTCAATGGGAGATGAAGTGGGGAAAAAAATCCAATCGGCTCATGTGGACATGACAGTAAAATCGGCCAACGAACGCGGAAATGCTCGTTAGTCAGCAGATTGGAAATTTTATGCTGCCATAAAAATAATCATTTGTCGGCAGCACATCTCCCTGTCTAAACGGGCAACGCGCTGCTGACAATATGCAAATGAAGGGGGGGGGGGGGGTTGTCAAACAATCGTATGGACTATCTTTAGCCCCCATAAACCAACAATCATTGCGCCTTGTAAACTAAGCAGACGAGCGGCACTCGGAACTGGACATGGATCTGCCTGTGTAAAAGGGCCCTTAGCCAGACCAGTCATGGAATGATATTATTGACTTTAGTGGTGAGTCAATTATTTTCTTGCCATTCAGGCCCCATTCACACGGAGGTATTTTGCTTCAGTATTTGGGTGCGCTCACAAGTGGGGTACTTGCATCGTATTTCTGAAGTGTAAAAATACGCTGCGGAGATTACATTGTATGCCTATAGGAAAAATATTCAGTAACGCAGACAGATGTGTCTAGTTCTAGCATTGCAGAATATTTTTCCCATAGGCATACATTGTAAAGTTTTCCGCAATGTAAGTTTACGCTGTGAAAATATGCAAGTACACCACACGTAGGCGCACTGTTTTTGTGAGAAAGCCAGGAGTAAAAACGAAACAGAAAAGTCTGATCGAAAGACTCGTACCTCGTCTGTTTTCTTGGACCCTCTCCCGGTTTTGGCTTAAAAATACTAACCTAAATACGGTCGTGTGAAAGTGGCCTTATAAACAGTAGCTCACACAGAGTTTTTTTGTAGGCAGAAAAATTCTGCCTCAAAATCCATTCTGGAATTTCAAGCGTTGTATTGATACTTTTTTTTCTGCGTTTTTCGCTGTGTTTTTTGACTGCGACCATGGAATCCAATGCAAGGACTGCAGGAAAAATAAAAAATAAATGCAGCGAAAAACACAAGCACAAGGTGGTACATACCACTTTAATTTCTCACACGAGCAGCCAAAAGCTGTCTGTGGGGGAAAAAAAAACAAACAAAAAGAAAAAAACTGCCTCCCATTGAAATCAATGGGGGATGATTTGGGTGTTTTTTTTGCCACGGAATCCGACACGGTTTCCGCATCAATATCAGCACCAAAAAAACAAAAACTTCGAAAGGCTGAAAACCTAAAAGGAAAAAAACAAAAATCAAGAGCACAGTTTCCCGTACAATCTTAGGAACACTACAAGCCCACGATCACCTTAAAATTTTTACGGCACAGTATTGGTGATATTTTGTGTAGTACCAATAAAAAGAATCCTACGCAGTGTTTAGCTGATCGCCATGGATTCAGCTTCTTAACCCCCTGGCAATCAACGGTTACCGTCAGGGGAAGCAACGGTCAGCATTACATGCCAGCTATCCAAATAGACAGCCGTCCATCTAATGAATAGACGCGACGAGTTTGCCCGAGCGTGCTGGTACATAGGGACATACCTCCATGTTTATATGCCCTATTAGGGTGGTTATCGTAGTGAGACAGCCTCTTGACTTAGTGACACATCTACTCTTAAATGGTCACTTCTAACACAAGTAAAATAAACATTATTAATGGGCAGACCCAATATATCGTTACTCAACTTCATGGGCCCTGTCCAGCTGAACACACTATTTGCCATGGTTAGACCAGGTTCATAACCTGTGTGAATTCAAGATGACGCATTTATATTTAGGCTTAGCTGAATTCCTTTCAGGAATGGTCTGCACAGGAAAACATGAAAACACACAGATTTGTAGGTAAAACTTCACACAAAAACCCTATTTTCTGTTTTTTTTTTAAGTGCCTAAAGACTAATTGAGTTGTGCAGATTTCAGACGTGACTGAGCTGTGTCGAAGAATAATTCATCAGATTAATTAATGTGGGTAACCATAGCAACCTAATCCACTCAGCTGAATGTCGGAAGAAATCAAGGGTAGAGCCCAAATAAATAATATATAAATATATATATATAAAAAAGTTACAATTAATTAGTCAACGACAGTATCGAGTCAAGGTTCCATATATTCAAAACTCTGAAGAGAAGAACAAAAGATCAGGGGTGTAAAGCCTCCGCCACCTTGAAGCTGGACACTTGTGGCAACAAAAGAAGCTTTTGCAATTGCTGGCCAGTTTGCGGTTTTGAGGGACGTCCCCAGCATGCTGCCGAATAACAAAAGAGATGTAAACCGTGGAAATCTACTTGTGGCAGCACCCAAGAGCCGGCGCACAAACTATTTTCAAACACACATGCCCTAAAGGGAAGTGAAGGCTCCCTGCTACTTAACACGGGAGTGTGAACTGAAGCATCGGGAAGTAGCCAGCTGGCCCCAACTCAAGACAATAAAACACCAAGGATCTCCCCTTCAGGAACATTTTTTTTTTATATTAAATTTATATATAGAATTTTTTAACATTTTAATACATTTCTTCAATTTATTGTTTTTACAATAATTGCTTTTTTTTTTAACTGTAAATCATTAGCAGAATATTTGCAGGGTATTAGTCCCCCTTTGCAGACAATCTTTCCAGCAATTTAAACCGCATCAAAAAATAAACAAACATGCATTTTTAAGACATTTTTCCATTTAGTGTCATTTTGACTTATTTTCTGGTGCTTTTCAAGACCTATAGAGAAGTCTATGGGGAAAAAAAAAAAACACTATACCCAGGGAATGCTGCTTATGAAAAGAAAAAAACAAAAACACACATAGTTGTGTAGCGCTTTTGATATTTTACTAGAGAGACTTTAATGTAATATCTGGGCAAACAAAAAAACTAAATTTCTACAGTTTAAGGGCCCATTCACACGAACGTGAATAACGTCCGTGTGGTGGGCATGGAAACAACGCACAGTACACGGACCCATTGATTTCAATGGGGTCGTTCACACATGAAGGACTTTTCACGCAGCGAGAGTCCGCTGTGTGAAACTCACTGCATGTCCTATATTGGTACGTTTTCACGCGCCTATTGAAGTCAATGGGTGCGTGAAAACCACGCACCGCACGCGGATGCACATCCTTGTGCGGTGCGTGATTTGCGCATCAATTCAATTGAAAATAATTTAAAAAAAGTGCTTTGCAAGTGCGTGAATAACGCATGCCCCTCGCAAAGCACACTGATGCATAACGCAGCACGCACGGACCAGATTCCCACATGTGAATCCGATACGTACGCTCGTGTGAATGTAGCCTAACGTCGCATGTGTATTCTAGTCATATTTTATTATGCCACCCACACTCTAAACCGTAATTTTTGATTTTGCATAACTAAAAGTTTATATATAAACAATGAAAAATAAGATTTATATATATAATAATTTTTTTTATTTTTTTTTTTAGATTATCCTTTTTTTTCCTGAAGGTCAACAATAAAGAATACATTGCAGGAATTTCATGGAAAAAAAACCAAACTAAAAATAGAGCAGATTAGAAGAGCACAGGATATTGCACTTACTTTATAGCGGAGAGTCTGATGGATGTCTGCAGCGAGCTGACCCTTCCACCACAACCCTTCAAGCTCCATTTCATGGGAAGTCAAGAGAGCAAATGGCAGAATTACCTGGTCTGCAAGAGAAAACGTCCAAAAAACAAGTTTATTTCTCCATATACTTTTTCCCTGTAGCTGAACTCAGCCGCCAACTCAACCCAACTTTACATACAAAGAGCTCCCTAAAGTGGGAACTGCTAGAGCAGAAAGAAGCTTCCCAGCCTTATTTGCGCTTAATTAAAATCCCACCAACAGGGGTTTAACCCTTCACACTTTTGAAAAAAAAACAAAAGTCCTAGCTCTTCACACCTGCAAATCTAATTAACTTTTTAATGATACTTTGCCATTGCTTTATCAGTGATGTATTAAAAACACCTAAAAATAACCAAAACCACCCTAAAAATAAGCCAATTTTTACAACAAATATAGAAAAAGTATTTAAAAGCGTGAAAAAGTTGTGTATGTATAACAGTACAATAGACAAAATAAAAATGATACCATTTATTACCCAAATATTATAATTAAAGCAGCGTAAGTGTTTAAAAAAAGAATCCAATACTATAGACTTCTTATTTATAAAGTTCAGAGCGACCTAGGAATAGCACTGTATATAAGTCGCCAAAAACACTCACAAAAGTTCACTTTAAAGTAACAATGAAGCAAAAAAGTTAAGTTTAATTTCATGTAATATTTGTAATTAGCTGCTAATCTTAGTGAAATTTAACCATTTACTTTTTCACGCAGTAATACATTTCAACAGAAGAAATACATAAAAAAATTAGAAAGAAAAACAAATCTCAGTAATATGTTCGTGCGAGTCCTGGGAGATCCACGCTCCATGCAATTACTATACAGATCACGACCAGGCTGCTGCCCTATAGAGGTCTATGGACATTCCTAGCAGAGGACACTGCAGCCAACAAAGCGCCATCACCCCCCTCAGACTCCCAGTGCAAGTTGCCCATAAAGTCCCTTAACATCCCCCCCCCCCCCCTCCCCTATCCACCGACCTCAATCCCTGATCCGCTCCTCAACTCTTCTCACACTCCAGGCGCATCTCTCGTCCCTTGTAACCGAGGCTCCCCGTTCAGCTTCTCGCTGCTGCCCGGCCCCGTCCATTAACAATCGGCTAGGATCTCCCCATCCATTGTTAAAGGGCCGAGCGCTAATGGAGTGTATACAAAGCCCTAGCTCGGACACATGCCGCTGGGGGGAGCTCAACCAATAGTAGATGATCTTACAGCTGTGGCTTCCGTTTCCGCCCAATCACGGCTGTGCTCTTATTTTAGGATTTGGAAACTGTAAATCGCGCAGCCGCACCTCGAAAGAATTTTGAGTCTCGTAGCTTTCCGTATAGTAATTGAGTTAAAATACATATAGCTACGTCGGAGATGGGTAGGGTTGGTGATAGGCGGGGCTGGCGGTTGATGGGCGGGGCGTAGCAAGACTTAGCTGACTCCCCCAGACGGCCGATGTGATGTAGTGGGCGGGACAAGGTTTGGTTTTGATAACGCCCCTGGAGGGGAATGCGTAGCACAGTGGGGCGTGGCTGAGGGGGCAGGCCAGCTGTGCTGTGAAGGAGACAGCCCTGCGGGTCACCTGGGGACAATATACCCATATTGTCCTAAACCACGTGACTGTCGTCATCTCTTCCCTCCAGCATATTTCAGAATAATTAAAGCTGTAGCCTACATTATTGCCGTCACCTTTTCAAAGGACTTTGGCTTTGTGGGGGACATTGGTGACATATCTGAGCAAAATGTCACCACTCACCAGTGTCCAACATGCGATGGTCTGACGAGCCATGCGTCACTAAATGGAATGGATAAATCAAAACGGGTGCAAAGAAAAATTGGAGTAGTTGCCAATGGCAACCAATCAGATTTTGCTTCATTTTTCAGATGCCTTTTGGAAAATAAAAACAGCAACTGAATTAGTTGCCATAGGCAACTACTCCACTTTTCCTTTGCAGTGGTTTTATTATATCTCCCACACGGTCTCCCATTGTTTTTTTTTCTCCTTAATCGATCCAACATTAGACGAAGTGGCACAACGCTTTCCTAGTGGGGGTCACGATGGTCGGACATTGCTGACATTTCGCTAGTATATATGTCACCAGTGTCTTTGAGGAGACATTAACCCCTTAAGGACGTGGCCTGTTTTGGCCACAGCAATTTTTCGAGCTTTTTTTTCAGTGTCAAATTCCAAGAGCCATAAGTTTTTATTTTTCCGTTTTTTTGCTGGACGAGTTGCATTTTTTTTTTTTCAACCTCACCGTTTGGTATTTTTTTATTTATCTTTTAAGTGGGGCAGCAATTCCACCATAGTTTTCTTGGTTTTATTTTTAACCCGTTAGTGACCGACCCATCGTGTTTCTACGTCGGTCACTAACGGGCTTTATTCCGATGCCATAGACTTTTTACGTCGCGGCATCGGAATAAAATAGCGCCGCCGGGGGGAGGTTTAGCTCCCTGCTCTCAGCTGCCGGAGGTTGCTGAGGGCTTGGAGCAGTGACTGGGGACCGCTGTTTTCAACGAATACCGGCGACCGCCGTTACAATAAATGTGCCTCAGCAAATTATGATTTTATCTCCTCTCACCATGTATGTTTGGTGAGAGGAGATAAAAAAAACTGCTTCTTAGGCCCCCTGCTGCCTCCGATCGTGTCCCCCGTCGTCCCCCTGTGCCTAACTGCCAGGAAAAAAAAAAGAAAATGGCGCACGCATGCGCAGTGAGTCTAAGGCAGCTATTCTGCCTGTAAATAGAAACTGATCAGGGACCCTGATAATTGGTCCCTGATCAGATGGTCACTGTGATATACCTATCACAGTGACCATAGTCCCATATTTACACAATACAGCACAAGATTTGTGCTCTTTCCCTCCCTCCTCTCACTGTAGTTGATCTGTGAGAGGAGAGAGAGAAATACTATAGAAATCTTGTGCTGTATTATACTGTGAAATACACCACATTCGTACTCGCCAGTGTTCCGATATTGTCCGTAATCACGCCAGATTACCCGTAATTCTTTTTTTTCTTCGCTGAATTAGTTTTAGTTGCTGTAATTAACTGCGGTTTACCGTATTTTTTTTACGTTAGTGTTGTGTCTATATTATATAAAAAAATAAAAAAAAATCCCCAAAAAATTAAAAATACAAAAAAAAAATAATTTACTTGTTAGTTTAGTGTTAGAAAATAATGAACCGCAGAAGCCGCAGAATGTTCTCTGCAGAGCAGGCATACGCCATGCTATGCTCTAGCGGTTCCGGCAGTGATACAGACACTGCGTCAGAAGCAGAACTTGGCTCAGAAAGCGACACAAGTTCTGCTTCTGCCACTGGACCCCCCAGCCCTATGGTGGTGGACGCAGCGGTCACCGGTGAAGCGTCAGGAGCCGGGCCTAGTACTGCAGTCCCTCCCGCAATGTGGGATCCTGCAGTCTCTTTCTCCCCCCAAATTCCGCCATTTACAGCGACTCCAGGCATCAACTCTGATGTCACAAATTTTACCCCCTATAATTTTTTTAATTTGTTTATAGGCGATCAGGTCCTGGAACTAATCGTCCAGCAGACGAATTTATACGCCAGGCAATTTGTCAACCAAAATCCCAGTTCTTACTATTCCAGAGGATGGATCCCCACAACCGTCTGTGAAATGAAAAATTTTTGGGGAATTACCCTAAATATGGGGATAGTAAAAAAAACCTTCTATCCGCTCTTACTGGGCTACTAACGCTATCCATAGCACCCCTGTATTTTCTGCTGTCATGACCCGAACGCGCTATGAGACGCTAATGCGCTTCATGCACTTCTCGGACAACTCCCAAATCCCCCCAAGAAGTGACCCAGGCCATGATCGCCTCAACAAGTTGAGACCCCTCATCTCCCTCCTATCTGAGTCTTTTCTAAATTTGTACACCCCAGGCCAAAAAATAGCGGTAGACGAGTCCCTTATGGCCTTCAAGGGCCGTCTATCGTTTCGCCAATATATCCCCTCCAAAAGAGCCCGATACGGAGTGAAACTCTATAAGGTGTGCGAGAACACAACGGGCTACACCTGTGCCTTTTTTATATATGAGGTCAGGGACCGCCACCTTAATCCCCCAGGATGCCCAGAGGATATTGGCATTAGTGGGAAAATTGTCTGGGAACTCATGGTGCCATTCCTACAGAAAGGGTACCATGTGTACACCGACAATTACTACACCAGTGTCCCCCTGTATAAGTCCCTCCATGCTGCGAATACAGGGGCCTGTGGGACGGTACGAAAAAATAGAGTCGGCTTCCCTCAACAGCTGGTGTCCAGGCGACTAGTAAGGGGTGCGTCACTCTCATTCACCAGTGACCAGTTGCTCGCAATAAAATGGAGTGACAAAAAGGACGTGTACATGCTCTCCACCGTGCACGAGGACACCACAGTGGCAGTAGGAGAGAGGGGCGCTACCTCTGATAAGAGGAAACCGGTCTGCGTGGTGGACTATAACAAGTTCATGGGGGGAGTCGATCTATCTGACCAGGTCCTACAACCGTACCTGGTCAAGCGCAAAACTAGGGCCTGGTATAAAAAGGTAGCGATCTACCTTATCCAGATGGCCACTTACAACAGCTATGTGCTCTACAAGACCCAGGGAACGCTCAGTTTCCTCCAGTATCAGGAGAAAATTATAGAGCACCTCCTGTTTAACTCCCCCGCACCTGGAGACTCCTTTGAGTTAGAGAATGTCAAAAGGCTCACTGAGAGCCACTTCCTTCACCCCGTCCCTGCCACTGAGAGTAAGGAATACCCCCAAAGGAGATGCCAGGTGTGCAGTAAACACGGAAGGAGGAGGGATACCCGGTTTTACTGCCCCATGTGCCCTTCAAATCCAGGCCTGTGCAACTACCCCTGTTTTGAGACCTACCACACCGTTTCTAATTGTTAATTTTATCTATAATTTAGGGAACACCAAAAAGGGCGGGGGGGGGGGGATTCTTTTTAGGGAGTCAATTTCATTTATTCATATTTTATTTTTCGTTTCTGAGCTTTCCAAGGGAGGGAGGGATTCTCACGGGGAGGTAGTAAAGTATTTATTTCAGACTGTAAAACTAATTTTCCCCTTTTTTGATTTTTTTTTATACATTTCTTGGACAATTAAATCCAGGACTTGATCACTCACAAATGAATACAGTTTATTGTGCAGGAGCCCACATCTGTCTATTCAGAACATGGACCCCACAAGTGTTCTTGAAATAAAAAATAAATGTGGGCATTGCATTTATTAGTAGATAAATCCAACACCTGCGGCCCGTGCCGCCCCTGAATTAGTGGAAGTCGTGCATTTTAGCAATGGTTACAAGAATAAATTGGGGATGTATTTCCTTTTTCTTATGACTATGTCCTGCCACATACGGCTGTTACATTCCTAATTCTGTACCGTGATACGGGCATTATATTTTTTTTTTGGAGGATCTCTAATAATCGAGCTGTTCCTTATCAATACACCATGGGCTTTGTTACGGTTCTTCTGGAAAATACGGACATCATTTTGGGGATTAGTGATCCTTTACTGTTCCTATAGATGGTTTTGGACATTGCCCCCCTATATATTCTGTAGGTGATTGGTTGGTTGTTTTGCGCACATAGCGGTTCCTACCTTGCCGGGCAGGGGCCTGTTATGGTGTACCGCGTCACTTGGCACATTCGTCCCTCATAAGGATTGATGGAGCTAAAGAGACGTTGTACAACCAGTCACTGAAAAAAAAATCCTTGTCATGACAGCCCTGCAGGTGTTCTTCTATCCGGTGAACAGACTCGAGTTTGCAACATAGTTGGATACATTTTCCTCCATTTGTTTGAAGATATTGCCCGTCACTCCAGTACAGTTTATTTTTTCCTCTCTGACTGATTTTATATTAGGACAGAATTCTGTCCACAATGACATCATAATGGCACCATTCTGTGCCGCACAAATTTATTAATGTGGCATATTTCTAACAAAATAACCTTCTACCACGTCTCCTCTATTTCATGTGGAAACGTAATAAAAGCTTGAAGAAAACATTATATACCCATAGTGTCTAAAATGATACCCATTATTTCCTCCTTTAAAAATTTTTTGGTCCGCATGCCCACTACACCACTACATGAATACCTTTAGGGGTTTAGTTTTTAAAATGGGGTCATTTCTGCGTGGTTTTTTTTTGTTCAGGCAGCTCAATGCCTCTAAATGCATGATATGGGGCCTTGAATTTATTCAATTGTGCCCTGAAAGCCAAAGGGTGCTCCCTCTCTTTTTGGCCTAGCCACACATCTAAGGGTATGTTCACACGGCCTATTTACGGACGTAATTCGGGCGTTTTTGCCCCGAATTACGTCTGAAAATAGCGCTGACAAACATCTGTCCATTGAAAGCAATGGGCAGACGTTTGTCTGTTCACACGAGGCGTCTATTTACGCGCCGCTGTCAAATGACGGCGCGTAAATAGACGCCCGCGTAGAAGAAGTGACCTGTCACTTCTTTGGCCGTAATTGGAGCCGCTATTCATTGACTCCAATGAATAGCAGCGCTAATTACGTCCGTAATTGACGCGGCGTTCAAGCGCCTGCACATGCCGGTACGGCTGAAATTACGGGGATGTTTTCAGGCTGAAACATCCCCGTAATTTCAGCCGTTACGGACCCCCGCCGTGTGCACATACCCTAATAAGCAGATTGGGGCAACAATGAGAGTATTTTTGAAAACAGGAGAAACCGGGTGATAGATTTTGGGGTGTGTTTCTTCATTTTCATGTTCGCTTTACACAGAAATCGGTCTTCAAACTGATACTTTTATGAAAAAAGTGATTTTTATTTTTTTTCACCTGCTATGCATTAAATTTAGCAAAAAACTGTGGGGTCAAAATACTCACTACACCCCTAGATAAATACCTTAAGGGGTTTAGTTTTCTAAATGGGGTCGTTTATGGGGAGTTTCTATCGTTCTGGTAGCTCAAAACCTCTCCAAATATACAGTGGGGCCTAAAACATTTTCAAGCAAAATATGAGACCTGAAAGTCTCCGGGTGTTCCCTTCCTTTCGGGCCCTGCCGTGTGTCCAGGCAATTCATTAGGGTCACAATGTGGGCATTTTTGAAAACAGGAGAAACAGGGTGATAGATTTTGGGGTGCATTTCTTCATTCTCATGGTTGCTTTACAAAGAAATCGGTCTTCAAAATGATACTTTTATGAAAAAAGTGAGATTATATTTTTTTACGCCTGCTTTGCATGAATTCTTACAAAAAAACTGTGGGGTCAAAATACTTACAACACCCCTTAATAAATACCTTAAGGGGTGTAGTTTGCAAAATGGGGTCACTTGTGGGGGTTTCCACCATTCTGACACCTATGAGCCTCTGAAAACCTGGCTTGGTGCAGGAAAACCAAATGTACTTCAAAATGTATAAAATTATTACTAAACTTGTAAGTCTTCTAAATTGCTCAAAAAAAATAATTTTTTTTTCAAAAGTGCTACCAAAATAGAGTAAAGAGATGGAAATATATATTTAATAAAAAAAATTGTACAGTATGTATGTACATATGTGACATATTGCCGTTAAAAATAGGGAAAAATTATAATTTTTACAAAATTTCATTTTTTCTATTTTTTTATTAATTTCCGTAAATCGTATCAGTCTACTTTTACCACTAAAATAAAGTACAACATGTGACGAAAAAACAATGTCAGAATTAGGCCTGATTTACACGAGCGTGTGCGTTTTGCGCGCGCAAAAAACGCTGCGTTTTGCGTGCGCAAAAGGCAATTGACAGCTCCGTGTGTCATCCGTGTATGATGCGCGGCTGCGTGATTTTCGCGCAGCCGCCATCATAGAGATGAGGCTAGTCGACGCCCGTCACTGTCCAAGGTGCTGAAAGAGCTAACTGATCGGCAGTAACTCTTTCAGCACCCTCGACAGTGAATGCTGATCACAATATACACCAACCTGTGAATCAAAAAAGACTTTCAAACGTACCATGAACTGCCTGCTTCCTCCAGTCCGGTCTCCCGGCCGTTGCCTTGGTGACGCGTCCCTCTCTGGTCATCCGGCCCCACCTCCCAGGATGACGCGGCAGTCCATGAGACCGCTGCAGCCTGTGATTGGCTGCAGCCTGTGCTTGGCCTGTGATTGGCTGCAGCTGTCACTTGGACTTAATTGTCATCCCGGGAGGTCGGACTGGAGGAAGAAGCCGGGACTTATCGGTAAGTCCGAACTTCTGTTTTTTTTTACACGTATATGTATATTGTGATCGAAAGTCACTGTCCATGGTGCTGAAACAGTTTAAGTCTTTCAGCACCGTGGGCAGTGACTGTCTCCTGACGTCGCGTACCCGAACATTTTTTGCCGGGTTCGGTCAAAACGAGTTCGGCCGAACCCGGTGAAGTTCGGTGCGCTCATCTCTAATTTGACACTCCGTTTGGATGTTTGTAAACAGAAAAGCACGTGGTGCTTTTCTGTTTACATTCATCCTTTTGACAGCTCTTGCGCGAATCACGCAGTTCGCACGGAAGTGCTTCCGTGCGGCATGCGTGGTTTTCACGCACCCATTGACTTCAATGGGTGCGTGATGCGTGAAAAACGCACGATTATAGAACATGTTGTGAGTTTTACGCAACGCACTCACGCTGCGCAAAATTCACGCATCGTCTAAACAGCCCCATAGACTATTATAGGTGCGTACGACACGCGTGAAAAGCACGCGCGTCGCACGCGCGTATAATACGCTCGTGTAAATGAGGCCTTACTTGGATATTCAAAACTTTCGCTGAGTTATTCTCTGATAAAGTCACACATACCAGATTTAACAAATTTGGCTTGGTCATTAAGGCCCAAACAGGCCAGGTCATTAAGGGGTTAAAACAGTCAAAAACGTCTCAAAATACGGAGCTGTTTTCAAGGGAAAAGAGCCCCTGATTTTCAGAAGTTTTTTGAGCAACTCGCGTTTTTCGAGGCATTTTCTACGGCCGTTTTTGGAGCGGTTTTCATTGGAGTCTATGAGAAAACGGCCCCAAAAATGTCCCAAGAAGTGTCCTGCACTTCTTTGATGAGGCTGTAATTTTACGAGCCGTCTTTTGACAGCGACGCGTAAAATGACAGGTCGTCAGCACAGTACATCGTAGAGCCCATTGAAAGTAATGGGCAGATGTTTGCCGACGTATTGGAGCCGTTTTTTCAGACGTAATTCGAGGCGTAAAACGCCTCCATTACGTCTGAAAATAGGTCGTGTGAACCCAGCCTTATTCTGTGGGTCAGTACGATTACGAGGATACCAAATTTATGGTGCTTTTATCATGTTTTATTACTTTTGCACATTAAAAACCACTATTTAAAAAAATAAAAATAGTTTGTGTTGCCATACTTCTTAGCACAATAACTTTATAATTTTTCCATCAACGGAGCAGTGGGGGAGTGGGGCTTGTTTTGTGCAGGATGAGTTGTTTTTTGTTTTTGTTTTTTTTGGCTGAGAAAAACAAAAACAGCAATTCTAGCATTGTTGTCCATTTTATTCTTTAGGGTATGTTCACACGCCCTATTTACGGACTGGAATTACGGCCGAAAAAATGGCTCCAAACATCTGCCCATTGAATTCAATGGGTCTTACGGTTTTCTGTGCAGACAGGCTTTTTTTTTTTTTACGCGCCGCTGTAAAAAAAGACACCCGCCTCAAAGAAGTGCATGTCACTTCTTGGGACATAATTGGAGCAGTTTTTCATTGACTCCATTGAAAAACAGCTCCAATTACGTCCGTAATGGACGCCGCGAAAAACGCCTGCACTTGCAAAAACTTCTGAAATTCAGGAGCTGTTTTCACCTGAAAACAGCTCCGTAATTTCAGACGTATTTTACGTTTGCGTGTGAACATACCCTAATGGCGTTCACCGTGGGGGTTAGGCTTCATTCATATCTGTGCTAGGGCTCCGTTCAGTCGGAGCTTTCCATCAGAACGGAGCCCTGACAACACAAATGGAAACCTATGGTTTCCGTTTCCACCATTGAAAACAATGGTGATGGAAACAAAAACCTATGGTTTCCGTTTGTGTCGGTCAGGGCTCCGTTCCGACGGAAAGCTCAGACGGAACGGAGCCCTAGCGCAGATGTGAACGAAGCCTTAGGTGAAGTTCACACAACCGTCGTCTCCCGTTTCGGTCTCTTCCGTCAGAGGAAGAGATGACCGGAAATCCAAACGGAAAGCATCGCTTCCGTTTGAATTACCATTGACTTCAACGGTTATTCTTTGGTTTCAGTTGTATTCCGTTTGCCTCTGTTTGCTAGGTTTCCGTTTTTTCACAGAAGCAAAAATGCAGTACTGCAGCTCGGCCGCTATTCCGTGACCAGAGCCATCTGCTTCTGGCATGGACATCCGGTGTACGGAGGCAGCTGATCGGTGCGTGGTCGAGGTGTCGGACCCGGACCGCTCATATACTTATGACCTATCCTGTGGTTCTGGCTCAGAGGGAGATTCTGAGTGTCGGACACCCCCTCTATGACATCCATATGCTGTAATAGGACATATGGATAAGTATTGTCTTCAAGAGACAATCCCTTTTGAACGCAGCGATTATTACTAGACACGATCATAAATGACATTCAGAATTGGAGATGTAAATCCACCTTAATACATTGACAATTTTGGGATTGGAAACTGTACTTTCTCTTTTGACAAATATAGGATTTTCCTTGCATTCCTGAATCCGCCATAAATAAGAATAGGTCATTAAAGAGCCATTGTCTATAGAGGAATCAGTTTCCACTTTTAGAGGAAAGCTTCACAAGAATTATAACAAATGTATCTTATCAAACAGAAAAGAAGTAAAGCTTGTATAAGATACCAAGGACTGCTATAAATAGGAAAGAAAAATGCTTAGTAAGGGCTCATTCACACGAACGTGAATCTCATCCGTGTGCTGTGCGTGGAACTCGCTCACAGCACACGGACCCATTGATTTCAATGGGGCTGTTCACACATGCGTGAGTTTTCACGCAGCGAGATTCCGTTGCGTAAAATTCACCGAATGTCCTATATTGGTGCGTTTTTCACAAACCTACGCACCCATTGAAGTCTGTGTGCTGTGCGTGATTTGCGCATAAATTCCATTGAAACAAAAAAAGATGTGCTTTGCTAGTGCATTAAAAAACACACGCCACTCGCAAAGTACAGATGCAATAACGCAACACACAGGGACCAGATTTACACACGTTTTTTACATGCGTAAATCAGTCACGCTCGTGTGAATGTAGCCTAAATATTTGTTGTGTCAGATCAGTTTCGCAAATATTTGAGTAACATACAAATATTACAAAATATATTCAGACAATTAATAGGCATTTTCCCATCTGAGTCATTTATGGCATTTGCACAGCTTGCTCCACTGTTTCCGACACTCGCATCTAGTTTGAATGGAGCGGCAGCTTGTAGGCTTGACAGTCGCTCCATTACAACTCCTATTCACCATGGTTGTGCGGGTTAGGGGGGGGGGGAATGGGGGACTTGAACTCCAGTGATCATGGGAAATTCTGTGAATCGGGGATGTGATTGGTGGGAAAAATATGGCTGCTTTTTTACAGAAACAGCGCCAGACATGTGCATCGGCTAGATCTGGTATTGCATCTCAGCTCCATTCAAGTGAGTGTACAATACCATACACAGCCTGTGGACAACTGTGGCGCTGTATCTAGAAGAAAGCAACCATGTTTTCATAATCTCATGCAACCCCTTTAATGTGGTAAAAAGACAACAAATCAGCATTCCCTAAGAAAAAAATTGTAGAAAATTCTCTTTTACTCATGCGCCGTATGCTAATTAATCATTAAGTGTCCGCTGGGCGTTGCTTAATCTGTGAAGTCTCCTGCGTTATCGGCGGCTACCCCTCCGCTCTTGATTGACGTCTCCTGTCTCATCCTTTCCAGAAGATGTCAATCTATAGAAGGTGCCACCGATAACTCAGGAGACTTTACAGATGCCCTATCAGGACATCATAGAAAGGGCCCACTGCTTGGACTCTTCTCTATTAGTCAGAGCAGAGAGACACTAAAGAATATATTACATGGTCACACATTAAGGCCTGGTTTACACGAGCGTGTGCGTTTTGCGCACGCAAAAAACGCTGCGTTTTGCGTGCTCAAAAGGCACTTAACAGCTCCGTGTCACCACCATATGATGCGTGATTTTCGCGCAGCCGCCATCATTATGACACTCCGCTTGGATGTTTGTAAACAGAAAAGCTTTTCTGTTTTCATTCATCCTTTTCAGTGCTGTTGTGCAAATCACGCTTGTCCCACGGAACTGCTTCCGTGCGACATGCGTGGTTTTCACGCACCCATTGACATCAATGGGTGCGTGATGCGCGAACAACGCACAAATATAGGACATGTCGTGAGTCACGCTGCGCAAAACTCACGGACTGTCTGCACTACCCCATAGACTAACATAGGTCCATACAACACGCGTGAAAATCACTCGCGTTGCACGGACGTGTATCACATCTTCCCCTGATTACCTATTCGCTATGGGCTTCAGCAGCCAGACTTGCGGTGATCATTTTGAAAGGGGGCGGTCTAGATCACAGTTGGGGTATGTGCACACGATGAGAGGCTTTTACGTCTGAAAAGACAGACTTTTTTCAGGAAAAAACAGCTGCCTCGTTTCAGACGTAAAAGCGCCTCCTCGCATTATGCATTGACTTCAATGGGTGCGTGATGCGCGAACAGCACACAAATATAGAACAGGTCGTGAGTTTTTTTGCAACGGACTCATGCACAAAATTCACGGACTGTCTGCATGGCCCCATAGACTATCATTGGTTCGTACGACACGCGTGAAAATCACGCGCGTCACACGGACGAATGACACGCTCGTGTAAACGAGGCCTAATTCTCATGGTCAGATTGGTTCTGCCAGATGTAGATCTGCTACCTTGGTTCGAAATCTTGTTGCACATGCAATATTTGTCCTTAGTTGCTAGCCTTTACTTCACTACCATCTTAGGGCTCATTCAGACGAGCGTGATTCTAATCCATGTGCTGTGTGTTGAAACAACGCACAGCCCCATTGATTACAATGGGGCTATACACACACACACGAGAGTTTTCACGCAGCGAGTGTCCATTGAAGTCAATTGGTGCTTGAAAACTACGGACAGCACACGGACACATATCTGTGTGCGGTCCGTGTTTCATGCATCAATTCCGTAAAAAATAAATAAATAAATAGAAGTGCATGCAAGTGTGTGAAAAACACAGCACTTGCAAAGCACACTGAGGCAAAACGCAACGCACAGATTTACGCACATTTTTTTTGTCACGCTCGTGTGAATGTAGCCTTAGAGAAATACATGTGGGGCAGCCTCTGTTCACACTACATCAGAACCGTACGCCTGACATACACCGGAAAAGCCCCTGGCGCATATGTCAAATCTATCCATAGTACCCCTTTAACCCGGCTTGTCTTTTTGATAGTCGCCGGGCCAGTATGCGTCGGCAAACTTTGTTTTTTTTCTGGTATGAAAAAGTGTAGTAAACTATGCTAATCCATACAAAGTTATACAGAAAAAAAATATATATATAAAAAGGAGTTTTCCCCATCAGGGACACTTATGACATATCCACAGGATATGTCAGACAGATGCACCTATCTCTAGAACGGGGCCCCCTAAACCCCGTTCTGCCGCAATGTGTTGCGGCTGAAGCAGGAGATTTCTGACCATGAACAAGAAATCAACGTAGCTCGCTGAGCTACACTGTTTTCGTAACACCCGACCAAATAGTCAGGAAGTGGCCAGGAGACAGCGGGAGCAGAAAAAGGTAGAGCGGGGTTTACGGGGCCCCATTCTAGAGATAGATGTGGGTCCCAGAGGTGAGACCCACATCTTTCTGACATTTAGGACATATCCTGTGGATATGTCATAAATGTCCCTGATGGGGAAACCCCTTTAAACCACATTATATACTTTTTTTTTTTTTACAATGGGGTCCTATGGGCAACATATCCCACTGTATGTCTATACATCACAGCCTCCCATCGGAGGTATGTATCGGGACAACCTCCCAACGTATACCTCAGACGTACCACTCTGGCGTAATGTGAACAGAACCTTAGATAGATCCTACCACATAAATAATTCCCTATGGAGAAAATTTTTCATATTGTGGGAATCAAGGGATATCAGAACTGGTCAGACTAGGGGCCACATTGTTTTGTGTATAGTCAGCTTTTGGGTAGGTTCACACGACAAACAAAAAATGGCTGTAAAATATGGAGCTTTTTTCAAGGGAAAAACAGCCCCTCAATTTTCAGCCGTTTTTTATGTATCAAGCGTTTTTTTATGTGTTTTTTATGGACGTTTTTGGAGCTGCTTTTCTATTGAGAAAAACAGCTCCAAGAACGGCTCAAGAAGTGACATGCACTTCTTTTTTTACAGGGCGTTTTTTTATGCACCGTTTTTATAAATCCCCGTAAAAAAACGCTTGGGAACGAAACGCAGTTTTTCCCATTGAAATCAATGGGCAGATGTTTGGAGGCGTTCAGCCCCCGTATTTTCAGCAGTTTTTTGGGGCGTTTACGGCCCGAAAATAGGCCGTGTGAACATACCCTTAGGCCTAATGCACACAACAGTATTTTTCATCAGTAATTACAGACCCACTCATTTCTATTGGCCATGGACACCTTTTAGTAGTTTTACTGATGGGTGTCCGGGCTGAAAAAACGATAGAACCTGTCCTATTCTTGTCAGTAATTACGGCAAGGACTCTTCCATAGAAGTCTATGGGAGCTTCCGTAAATACGGACTGCTACTGATGTGCATCCGTAAAACGTCCGTATTTACGGAAGCATTGCTAGGCAACATGTTGATGACATCATTTGCAACCTCCCTCTTTTTGTAAGAATCCTTATATACGGATGGAATATGGATGCAATACAGACCTTATTTACGGACACCCTTATATATATATATATATATATATATATATATATATATATATATATATATACACACACACATATACACGGATGATATACAGATTCCCACTGATCCATCTTTACGGTCAGTATTTCAGGATAGATGAAAATACGGTCGTGTGCATGGGGCCTTAGGCTTTTTAATCCTGATTTCTGGATTGTAAGCTTTTTTGGGCAGGGTTGTCTCTCCTTTTGTTTTATGTAGCAGATGTTTTCTACAATGTATATAATTTTGCATGTTACCTTGCACACACTATAATCATGGAGTGCAGCAACAAATACTCAAACTTTAACCTCATACACAGTGTACTGTGATGGGACTGGAAGGGTCACCGGCTGTAGACCATTTCACTATTTTTCAAACTGTGAAATACAATACCCCCATCTTCCGAAGAGCCCTGAGGCTGAAGAGATTGATAATTATCTACAGAGATGGGCCGACCTTCTAGCAAGTTTTTAAGCTTCAATGATAAAACAACATGGGAGGCTTTTGTTCGCTTTTGGCCATTTTATGGATGGAATGTGATATATTGTTCTCGTCTACACATAACAAAAATGATGTTACATAGTATGGTTAAAAAAAAAAAGTCATATGTCCATCAAGTTCAACCAAGGGGTGGGAGAAAGGGAAGAGATGGGAGAAACTACAGACATTTGTTTTACTCCTATTGATCCAGAGGAAGGCTAAAAAAAAAGTTAATAAATATAAAAAATTATCCCCTATAAAGGAAAAATTCCCTCCTGATCCCAAGTGACAATCCGACTGGATCAACACTCAACCGAGAATTCTAAACATTGACATAGGAGCAGATATTTTTGTTCTAGGAAATTATCTTAGGCTATGTCCACACAGGGCGGATACGCTGCGTAAAAGCACACTGCGTATTCGCCCTGGGCGCCGCAGGAAATTACGGCTGAAAAACTGCACCAAATTGTGGTGCAGTCTTTCGGGTACAGAATGTCCACTGCGGAAAATAGCAGGTAAAAAAAAAAAACAAAACAAAACACACACCTACCCTCTGAGATCCTGTAGCCCGGCCTCCTGGCATGACGTGTTATCCCATGTGACTGCTGCAGCCTGTGATTGGCTGCAGCAGTCACATGGGATGAAATGTCATCCCAGGAGGCCGGCCTAGAAGAAGAAGCAGATTTCTGGGTAAGTATAAGGTTTTTTTTCGGAGTTGCGTTTTTTTGTGGTGGAAACACAGCTCTTTTCAACTGCAAAAAATGCAACATCTGCTATTTGTTGCGGGTTTTACCGCCACATTGAATTCAATGGGGAAAACCTGCAACAAAAAAGCAGCGATTACGCAAATACTAATGACATGGATAAAAAAAACAAAAACACACTACATGTCAATTTCTGAACGTTTTTTCCGCTCAATACTTGCAGTGTGTGGATAAGATTTGTTCAAATCTCATCCACTTTGCTTCTGCTGTATTATGCTGCAGATTTTCCGCAACAAAATCTGTTGTGGAACATCTACAGTATTTACGCTATGTGTGAACTGACTCCAAGGCTGAGTTCACACGACCTATTTTCAGACGTAAACGAGGCGTATTATGCCTTGTTTTACGCCTGAAAATAGGGCTACAATACGTCAGCAAACATCTGCCCATTCATTTGAATGGGTTTGCCGACGTACTGTGCAGACAACCTGTCATTTACGCGTCGTCGTTTGACAGCTGTCAAACGACGACGCGTAAAAATACAGCCTCGTCAAAAGAAGTGCAGGACACTTATATACATTATATGCGGGACACTTCTTTCAGACGTAATTTGAGCCGTTCTTCATTGAACTCAATGAAGAACAGCTCAAAATTTATGGCTGTCAGAGAAGCCTCGCAAAATGCGAGGAGGAGCATTTACGTCTGAAACGAGGCAGCCGTTTTCTCCTGAAAACAGTCTCTTTTCAGACGTAAAAGCCTGCTATCGTGTGCACATACCCTTAGCCTTTTTTGCAGCCATCTACTGTCCCTGCTGTGACGGCTCCTGCGGTCGGCTATTCCACAGAGTCACAGTAAACAAGGCTTGTCGCCTCTAGAGATTGAACCTTTTTTCCGCCAGACAGAGGGAGTGCCCGCTTGTCTTATGAGGGGATTTTACATGGAACAGGTTTTCATGATATTTCATATATTAATACAAATTAATCATGTCCCCCCCCCCCTTTTTGTCTCTTTTCAAGGCTAAATAAATGGAATTATTTGAATCTTTCCTCATAACTTAGATTCTCCATGTCCCTTAAGGCCCTTTTAGGGTATGTTCACACGACAGCGTCCGTAACGGCTGAAATGACGGGGCTGTTTTCAGGAGAAAACAGCCCCGTCATTTGAGCCGTAACGGCATGTGCAGGCGCTTGAACGCTGCGTCCATTACGGACGTAACTGGAGCTGGTTTTCCATGGAGTCCATGGAAAACGGCTCCATTTACATCTGAAGAAGTGACATGACACTTCTTTGGCGCGGGCGTCTATTTACGCACCGTCTTTTGACAGCGACGCGTAAATATACGCCTCGTGTGAACAGACAAACGTCAGCCCATTGCTTTCAATGGGCAGATGTTTGTCAATGCTTTCAAGCCATATTTTCGGACGTAATTCCAGGCATAAAATGCCCGAATTACTTCCGTAAATAGGCCGTGTGATGTGCACTTCTTCAGACGTAAATGGAGCCATTTTCCATGGACTCCATGGAAAACCAGCTCCAGTTACGTCCGTAATGGACGCGGCGTTCAAGCGCCTGCACATGCCGTTACGGCTGAAATGACGGGGCTGTTTTCTCCTGGAAACAGCCCCGTAATTTCGGCCGTTGCCGTGTGAACATACCCTTACACTGGGCGATCATCAGGCAGAAAAGCTTTCATAGAACACTTATTTACTTGCAGCGATCAGCAGATGAACGAGCAAACGCTCGATCCTGCTGATCTTATCGTTTTAAAAAAGTTAAATATTATCGTTGTCAGCAGCACATCTCCCTGCCGACATGACAATAATGTATGGGGACGAGCAATAGGAGTAACGACCTATCGTCCCCATCCATAGCTCCGTGTGACAGGAGCAAACGAGCGCCGATCAACGATGTCACGTTGATCGGCGCTCGCTGCAACGGCCGAATATCGGCAGGTGTAAAAGGTTCTTTATTCATTTATTTGTTCTTCTTGGTATTTTTTCCAACTCCAGAGCATCCTTCCTATGAACTGGAGCCCATAACTGAAAGCCATATTCTAGATGAGGCCGCACTAAAGCCGGGTTCCCACGTAGCGTAAACGCTGCAGAATTTCCCCAACAGAATTCTGTGCAGAAATTCCACAGCATTTACTGTAGCAGCAAAGTGGAGGAGATTTAGAAAATGTAATGTCCACGTTGCAGAAAAAAACCGCAGCGTAAACTTTAACAAATTGACCTGCAGTGTGCAAAAATCGCAACTCAGGAATAAATAAGTTATACTTACCCAGAACGCTCTCCACCTACCTGCACTCTAGCCTCCTGGGATGATGTTTTATCCCACGTGACCACTGCAGCCAATCACAAGCTGCAGCGTCACATGGCCTGCAATGTCATATTAAGAGGCCGGACTACATGTATGGTAGTTTTTTTTAACCTAGCACTGCATTTCTCAGTGGGGATTCCATTTGAAAAACCACATGTGGTGTGGTTTTTCAGACGGAAGGTGCTGCAGGTTCCAGGTCAGATATTCAGCGCAGTTTTCCTGTGGGAATACCCGGCATCGCTCCTAAAAAAAAATGATATCTCATTGATTGGTATGGAAAGCAAACATGGTGAGGGGGAATAAGTTGGTTGAGGGGGAAGAAGTTGGGTGAGGGGCGCCAAACTGAACCTTTGCCCTAGGTGTTGGAGAACCTAGCTACACCTCTGTCCCTTGATCAGAACAGATTAAAGGCCCATTTACACAGGCTAATAATCCGCTGAAGGGGCGTTCTAACGAACACTCGTTCCCGATTATTGCCATAAACAGGGCAGAGATCAATGATGCAAACTGATGTCGACCGAACGATCATATTAACGATCGTTTGTCTCCATAAAATAAAGCATCGTGTAAAAGGGCCTGTTAACGAGCACCAATCGGCTTGTTATATTGTTGATTGGCGCTCGTTATGGGAAAAAAAACTGCCCGTGTAAACCAGCTTTTACTTGCAAAAACTGTAGTTTCCATGAACTCAAATACTAAAGTCTATGGCCACATCTAATGTCAGCTATAATGGCTCCTTTACAAACCTGCATAGATTACTGTGCAAAAATAATCTTATTACCAAGTGGGTTTCTTATCCGAGAGCCATTGTTTCTTTTGCCACCTCTTTGCAACCGACCTCAATTTAATTAAAAAGTGTGGCTTCCCCTTTAAACCCCTCCATACAATTTTGTCTCCATCATTATGTAGGATTATTTTCTGACTTGATTAACGCTTTCCTAACATAACGGCATGACAAGATTAAATATGTCCATATGGCCATGTTCACGCATAAAGGGCAGGGTAATAGTGCTGCAGTAAAGAATAGTGGACAATTGTCATGGTGTTTGGTTTCATTTTGAGGGATTTTTATAGGATTTACTAGAATTTTTTTTCAAATAAAATCATATTAAAAAATAAAACAAAAAAACAAACAAACCTTGGGCTGCGGGCAATTTACTTTATTCTTAGGAGTGGAGTACAAATACATAGGGAGGGGGCCGCTAATTTGTAATGTGCTTAAGGCTCCATGCACGTGATCGTATTTTATCAGTAATTACTGACTGTAATTACGGACCCATTCATTTCTATTGGCCACGGACACCTTTCAGTATTTTTACTGATGGGTGTCCGTGCTGAAAAAAATGATAGAACCTGTCCTATTCTTGTCAGTAATTACGGCAAAGACTCTCCCATAGATGCCTATGGACGCTACGGATGTACATCCTTAGAACGTCCGTATTTACAGAAGCGTTGCTATGCAACATGCTGACGACATCATTTGCATCCTCCCTCCTTTTTTACGGATCCATATATACGGATGTTTTACGGCTGCAATACGGACCGTATTTACGGACTGTATTTCGGGATAGATGAAAATATGGTCGTGTGCTTGGGGCCTCAGACAGTATTTACGCCTACCTCAAAGTAGTAATATGCGCCAAATTTATTGGAAACGTGCCATTTTTGTGCAGAATATTGGTATACATGTATGCCAGCCAGGGAACAGGTGCTAATTTTATACATTTTAAGAAATTTGCACCATTTTCGCTAACAGCACTATTGATAAATCTCCCATTTTCTTCAAAGTTCCACTGTCTTTTACATAAAGACTCAATGTACCTTAGTGGTGCCTGTACATGTAGCAGCCATGTGACGGTAGTGTGCCATGGTTTTGCAATGCGTTTTTTGGCTATGCTGCTTGTACAGGTGAAGCACATTAAAACCATAAGCTTCACCTGTACAAGTTGTGCGGCCAAAAAACTTGCCTATTTCCTAGTCGCACACTACATTAGGGCACCCTTATTAGGGTATGTTCACACACACTATTTACGGACGTAATTCGGGCGTATTAACCCCCGAATTACGTCCGAAAATGCGCCTCGATAGCGTTGACAAACATCTGCCCATTGAAATGGGCTGACGTTTGTCTGTTCACACGAGGCGTATATTTACGCGCCGCTGTCAAAAGACGGCGCGTAAATAGACGTCCGCGTCAAAGAAGTGACCTGTCACTTCTTCAGATGTAAATGGAGCCGTTTTCCATGGACTCCATGGAAAACCAGCTCCATTTACATCCGTAATGGACGCAGCGTTCAAGCGCCTGCACATGCCGTTACGGCTGAAATTACGGGGATGTTTTCTCCTGAAAACATCCCCGTAATTTCAGCCGTTACGGACGCTGCCGTGTGAACATACCCTTAGAGATTAAAGCAGATCGATCAGCTGAATATGCTGCCCTAGGCAAGGTCAGCATATTAGAGGGTTAGGTCTGTTCTATTAGTCAAAATGCCATTTGGCTAATAGAAGCGAATACGCCGGACTCATAGTTAGGCCGAATTCAGGCGACCGAGTGCGTTTTTCACGGCAGAGTTGCACCAGTGTGGGACCCGTTTTCACAGATCCCTAATAGACTTATTCTTTAATCACTTCTATTAGCAAATATCTATCTACCCATCTAGTTAAAATTATTGCAAGATTTTCCACCATGCTTCATTTCATTAATTTTAGGTGTTTTATTTAAGAACATTTTGTGGCTATAGTTTACTACAATATCAGACTCATTTATAGAACAAATTGTACTTTACTCATTAATTCTATGGTAATAAGTAATGAATGGCAATAAATAATGAAAGTACTCGTACACAGATTGAGAGATCTCTCACCAAATAGATGCCGTATTACGAAGGCATTCTGCCCTAGAAGCATTGCTAATAATTCTATTAACCCCTTGAGGACCAGGCCAGATTTTAACCTTGAGGACCAGAGTAGTTCTTTTATTTTTGCTCTTTGCTTTCCGGTACTCATAACTTTTTTTTATTTTTTGTTCTTGTATGAGGCTTTGTTGTTTGTAGGGCGAGTTGTACTTTAATATAAATTTAAACATCAAATTTTTTGGTAAATATAAATACATTTTCGTTTTAGCAAAAGTGCAGTAAAATAGCTATAGTGTTCCAGTTTTTATTTATATGTACTGTAGTATGTAATTTTTTTTAGCATTTGTGTGTTTTTTAAGGTTACATTTTTTTTTATTTTGATTTTTTAAACCCAGTTGTCATTTTTGATTCTTATTTTTTTTTTAACTATAGTGTACTGCCATATACAAATATATATATTTGTAACATTTTTTAAACGAGGCAGGACTCTGAGGGTATGTTCACGCGGCCTATTTACGGACATAAATCGGGCGTTTTTGCCCCTAATTACGGCCTAAAATAGCGCCTCAATAGCGCTGACAAACATCTGCCCATTGAAAGCAATGGGCAGACGTTTGTCTGTTCACACGAGGCGTATATTTACGCGCCGCTGTCAAAAGACGGCGCGTAAATAGACGCCCGCGTCAAAGAAGTGACCTGTCACTTCTTTGGCCGTAATTAGAGCCGTTATTCATTGACTCCAATGAATAGCAGCGCTAATTACGGCCGTAATTGACGCGGCGTTCAAGCGCCTGCACATGCCGGTACGGCTGAAATTACGGGGATGTTTTCAGGCTGAAACATCCCCGTAATTTCAGCTGTAACGGACGCCCTCGTGTGAACATACCTTTACACATTACTAATCTAATTACACATGATAGATTTTACTATGTCAATTTAATTGTACCCTTTAGGGTATGTTCACACGAGGGCGTCCGTAACGGATGGAATTACGGGGATGTTTCAGCCTGAAAACATCCCCGTAATTTCAGCCGTACCGGCATGTGCAGGCGATTGAACGCCGCGTCCATTACGGCCGTAATTAGCGCTGCTATTCATTGGAGTCAATGAATAACGGCTCCAATTACGGCCAAAGAAGTGACAGGTCACTTCTTTGACGCGGGCATCTATTTACGCGCCGTCATTTGACAGCGGCGCGTAAATATACGCTTTGTGTGAACAGACAAACGTCTGCCCATTGCTTTCAATGGGCAGATGTTTGTCAGCGCTATTGAGGCGCTATTTTCAGA
This sequence comes from Rhinoderma darwinii, assembly GCF_050947455.1. NCBI lineage: Eukaryota > Metazoa > Chordata > Amphibia > Anura > Rhinodermatidae > Rhinoderma > Rhinoderma darwinii. Next base: position 30,430,167 of record NC_134697.1, on the reverse strand, counting down.
CGTAATTCGGGGCAAAAACGCCCAAATTACGTCCGTAAATAGGCCGTGTGAACATACCCTAAAAGATTCATACATTTTTTTGACCTTACTTTATTCACCCATGTCCAATGGCATATGGATGAATAAAAGATCCATACACTTTTTTCATTATACTTTGGAGTGCTGCCTCATTTTTGAATATTTTTAATACTGGAGGACACCAGAGTCGGAGGTCATGGGAGAATTTTTACACCTACTTTCTGAAATTGCAGTGCTGCTTTCTTAAATACGGTATGAAATTCTCTGCCCCCCCCCCCCAAAAAAAATTGAATGTCAATAAAACAATGGGAATTCTAATCTTGAAAGCAGTGCAGAGAATTTCCGGCATCTACCTTGTTCACTAAGGTTTCCTATTAGTCTACAAACAGTCTGTGTGATTTCCGATCCTTCCCACCAGCTTTGTGTCTCCTTTGTTTCCTCACTCTCGGCCGAGCCCATTTGCTTTTTCATTCCCATTTCAGCAGTCGTGGCTATTTTTAGCTTTCCTATACCGCTCTGCATTCCATTGGCCATTTTTCCTTGTCACACAGTTGCTTCTTCCTAGGAGCGGCCCCGCAGATATGATTGCACCCCCCACTACTCTCTAAGATGTCAGCTTTAAATGGAGGGCCTGGTAATTGCAGTTCTCCACTATAATCACTATGCTCTGAAATAGTATGTAAACAGTTGCTTTAGGTGTGTTGTAGGGGAAGGATTTGTAGCAGAACACAAGATAATTACAGATGTTTATTAACCCCTCTTTTCAGTTTTTATTCTGGAGAGCCCTCAACCCTCCCATTGTCCAGAGCAAGAACATCATTTGCATGCATATGAATTACAGCAGTTTAGTCTCCACTGGTTATAATGAGATCTGCATTTTTATGAAATCGAGGTGCGAAGAGATAAAGCAATCACTGCACTGAAACAGGTCTGCAGACATTACTACTAAATAGGCAGGCCTCATGCCCACTTCAGTTTTTTCATCAGGGTGCTATCCGTTTTTTTAACTGATAGCACCCCGACACATTCATTTCAATGGGGCCTTGCACACTTCCGTTGTTTTAACTGAACTGTGCGGCCGTTCCGTCAAAAATAGGGAAGGTCCTACTCCTGTCCGTTTCTGACAGTACAGTCTTGGCCTTTGCATCGATGTGGTCCGTGAAACAACGGACTGCACACGGAAGCCATCCGTGTGCAGTCTGATTCACGGAACAGTCATTAGCGGCCGTTGGACGGCCGACGGAAGTGTGCTTGAGGCAAGTTTACTAGAAAAATAAAGACGAAAATAATCTCTCCACATACCCCGCCCCCCCAAAAAAAAATCAACTAAAGGCCCTTTTACATCGGCCGACGCTCGGCTGGTGCAGCGAGCGCCGATCAATGAGACATCGTTGATCGACGTTCGCTTGCTCCTGTGTCACGGCGCTATGGATGGGGACGAGCGGTCGTTACTCCGATCGCTCGTCCCCATACATTATTATCATGTCGGCAGCGTATCTCTGTTTACATAGGGAGATGAGCTGCCGACAACGATAATCTTTAACTTTTTTAAAATGATACGACCAGCAGATGATCGCTGCCTTTTTTACACAGGGCAATTATTGGCAACGAGCGTTATATGAACGCTAGTCTGCCCGATAATCGTCCTGTGTAAAACCCCCTTAAGGCCAAGTTCACACAGTTTTTTGGCGCGGATTTGGTCGCGGAAACCGCGTCGGAATCCGTGCCAAAAAATGGCCGAAATTGGCCCCCATTTATTTCAATGGGAGGAGGAGGCGTTTTTTCCCCGCGCAGCATGTCCTTTCTTGCAGCTCTGCCTCTGACCTGCAAAAAACTCGGTGTTAACTGGGCCAAACAATAAAGTCAGTTAACCCTCAAAAGTTCACATTCGGGCCATACAGTTGGGCTATAAAAATAAAATAAAAAATAAATTAAAAAAAAAAGAAGAAAGAAGCATACTGTCAAGCAAGTTTGGGATACAGACATATGAACAGGGTATGAACTTACGCTAAGAGCTAATACACACTTGGGAATTACAGGTCCGTATTAATTCAGCGTTTTTTTCATTCAATTTTTTTCTACCAATGTTTTTTTCACATTTCTAATGTGCATGTTTTTGTTTTTTTTTATCAATACACAGCATGTTCCATGTTACAAATTTGTATGGGTACAGTTTTTTAATACTTTAAAAAAAATAAAAATGGAACAAGTACAGACAGAAGAATGGACAGCTCCAAATACAATACGGAAACAAAACAAAAAGTCCATACTGCTCATCCAATCATACTGCCCATTCAATCGTATTTTTTTAATAAGCAAGTGTGAATGAGCCCCAAGTCTGTATTCACACAGGTAGGTTATGTGGCTTTTTTCAATTTATTTTTTAGGCGCATTTATTGAAAGACCACGAGAAAAAAAAAATTGCTATGCAATTTTTTGCAACCATTAAACTAAAAAGTGACAACACCTACCTGTGTGAATACAGCCTAAGGCCGGATTCACACGAGCGTGTGAGTTTTGCGCACGCAAAAAATGCGGTGTTTTGCGTGCGCAAAAGGCACTTAACAGCTCCGTGTGTCAGCCCTGTATGATGCGCGGCTGCGTGCTTTTCGCGCAGCCGCCATCATTATGACACTCCGTTTGGATGTTTGTAGACAGAAAAGCACGTGGTGCTTTTCTGTTTTCATTCATCCTTTTCACTGCTGTTGCGCGAATCATGTGCGTCCCACGGAAGTGCTTCCGTGTGGTGCGTGTGATTTTCACGCACCCATTGACTTCAATAGGTGCGTGATGCGCGAAATCCGCACAAAGAACGGACATGTCGTGAGTTTTACGCAGCGGACTCACGCTGCGTAAAAATCACGGACTGTCTGCACGGCCCCATAGACTAATATAGGTCCGTGCGACGCGCGTGAAAATCATGCGCGTTGCACGGACGTATATCACTTTCGTCTGAATAAGCCCTTATGCTGCAGTTTAGAAAAAAATGTAATAAAATCTGCTGTGTTTTGCCAGAATTTCACGGTAATCACAGCATTAAACCACAATATAGGAATGCTGCAGAAATTAAAGGGATTGTCCAGAATTAGGGTATGTTCACACGCACTGTTTTCAGACGTAATTCGGGCGTTTTACGCTACGCCTTGAATTACACCTGAAAAAACGCCTCCAAACATCTGCCCATTGCTTTCAATGGGTTTTACGATGTTCTGTTCCCACGAAGTGTTATTTTACGCGTCGCTGTCAAAAGATGGCGCGTAAAAAGAAGCCCGCTAAAAAGAAGTGCATGTCACTTCTTGGGACGTTTTTGGAGCCGTATTTCATTGACTCCATTGAAAAACAGCTCCAATAACGTCCATAAATACGCAGCGAAAAACGTGAGTAGCTACAAAAACGCCTAAAAATCAGGAGCTGTTTTCGCTGTTTAAGCCGTGTGAACATATCCTAAGAACGAAACTCTGCTTTTCTTCCAAGAACAGTGCCACTATTGTCCACAGGTTGTGTCTGGTATTACAGCTTATACCCATTTATGTGTTATTCTACGTAGGGGAGGGGATGAAATTGCTAGTGTGCATATTGCTTCATGTGGCCATGAATTTGCAATTCCTAAAAATCTTACAGTTCGATAATTCCTGAGGCTACCCTACAATAGCTTCGTAAATATGGCACCCGACGGAGCACGGTATTGCGGCAGACAGTGTCCCTGTGGCTCCATAGTATAGAGCCGCTCGTGACTGCAAAAGGGACATTCATCTACGTTTTCTACTATAGCACAAGTTTGATGACCAGTAGTACGTTTCAGGCGTGTTTATTACAAAAGTACGACTTACAACACTAGCATTTAGGAATACAAAATTAAACAACGCACAAACCATTTCTCTGAGATAAAATTCGTGAATGCTTAAATTGTTGAAATTACACCTATAATCATGGAAACAGCGCCACCTGTTGGTGCAGGGAATGAGAAGTGCATAGGAAAATTATAGGCTGGATTTGTAAGGAGTAACATTAAAGCTGGATATAGACTTTCTTTTGGTCAATTACTCCGCTTTGAAATAGAAATAAAAGGACTTGTCAATGAAATATCCTTTGATGTGTACCGCCACAGTGTTCTGTCACTTAGATCTGTCCCCACCTGTGAGTTTTCATGCATCTTTTTAACGCTACACATTTGCAGCTTGCGAATGTTTCTCCCAGGAATTGCATTGCCCTTTGAACAGGTTTCCAGCAGTAAACAGAATTAACTCTATGTATGAATGCAGGAATTGTTTAAGAAAATTTGATTACTTCTAGACGGCCTATAGATTATATGAATTAAGAAGGTCTGCTGTTAACCCTGTAAGGCGTCATGCACACAACCATAGTTTTGCAGCTATATACTATCTGCAATTGAACATAGTATACACATGCTATCCTATGGGCCAATGCACACGACTAAAGTTTCCACGGTTCGCGCATTGCCCAGAGCAATGCACATCTTGTAAATAAATAAATAAATAAATAAATATGAATGCACATCTTGTGTGTACACGGTCCGTGATTGCGGGCGGCCAGACGATGATACTTTGCTGCCCATTCATGCCGTAATCACGGCCCGTGCACACAGCTATGGCCGTGTGCAGGAGGCCTAAGAACTAAGGGCTTATTCAGACGAACGTGATATACGTCCGTGCAACGCGCGTGATTTTCCCGCGTCTCGCACGGACCTATATTAGTCTATGGGGCCGTGCAGACAGTCCGTAATTTTCATGCAGCGTGTGTCCGCTGCGTAAAACTCATGACATGTCCTATATTTGCCCATTTTTCGCGCATCACTCACCCATTGAAGTCAATGGGTGCGTGAAAACCGCGCACAGCACACGGACGCACTACCGTGTGCCGCGCGCTACAGTAGTCAAAACTATGAATGAAAACAGAGAAGCACCACATGCTTTTCTGTTTACAAACATAAAAACAGAGTGTCATAATGATGCCGGCTGCACGAAAATCACGCAGCTGCGCACCATATGCTAATGACACACAGACCTTTTGCGGACATTTTGCGTGTGCAAAACACCACATTTTTTGCACGCGCAAAACACACACGCTCGTGTGAATACGGCCTTAGGGGAATTTCTTTAACATCATATTAGGATATTGCTATTTATGCAGGTAAAAGTAGCTGCAGACCATTTTCTTGGTGGCCAGCCAGAATGTGGTCAGTGAATTCTCATCATGGACATGTAGATTAGCACTACAAGTCCAAGCGTGTTCGACATTGCTCCACTCTTCCTTTTCATGGCTGTCTACATTGGGACCTGAAGGGTATGTGCACACACACTAATTACGTCCGTAATTGACGGACGTATTTCGGCCGCAAGTACCGGACCGAACACAGTGCAGGGAGCCGGGCTCCTAGCATCATAGTTATATACGGTGCTAGGAGTCCCTGCCTCTCTGCAGGACAACTGTCCCGTACTGTAATCATGTTTTCAGTACGGGACAGTAGTTCCACGGAGAGGCAGGGACTCCTAGCATCGTACATAAGTATGATGCTAGGAGCCCGGCTCCCTGCACTGTGTTCGGTCCGGGACTTGCGGCCGAAATACGTCCGTCAATTACGGACGTAATTAGTGTGTGTGCACATACCCGAAGAGTTACACATAAATTATACAGCAGTATTTACAGAGATGGAAACCTACTATTAGGGGGGGATTTACACGAGTGTGTGCGTTTTGCGCATGCAAAAAATGTGGCGTTTTGCGCGAGCAAAAGGCACTTAACAGCTCCGTGTGTCAGCCCCGTATGATGCGCGGCTGCGTGATTTTCGCGCAGCCGCCATCATTATGACACTCCGTTTGGATGTTTGTAAACAGAAAAGCACGTGGTGCTTTTCTGTTTACATTCATAGTTTGACAGCTGTGCTTCCATGTGGCATGCGTGATTTTCACGCACCCATTGACTTCAGTGGGTGCGTGATGCGCGAACAACATAGAAATATAGAACCTGTCGTGAGTTTTACGCAACGGACATACGCTGCGCAAAAATCACGGACTGTCTGCACTGCCCCATAGACTAACATAGGTCCGTACGACACGCGTGAATATCACGTGCGTTGCACAGTCGTATAAATAAGCCCTTAAGGTCAGCACACATACAAACATACTCCACCTAAAAAAAAAAAAAGTATTTGACATTTCAGGACTGCAGGGGATTGTTTTCACTTATTTTCATAAGAAGTAATATATAAAGGGAAGCCGTATAGGTCTGCTCTCCTGGAACCAATTCTGGTTTTGACTTAAAAAAACATGCATGCAAAATCTGCAATGTGTGGTCTTCTTCACGTTGGAATACACGGATATACTGCAAAAAAAAAAAAAAAGTATAGATGCCTATACAGTAGGATACAGTAGGATGTATAGATGCCTATACAGTAGAATACGTCGCAGCCCTCCGTCAAAGATATACATCAGAAGCTTTTCCCGGCATATACATCAAACAGAGGGGAGTACCGTGATGTAGACAAGGCCTTATGCATTTTATTCCTGTATGATCCACTTCTGACTTTGGCTGAAAAAACTGCACGTGCGCTTCCAGCCTTAGGCCTCGTGCACTCGACCATGCATTACAGTCCGCATACTATCTGCAATTGCGGAGCCACAATTGCGGATAGTATGGGACACATTCTATTCTATGGGCCAATACACACGACCGTGGTTTCCACGGTCCATCGATTGGCCGGGAGATCGGACTGCAAAAAATAAATAAAAATATAGGACTTGTCATTTCACAGCCACATTTGCGGTCCGGGCTCCTTAGACCTCATGCACATCTTGTATGTGCACGGTCCGTGATTGCAGACTGCCCGCAGATGACACTCCGCGGCTGTGTTCATGAGGTCTTAGGCCTTGATCACATAGTGCAGATTTTGCAAGTATTTTTCAAGCCAAAAACAGGAACAGAACCTAAACAGAAATATATATATATATATATAGGTCTGCTCTCCTGGAACAATTTTGTGTTTTAACTTGAAAAACGCAAGCAAAATCTGGTCTGTGTGAACAGCACCTTATGGTGCAGTCACATGCAGAAGATTTCAGTGCAGAAATTTCTGCTACTGAAAATCAACTCTATTTATCTCAATGAAACTTGCAGAAATCCATGCACCTGCTGCAGAACAACCCCATTCAGAGCAATGGAACTGATTTTCAGTCGCAGAAATTTCTGCAAAAAAATCTGGTATGTGTGAATCCACCCTAAGGTCAGATCACACCCACATCGTTTTAATGCCGTTTTTTGGCTCTGTTTTTGCATCAAAAGTTGTGTGTGATCCTGGTCTTAACTACAGAACCCTATGATCTTCTAAGTTTGGGTCAGCAGAACTCCAGTGCGCATAGTCAGGCATTGCAGCCACAATACAGATAGTAGAAGGCATCTGTATTACAGCCATCTGAAATGGACCATAGGCTGACATAGTGCTACTGATGACACCATGACGGCACGGTTGCGCTGCCTCAGAACAATACAGACTGCCATAAAATTCATCTGTATCAAATATGAAATTCCCCAGAGTTCTGCAGGTCATTATCTGGACGCTCCTGCTTGTAAAGTGAAGGAATCCGATTATAATTTACATTATGGAATTGTTACTTATGCAGTTTCCTAACATAGGCATTGAAGGAGCCCCAAGCTTCACTTATATATAGAGATACAGAATATTAGGCTTCAAAAATCCCTAGAACCTAAGTAAAAAGCTTTACATATGTTAACTGAGCAAATAGAGACGAGAGACCTTTTAGAAGTCACGCACCTGGCCTGTCACAAGAAATCCAAACACAACACTTCCCGACCTGCTGATTTTTCTACCTGCTAATTCCTTTTTTAAAGAACATGAACTTTGGGGCTGGGCTGCATTCTGGAGAGGGGGTGGGGGTGTTAGAAAACCCAGCCTATGGCAGCTCAGACCCTATCTGTCTGTATTTTTTTTATCAATTTAGCTAAAAATGGGTCAGTGCTTGGCAAAAATAGCAAAAAGTTTCTAACTGCATTGTCAGGGTTAATTCAGATGTTGTGGTTGAGGTGCGGTCTGCGTCCCCCACAAATTATTATAACGGGGGTCCCAAAACCAAAATTATTACTATCTGAGGAATTTGAATACAGTGCTTGGCCGTTGCCGTTGACTCCATACACATTGAATAAAGCGGCAGGGCGCATGCGTGACCACTGATCCAATCAAACCCACTTCTTACTGCACTCGTGCAGTGAGAAGGAACGGTTGTTTGGAACCCCCCGTTCTAGTGAGCGTGAGGGTGCCAGTGGTGGATAGGTGATAAATGTCCTTTATGGGATAACCCTTTTAAAAGGGTATTCTGGTTTCAGCAGATAAGGCCTCATGCACAAGGATATTACAGACACAACCTCTGAATTGTACAGAACCATAGAACAGTGGCTATAAACTTCTTTAGGGCCCTACTATACCTCTATATGCCTCCGATTTCAGTAGGAATAAGGCTGTGACTGTGAAATAGCCTGTTAATGACCGCGTGTTGTTGCGGGTTAAATGGCCCTTTACCTGCAAAATCGTGAGGCCACGGGACCGGATTGATGCGGGCACGATACTGCCGCAAATCATACCAACATGCTATTCAGCGCGGCTTTTAAATTGATTGTTAATGGCCACACAGTGTTGCAGGTAAAACGGTTTTTTACCTGCAAAATCATGCAACCACGAGGTCTATTCCTTGAAGGTTTCCATTAAATGGCTGCAAGCAGAGATCTTCCAAACCATGAGGAATTTATACAGAAAGTATATTGGAAAATTGTATAACTTCTTCTTATACAATGAGGCCCCATGCACACGACTGTAGTTTTTATCTGCAATAAAATACTGACACATTAATTTCTAACGGCCACGGACACCTTCCCGTATATTTACGGGTGTGTGTGTCTGGGCCATAAAAATAAGCCGCAAAATATAGGACATGTCCTATTTTTCGCATTTATGGACCGTGCTCCTATACTTATTACTGTGAGCACGGTTGTTAAAAACAGCATTGACCACACACACTGGAGGTCATGTAAAGAAACGTAAGCAAGCAGTGCCAACCAGATTCCAATTATAATTTTTTCATGTGAAAGATAATGAACGAGTCTGAGTGGTTGGTATGTGAATCACCATTAGGTCGGTTTACATTGTGATCTAAATCCCATACACCAGAGGGTTCAGGTTTTGCGGGCATAATACAAACCCTAAAAAAATCCTGAGTTGCCCTCTGAGTCTCCTTATCATTAACCCCCTCAGAACCCATACTATCTTGGGGTTTGGGACTGCAGGAATTTTTTACTTTTTGCGTCAACTCCATTCTAAGAGCAATAACTTTTTTACATTTTAACATATTTTGTTTTTTTTATGTCATTCAATATACGATTTAAATAACTTGTTAACTTTATTATACAGCTCGTTATGATTGTGGCAAAATACTATATGTGTATTTTTTTAACACTCTTGCAAAATGAAACAACTTTTTATGGAATGGCCGGGAGGGAAAGTATAGAGTGGGCTGACATGTGTCAGATGTATGTTACAGCCGGCACTTCACGGCAACAAGCGGGATCCCACTCATTAAATTGCTTAAATGCTGTGGTCAATCTTAGCCATTAGAAAGAGGGGGTGGCCCTCTTCAACAGCCCGTCTGCCCCCATGCGACGCGACTGCGGGGTACCGATGGTTGTCATGGTCTAATAAAGGTCCCTAGGTCTGCCATTTCTGTGCTCCTATAAAGCATTAGGAGCCTGTAAAACTTAGTATTGAAGTATGTCATGCAAGCGACCGCTAGCTCAAGTCCCCTTGGGGGACTAATAACAAAATTTCCATACAGTTTTTTTTATATATACAAAAAAAATATTGAAAGTAAAAAAAAAACATTTTCCTATTTTCCCATAAAAGCAATGTAAAAAAACCAAAAATTTGCATTATTGGTATCGCCGCAAAGTCCAAACTATTAACCCGCATGGTGAGCACAGTAAACAAAATAAAAATAATTTAAATTGAAATAAATTGAAATAAAAAAATATCAAAAAGTCTTAACTACCCCAACATGGTACCAATAAGAAACTATAGCTCATCTCACAATAAACAAGAGCCCACACCGCTCAATCGACTGAGAAATAAAAAAGTTATGGCTCTCAGAATAAGGCGACACAAAACTTTTATTTTTAACAATTCTTTTTTCCTCATAAAAGTAGTAAAACATAAAAATTCTATATATATTTGATATCGCCGTAATCGTATTGACCCGTAGAATACATTTAAGATGTTGTTTTTCCCGCACGGTAAACGCCTTAAGCATGAAACCCAAATAGCTATGGAGTAATCACTATATTTTTCCATTACACTCCACAAGTAATTTTTTCCCGTTTCCCAGTACATTATAAGGTACGAAAAATTGTGCTGTAAAAACCTCCAACTTGTTTTGCAGAAAAAAAAGCCCTCATACTGACAGGAAAACAAAAAAGTTATGGCTTTTGGGAGGAAAAAGCAAAAATGAAAAAACAAAGAATAGCTGCAGAGGGAAGGGGTTAATATATCGCTGTATTTTTTACAGTTGAATTATTACTGAATTGGTTATCTATACCTCTGTATGTTGATTTAGTTTTAAAAAATCTGAGAGGTTGAGAATTTTGTATGTTTATTATTTCGCTTATTTCGTTTATTTAGCTACATCTGTCAAACTATATATGAAATTGTTTCCAAATGTAATAACAATTCAACTGTTGCTTTAATCTTAATACAAACATTGCAGTGGCAGACACGATGACATCACAAGACACATGACATCATAGATACCCCAGAACACAACATGACCTCACAAGGGTCATTACACTGATCAGATGTGTAAAGTTCTAAAACTAAAACAGGTTGTGTTACTTGAGTTTGACAGCATGAGCAGGACACGTCCAGGTATGTTACTCACTCCCCACTCAATGCTATGGGCCGTGTTCACACGTAGTGCGCCATTAAAGGGGTCGTCTTATGACAGACAACCCCTTTAATTAGGTAGCGGCTGCAGCTATCAGCTGGTCACTGCAGGTTCGGCTCCCAAGACCCCTGGAAACAGTTGATTTTGTGGGTGAAGCCAGACATTTCCCCTGCAGCAGCCGTACACTTGATGCATGGACATCCCAAGTCTGCCAGAGCGAGATCCCTGGTTTGTTAGCGGCTCTCCACTCTGGCTCATAGAAGGGGGTCCCAAATAATGCATATAGACAGGAGTTGTACTGATGGAACAACACATATTATGATATTAAGAAAAAAGGTCTGTTTTTTTTTGTGTTGTTTCTTTTCTGAACACTCTTTTCTATACGCACTGTCTGGTATTTTTGACAGTCCAGATGTGGAGGATTTCACAGTGGACTTGCCGCAGATTTCAGCTTTTACATTGCAAAGGATGAAATCCGCAGTGAAATTCCGCTGTCTTTCCGCAACAGACTGTGCATGCTGTGGAATGTAAATTCCGCACTGCCAGCTAGTTTTCGCACTGTGATTTTCCATAACATCTGCACTAAGTTACCTAAAAACCAAAGGAAAAAAGTCTGCTGCGGATTTCCACAGCAGCCTGTCCGTAGCAAATCTGCCACATCTGAACGTGCCCTTAGGCCCCATGCACACGACAGTAACATCGCCCGTAATTACGGGCCCATTTATTTCTATGGCCGACAGACACCTTCCCGTATGTCTATGGGAGGGTGTCCGTGCCGTAGAAACCTGCCGAAAAAAATAGGACATGTCCTTAGTGTGTACGTTGAGAGCTTTCCTGGCATACATGCAAAACATACAGCAAAAACTTGATGTCATTGGGGCCTAATATGATTCATTTGTAAGCTCTTAAGAGCAGAGTATCTGTTGTTATATTAGATTGTAAGCTCTAAGGAGCAGGAAATTTATTACATCAGAGTGTAAGCTCATCGGAGCAGGTTGTATGTATCATTTTTTCTAGATTGTCTCTCTCCTAAGCTTTTGATGATGTTAACAGGGGGATTAAGGCCCTGTTCACATCACGTTTTTGGCCTATGTTTAGCGTATATGCCGGGAAAAGATCCCAATGTATACGTTAAAAGTAGGCGGTGAAGCATGCCTAACAGTGGCATCCGTCACCCATAGACGACTGTTAGTGCATTTGTTTAATGTTGACATCATGAAAAGCTCATGAAGAATACTTTTAACAAATTCCTGTGACGTATGCCATACAGTGGCAATCCCCATCTTTAGACTACCATGTTAAAAAAGTGTAGACTTTTAATGTGCACATTTTTTTACTGGACTTTGCAGGATGACTCACTGGCCAGACGCTGGGCAAAAGGACATTCTTTTTGCCTCTGACTGACCGTATAGCCCTATGGACATGTTTAGCCTGTATGTCAGGAGTTTTTCTGATGTACACGCTAACAATTATGTTTTTTGGCCTAAGGTTACAATATACGTACACGTTAAACGTAGGCTGTGACAGAGGCCTAAAAGTGGCATCTGTCACACATAGGCTATTAGGGCATGTGTTTAACATTTATGTCCTAAAAAGCTCATGATATGTTTAAGGCCTAGTTCACATTGCATTTCATTTCTAGACTATTCTATTTCTTCCTGAGGGATACCGCAAAAAAAACGTACATGGCGCGGTATACATTTTTTTAACATGGGAGCCCATATGTGATGGATGCCACTTTTTGTCATCCATAAGAGGTATACCTTAAACTTATACATTGGGGAGCTTACCCAGAACCGGTGTCCCCGGTAGTGCTCGGGTAGTGATTTCAACTAAGGAGTCCCCGGCCAGAGCATTGGAGGCACTCTCGCTGGTTACTCCAGGACTAGAAGAGCCCCTAACATCACTTATATATGTACAGTGACGTCAGGTTCTTCTCCAGGAGCGGGCCAGAGCATTGCCGATGACTGAGACCCCCACCAATCACTAAAACGAAGTGGCAGAAGCGCTCGTGTGAGCACTCAGAATGCTTAGTTTCTGTTCGGCTTTTTCCGGAAATCGATGTAGCGGTGTGTGGACACAATAGAAAGTCTATTAGCCCGTTCTCCGCTACATCGGCTTTCCGGAAAAAGCCAAACAGAAACGCAGCGGCTGAGCGCTCACACGAGCGTTTCTGCTGCTTAGTTTTAGCGATTGGTGGTGGTCTCAGTGCTCAGACCCCCACCAATCAAAACTTCTGACATGTCACTATGAGATGTCAGAAGTTTGTTGAATGTTTAGTTACCCTTTAAGGGCATGACCACACGTGGCGGATTTCCTCCGCAACTGTCCGCATCAATGCCGCACAAAATCTGCGTTGCAGATTCTGCTGCGGATCTGCACAAAATGTGCAGTAAATTGATGCGGACTAGCTGCTGCGGACTGCGGTAAAAGTACTTCCCTTCTCCCTATCAGTGCAGGATAGAGAGAAGGGACAGCACTTTCCCTTGTGAAAGTCAAAGAAATTCATACTTACCGGCCGTTGTCTTGTTGACGCGTCCCTCCTTCGGCATCCAGCCCGACCTCCCTGGATGACGCGGCAGTCCATGTGACCGCTGCAGCCTGTTATTGGCCTGTGATTGGCTGCAGCCGTCACTTAGACTGAAACGTCATCCTGGGAGGCCGGACTGGAGACAGAAGCAGGGAGTTCTCGGTAAGTATGAACTTCAATTTTTTTTACAGGTAGCTGTATATTGGGATCGGTAGTCACTGTCCAGGGTGCAGAAACAGTTACTGCCGATCGCTTAACTCTTTCAGCACCCTGGACAGTGACTATTTACTGACGTCTCCTAGCAACGCTCCCGTCATTACGGGAGCCCCATTGACTTCCTCAGTCTGGCTGTAGACCTAGAAATACATAGGTCCAGCCAGAATGAAGAAATGTCAAGTTAAAAAAGCAAAACGCATCCGCAGCACACATAACATGTGCATGACAGCTGCGGACTTCATTGCGGAAATTAGAATCTCCATTGAAGTCAATGGAGAAATTCCGCCATGAGTCCGCAACCAGTCCGCCACTGCTCCGCAACAGACAGAGCATGCTGCGGACACCAAATTCCGCTCCGCAGCCTATGCTCCGCAGCGGAATTTTACGCATCGTCTAAACGAACACTGCGGATTAACGCTGCGGAGTGTCCGCAGCGGAATTTAAGTGAAATTCCGCCACGTGTGAACCCAGCCTTAAGGTATATTTCAGGGAGCTTCCCCAGGTTCGGGGTCCCTGGGAAAAGCATCAGGTAGTGATCGGTCCAAAGATTCCAGTCCTAGGAAAGCCCCTGACATCGCTGTCACATATATGGATAGTGATATCAGGAACTTTTAACTAAGGAGTCACCGGCCAGAGCATCGGAAGCGCTCTTGCCGGGGACTCCAGGACTGTAGGAGCTCCTAATATCACGGTCTTATATAAAGACAGTGACATCAGGGGCTTCTTCAAGCTGAATCCCCCAGCCAGAGCATTGTTGCCGGGGTTTCCGTCATCACAAAGCTCCTATTGTTATTGTCAGTGTATTGATAGTGATGTCAGGGGCTCCTCCAGTAGCAGAATCCCTGGCCAGAGCGTTGCCGACACTTTGGCTAGGAATTCCCACATCTCAAAGCTCCTAACGCCACTGTCCATAATATAGGAAAATAACATGATGTGTACCAGGCCTTACAGATGCCTGTGACGCATGCCATACAATGGCAAACGCACCCACAGGCTCCCATGTTAAAAAAAGTATACGTTTAATGTGTACATTTTTTTACTGGACTCCGTAGGATGACTCACTGGCCAGACAGTGGGTAAAAGAAACACTCTTTTGGCCTCTGTCTGACAATATAGTCCTATGGACATGTTTAGCATGCAACATTGGGAGTTTTCCTGACAGGCGTAAATAAAAAATTTGATATGATCAGGGGGATTAAGGGACCTGTTCACATTATGTGTTTTGAGTATACGCCAGGAAAAGCTCCCGATGTACACGTTAAACATAGGCTGTGATGATGCCCAACAGTTGCATCCGTTACCCTGATTATATTATGACATCTGTTTAACGTTTACGTCCTGAAAAGTTCGTGACGTATCCTTTTAATGGATCCTATGAGGTATGCCATACATTGTCATATGTCACCCAGAGGATCCCATGATAAATAATGTATCTCATAATAATGTGCTCAGAATGAGTGTTGTTATATTAGATTGTAAGCTCTTAAGAGCAGAGTGTTGTTATATTAGATTGTAAACTCTTAGGGCTTATTTAGACGAACGTGATATACGTCTGTGCAAAGCGCGTGATTTGCACGCGCCTCGCACGGACCTATGTTAGTCTATGGGGCCGTTTAGACAGTCAGTGATTTTCACGTAGCGTGAAAGGCACGACATGTCCTATATTTGTGCGTTGTTCGCGCATCACGCACCCATTGTAGTCAACTCCATCGAAAAACAGCTCCAACAACGCCCTTAGGGCTTATTCAGACGAACGGGATATATGTCCGTGCAACGCGCGTGATTTTCACGCGCGTCGCACGGACCTATGTTAGTCTATAGGGCAGTACAGACAGTTGAGTGATTTTTCCGCAGCGTGAGTCCGCTGCAAAAAAGTCACGACATGTCCGTTCTTTGGGCGTTTTTCGCGCATCACGCATCCATTGAAGTCAATGGGTGCGTGAAAATCACGCGCGTCACACGGAAGCACTTCCGTGTGACGCGCGTGATTCGCGCAACAGCAGTCAAAACTATGAATGAAAACAGAAAAGCACCGCGTGCTTTTCTCTTTACAAACATACAAACAGAGTGTCATAATGATGTCACACAGCCGCGCATCATATGGTGATGACACACGGAGTTGTTAAGTGCCTTTTGCAAGCGCAAAACGCCATGTTTTTTGCGCGCGCAAAATGTACACGCTCGTGTAAATCCGGCCTTAGGGTATGTTCACACGGCCTATTTTCAGACGTAATTCGGGCGTTTTACGGCTCGAATTACGCCTGAAAAGACGGCTCCATTACGTCTGCAAACATCTGCCCATTGCTTGCAATGGGTTTTACGATGTTCTGTTCAGACGAGGTGTAATTTTACGCGTCGCTGTCAAAAGACGGTGCGTAAAAATACGCCCGCGACAAAGAAGTGCATGTCATTTCTTGGGACGTTTTTGGAGCAGTTTTTCATTGACTCCATTGAAAAACATCTCCAATAACGTCCGTAAAAGACGCTGCGAAAAACGCGAGTACATGCAAAAATGTCTGAAATTCAGGAGCTGTTTTCGCCTGAAAACAGCCTCGTCATTTCAGACGTAATTTGAAAAGACGTGTGAACATACCCTAAGGCTGGATTCACACGAGCATGTTTGGTCCGTAAAGGACGGACGTATTTCGGCCGGAAGTCCCGGACCGAACACACTGCAGGGAGTCGGGCTCCTAGCATCATAATTATGTACGACGCTAGGAGTCCCTGCCTCGCTGCCGGACAACTGTCCCGTACTGTAATCATGTTTTCAGTACGGGACAGTTGTCCGGCAGCAAGGCAGGGACTCCTAGCATCGTACATAACTATGATGCTAGGAGCCCCGGCTCCCTGCAGTGTGTACGGTCCGGGACTTCCGGCCGAAATACGTCCGTCCATTACGGACGTAATGTGCTCGTGTGAATCCAGCCTAAGGGTATGTTTACACGGCCTATTTTCAGACGTAATTCGGGCGTTTTAGATATTAGATTGTAAACTCTTAGGGAGCAGAGTGTTATATTAGATTGTAAGCTCTTAGGGAGCAGAGTGTTATATTAGATTGTAAGCTCTTAGGGGCTGTTGTTATATTAGATTGTAAGCTCTTAGGGAGCAGAGTGTTGTTATATTAGATTGTAAGCTAGATTGTGTCTCAGCCCCGTATGATGCCATCATTATGACACTCTGTTTGGATGTTTGTAAACAGAAAAGCACGTGGTGCTTTTCTGTTTTCATTTATCCTTTTCACAGCTGTTGCGCGAATCACACTTCCGTGTGGCATGCGTGATTTTCACGCACCCATTGACTTCAAAGGGTGCGTGATGCGCGAAAAACGGCCAAAGAACGGACATGTCGTGACTTTTTCGTAGCGGACTCACGCTGCGGAAAAATCACTCAACTGTCTGCACTGCCCTATAGTCTAATATAGGTCCGTGCGACGTGCGTGAAAATCACGCTCGTTGCACGGACATATATCCCGTTCGTCTGAATAAGCCCTAAGGGCGTTGTTGGAGCTGTTTTTCGATAGAGTTAATGAAAAACGGCTCCAAAAAACGGCTCTAGAATTGACACTTCTTTTTTGCGGGTGTTTTTTTACGTGACCGTTTTTCAAAACGCTCATGTAAAAAAATGCCCCGTCGGAACAGAACGCTGTTTTTCCCATTGAAATCAATGGGCAGATGTTTGGAGGCGTTCTGCTTCCGATATTTCGGCAGTTTTTTAAGCCGTTTACGGCCCAATAAACGGTCGAAAATAAGCTGTGTGAACATACCCATAGCTCTTAGAGAGCAGAGTGTTATAGTACAGTGTAAGCTCTTAGGAGCAGTGTTGTTATATTAGATTGTACGCTCTTAGGAGCAGAGTGTTGTTATATTAGATTGTAAGCTCTTAGGGAGCAGAATGTTGTTATATTAGATTGTAATCTCTTAGGGAGCAGAATGTTGTTATTTTAGATTGTAATCTCTTAGGGAGCAGAATGTTGTTATTTTAGATTGTAAACTCTTAGGAGCAGAATGTTGCTATATTAGGTTGTAAACTCTTAGGAGCAGAGTGTTATATTAGATTGTACGCTCTTAGGAGCAGAGTGTTGTTATATTAGATTGTAAGCTCTTAGGGAGCAGAATGTTGTTATATTAGATTGTAATCTCTTAGGGAGCAGAGTGTTGTTATATTAGATTGTAAACTCTTAGGAGCAGAATGTTGCTATATTAGGTTGTAAACTCTTAGGCTGGGTTCACACGACCTATTTTCAGGCGTAAACGAGGCGTATTATGCCTCGTTTTACGACTGAAAATAGGGCTACAATACGTCAGCAAACATCTGCCCATTCATTTGAATGGGTTTGCCGACGTACTGTGCCGACGACCTGTAATTTACGCGTCGTCGTTTGACAGCTGTCAAACGACGACGCGTAAATGGGCTGCCTCGGCAAAGAAGTGCAGGACACTTCTTTGCCACGTAATTTGAGCTGTTCTTCATTTAACTCAATGAAGCACAGCTCAAGATTTACGAGCGTCTCAGAGCCTCTCAGACGCCTCGTAAATTACGAGGAGGAGCAATTACGTGTGAAACGAGGCAGCTGTTAACAGTCTGTCTTTTCACACGTAAATGCCTCTCATCCTGTGAACATACCCTTAGGGAGCAGAGTGTTCTTATATTAGATTATAAGCTCTTAGGGTATGTTCACACGGCCTATTTACGGACGTAAATCGGGCGTTTTTGCCCCGAATTACGCCCGAAAATAGCGCCTCAATAGCGCTGACAAACATCTGCCCATTGAAAGCAATGGGCAGACGTTTGTCTGTTCACACGAGGCGTATATTTACGCGCCGCTGTCAAATGACGGCGCGCAAATAGACGCCCGCGTCAAAGAAGTGACCTGTCACTTCTTTGGCCGTAATTGGAGCCGCTATTCATTGACTCCAATGAATAGCAGCGCTAATTACGGCCGTAATTGACGCGGCGTTCAAGCGCCTGCACATGCCGGTACGGCTGAAATTACGGGGATGTTTTCAGGCTGAAACATCCCCGTAATTTCAGCCGTTACGGACCCCCGCCGTGTGAACATACCCTTAGGGAGTAGAGTGTTGTTATATTAGAGTGTAAGCTCTTAGGGAGTAGAGTGTTGTTATATTAGAATGTAAGCTCTTAGGGAGCAGAGTGTTGTTATATTAGATTGTAAGCTCTTAGGAGCAGAGTGTTGTTATATTAGAGTGTAAGCTCTTAGGGAGTAGAGTGTTGTTATATTAGATTGTAAGCTCTTAGGGAGCAGAGTGTTGTTATATTAGATTGTAAGCTCTTAGGGAGCAGAGTGTTGTTATATTAGATTGTAAGCTCTTAGGAGCAGAGTGTTGTTATATTAGATTGTAAGCTCTTAGGAGCAGAGTGTTGTTATATTAGAGTGTAAGCTCTTAGGGAGTAGAGTGTTGTTATATTAGATTGTAAGCTCTTAGGGAGTAGAGTGTTGTTATATTATATTTTAAGCTCTTAGGGAGCAGAGTGTTGTTATATTAGATTGTAAGCTCTTAGGCTGGGTTCACACGACCTATTTTCAGGTGTAAACGAGGCGTATTATGCCTCGATTTACGCCTGAAAATACGGCTCCAATACGTCGGCAAACATCTGCCCATTCATTTGAATGGGTTTGCCGACGTACTGTGCTGACGACCTGCAATTTACGCGTCGTCGTTTGACAGCTGTCAAAAGACGACGCGTAAAATTACAGCATCGTCAAAAGAAGTGCAGGACACTTCTTGGGACGTTTTTGGAGCCGTTTTCTCATAGACTCTATTGAAAACAGCTCCAAAAACGGCCGAAAAAACGGTGCGAAAAACGTGAGTTGCGTAAAAAAGTCTGAAAATCAGGTGCTGTTTTCCCTTGAAAACAGCCCCGTATTTTCAGACGTTTTTGGCTCAGCGTGTGAACATACCCTTATGGAGCAGAGTGTTGTTATATTAGATTGTAAGCTTTTAGGGTATGTGCACACACACTAATTACGTCCGTAATTGACGGACGTATTTCGGCCGCAAGTCCCGGACCGAACACAGTGCAGGGAGCCGGGCTCCTAGCATCATACTTATGTACGATGCTAGGAGTCCCTGCCTCGCTGCAGGACAACTGTCACGTACTGAAAACATGATTACAGTACGGGACAGTTGTCCGGCAGCGAGGCAGGGACTCCTAGCGTCGTACATAACTATGATGCTAGGAGCCCGGCTCCCTGCACTGAGTTCGGTCCGGAACTTGCGGCCGAAATACGTCCGTAAATTACGGACGTAATTAGTGTGTGTGCACATACCCTTAGGGAGCAGAATGTTGTTATATTAGATTGTAATCTCTTAGGAGCAGAGTGTTGTTATATTAGATTGTAATCTATTAGGAGCAGAGTGTTGTTATATTAGATTGTAAGCTCTAAGGGGCAGAGTGTTGTTACATTAGATTGTAAATTTTTAGGAGCAGAGTGTTATATTAGATTGTAAGCTCTAAGGGTATGTGCACACGATAACTGGCTTTTACGTCTGAAATTACAGACTGTTTTCATGACTTGGATAAGTAGAGTCGAGTGATCAGTAATTCCTTACCCCTTAAAGGAATAGTGTCGCCAAAAATTATTTTTTTATATCAGTTTGAGGTTAGTGTTTTATAAAAAACGTTTGTATTTATTTGTGTGTTTGTGTGTTACTTTTTTTTATTTTTACACTTTTTCTTCCCTATGGGGGCTGCCATTTTTTTTTCCATTTCTGTATGTGTCGATTAACGACACATACAGACATGGAATACGGCAGCTACAGTACCATAGTGAATGCGAACGGGGCCCGTTCCATCCACTATGGTGTACGCCGTCTGTGTGGGAACGGCGCATGCGCCGCTCCCACACAGTCCAAGTTGAACTGAGCGCCGTCCGGCGCCATTTTCCTGTAGACCGGAAGTCGCGGCCGGACAGTAAGATTACTACTTCCGGTCGCGGCTTCCGGACTTGTGCACTTGGAGCAGCGGCAGTAGACGGAGCGGACGGACCGGAGGGAGCGGCGGCGGCAGGAGCAGGTAAGTGATTTCTATGTATGTTCGTGTTTCAGTGTGTGTTTACTACTGTATGTAAACCTTCTACACTGTGTGTTAGCTCAAAAAATGGCGACACACAGTGTAGGAGATTTGACCGTTCAATCCCCTCGTTTCTCCCGGCACTAGCCAGGATAAAGGAGGGGGAATTCTGAGAGCTCACTAGAGCGAGGGATTTTTTTCCCAATTTTGCAGCATAAAGCAATGTGGTTGCTTTACTACATGCAATGCTGCAATTTTGGGAATTGCTCCATCTAGTGACCAGTGCTGGGAAATATTATAAATTAGAATCTAATTTATAATATTTCCTGACTCGTGAAAAAAATAAAAAAAATTAGAACAATGTTTAAACACCTACACACTAATTGTTTAACTAAAAAAAAAAAAATGCATTTTTTGCTGGCAACACATTCCCTTTAAGAATAATAACACATGACACCAAGGTTGGATTTTAATGGCCACAGCAGCCGTTTATTAGAAATTTTAACAGGGTCAATATAAATAACACCTATAAATTGACCAGGGGAAGCCCTTGAGGTTACCACAACTTATAAAAAATTAGCCATCTGCCACCACCACTTGTTTTTACCTCCAGCCGTAACCCGGCTCGAAGGCACCATCTTGCAGATGGCTTTCCCATAAAGCACTTCAAAGGGGTAACACCCTAAGAAGCCTTCCACATATTTTTGGGGGACGCATACCCCTGATGCGACCCCCCCACCAGTTTTACTGACCAACGTCAAGGACTCCCCCCGCCTGCCACTGTGACAATGCAAACACCACCAATTATACCAGACAATAACCATCATTCATGACCCACACTTCTCATTCCAAAATCCGTAAAATAAAAGGGCGGGTGGGCGGGACTCCTGTGTTGTTTCACCTCCCACTGTCTCCCTCGTACTGAGGAAAACAGCGGGAAGCCTGAGACTCACACCCCCTCCCTCCTCCCTTCCAATCCACTCCCCTTCACTCCCTGCACGTAACCTTAACCCCTTCCTCACCTGTTCCCTCCTATCCTGTCATGGCGGCCTTCCCGTTCTTCCCTGCAGTCGGCAGTACTGCCGCTCCTGGAGAAAACAGCTCCTTAGTTTCAGACGTAAATGCTCCTCCTCGCATTTGAATTCAATGAAAAACTGCTCAAATTACGTTTCAAAGAAGTGTCCTGCATATAATGTATATAAGTGTCCTGCACTTCTTTGACGAGGCAGTCATTTTACGCGTCGTCGTTTGACAGCTGTCAAACGACCACGCGTAAATGATAGGTCGTCGGCACAGTACGTCGGCAAACCCATTCAAATGAATGGGCAGATGTTTGCCGACGTATTGTAGCCCTATTTTCAGGCGTAAATCGAGGCATAATACGCCTTGTTTACGCCTGAAAATAGGTCGTGTGAACCCAGCCTTAGGAGTAGAGTGTTATATTAGAGTGTAAGCTCTTAGGAGCAGAGTGTTATATTAGAGTGTAAGCTTTTAGGAGCAGAGTGTTGTTATATTAGATTGTAAGCTCTTAGGCCGCATGCACACGACCGTATTTTTTCTCTCCTGTAAATACTGGCGGTAAATACGGGTCCTTTGTCACACGTTTTTAACCCATATTTAACCCGTATTTACCGACCTGTAAAAAAAAGGGGGGCTGGAAATTATGTCACAATCATGTAAAAAAAACCTTAAAAGGGTCACATGATCGCTCGGCCGCCATTTTCTCTGCTTCTCTTTATTCAAAAATTGA
Source organism: Rhinoderma darwinii (assembly GCF_050947455.1). Classification (NCBI taxonomy): domain Eukaryota; kingdom Metazoa; phylum Chordata; class Amphibia; order Anura; family Rhinodermatidae; genus Rhinoderma; species Rhinoderma darwinii. Next base: position 30,407,663 of record NC_134697.1, on the reverse strand, counting down.
AATCCCCTGACGTCACCTAGCAACGCTCCCGTAATTACGGGTGCACACACGTAGCCACCCGTAATTACGGGAGCCCCATAGACTTGTATGGGCCCTCCCGTGCCGTAATTACGGCCTGAAATAGGACATGTTCTATATTTTTCCACGGCCCAGGCACCTTCCCGTAAGCAAACAGGAAGGTACCCGTGGCCAATAGATGTCTATGGGCCCGTAATAACGGGCCGTAATTACGGGCGTTTTCACGGTCGTGTGCATGGGGCCTTTGGAGTAGAGTGTTGTTATATTAGATTGTAAGCTCTTAGGAGCAAAGTGTTGTTATATTAGATTGTAAGCTCTTAGGAGCAGAGTGTTGTTATTAGATTGTAAGCTCTTAGGAGCAGGTTTTGTCACTTTCTCTAGGTTGTCGGCTCTCCTGAGCGTTTAATTCTAAAAAGATTTACAACAATATGCAGCAGAATAGATTTGATCCAGGGTGATATCCGATCGCCATTTGTGGGGTCAGGAAGGAATTTTTTCCCCCCCTGAGGTATAACTCTCCGGGGGGTTTCTTCGCCTTCCTCTGGATCTCCGGGTCCAGTGGCTCTCAACTCTGAACAATGGTGGACTAGTGAGAATGACCGCAGCCAGTTCTGTGGTCCCCACCGGGCTGACCTGAGAGTCACTGTGATCCTTTATTTAACGGTATAAAGTGTCAGTAATATTTTCATGACACTGTTGCTTCTCAAATAAAAAAAATTTAAATGGTCTTGGTGTTTGTGGTTTGTCTGGAATTTCTCTGCACACGGTAACAATGATGAGTATGAACACGCCACTCAGTATTCCATAAATAAAAACCTATAACATTACTTCACCAGTGAGGCCTAGTTCACAGTTTATTTGCCCATGTTTGACATATACGCCGGAAAAGTTGCCGACATATGCGTTAAATGTAGGTAGTGACGGATGCCGTAAAAGCAGCATCCATCGCTAATGATTATTATGGTACACACTACACATAGACATTATTAAATAAGGTCCTTAGAGTTCATGACGTATCCATTAAATGTATACCATTATAGTCTATGGGTGACAGATGCAACTATCAGGCATTTGTCACCCATAGACTGATGTGGTATCCGGTTAACGTATATGTCATGAAAAGCTACTGTAAAGCCCATGATGTATATGTTAAACGTATGTCTGTGACAGATGCCATGCAGACAGCTTACAAAATGGATGGCAGCATCTTCCTAGATCAAAAAATATTATTCATATATGCCTAACCTGTGCATACAGAGATAGGCGAAGTTTTGGCCCCATACAACTTCTTCCTCAAGCCTAATGTCATATAGTGCATATCCCCATTTTATATACACAGAGATCATATCACAAGATGGGATAATTCCCCTCACTAATTTTCCAATCATGTGACTTCATTAGTTAATAATATACAAAGATCAGGATATCTGAATACATACAGATAATACCTAGAAAAATACATGACATATCCATATATGATCATTTTCATCCTCTGTGTGTGGACTGCGTACCCGGTGATTGGCTCCAATGTCACTCGGGGTCATTGTGTTTGTAAGCAAAGCCACCGCGCATGTTCCAGAGTCAAGATACTAGTGAATGAATAATGTGTTGGATGAAGTAGAATGTGGACTGCGTATATGGAGAGGAAGCAACAAATCCCTACTATATATCTAATATATGTTTGGAATGTAGGGGAGAAAAAATAATGTGACCAGATGGCGATAATTTAAAGGAGGAAGAACGACTTGCACGCACGCCACTTCTGCATCGTAATAGCCAATCTATTTGAAACGCTTAGTGTGAATCTAAATTAGAGGAAGGTTTTGTGTTCCTAAAAATGTGCACAGGAGTGATGTCTGGGGACGTATTTCGGGGGTCTCTTTGGATGACCACACGTCCATCTTCATTGACGGACATGGCAGAACGACAATGGGATAATCCGAATCTAGGTGGTATCACCTTTGGCCTAATGTGATATATTTTGAAAAATGGATGGATTTCCTATAGATACGATGATGCAAAAAGCCGTGGATAATCCTATTATGTCCATAGAATCGCTTTACGCTTGTTGGTCACTGCCTCTACCCTGTTATGCTTTTGGCCACAGAGCGTAGCTAGGGGCTGGCGTAGATGTATGCTATAATTTACGCCAGATCACTGGCGTAGAATAGTTGATAAATTCCCTCTATTGACTATAAAAGTCCAGATCCAATATATATAAAGTTTTATTGGCCCCCAAACACATGGATGCAGCTGCTGCAGGACCAGTAAAATCATAGGTGACTTCATATGCCGACTGCTAATAAAAAACTCCACCCACTATGATGTCATAATGTTAACTACTTTTTTAAATATCACTTCCACACATACTACCTACCTACCAAAAGTGGTCCATGAAAGAACAACCGGTAAACCGACAATAGGGTCATGGGCACCCAAGCCTCATTGATGCGCGTGAGAAGTGAAGGCTTGCCCGTCTGGTCCGATCCCACAGAACAGCTACTGTAGCAAAAATTGCTGGAAAAGTTACAGCTGTCTATGATAGAAAGGTGTCAGAACATACAGAGCATCACAGTTTGCTGTATTTGGGGCTGTGTAGCTTCAGACCGGTCAGAGTGCCTATGCTGAACCCTGTCCACCGCTGAAAGCGTCTTCAATAGGCACCAGGACTGGACAATGGTATGATAGCTCACATTTTCTTCTACATCATGTGGAGGGCCGGGTGCGTGTGTGTTGCTGACCTGGGGAAGAGATGGCACCAGGATGCACTATGGGAAGAAGACAAGCCGGTGGAGGCAGTGTGATGATCTGGGCAATGTTCTGCTGAAAAACCTTGGGTCCTGGCATTCATGTGGATGTTACTTTGACATGTACCACCGACCTAAACATTGTTGCAGAGCAAGTACACCCCTTCATGGCAACGGTAGCTGAGAATTTGGAGCAGCGCTGCTCGAGCGGGCGGATCAAAATCCGCCTGTTTAACCCCTTAGATGTGGCGCTCAATAGCGAGCGCCGCATCTAAGTGGTTTTAGAGAGACGGAGGGAGCTCCCTCGCTCACCCCACTGGCACCCTGCTATGAGATCGCAGGGCACCAGTGTCTTCTATGGCAGCCGGGGGCCTAATAAAGGCTCCCAGTTCTGCCTGTAGTGGATGTCTGATAGGCCATACTTCCGGCATGGCCTAGCAGATGCCTGTCCATTGTAAATGGACAGGCAGTAATACACTGCAATACAGAAGTATTGCAGTGTATTATAAAAGTGATCGGACGTTCTCATAGTGAGGTCCCCTAGTGGGACTAGTAAAAAAGTAAAAAGAAAGTTTAATAAAGTTATTCATAAATAAATGAGTGAAAAAAAGTTAAAAGTTACACATATTTGTTATCGCTGCGTCCGGAACGACCCCAACTATAAAGCTATTATGTTATTCGCTCGGCGAACGCTGAAAAAATAAAATAAAAAACAATGCCAGAGTTGTTTTCTGTTCTTCCTGACTTCAAAAAAATTTGATAAAAAGTCGCATGTAATCCAAAATTGTACGGATAAAAACTACAAGTTGTCCCGCAAAAAAAAAGCCCTCATACAGCTGCATCGGCGGAAAAATAAAAAAATTATGGCTCTTCAAATATAGAGACACAAAACACATAATTTTGAAAAAAAGGGGTTTTTACTGTGTAAAAGTAGTAAAACATAAGAAAACTATATAAATTTGGTATCGTTGCAATCGTAATGACCCGCTGAATAAAGTTATTATGTTATTTATACTGCACGGTAAACGGTGTGAATTAAAGATGCAAAAAAAGAGTGGCAAAATTGCTGGGTTTTTTTCTATTACGCCCCAAAAAAAGTTAATAAAAGTTAATCAATAAATTATATGTGCCCCAAAACTTGTCCTGCAAAAAACAAGATCTTATACAGCCATGTCGACGCAAAAATAAAAAAGTCATAGCTCTTGGAATGCGACGATGGAAAATAGCTTGGTTATTAAGGTTTAAAATAGGCTGGTCATTAAGGGGTTAATAAAGGAGGCCCATTGTGTGAACAGAATTTCTTTGTAATCCTATTGGCTATGATGTAACATCTGACCTCTGCAGTAATATCTCAGCAAAAAAAAAAACACAAAAGAAATGTATTTTGATTTTAAAAGTGACAGTGTGTCTTGTTACTCGCAGCTGTACAACACATTTAGCAATGTCTGAGGGCTTCATGCAAACTGTTTTTATTATGACTTTTATGTATTTTATGTATTTTTCATTACCCCATTTCTTTCTGCGGCAGAAGCTACACAGTCTTTAGTCGCGCAACAATTAAAATGAAACACTAGTTATATGAATTTATTTCACCATACATAACAGGTATCATGTACTCCCAGCGCATCCGCTCATTGCATCTACAGACCCATGTCGGCCCGATGGATGCAAAAACAACGTCGTTTAGGCCATGTTCACATGTTTGAGGCAGAAAAATACAAGGCTGATTTCAAGAGAAATCAGCCTCTGAATCCAGGTGTTTAGCATTTTTGATTTTTGTAAGAATATTCTAAGCGTATTTTGAAGCCTTTTTTACGCGTCTTTTAAGGTGTATTTTAGAAGCCTTTTTTTGTATTGTCAAAGGAAAATCAGCTTGTAAAGCGCTCCAAGAATTGACGTCACTTTTTTTTGCAAGGCAAATTATTAGGGTATGTGCACACACACTAATTACGTACGTAATTGACGGACGTATTTCGGCCGCAAGTCCCGGACCGAACACAGTGCAGGGGGCCGGGCTCCTAGCATCATAGTTATGTACGATGCTAGGAGTCCCTGCCTCTCTGCAGGACGACTGTCCCGTACTGAAAACCTGATTACAGTACGGGACAGTAGTTCCACGGAGAGGCAGGGACTCCTAGCATCGTACATAAGTATGATGCTAGGAGCCCGGCTCCCTGCAGTGTGTTCGGTCCGGTACTTGCGGCCGAAATACGTCCGTCAATTACGGACGTAATTAGTGTGTGTGCACATACCCTTACACAGTCTTCTTTGAATTCAGCAGCGTAGAAATATGCCTCATATGAAGAAAAAAAAAAAAGTATTTCCCATTGAAATCAATGGAAAACTGACGCACTAGAGATTAATAAATTTACACTATGGAACTCACATAAAGCCTTTTACAAGAGGCATTTTGTTAAAAATATCAGCTTCCCATGAGAAACAAAGACAACAACTGGCAGAAATGACTAATGAACTTAAGAATTTGGAAACACTACAAAAGCAAAACCCTGTATAAATTACCCATCGGAAAATAATCCAAACAAGAGATAAATTTAGATCGTTACTACTTTACAAATATGAACACAACCTGACTAAATTACGCTCAAAATACTATAGTACTAACGCCTTCATGGCCAAAAGAGTTAAAAATATACAACTGAAAAAGAAAATAGCATACATTACTTCTACAGATAACAATAAAAAAGTTATCAATCATAAGGAGATAGCAAACTCCTTTAGTGATTATTATTCTTCACTATAAAACCTGACCAATGATAATACAATTATACAACCCACTACTGAAAGCATTGAATAAAATTAAAGGGGTTTTCCAGCCAGTAAAAATTGATGGCCCATCCTCAGGATAGGCCATCAATAACTGATGGGTCATGGTCCGAATCCCGGGACCCCCGCCGATCAGCTGTATTGAAGGGGGTGCAGCGCTCGTATTAATTTCTACTTGCTCACTGTGAATCTCCGACATGCATTTAGCGGCGATTCACATGTATTCCCATTCACTTCAATGGAAGAAGAAGGCTGCAATACCTGTGAATCACCGCTAAATGCGTGTCGGTGATTCACAGTGAGCTATGCAGTTTAACACCTCATGCACACGACACGTGTGCCGGCCGAGTCTCGTCAGTTATCCCAGGAAAGATAGGACATGTGTCACGAAGGGTCTGTGGACCCACTGGGCCGTACCACCATGGCGGTAAGGCAGCTGGCCAACAGGGAGCAGGTGAATGTCTATAGTTCTATAGGTACCTGTGACAGCTCAGATAGCAGCAGGGCAGGCTCGGCTGTTAACAGGCAGCAGGCAGACGTCAGGCGAGGTGAAGCAGGTCAGACGTGGATGCAGCACGGCACGACTTTGGCACAGCTCAGTGCTAGACCAGGAATGTATGGATTGCTAGGATCAGGAACTGGAAACAGGTATAGGTACAGGGACTGGAACAGGGACTGGAACAGGAAACACACTAGGAGGCCATCACATAGACAAACTAGTGAACACAACAACGCTCAGGCATAGAACTAGGTGGCTGGACCCCTCTTATAGTCCAGGGTACTCACGGGTCAAAGTTCATCCATGAGATCCGGTGCGCGCTGCCCCTTTAAGAGCAGGCACGAGCGTGCGTGCGCACCCTATGGGATCCGGCTGAAGTGAGTGGACGCGGGCGCTGGTGTCTCCTGAGGAGGAGGCTGGGGCCAGCGCTTGCCGACTTGTGGCTGCGGCTGTCAGGGGGAGGTTGGAGCTGACAGCCCGCAGCCACGGACATTACAGTATCCCCCCTCTTACGCCCCCTCTTCTTGGGACCAGAGCAAGAGAGAAACTTCTTCAGAAGAGTCGGGGCATTGACGTTCTCCTCTGGCTCCCAGGACCTCTCTTCAGGACCAAACCCCCTCCAATCCACCAAATAAAGTCTTTCCTCTCACTCTCTTGGTGTCCAAGATCTCCTTGACCTCAAAGATGTCCGAGGGGCCGCTGGAGGCAACCGCAGGGCTGGGAGTCTTGGCATAGCGGTTCAGGATCACTGGTTTCAGGAGGAAGACATGGAAGGAGTTGGGAATCCTGAGGGTAGGAGGCAGCCGAAGCTTGTAGGCGACAGGGTTGATCTGCTGCAGGACCTCGAATGGTCCGAGGAACCTGGGGGCAAATTTACATGGCGGCACACTCAGTCGGATATTCCGGGACAACAGGCAGACCTTAGGGCCTGGAATAAACCGAGGAGGCTCTCTTCTCCTTGTGTCAGCCTTCCGTTTCATGCGGTCCACTTCCATTAGGATGGAGGATCGAGTCTGCTGCCAGATCTGCAAAAAGTCTCTAAACGTGGAGTCAGCTGCAGGTACCTCGGAAGTATCAGGCACTGGGAGAGGAATTTGTGGGTGCTGGCCGTAGACAATGCAGAACGGTGTATTCCTAGTAGACTCGCTGGTGTGATTATTGTAGGAGAACTCTGCCCATGGGAGCAGCTGAACCCAGTCATCATGCTGCTTGGAGATGAAGTGGCGTAGGTAGTTCTCCAAAATCTGGTTGATCCTCTCGACCTGACCATTAGACTGAGGATGGTAGGCAGAGGAAAAGTCCAACTTCACACCAAGAAGTCCGCAGAGGGCTCACCAGAACCTTGAGGTAAACTGAACTCCCTGATCAGACACAATATGCTGCGGCAAGCCGTGCAGGCGGAAAATGTGTTGGATAAATAACTTGGCCAACTGTGGAGCAGAAGGAAGACCGGTCAGAGGAACGAAGTGGGCCATCTTCGAAAATCGGTCCACCACCACCCAGACAGCAGAGAGAGGCAGGTCCGTGATAAAGTCCATCGCTATATGCTGCCATGTAGCATTGCGCACAGGCAATGGCTGGAGCAGACCAGCAGGTCTGGAATGGGTGGCCTTCTTGGCTGCACATACAGCACAGGAAGAAACAAAGTCCACAATATCCTTGGGCAGTGTGGACCACCAGAAATGACGAGCAATCAAATCACGGGTCTTACGTAACCCCGCGTGACCTGCCATTCTAGAGGAGTGTCCCCAACGGAGGATTCTTCCACAATCAGCCAGGCGCACAAAATTCCTCCCTGTAGGAATGTCCCCAATTTGCAGGGGATTGACCGAGACAATGCAAGATGGATCGATAATCTTCTGTGGACTCTCAATGGTGTCTTCTGTCTCGAAAGACTTGGACAAGGCATCGGCCCTCACATTCTTGTCGGCCGGGCGATAATGAAGCTCAAACTGAAACCTTGCAAAGAACAGTGACCACCTGGCCTGACGAGGGTTCAGCCGTTGGGCCGTCTGGAGGTAGGTCAGATTCTTGTGGTCCGTAAAAATCAAGATCGGATGAGCGGCGCCCTCTAGTAGATGTCTCCACTCCTCCAGAGCCAATTTGATGGCCAGTAACTCCCGATCCCCAATCGAGTAGTTGCGTTCTGTGGAAGAGAAGAGCTTGGAAAAGTATCCACATACCCTTGACTTGCCCTTGTGACCTCTCTGGAACAGGAGTGCACCAGCACCGACAGAGGATGCGTCCACCTCCAACGAGAACTGCAGAGTGACATCCGGATGATGGAGGATAGAGGCTGACGTGAAGGCACTCTTCAGGCTATTGAATGCGGACTTTGCCTCGGGAGTCCACACCTTGGCGTTCATACCCTTCTTAGTAAGGTTAGAGATGGGAGAAGTAAGTGAGGAGAAGTTTGGAATAAACTGCCTGTAAAAATTAGCAAATCCCAAAAAGCGCTGTATGGCCCTCAAGCCTTGAGGACGTGGCCACTCCAGGACAGACTTTACCTTTTCAGGATCCATCTCGAGACCACGATTCGAGACGATGTAGCCCAGGAAGGGTAGAGCATCCTTGTCAAATACGCACTTCTCCAACTTGGCGTACAGACGATTCTCCCTTAACCGTAGCAGAACCTGACGGACTCTGGTGCGTCATAGGATCTGGGGAGAAAATCAAGATGTCATCAAGGTAGACTACAACACAAACATAGAGGAGGTCATGGCAAATGTCATTCACAAACTCCTGGAAAACCGCGGGAGCATTACACAGGCCGAAGGGCATTACTAGATACTCATAGTGTTCATCATGGGTGTTAAATGCAGTCTTCGATTCATCACCCTGGTGAATCCGGACTAGGTTGTAAGCCCCACGCAGGTCTAGTTTAGAAAAAAATTTGCACCGCGTATACAATCAAACAATTCGTTGATCAGTGGCAACGGATATTTATTCTTCACCGTGATCTGGTTGAGACCACGGTAGTTGATGCAAGGACGAAGAGAGCCATCTTTCTTTTTGACGAAGAAGAACCCGGCTCCTGCCGGGGAGGAAGACTTTCGTATGAAGCCCCTCTCTAAGTTCTCTTTCACATAGGAGGACATGGACAGAGTCTCTGGCAAGGAGAGAGGATATACCCTACCATGGGGAAGGGATGCACCAGGAATAAGTCCAATGTGGGGGCAATGTCTCCGCCTCCCTCTTGCTGAAGACGTCAGAAAAGGCAGCATAATGACCCGGCAATCCTGCCAATGACCGAGGCAGCGAAGGCTGATCCGAATGAATCCGCATCAGCCAACGACCTTGACACTCAGGGCCCCACTGGAGAACCTCTCCAGAATTCCAGTCCAGAACTGGGGCATGCAGTCGGAGCCAAGGCAGACCCAGCAACACAGGGTTAACAGCTTTGGGCAGGACATAGAACGACAGAAGTTCGGAGTGAAGGGCTCCCTCTTGGAGCCTCAGTGGCTTGGTCACAGCTATAACTGGGTCTGGCAGCGGTAGTCCATTCATTGAGGCAACTGTCAACGGGCTCTCCAGAGGGGTGGTGGGCAATTGCAGAAGGTCCACCAGATGTCTGCGGATGAAATTAGCAGCGGATCCAGAGTCCAGATACGCAGAGCCCTGATGCGTTTTCTTGCCGGACACTATGGTCACAGGTATGGACAATTTAGACGGAAGTCCATCTTTACCCAAGGTGGTCATTCCAAGCAACCCTAGGTTTTTTGATTTTTGGGGCACAGGCGCACAAGATGGCCATCGAGACCGCAATAAAGACAGAGTCCAGATGTGCGTCTGCGTTGTCTCTCTTGGGTAGATAACTTATACTGGTCCGTTATTACCGACTTCTTAGGAGAATAAACATCTGAGGACAGCAGAGGTTGCTGCAAAGTAGGGGCCAGACTGGAAAGGGCTCCCTCCCGTTGAACCTCTTGGAGGCGTTCACGGATCCGTATATCAATCCGGGCAGACAGAAGAATGAGGTCATCCAGGGTAGATGGCAGATCCCGGACGGCAAGTTCGTCTTTAACTATGGAAGATAGTCCATGCCAGAATGCAGCCACCAGGGCCTCATTGTTCCATAACAGCTCTCCCACCAGGGTGCGGAAGTGGATGGCGTGCTCACTCACGGAGGTGTCTCCTTGGCGCAGGTTAATCAAAGAGGCCGCTGAAGATGAGACGCGCCCAGGCTCCTCAAACACCATCCAAAAAGTCCGGAGGAAGGCAGGGAATTCACGGGTCTCTGGTCCTTGTCTCTCCCAGATAGGGTTTGCCCATGCAAGAGCCTTGCCGGTGAGGAGAGAAACGACCCTGGCACCATCATACGAAAATGTCCTAGCATACAGGCTGAAATGGATCTGGCATTGATTAAGAAAACCACGACAGGTACTTGCTTCTCCATCATAGCGGTCAGGAAGTGGCAAAGAAACACGTGGGTCAATACTGGCAAGAGGTGTAGACTGAGGATCCACCTTGCCAGGAGGTATAGTAGGAGGAACGGCAGCTTGTGCCTCCAGCCGACGTGCAAGAATGTTCAACGTCTGGAGGAGTTGGTCCTGTCGAGACCGGAGGTCCAGCATATCCGCTCGCATCTCCTGTGACGTCGTCATAGTCTTGAATCGACCAGCGGGGTCCATGGCCTGAGCGTACTGTCACGAAGGGTCTGTGGACCCACTGGGCCATACCGCCTTGGCTGTAAGGCAGCTGGCCAACAGGGAGCAGGTGAATGTCTATAGTTCTATATGTACCTATGGCAGCTCAGATAGCAGCAAGGCAGGCTCGGCTGGGACTAGGCAGCAGGCGGACGTCAGGCGAGGTGAAGAAGGTCAGACGTGGATGTTGTACGGCACGACTTTGGCACAGCTCAGTGCTAGACCAGGAATGTATGGATTGCTAGGAACAGGAACTGGAAACAGATATAGGTACAGGTACTGGAACAGGAGACGGAACAGGAAACACACTAGGAGGCCATCACATAGACAAACAAGGGAACACAACAACGCTCAGGCATAGAACTAGGGGGCTGGACCCCTCTTATAGTCCAGGGTATTCACGGGTCAAAGTTCATCCATGAGGTCCGGTGCGCGCGCTGCCCCTTTAAGAGCGCGCACCTACGGGATCCGGCTGAGGTGAGTGGACGTGGGCGCTGGCGTCTCCTGAGGAGGAGGCTGGGGCCAGCGCTTGCCGACTCGTGGCTGCGCTTTCAGGGGGAGGTTGGAGGTTTATTATACATAATAAACACATGGTAGGAGGGGCTAGACGTCCTTATGTAGGGAGGAGACTCTAGTTGATTCATTTGATTAAATTAAAAATTCCATCTGTCCTACTAGTTTACAGGGGCCTCTAGAGATACCCCATTATTGTGCTGCTGCTATGACTAAGGGAAAACTGATTAATGTTAGAAATCTACTCGTCTGCACGACCAGATAAAATTACAAAGAGGTTCTAGCACTTTTTATCAAATATTAACGTCTCTACCACATATTTCCAAATGCCATTGAGACTTAAACAAACATTTTCCAGGAAAACAATGGATAATAGTGTACAACATAATACTTAAGTCGACCTAGTGCTACAGCCATCATGAACAATATTACAAAATATTATACAGGTGGTACCTCGCCCAATACAAACTGTACAAAATCTGCCCGAACGTATCCACCAACTGCTGGAGAGGATGTGGAGAAATAGGCACTACATTACAAATTTTTGGGGAATGTCCGCTACTATGTCCCTCAATTCAATGTTTTGTCTAATAAATAAACAAAAATGTATCTTTACACCTGAGCTTGGATTGCTATGCTTGGGAATGGATGCAATCCAGAGGCCCTTCAGGACAGTATTATGCCATATCCTATTGTCCGCTTTCTCCTTCCTAACCAAAAATTGGAGAACATAAATTGTTCATATAATCAATTGATTCAATATGGCAGCTACAGGCCATAGGACATATGAACGGCTCCCATTCGTATATCCTGTGCTTCTGCCGTCCAGCTCTGTACTGCGCATGCTCTGTGGCATGCGCAGTTGAGAGCGACCCAGCATAGAAGCGGGTTTGTAGGGGGAAAGCCGGCTCCATTTTGGTGAAGACCATCCGCACTGCAGGTAAGATGCGTGTGTGCGTGCGTGCGGGGTGCCTTGCATGTTTGGTGGGTTTGTTTGTGGCGCGGTTGCATGTTTGGAGGGGTTTGTGTGTGGGGGGGGGGGGCGCTCGATGGAGCAGTGTTGCTTGCCACTGTTCCATCAAAACACCTGATGTAATGGATTGTACCCGACTCTTCCCAGCACCCCTGGTGGCGGTGGGTACCGGGTAATAATGGGGGTTAGTGTTAGCCTCTGCATCAGATAACACTAAGCCCCGCCTTAGTAATGGATGCTGTCAATCAGGCAGCGGCCATTACTAAGGAGGTAGAAATAAAGTTTAAAAAAAAATACAGACATAGAAAATATATTTTATTGAAATAAAAACCCCCCACACAACCCTCGATGACCATTTTATTGATAATAAAAAAAGCCGTCATCGAAGTAATCCTCGAATCCGTCGTAGTCCAACAACCGAACCTGTAAAAAAACACAAACACAAAAATGTCATACTGTTTTTTGGACCCTGTATCTAAGCCTACCACAGGGTAGGCTTAGATACAGGGTCCAGCACACAGTAATCTTATACAGTATAAGATTACTCTCTGCTGGAGCCTTGTATCTAAGCCTAACATGTGTTAGGCTTAAATACAGGGCCCATATGACAGGATCACACATAGGCCATGTATCTAAGCTTACCATGTGGTTAGATGCTTAGATACAGAGCCTCAGCAGGCAGTAATCTTATACAGTATAAGATTACTATCTGCTGGGGCCCTGTATCTAAGCCTACCACATGGTAGGCTTAAAGGGGTTGTCCAGTCCGTAAACATTGATGGCCTATCCTCAGGATAGCATTGGGGATCCCTATTATTATTATTATTTTTGTCTTCTCATTATACACTATAGATCATATTGTTGATATACAGGTCCTTCATTTCATTTTCCAGCAGGACTTGGCACCTGCCCTCACTGCCAAAAGTACAAATACCTGGTTTATAACCACAGTAACACTGCGCTTGCAAATTCGCCGACCTAAACCCCATAGAGAATCTATAGGGTATTGTCAAGAGGAAGATGAGAGACACCAGACCCAACAAAGCAGACGAGCTGAAGGCCGCTAAAACATGCAAAACGAGCCCCAACCGAGCATTGAGGGCATATACTGTAAATACTTTTCAGTAGGCCAACATTTCGGTTTTAAAAATCCTTTTTGAAATTGGGCTTATATAATATTCTAATTTTCTGAGACATTAAATTTTGGGTTTTCATTAACGGTTACCATAATCATCATCATTAAAAATAAAAAAAATGCTGGAAATAGATCCCTCTGTGTGTAATGAATCTATAGAATATATGAGTTTCACTTTTTTAATTGAATTACTGAAATATATGTACTTTTTGATGATATTCTAATTTATTGAGAAGGACCTGTATGAGTTTTATTATTTATGGGACTTTATTAATAAATAAATATCTTTTTGTTGTCTTCTAATCTTTGTGACTGTGTTTGAAATTGTGTGGCAGTCGTAATCAGGATCTGTCAGTTCTCCTGACATGACCATTTTAGTAAATACATGTATTCCCGTATAAATAACAATTCTAATTTCTCAGATCTCTGCATTGTCATTCCTCTGTTATTCCCCTTTAAAATGTGTGAATAAAACTAGTTTTTACCATTTATTTTGTTGATGGTCAATGTCTCTACAAGCTCTGACACTGTCCAATCAGTGCTGACATCAGAGGGAAACTGCCTAGTGACAAGGAGAAGGTTAATGCCTAGTTGCCCATTTATTTGTACATTTCCAAGAGTAATAACAGAGGAATGGTACAAAGCAAAGTTCGAAGAAAAAATTATTTTATGCGAAATACATTAAAGTGGCTCTGTCACCAGATTTTGCAACCCCTATCTGCTATTGCAGCAGATCGGCGCTGCAATGTAGATAAGAGTAACGTTTTTATTTTTAAAAAACGAGCATTTTTGGCCAACTTATGACCATTTTTGTATTTATGCAAATGAGGCTTGCTAAAGTCCAACTGGGCGTGTTTAAAGTAAAAGTCCAACTGGGTGTGTATTATGTGTGTTACATCTGGGCGTGTTTACTTCTTTTACTAGCTGGGCGTTCTGACGAGAAGTATCATCCACTTCTCTTCAGAACGCCCAGCTTCTGGCAGTGCAGACACAGCGTGTTCTCGAGAGATCACGCTGTGTCGTCACTCACAGGTCCTGCATCGTGTCAGACGAGCGAGGACACATCGGCACCAGAGGCTACAGTTGATTCTGCAGCAGCATCAGCGTTTGCAGGTAAGTCGATCTTACCTGCAAACGCTGATGCTGCTGCAGAATCAACTGTAGCCTCTGGTGCCGATGTGGCCGACACGATGCAGGACCTGTGAGTGACGTCACAGATCTGCACTGTCAGAAGCTGGGCGTTCTGAAGAGAAGTGGATGATGCTTCTCTTCAGAGCGCCCAGCTAGTAAAAGTATTAAAAACGCCCCGATGTACGCACATAATACACGCCCACTTGGACTTTTACTTTTAAACACACCCACTTGGACTTTTGCAAGCCTCATTTGCATAACTACAAAAATGGTCATAACTTGGCCAAAAATGCTCGTTTTTTAAAAATAAAAACGTTACTGTAATCTACATTGCAGCGCCTATCTGCTGCAATAGCAGATAGGGGTTGCAAAATCTGGTGACAGAGTCTCTTTAAGTAAAACAGACATGTCAGAAAAGGCTGACAGATCCTCTTTAGGGCATGTTCAGACTTGGCTGTGGAATTCCGCTGCGGACAGTCTGCAGTGGAAATTCGCAGCACACTTTTTTCCCACTACTTTCTATGGCTTTTTAAGTAACAGCTTAGACATTGCATAAAAAGTTGTTGCGGAAAGTAGGCTGCGGTGCAGAATTTTCATTCCGCAGCATTCATGGCCATCAGCGGAGAAGCAGGGGACTTTCACTGCGGATTTCAGGCTTTGCAATGCAAAGGCTGAAATCTGCGGTAAGTCTACTGTGATATCCGCAACGTCTGAATTACCTGTCAAATATGCAAATTTTGATGCAGATTCCTTGCATAATTTCTGCGAATTTGTGGTAAAATCTGCAGCAAGAAAATTTAGTCACGTCTCAGCATGCCCTTAAAGTTGCACTTGCGGAAAAATATTTCCTCACCTTTCCAGACATTGAAAAAGGCTCTCTGCACTTTTTAAAGCGTTGTCTTGTTTAGAAACCTAGGGAACCAGACAGACGTCTTTAACCCCTTAGGGTATGTTCACACGGTTAACATAATACGGCTGGATTTTCAGCTGTTTTTTAATCAAACTAGCGTTTTCGCTGCGTTTTTTACAGTAGTTTTTGGAGCTGTTTTTCTATTGAGTCAATGAAAAACAGCTCCAAAAACGGCTCAAAAAGTGACATGCACTTCTTTTTACGGGGCGTCTTTTTATGCGCTGTTTTTTGAAAATGAGGCGTTAAAAAACGCTCCGTCGGAATAGGATGCCGTATTTCCCATTGAAATCAATGGGGAGATGTTTGTAGGTGTTCTGCTTCCGATTTTTCAGCCGTCTTTCGCGTTTACGGCCTGAAAAACGGCTGAAAATAGCCCTTGAAGGGAACCTGTCAGGTTGAAAATGCAGTCCAATCAGCTGCAGCATGTTATACAGCAAGGGGAGATCTGAGTAGATTCATATATATTTTTGTAGCAAAAGATTCAACATAACAAGTTATACTTTAATCTTTTGCTACAAAACGATATGATAATCTGCTCAGCTCCCCCTGCTCTATAACATGCTGCCCGCTAATGGTACTGCATTTTCAACGTGACAGGTTCCCTTTAAGGACCAGCCTATTTTGGGCCTTCAGGACAGAACGATTTTTTAAATTTTTTTCATTGACACATTTCAAAAGCCATAACTTTATTAATTTTCCATCGACAATGCTGTGTGAGGGCTTGTTTTTTTTTGCAGGATGAGTAGTTTTCAAAAAGTGTGTGGGGCTTAGTGGAAGGGGCGTGACCACATGCGGCCTGACACATTTACCATAATTGAAGCCAGAAGCTGGCGGAAATTATAGCAGAAATCTAGAATTCCCTTTTTCGCGAATGGGCTGCCGGAGAGCAACAAATTTATTATAGAGCATGCACCTCTTAAGAAATGTATCACATCTTAAGCCCCATGCACACGAACGTGCTTTTGCGACCGCAATTCCCCCGAAAATCCACGGGAGAATTTGCGGCCCCATTCATTTCTATGGGGCCATGCACACGACCGTAGTTTTTACGGTCCGTTCATGGCCCGGGAGCCCGCACCGCAGAAAGAACGGACCTGTCTTATTACGGCCGTGTTCTGCGGTCCGGGCTCATTGAAAATAATGGCCATGTGCATGTCCCGCGATTTGCGGGCGGCTCGTGGCTGACAATCCGCAAGCCGGCCGACCCGAAAATCACGGCCGTGCACATTGCTATGGTCGTGTGCATGAGGCCTTACTCCATTCATTCTTAGATTGGCGTATGAAGCATCTGTCTAAGTAAAACTCACCCAATATAATAACTTCATTCTATTGGTCGGTATGATTACGGCAATGCCCTAAGTACCTAAGTATATATATATATATATATATATATATTTTTTTTATATATATATATATATATATATATATATATATATATATATATATATATATATAAACACTACCGTTCAAAAGTTTGGGGTCACCCAGACAATTTTGTGTTTTCCATGAAAACTCACACTTATATTTATCAAATGAGTTGCAAAATGACTAGAAAATATAGTCAAGACATTGACAAGGTTAGAAATAATGATTTCTATTTGAAATAATAATTTTCTCCTTCAAACTTTGCTTTCGTCAAAGAATGCTCCATTTGCAGCAATTACAGCATTGCAGACCTTTGGTTAATTTGCTGAGGTAATCGGGAGAAATTTCACCACATGCTTCCAGAAGCCCCTCCCACAAGTTGGATTGGCTTGATGGGCACTTCTTGCGTACCATACGGTCAAGCTGCTCCCACAACAGCTCTATGGGGTTGAGATCTGGTGACTGCGCTAGCCACTCCATTACAGATAGAATACCAGCTGCCGGCTTCTTCCCTAAATAGTTCTTGCATAATTTGGAGGTGTGCTTTGGGTCATTGTCCTGTTGTAGGATGAAATTGGCTCCAATCAAGCGCTGTCCACAGGGTATGGCATGGTGTTTCAAAATGGAGTGATAGCCTTCCTTATTCAAAATCCCTTTTACCCTGTACAAATCTCCCACTTTACCAGCACCAAAGCAACCCCAGACCATCACATTACCTCCACCATGCTTGACAGATGGCGTCAGGCACTCTTCCAGCATCTTTTCAGTTGTTCTGCGTCTCACAAATGTTCTTCTGTGTGATCCAAACACCTCAAACTTCGATTCGTCTGTCCATAACACTTTTTTCCAATCTTCCTCTGTCCAATGTCTGTGGGCTTTTGCCCATATTAATCTTTTCCTTTTATTAGCCAGTCTCAGATATGGCTTTTTCTTTGCCACTCTGCCCTGAAGGCCAGCATCCCGGAGTCGCCTCTTCACTGTAGACGTTGACACTGGCGTTTTGCGGGTACTATTTAATGAAGCTGCCAGTTGAGGACCTATGAGGCGTCTATTTCTCAAACTAGAGACTCTAATGTACTTGTCTTGTTGCTCAGTTGTGCAGCGGGGCCTCCCACTTCTCTTTCTACTCTGGTTAGAGCCTGTTTGTGCTGTCCTCTGAAGGGAGTAGTACACACCGTTGTAGGAAATCTTCAGTTTCTTGTCAATTTCTCGCATGGAATAGCCTTCATTTCTAAGAACAAGAATAGACTGTCGAGTTTCACATGAAAGCTCTCTTTTTCTAGCCATTTGGAGAGTTTAATCGAACCCACAAATGTAATGCTCCAGATTCTCAACTAGCTCAAAGGAAGGTCAGTTTTATAGCTCCTCTAAACAGCAAAACTGTTTACAGCAGTGCTAACATAATTGCACAAGGGTTTCAAGTATTTTCTAATCATCCATTAGCCTTCTAACACAGTTAGCAAACACAATGTACCATTAGAACACTGGAGTGATCGTTGCTGGAAATGGGCCTCTATACACCTATGTAGATATTGCATTAAAAACCAGACGTTTGCAGCTAGAATAGTCATTTAGCACATTAACAATGTATAGAGTGTATTTCTGATTAATTTAATGTTATCTTCATTGAAAAAAACTGATTTTCTTTCAAAAATTAGGAAATTTCTAAGTGACCCTAAACTTTTGAACGGTAGTGTATATATATTAAATGTTTTAGTAGTATTGCTGAATGAAAGCAAGTTTTATGAAAAAAAGAAATTAGCATTGCTACATTCCGAAACCAGTTACTTTTTGATTTATTTTTCGAAGTAGCCGCATGGGGGCTTGCTTTTTGCTAGATGGGTTCTATTTATTTTTTTTGCCATTTAAAGGTACATACAGTTAGGTCCAGAATTATTTGGACAGTGACACAATCTTCATGATTTGGGCTCTGCTGCCACCACATTGGATTTGAAATGAAACAACTGAGATGCAATTGAAGTGTAGATTTTAAGGTTTAAGGCCCCATGCACACGACCGTAAAAAACTCTGTAATTGCGGACGGCAATACGGTCTGCAATTACGGACCCGTCCGGTTCTATTGGCCGCGGACACATTTCCGTGTCCGTGCCGTAGAGCCGTGCCGGGAATTATGTAGTATGTCCTACTTTTCAGATTTTATGGCCCGTGCTCCCATACTTTGTATGGCAGCACGGCACAATACTGCAGCCCACGGGCGTCCGGCCATGCCCGCAATCGCGGGCCGTAATTACGGGCATGGTCGTGTGCATGAGGCCTCATTCAAGGTGTTGAACAAAAATATCCTGTGAAACGTTTAGGAATTGCAACCATTTTTCTACACAGCCTCCTCATTTCAGGGCCTCAAAAGTAATTGACAAATTAACATTACCATAAATAAAATGTTTTTTTTTTTTAATACTTTGTAGAGAATCCTTTGCAGGCAATTATTGCCTGAAGTCTGGAACCCATGGACGTCACCAGACGCTGGGTTTCCTCCTTTGTGATGCTTTGCCCGGCCTTTAATGCAGCTGTCTTCAGTTGTTGCTTGTTTGTGGGTCCTTCTGCCTAAGGCTGGATTCACACGAGCATGTTACCTTCCGTAATGGACGGAACGTATTTCGAACACACTGCAGGGAGCCGGGCTCCTAGCATCATAATTATGTACAACGCTAGGAGTCGCTGCCTCGCTGCGGGACAACTGTCCCGTACTGTGATCATATTTTCAGTACGGGACAGTAGTTCCAAGGAGAGGCAGGGACTCCTAGCGTCGTACATAACTATGATGCTAGGAGCCCGGCTCCCTGCAGTGTGTTCGGTCCGGGACTTGCGGCCGATATACGTTCCGTCCTTTACGGACGTAACATGCTCGTGTGAATCCAGCCTTAAAGTGAAATGCAGCTCGATCGGGCTGAGATCTGGTGATTAACTTCGCCATTGCAGAATATTCCATTTCTTTGCATTAAAATACTCCTGGGTGAAGCGACGTCCACTCAACCTTGCTGCATTTGGATGAATCTGAGCAGAAAGTAAATCCCTGAACACTTCAGAATTCATCCGGCTGCTTCAGTCACATTATCAATAAACACTAATGACCCAGTGCCTTTGGCAGCCATGCATGCCCATGCCATCACACTGCCTCCACCATGCCATCACACTGCTTCCACCATGTTTTACGGAGGATGTGCTGTGCTTTGGATCATGAGCCGTTCCAAGCCTTCTCCATACTTTTTTCCTCCCATCATTCTGGTACAGGTTGATCTTAGTTTCATGCTGTTCCAGAACTGGACGGCTTCTTTACATGTTGTTTGGCAAAGTCTAATCTGGCCTTTCTAATTTTGAGGCTGATTAATGGTTTGCACCTTGTGGTGAACCCTCTGTATTTGCTCTCATGAAGTCTTCTCTTTATGGTAGTAATAATAATAATAATAATAATAATCTTTATTTATATAGCACCAACATATTATGCAGCACTTTACAATTTAGAGGGAACATAAACAGACAATATCAGACATTACATAGTGACAAAGCTAATTTACAATTCAGACAGGAGGATTGAGGACCCTGCTCACTAGAGTTTACAATCCATGAGGAAATAAGGGACACACAAAGTGCAAGAGTGTTTGTTCTGTACAATAGTCCAGCCATCTTTATACACATGGGGAAGTACACATAAAGCTGCATGAACCGGTCATGGGTTTATAATGGCATGTTTAAAAGAGGAGGGAAAGATACCAGAAGAAAGAGAGACGTTAAATATTTTAGTCAGGTGATTAGTGACAGCTGGGGAGAGGCACTGGAGGAGGTGTGAGCGGATAGGGTCAGTAGAGCAGGTAGTAGGACGAGAAGAAGAGAGGAGCCTAGTGACTTCTTCTTCTGTTATTGGGTCCAATGCTGAAAGTGAAGAAGAGGGAGTGCGGTAGGGAAGGGGATCGATGTTACTAGGGGACTGCGAGATAATATCATCCCGGATTTTGTACATTTTAACTTTAAAATAAGTGGCCAGGTCTTCAGCACTGAGATCTGTGATTGGCGTCTGCACTTTAGGACTAAGGAGGGAGTGAAAAGTATCAAAGAGGCGTTTTGGATTATTAGATAGTATGTAGATGAGAGAGGTAAAATAGATTTGTTTGGCTCTGTGATGGGCAGAGTTGTGAGTTTTGAGCATAAATTTGTAATGGAGGAAATCTGCAGCCAAATGCGATTTTCTCCACAGACGTTCAGCACATCTCAAGCACCGCTGAAGAAAGCGGGATTGAGGCGCATGCCAGGGTTGTCGTTGTCTTTGTCGGGTGGTTCGGAGTGTAGGGGGGGGGGGGGCTGCTTCATCCATTGCATTTTTGAGGAAAACCCATTGGCAACCCTCGTTTACGTAACGAGGCACCGATGGGCTGACAGAGAAAACTGGCCAGGATCAGAGGTAACACAAATGATCTCGGTCGTTGCAGTGTAATGTTGGCTATATATTACTGCCGGCACCCACTGTTAATGGCACAGGCATAGCTACTGTACCTGTGCCATCCACTGGGTGTAACATTAAATTCTAACGCAATAAGAACACTACAATTACGATCAAATGATTCGTCCATTTGCCGGAAGGGGTAAAAAAAGATGCAGGGAAATGTTTCCATTTTGCCTCGCTACATCCCGACAACCATAATTTTTCATTGACATAGCTACATACGGTCTAGTGTTTTTTGCAGTATTAGTTGTATTTGCCCATGGCATATGTGTGGTATATATAAAAATTAATTTTAGAGGGGATAAAAGGGAGCTTTTCTTTCTAAACTTTATTTAAAAAAAAATGTTTGTCCTACTAGGGGGCTTTTATTACTAATTTACAGTATTATTGTATAATTCTTTGGAAAATCATCTGTATTCCAATTCATTACGGCTTGTTAGTAAAAAAAATGACAGACACTTATTGGCCATGTCTAAGTAATAGTGATGGAAGCCCTGGGGGCCTTTTATAGGCTCACGGCTGCCATAGAAACCTATTGGCTAAAATCGCATCGTAGGGACTGTCAATAAGGTAACAAAGGGAGCCCTCTTCCTTTGTTTACATTCTTAGATGCTGCAGTGGCTATTGACTGTGGCATCTAAGGGGGTTAAAGGGAATGTGTTGCCAGAAAAACATGTTTTGTTTTTTTTAATTAAACATTTAGTGTGTAGGTGATTAAACATTGTTCAAATTTTTTTTATTTTTTTCACGAGTCAGGAAATATTATAAATTAGATTCTAATTTATAATATTTCCCATTGCTGGTCACTAGATGGAGCTATTCCCAAAATTGCAGCATTGCAAAATTGGGTAAAAAGCCCTCGCTCTAGTGAGCTCTCAGCATCCCCCCCTCCTTTATCCTGGCTAGTGCCGGGATAAACGAGGGGTTTGAACGGTCTAACCTCCTACACTGTGTGTCGCCATTTTTTGAGCTAACACACAGTGTAGTAGGTTTACATACAGTAGTAAACGTACACAAACACGAACATACATTGAAATCTCTTACCTGCTCCTGCCGCCGCGGCTCCCTCCGGCCCGTCCGCTCCGTCTGCTGCCGCTGGTCCAAGTGCACAAGTCCGGAAGCCGCGACCGGAAGTAGTAATCTTACTGTCCGGCCGCGACTTCCGGTCCACAGGAAAATGGCGCCGGACGGCGCCAATTTCAAATTGGACTGTGTGGGAACGGCGCATGCGCCGTTCCCACACAGACGGCGTACACAGAAGTGGATGGGACGGGAGCCGTTCGCAGTCCCTATGGGACTGTGGCTGCCGTATTCCATGTCTGTATGTGTCGTTAATCGACACATACAGAAATGGAACAAAAAATGGCAGCCCCCATAGGGAAGAAAAAGTGTAAAAATAAGAAAAAGTAAAACACAAACACACAAATAAATATAAACGTTTTTAATAAAGCACTAACATCTTTAACATATGAAAAAAAAATTTGTGATGACACTGTTCCTTTAAGCAGTTGGGATCAGAGTTACCTGCAATCCCAAGCATTGTATGTATATTGAATGTCGACTGTCAAGCAAAGCCAGCTCCGTCTAGTGGTGGTCCAGGCACAGGTCCTGTGCCCGTGTCATTACTACAACCCAATAGGATAGCGGATGGAAGGGGGAAAAACAAAACACTTTAGGATAAACTTGCACAGTTAATATATAAAATATTGAGTAACTTTAATTGTTGTGTAATCTTTTACTGGCTTTTACTTGACGTTTTCTTCTCCAGTCACGAATAATGAATTTTAGAATTCTGCTGGTTTACTGTTACCAGGGAGCAGTGCATTGTGGGACTCAGATGACATACACCCACTTAGAACTATGCTGTTAGGACACGTGTCTGACAGCGGAGTGACAATGAAAAACTGGCATGAGTGTAATTACCAGGATAGAAGGCAGAGCAGCTGTAAGAGGACCCCAACAGCTGACGGGGCCCAAATCTACTATTAATGGAGCCTCTGAGGTGAATTGTAAAGGCAGTAGACAGTGGAATGTAGAGCACCAAAAGGCCAAAAAAGAGAAGAAAAGGCAGTGGACGGAGCATTGACTATCGTAATCATAATCGTTACCTTTCTTGAACATACTTATAGTGGTCATTGCTAAGTACTTGTATGGGGCCCCATAGTTACTTGTTGCCCACCTGTTTAATTTTCTGTTCACTAAGTGTAATGGATTTGCCTGACACAGCTTCTTTGTCGACGCCCGTGGTTAATCAGCCTGCATCTGTGCCTAGGTCTGTTAGAGTGACTCGATCTGCTACCACTCAGGCTGGGAGGCTGAGGAGTGGGAGAACCTATCACAGCCTGGCAAGACAGAGCTAGCTCCCGCCCTCTGTCTATTTATACCTTCATTTCCTGCTCCTCCTTTGCCTGTGATTCTTTCCTTTTTCCTGGCTCTGCTGCTCCTGCTATTATTATTGACCTTGCTTCATTTTGATCCTGGCTTTACTGACTACGCTCCTGCTCTGCGTTTGGTACCTCGTACACTCCTGGTTTGGCTCGGCTCGTTCACTACTCCTGTTGCTCACGGTGTTGCCGTGGGCAACTGCCCCATTTTCCTTAGCTTCTGTGTACCCTTGTCTGTTTGTCTGTCGTACACATATTGAGCGTAGGGACCGTCGCCCAGTTCTACGCCGTCGCCTAGTACGGGCCGTGCAAGTAGGCAGGGACTGAGTGGCGGGTAGATTAGGGCTCACCTGTCTGTCTCCCTACCCCGTCATTACACTAAGTTATTGAAGCCCCCCTGTGTCTACTGTATTCCTGACGAAGCCTTCAGCATGGTGTCCTCATGGAGTTGTAGTCATAAACCACCCCATGTAAGAGTGCACATTCATATATATCTCTTTTATATTCTTCATGTTATAGGGGTATTTGTATTGGGGTACCTGCGTGTAGATATAGGGACAAAAGCGCTTGGTATTTTTTGAGACATATTCTGATATATTTCTTGTTCTTGTCAATCTATGGTTTATGACTTTCATGAGTGATTTGTCCTTTGGCCTGATCAGGACTTGGGTCTGGCACATGTTTGTGTAGTCTTAAATGTTTTTAAATTTTGTCTGTTTCTTTTGAATTTTGTAATGTTGTAATAAAGTAATTTCATTCATATTAGAGGTGCAGTCTGATATACGTGTTTCCTTGTCTTGTACAGTTTTTTTTATTGTATTCTGTTGTTCTTCATCCAGTCTTCTTTCAGGTAGTAATATTTAGAATTGGAGGAAATGTATAAACTTTTCTAAGCCAGCTTTCTGGCGTAAATTATTAGAGAAATCTAAACCAGCTCCTAGTTTCACTCTGTGGCCAAATGTATAAAGGGTAGAGGCAGGTCCCGTACTACTCTCCCATGATCGGATAAAATAAAATAACTTACCTCCTCACTCCGCTTCTCCATCCCCCGGATCTCCTCAGGCACTTACATCAGGCCACGCAAAAACAAGATCCTGACCCCAGGTAGCATCAGGGCCTTATATGTGATGCAGCACACAACGTTCTGACGGTGGACGATGTCTGCCTGGTTGCATACAATATCCTACCGCTGTTCGGCATCAAAACCTTGTATGCGCTGCAGCCTATTGTGGGAGGAGATTTGGGGGGAGACTCAGCGCTGTGAGGTGTGTCATTTTGTTTCTGTTATGTACAATCAGGAGAAGGGAGGAATGGGGCTTGGCAGTGCGACCACGAATGTAGTGCCACAATTGTGGTACACGGCCAGCCAAAATATACAACACATTTATCAATGTGTTCTTTACCAGACATCCTATGTATACTATTGTATACTGTCTCTGGATTCTGAGAGTTTCCCCTTAACATACTCTACAGTTCTGAGGCTCAAACGTTGCTCCTACAGAACTTTACCTGGGCCGTCTATACCTGTGACGTACAATCTAAGGGTATGTGCACACGATAGCAGGCATTTACGTCTGAAAAGACAGACTGTTTTCAGGAGAAAACAGCTGCCTCGTTTCAGTCGTAAATGCTCCTCCTCGCATTTTGCGAGGCTTCTCTGACAGCCGTAAATTTTGAGCTGTGCTTCATTGAGTTCAATGAAGAATGGCTCAAATTACGTCTGAAAGAAGTGTCCTGCATATAACGTATATAAGTGTCCTGCACTTCTTTTGACGAGGCTATATTTTTACACGTCGTCGTTTGACAGCTGTCAAACGACGATGCGTAAATGACAGGTTGTCTGCACAGTACGTCGGCAAACCCATTCAAATGAATGGGCAGATGCTTGCCGACGTATTGTAGCCTTATTTTCAGACGTAAAACGAGGCATAATACGCCTCGTTTACGTCTGAAAATAGGTCGTGTGAACCCAGCCTAAAGATGTATAATTTGGACTCAGAACTAATATAAATTTTCATGGTATTAAATCACATAAAAGACTACTCTATTCCATTCCAGGGGATCCCTAAAATAATTAAACTAAGCACTATATATATATTTTTCTAAAATGTGAGCCTCTGGGTGGTGTGTGCCAACGGATAACATATTAGTCTGTAAGTGAGAGATGCCTGTGATGGATGTGACGTAGGTCTCACCGGTGAAGTAATGTTATAAGTTTTCATGAAATACTGAGTGGCGTGTTCATACTCATCATTGTTACCGTGTGCAGAGAAATTCCAGACAAACGACAAACACCAAAATCATGATTTTCTTTTAATTTGAATTATATTTAGCAGCCGCGTCATAAAAATATTACTGACACTTTATACCATTAAATAAAGGATCACAGTGACTCTCAGGTCAGCCCGGTGGGGACCACAGAACTTGCTGCGGTCATTCTCACTAGTCCACCATTGTCCTGAGTTGAGAGCCACTGGACCCGGAGATCCAGAGGAAGGCGAAGAAACCCCCCGGAGAGTTATACCTCAGGGGGGGAAAAAAATTCCTTCCTGACCCCACAAATGGCGATCGGATATCACCCTGGATCAAATCTATTCTGCTGCATTTTTCTGTATATTTTTATACAATTAGAAGCTCAGGAGAGCCGACAACCTAGAGAAAGTGACACAACCTGCTCCTAAGAGCTTACACTCTAATATAATACTATGCTCCCTAAGAGCTTACAATCTAATATACTAACATTCTTCTCCTATGAGCTTACACTCTAATATAATAATACTCTGCTCCTAAGAGCTTACAATCTAATATAACAACAAATACTCTGCTTCTAAGGGTATGTGCACACGATATCGACAATTACGGCTGAAATTACAGAGCTGTTTTCAGGAGAAAACAGCTCCTGCATTTCAGACGTAATTGCTCGTACTCGCGTTTTGCGAGGCGTCAATTACGGACGTAATTTGGAGCTATTCTTCATTGGAGTCAATGAAAAACGGCTCAAATTACGTAAAATTACAGTTCGTCTGCACAGTACATCGGCAAACCCATTGAAATGAATGGGCAGATGTTTGCCGACGTATTCAAGGCTTTTTTTCAGACGTATTTCGAGGCGTAAAACGCCTCCAATACGTCTGAAAATAGGTCGTGTAAACCCAGCCTTAGAGTTTACAATCCAATATAAGAACACTCTGCTTCTAAGTGCTTACAATCTAATATAACAACAAATACTCTGCTTCTAAGAGTTTACAATCCAATATAAGAACACTCTGCTCCTAAGACTATGTTTACACGCTAAAGTAAAAACGGCTGTAAAATACGGAGCTGTTTTTAAAGCATTAAACTATTTTTGATGCGTTTTTTTGAGACGTTTTTCTATTGACATAATAAAAAAAATGGCTCCACAAACACCTCAAGAAGTGACATGTACTTCTTTTTACGGGGCATTTTTTTACGCTCCGTTATTTCAAACGGCGGTGCAAAAAAAGACGCTCCGCCTGAACGAAACGCCATTTTTTGCATTGAAATCAATGGGCAGATGTTTGGAGTCGTTCAGGTTCCGTTTTTTCCATGCGCTTTTCGAGGTGTTTACGCTACAAAAAATGCCTGAAAACACTGCGTGTGAACATTCCCTAAGAGCTTAAAATCTAATATATCAGATACTCTGCTCCTAAGAGCTTACAATCTAATATAACAATACCCTGCTCCTAAGAGCTTAAAATCTAAGGGTATGTTCACACGGCCTATTTTCGGCCGTAAACGCCCGAAAAATGGGCGAAAAATCAGAACCAGAACGCCTCCAAACATCTGCCCATTGATTGCAATGGGAAAACGGCAATCTGTTCCGACGGAGCGTTTTTCGTGACGTTTTTTTACGCTTAAAAATACGGCCGCGAAAAAGAAGTGCAGGACACTTCTTGGGATGTTTATGGAGCCGTTTTCCATAGACTCTATTGATGAAAGCTCCAAAAACGGCCGTAAAAAACGCAGCGAAAATCTTGAGTGGCACAAAAAAAATCTGAAAATCAGGAGATGTTTTCCCTTGAAAACAGCTTCGTATTTTGAGATGTTTCTGACTCTGCGTGTGAACATACCCTAATATAACAACACTCTGCTCCTAAGAGCTTACAATCTAATATAACACTCTGCTCCCTAAGAGCTTACAATCTAATATAACAACAAATACTCTGCTCCTAAGGGTATGTGCACACGGTAGCAGGCTTTTACGTCTGAAAAGACAGACTGTTTTCAGGAGAAAACAGCTGCCTCGTTTCAGACGTAAATGCTTCTCCTCGCATTTTGCGAGGCTTCTCTGACAGCCGTAAATTTTGAGCTGTGCTTCATTGACTTCAATGAAGAACGTCTCAAATTACGTCTGAAAGAAGTGTCCTGCACTTCTTTTGACAAGGCTGTATTTTTACGCGTCGTCGTTTGACAGCTGTCAAACGACGACGCGTAAATGACAGGTTGTCTGCACAGTACGTCGGCAAACCCATTCAAATGAATGGGCAGATGTTTGCTGACGTATTGTAGCCTTATTTTCAGACGTAAAACGAGGCATAATACGCCTCGTTTACGTCTGAAAATAGGTTGTGTGAACCCAGCCTAAGAGCTTACACTCTAATATAACAACACTCTGCTCCCTAAGAGCTTACAATCTGATCATATTAGGCCCAATTGACGCCATGTTTTTGCCCTATGTTTAGCAGGTACTTCAGAAAACCTCTCGACGTACGTGATAAACATGTCCATAAGGCTCTATTAGCCTAATGGGAGGCCAAAAGAGTGTTTTCTTTTAGCTACCGTTCATCCCGTCTAGGTGATGTATGACACAATATTGCATACAGCACACAAGAAAATGGCTACAGTACACTCGAACACCAATGCCACTTAAACCATTCTATATATATATATATATATATATATATATGCATTGCTGCTGAGTCTACTTACAATAGTTTGATTCTTATGTATACTATATGGAATACGTTATAGGCATCCATTAAACGAATATGTCATGAGTTTTTCAGGACGTTAACGTTAAACAGATGCTATCATAATAGCCTATGGGTGATGAATGGCACAGTTAGGCATCCGTCACAGCCTATATTTAACGTGTACATCGGGAGCTTTTCCCGGCGTATACTCTAAACTTAGGCTAAAAAACGTGATGTGTAATGGCCTTAATCCTCCTCTACACATCCCGTTTTTTGTTTATGCTTAGCGTGTATGTCAGGAAAACTCCTAACATACAGGCTAAACATGTTTATAGGAATATATTGTCAGACAGAGGCCAAAAGTGTCCTTTTGCCTACCGTCTGGCTGGTGAAACATCCTGCGAAGTCCAGCAAAAAAATTACACATTAGACGTATATGGTTTTTTTACACAGTTGCCTGTATGGCATATGTCACAGGCATCCGCAAGGCCAGGTTCACATTGCATTATTTTCCTTCAGTTGGAGGTATACATCGGGAGGCGTCCCAACGTATACCTCCAACGTGAGGTAGCGACATATCCCACTGTACAGGTATCGCAACCGCTCTGGCCGGAAACTCCAGTTCTGGGGAAGACTTTCACGTCACTGTCCATACAAGGACAGTAACATTAGCAATTTTAGGTTGCCAGAATTCAGCCAGAACGTAAACAATGCAGAGGGCCAGGATTCCGCTCCTTGAGGACCCCTGATGTTACTGTCCATATATGGACAGTGAAGTCAGGAACTTTGAGATGCTGAAATGCCCAGCCAGAGTGCCAGCAAGGCTTTAACCAGGGACTTTGCTTCTGGAGGATTCTATGACTTCACTGTCCATATATGGACAGTGGACAGGAGGTTTGATATGCCGGGATTCCAGGCCAGAGCTTTGCCGACGCAATGGCCGAGAATTCTGCTGCTGGAGGAGTCCCTGACATCACTGTCTATTTAAGGACATTGACGTTAGGAGCTTTAAGATGCTGAAATCCCCAGCCAAAGCGTTAGCAATGCTATGGCCAGGGATACCTCTCTTGGAGGAGCCCCTGATGTTACAGTCTATATATGGACAATGATGTTAGGAGCTTTGAGATGCCGGAATTTCTGGCCATTAGCAACGCTCTGGCCGCGATTTACACTCTTTGAGGATCTCCTGACTTTACTGTCCATATAGGAGCAGTATGGTTAGGAGCCTTGATATGTCAGGATCCCAGCCAGAACTTCATTAATGTTCTAACTGAGAATTCTGCTCCTGAAGGAGTCCTGATGTCAGTGACGTTAGCTGCTTTCAGATACCGGATCTCCTAGCAATTCCTCTGGCTGGGAATTCTGCTCCTGGAGGAACCCCTGACGTCACGGTCTACTTATGGACAGTGACGTTAGGAGCTTTGAGATTCCAAAATCCCCAGCCAAGGTGTCGGCAACGCTCTGAACGGGGATTCCGCTCCTGGAGAAGCCCCTGACGTCACTGTCCATATATGAACAGTGACATTAAGAGCTTTACAATGGCAGAATCCTTGGCTAAAGATTGCCGACACTCTGGCCGAGGATTCCGCTTCTGTAGGAGCCCCTAACGTCACTGTCCATTTTAAAGGAGCTTTGAGATGCAGAAATTCCCGGCCAAAGCATTGGTAACGCTCTGACTGGGGTTTTGTTCCTGGAGGAGCCCCTGATGTCACTGTCCATATATGCCAGAATTTTTGGCCAAAGCGGCGGCAAAGCTCTGGCTGGGAATTCCGCTACTAGAGGCCCCCTGATGTAGCTGTCCACATATGAATAATATGGCTAGGAGCTTTGATATGTCGGAATCCCCAGGCAGAGCTTTGCTGATGCTCTGGCCGAGGATTCTGCTCCTGTAGTAGTCCCTGACATCAATGTACTGTATATATATTGACAGTGACGTTAGGAGCTTTGAAATGCCGTAATCCCTGGCCAGAGATTTGCAGACGCTCTGGCTGAGAATTTCACAGCTATAGTGAACCCTGACGTCACTGTCCATATATATACAGTGACGTTAGGAGCTTTGAGATGCTGGAATTCCTGGCTAAAGCATCGGCAATGCTCTGGTCTGGAGTTCCGCTCCATCCATATATGAACATTAGGAGCTTTCAGATGCCAGAATCCCCAGCTAGATCGTTGCCGACGCTCTAGTCAGCGATTTTGCTCCTAGAAGATCCCCTGACGTCACTATCCATATATGGAACGTGATGTTAGGGGCTTTGAGATGCAAAAATCCAAGGCCAGAATGTCAACAACGCTCTGGCCGGCAATTCTCCTTCTGGGGGAGCACCTGATGTTACTGTTCATATATATTTCCAATTGAAATCAGCCGTTTCTTTGGTAGTTTACGGCCCGATAAATGTCTGAAAATAGCCCGTGTGAACATACCCTTACTGTTACTGATTTTGAGCATATATTTCCGTCACGTGTGACTGCATATAAAGGGTTTGTCCACACACAACGGAATTGCTGCAGAAAATTTCGGCAGCAATTCCGTTGAAAGTTGCAGACTTTCCGCTGCGGCAAAAACGCACAATTTCCTGCGATTTTTACGGCAGAAAGTGGTGTGTATTTTGCTGCCCTTTTCACAATGCAAGGAGATGGTAACATCTCCCGTGAAAAACGCAACAATTCTGTACACATTTCGCAGCAGGAATTGACATGCTGTGGTCCGAAAATTACGCACCCCAGGTCAATTTCGGCTCTGAATTTTTATGCAGCGTGTGGATGAGATTTGGTAAATCTCATCCACTTTGCTACTACTGAATTCTGCTGAGTTTTTTCTGTCCGCAATTCTGGTCGGAAAAAACGCAGCAATTCCGCTGCGTGTGGATGAGCCCTTAGAAGGAAGTTCTGTGATCAGTACATTTTTCTATTAGGTTGAAAGGAAAGCTGCTGGAAAGATCAGACTCCGATCTTAAAGGACTTGGCTCCACCATATATTACATAGTTTCCCATTGATTTCAATAGGTGCCGTGTAATACTACATCGATGAAGGAAAATATACAAGTGCCAGTAGCTTCTGCCGGCAATACCAGCTGATCACTAGGGAAGCTACAAAAGGAGTGTTGTACTCATGGGACAACCCCTTTTTAAGGCCGAGTTCATACATGGAAGTTTTTGCACATATTTTACATAGGTTATTGCTCATTTTCCCATAGAAATAGGCTTAGGTACATTTCCCAGAACTGGAAAAAAATGTCCTGACAAGCACTGCAAAACAACACATTTTTTGGTGCACTAAAGGGTTTCTATGAGATTAGAGAAAAGGGTCTACTTTTTACTGTAAGAACAATACCAGTCTTCTCGAGAGACTGTGCCTAATATTGCAGCTGAGCCACATTAAAGTGATGTAATACCCGACACTGCTTATAGAAAAGTGTCACTGTTTGAAAAAAAAAAGCAAAATAACAGACCTTTTTTCCTAATCTCATATGTGTTGTTCCATCAATACAACTCCTGCCTGTATGCATTATTTGGGGCCCCCTTCTATGAGCCAGAGTGGAGAGCCGCTAACAAACCAGGGATCTCGCTCTGGCAGACTTGGGACGTTTATGTATTACGAGTATGTGCACACGCTAGCTGGCTTTTACGTCTGAAATTACAGACTGTTTTCAGGAGAAAACAGCTGCGGCGTTTCAGACGTAAAAGCTCCTCCTCGCATTATGCGAGGCGTCTTTGACGGCCGAACATTTGAGCTGTTCTTCATTGAATTCAATGAAGAACGGCTCAAATTACGTTGCAAAGAAGTGTCCTGCACTTCTTTGCCGAGGCAGTCAATTTACGCGTCGTCGTTTGACAGCTGTCAAACGACGACGCGTAAATTACTGGTCGTCGGCACAGTACGTCGGCAAACCCATTCAAATGAATGGGCAGATGTTTGCCGACATATTGTAGCCGTATTTTCAGGCGTAAATCGAGGCATAATACGCCTCGTTTACGCCTGAAAATAGGTCGTGTGAACCCAGCCTAAGTGTATAGCTGCTGCAGGGGAAATGTTTGGCTTCACCCAACAAAATCGGCTGTTTCCAGGAGTCTTGGGAGCCGAACCTGATAAGTGATAGCTGCAGGCACTACCTAATTAAAGGGGTTGTCTGTGATGATACAACCTCTTTAAGGGTATGTGCACACACACTAATTACGTCCGTAATTGATAGACGTATTTCGGCCGCAAGTCCCGGACCGAACACAGTGCAGGGAGCCGGGCTCCTAGCATCATACTTATGTACGATGCTAGGAGTCCCTGCCTCGCTGCAGGGCAACTGTCCCTTACTGTAATCATGTTTTCAGTACGGGACAGTTGTCCTGCAGCGAGGCAGGGACTCCTAGCATCGTACATAAGTATGATGCTAGGAGCCCGGCTCCCTGCACTGTGTTCGGTCCGGGACTTGCGGCCGAAATACGTCTATCAATTACGGACGTAATTAGTGTGTGTGCACATACCCTTAGGGTATGTTCACACGAGGGCGTCCGTAACGGCTGAAATTACGGGGATGTTTCAGCCTGAAAACATCCCCGTAATTTCAGCCGTACCGGCATGTGCAGGCGCTTGAACGCCGCGTCAATTACGGCCGTAATTGGCGCTGCTATTCATTGGAGTGAATGAAGAACGGCTCCAATTACGGCCAAAGAAGTGACAGGTCACTTCTTTGACGCGGGCGTCTATTTACGCGCCGTCATTTGACAGCGGCGCGTAAATATACGCCTCGTGTGAACAGACAAACGTCTGCCCATTGCTTTCAATGGGCAGATGTTTGTCAGCGCTATGGAGGCGCTATTTTCGGGCGTAATTCGGGGCAAAAACGCCCGAATTACGTCCGTAAATAGGCCGTGTGAACATACCCTAATGGTGCAGTGTGCTACATTATCTGTGAACACGGCCCATAGCATTGAGTGGGGAGTGAGTACATACCTGGGACGTGTCCTGCTCATGCTGTCAAACTCAAGTGACACAACCTGTTTCACATTTAGAACTTTACACATCTGGTAACTATAGGTGACTAAATGTGATGTAATGAGCCTTGTGAGGTCATGTTGTGTTCTGGGGTGTCTATGATGTCATGTGTTTTGTGATGTCATCGTGTCTGCGACTGCAATTTTTGTATTAAGATTAAAGCAACAGTTGGATTGTTATTAAATCTGGAAATAATTTCATATATAGTTTGACAGATGTAGCTAAATAAATGAAATAAGCTAAATAATAAACATACAAAATTCCCAACCTCTCAGATATATCAAAATTAAATCAAAATACAGATGTATAGATAACCAATTCAGTAATAATTCAATTTACAGTGATATATTAACCCCTTACCTCCCCAGCCATTTCTCGGCTTTTCATTTTCGCTATTTCCTCCCTACCTTCCAAAAGCCATAACTTTTTTTTATTTTTATGTCGATATAGCCATGTGAGAGCGTGTTTCTTGCAGGATGAGTTATAGTTTTTAACGGCATCATTTATTGTAACATATAAAGTACTGGGAAACTGGTCAAAAACTACTTTTGGGGTGGATTGGGAAAAAAAACAGATTTCTAAATTTTTTAGAGGTTTCGTTTTCATGGCATTCACTGTGCGGTTAAAAACGACATGTTAACTTTATTTATGGGTCAATACGATTACGGAGATACCAAATATATATAGTATTTTTTTTATGTTTTACTACTTTTACAAGAAAAACACTTAGGGTATGTTCACACGGCCTATTTTCAACCGTTTTTCGGGCCGTAAATGCCCCGAAAAATGGCTAAAAATACGGAGGCTGAACGCCTCCTAACATCTGCCCATTGATTTCAATGGGAAAAACGGCATTCCGTTTCCACGGGGCATTTTTTACGCGCTCATTTTTAAAAACGGCGCATAAGAAAAGGCCCTGTAAAAAAGAAGTGCATGTCACTTCTCGAGCCGTTTTTGGATCCGTTTGTCATTGACTCAATATAAAAACAGCTCCAAAAACGGCCGTAAGAAACGCTGCAAAAAACGCAAGTTGCTTAAAAAAAGGCTAAAATCAGGGGCTGTTTTCCCTTGAAAACAGCTTCGTATTTACGGCTGTTTTTGGTGTGCCGTGTGAACATAGCCTAATCGTTAAAAATACAAATAGTTTTGTCACCATATTCTGAGAAGTTTTTTATTTTTCCGTTGATCGAGCGGTATGAGGCCTTGTTTATTTTAAGTCAAGCTGTAGTTTTTATTGACACTAATTTGGGGTACAATATACTTTTTAATCACTTTTTATTTTATTTTTTGTGGGAGATGAGGTGACAAAAAAACAGCGTTTCTGGCGTTATATGTTTTTCTTTTCAACAATTTTTATTGAGATTTTACAATAAAATAGAGAAATGCAAGTCATGAACACAAAAGAAAAGTATGCAACATGCATCGATTGATACATCAGTGAGACAGAACATATATCGTATAATCATAGCAATAATGAGAAGAACAAACAAAAATCATAATTAGTAAATGGAGAGAGGGAGTGGAAAAGGGGGAATGGAAAATCAGGAGGGGTATAAGGGAGGTCAGTCAGAGGTCTAGAAAAAAAAAAATTTATTACATTCAAAAGCAGTAAGTATTGCGGCGGGCAGATGAGAGTAGGCGTAATTGATCCAGGGTTGCCAGAGCGACTCAAATCCGGCAATCTTGTCAAGTAGAATGCTCGTAAGCTTTTCATTAACAAATATTTGATCCATTCTGGATTTGACACCTGCAAAAATAACAGAGCGTTTTTTCCAGGAATGGGTAATAGTCATTTTAGCGGCCAGAAGAATGTAGGAAAACAGCGTTATATGTTTTTTACTGCGTTCACCATGCGGGATAAATGAGGTTATATTGTAATATTTTGGACTTTTACAGATGCGGCGATACCAGCTATGTTAATTATATGTTAACAATTTTTTTTAGACTTCAAAGTTGTTGTTTTTTAATTTTTAATATAATTTTTTTGGTGTATATAAAAAACTTTATTTAACAGTATTTTAAAAAAAATTTATTAGTCCCCCTAGGGGACATGAACCAGCGATCGCTTGCATGATATACTGCAATATGAATACTAATGTGTTTCAGTATATCGTGATTTTTACAGTCCTTCATTAGGCCTTCAGGCTGCCATGATAACTATCGACACCCAGCGATCATGTCGCGGGGGGACTGATGGGGTGTCGGAGGGGGTTGCCCCCTCTTTCTAATGGCTTAGATGCCACGATCGCTATTGACTAAGTCGTTAAATTTGCGGAACCAAAGTGTACTTGGCATGTCGTTAAGCAGTTAAGGCAAGTAAAGATTCAATGCATACTACAGTAGTGTTGGGTTCCGTTTAAACATGATTCGTTCTGATCCATTTTGCAATCCATTCTGTCATGGACAATGGAAGCCTGATAAAGCCATATGAACAGAGTCGTAATAATATTGTGCCCACCTCAAAAAGAAAATAGCAACATACCAAGAATGTAGGGGGGAAACTGCGCTTAAGTAAAATGCGCAAAAATGAAAGTAAATTTGTTGGTCTGTGCAGGCTATGCCCAATCCGCTAAACCCCACCCCCTTTTCTTGTCAGGTTTGTAAACTGGCGAGATAAGCGTAAAATGGTAAAAAGTTCCAAATGATTGCTTAAATATGGCGTGTGACATAATTTGTGACTTTTTAACTCCACAAAGCTGTCGTAAAGCCGCTTAGCCAGACACCAGACAGTTACCTTCCCCTGATTTCCATAGATCCAGGGGAAAACTTTGCTGCATCTGAACCCATAGGGGGAGATTATACTGGTGTTTCATGCACCAGTCTTAATGTAAAGATCACTGGCGCAAGATGTGCCTTATTTATTAAGAGGCACCCGCCTCTTAATAAACAAGGTGCTTTTCTGGCCATCCGTGTGCCTGAAAAAGAAATTTACGCCAGTAACTTTTTAAAAAAACAAAAATTCACCAAAAAGGGACAAATAAGGCTATGTTCACATCTGCGTCAGGGCTCCGTACCGACGTTCCTTCTAGACTTTCGTTGTAACAGAGCCCTGACTGACACAAACTGAAACCATAGGTTTCCATTTCCATCACCATTGATTTCAATGATGACCGATCCGATGCCAATGGTTTCAGTTTGTCTCCGTTGTGCAGGGCTTCCGTCGTTTTGACGGGATGAATACCGTAGTCAAAATACCGTAGTCGTAGCCCTGACGCAGATGTGAATGAAGCCTAAGAGGCAAAAAAGAGGCATCTCTATTCCACATCATTTTAACCAGTGTGAAAGTTTATGGCAGTGATGCAAGTTGCTCAAAATGTATCAAATAGTTCACATAATTAACATACAGTACGTCAATAACTTTTTTTTCAACCTGGTCAAATACTGTTGTTTTCTCTGAGATAAGAGGCACTAATGTTATCTGGCAGCCATGTTTCTCCCTAGGTAGAAGTAACATGCCTACTTGTCTATTGACTGAAGTATCTGAGTGGTTAAACAGAAGGGATCAGAGTTATCTCCAATCACGGCCGTTGCAGTGAGGTGTCGGCTGTTTGTTACAGCCGACTCCTGCTGAGTATAGAGGGGGCTTAGCCCGAGAGCCCACTCTATACTCCCCCATTAGGGCTGTCTAGTACAGTAATGTGACATGTTGCCTAGAGGTTAAAACTACTCTGGAATTGTTGCAGTGAGCAATAGTATTAATTTGTAAGAGTTTTGATAAATGAGGAAAACAACTTATCTTTAGGAATCATTCTCAAGGAAATTTAACATATCTTGCACTGTATTTCCCTAGAAACATTAGAAACAGTGTTAGTAGGGGAAAATAAGGCCAGAGAAAAAGGACCAGATGCAGCATGCTGAGATACTATTATGCAGACTTTTATGGCCCACATTTATTAATAATCACGTATTTTGCACCACTGAAATTGGAGCGGGTAGTTAGCGAGATTTGTGATCCATTTATTAAAATGCAGATGTATATTTTTCTAACTAATGAGGACAGAATCCATTTACAGCTTCACCACACCCATTATTCTCGCCTGTTCTCTTTTTTGGAGTGAAAAGACAAAGGTTGCAAATTTTTGGATGAAGTTGGCACAGTTTTGAGCCTATGCAATTTCTGCTAAAATGAGGTGTAAACGAAATAATAAATGTGGCCATATGATTCTACCACTCAGCGGTAGGCATGCCCCTATTGAAATGCATCAAAGAGGCTCTGTCACCAGATTATAAATGCCATATCCCCTACATAATCTGATCGTCGCTGTAATGTAGATAATTTGCTAAAAAATGGTCGTTTTTCAAAATAAAAACCACTGTTGTTATCTACATTACAGCGCTAATCAGATTATGTAGGAGATAGGGCATTTATAATCTGGTGACAGAGCCTCTTTAACACCGTACTTCGGAGCCACGTGATATGAACCCTGAAAACGGTGCTTTTACTTTCATAAAAAATTGCACAAAAGTGAAGAGGCTTAAGAGATATGGGCAAATGGGCATGAACAGTCATAAAATAAAAACGCTTATACTCAATAAAGCAAGATCACAAGTTTTAAACATTATTATACTACTATCAAAAATGAGTAGCATGGTATAAGCATTATTCTAAGGAGATATCATTATCCATAATGTTTACAAAAATAAGACATTTCCAAGAGTGACAGTCCAGGAGTAAACATTATATAACACAAGGGAGTAATATGGGATTTGACAACAAAGACAAGGGAAAGAGGGTTAGGGGTGAACTATTATGTTACCACTTCATTTAATGCCAGTTAGTTACTTCGGGCCTTTAATTTATGAAATCCAATGGGGTCCACACCCCGCCAAACCTGGATTGAGAATCTTTCAAAATAGCAATAAGGCTGGCCATACACTTTAGATAGGTATCAGCCGAATGATCGCTAGCTATTCCTTCCCGACTTCTCCATACAAAAGCATTCTCGGCCGAGCGTGCATGTGTTTTCAATAGGGGAAGGGACTCTTCTGGCAGCAGCTTATCTGCTACAAACAAAAGGATCGGGCATGTTGAAAATTCAACATGCCAGACTCTTCTCTCCCCCAACATGTCGGAGAAGAGTCGGGACTCCATCATACACATTAGATGGCTGACCGTCCCGCTGAAATTGGTGGGTTTGGCAAACATACATTGAATGTGAATGACCTTCTTAAAGGGGTTGTCCAGGTTCGGGGCTGTTTTTTATACTGATGACCTATCCACAGGATAGGTCTTCAGTGTATGATCGGTGGGGCTCCAATACCCGGACCCGGCACTGATTAGCTGTTCCGGCTGCCTCTGGGTGCCAGAAGCTATGTAGTGGACGGTGCCAGAAGAAGAAGGCTCCGGTCGCAGTATAGAGGCTGTGTGGCAGTACTGCAGCTCTGTTTCTATTGAAGTGACTATAAGCAGAGCTGCAGTACTGCAGAGCTGCCGCTATACTGTGACTGGAGCCTTCTTCTTCCGGCACCGTCCACTGCATAACTTCCGGCGTCCAGAGGCAGTCGGACCCCCACCGAGTATAAAAAACAGCCCCAAACCTTGATAACGCCTTTAAGGCTATCATTATCCATTATCCATCCTCATTTTTATTCAACTAAATCTAAAGTTCTCATTTTTACATGTAACATTTGTCTTTATTAATTTATTTAGTATAAAGCCCAAAAACTTATTAAAATGTCATAATGTTACTAAACCTAAATCTTTTCATTTGAAGAAAGTTCAACCCTTAAAGAAGGATCTGTCACCTCTCCTGACATGTCTGTTTTAGTTAAAACATGTTCCTTTTGAAATAACAATTCTGGAGAATATTTTCTTAGTACTCTGTGTAAGCACAAATTCCAACTGGTAACACCCGGTTGTCAATTTATTCATCCATTTCCAGGAATAATAGCAGAGGAATGTCACAATGCACAGTTCTAAGAAAAGATTGTCCAGAATTGTTATATTATGGGGAATACAAGTATTTACTAAAACAAAGTAGACAACATGAGAACTGACAAGTCTTCTTCAAATGAATTAATTCAATACATTTTTACCTTTGAATGAAGCTCAAAAAAATAATAAAGTTCACAAATACACTCATGATAAAGAAAAACTTTTCTTTCTGATCATAATATATATATAGTTGCTATATATGCAATTTTACTGGTATATGGTGTCAATTTTGTATTTTATTTTTTCATGTTTGCACATGCTCCCTCTTACACGTGGATGTCATAGTCCAGTCTACCGATAGTGGGTGCTATAACAGAGATATTGTAGATCTTAGAAGCATTTCTGTAGCAATGTTTTATGGAACGTTTAGGGAATGCTTGGCCAGATAAAACAATGTACATATCTATAAATATTTAAAAATATTAACCTTTTTTTAAATTTATCTTAAATATTAATTTGATTGAAAAATAATCCACTGCTTCTTTAAATCATTTGTATTTGTATCATAACAGTGTAAGGAGTTGAAACATTGAGAGCAGATTTATATTTATGCGGGTTTTTGTACTGTATAAAAAATGGGTTGTATGTTTTAGATGATCCCTTTTTGTAAGAGGAGTCTACATATGATTAGCTAATTACGGGGTGTCCCCAGCTGCAACCATCTGCAAAACCTCATCATGTCGTCATTTTTTTTTGTCCTTTCTTTTCTTTATGGTGACGGTGACCTAAACTAAGCTTACACCTATATTGTACATGTTGTGACGGGTATGGGGATATCAAATATGTGGGTATATATTACTATACATATGATTTCTAAAATGTTTTTTAGCATGTTTTGTAAACATTTTTTTTTTTTACAATACTTTAAATTACTTATTTTAAACTCCCATTTATGTTAAAATGGGAGCAGGATATACTTCTTCTTTGTATTAAAAAGCCAATATTATTAATATTTGACTGTTGTGTATGTGATTCCCGATCCCTCTTTTGCTAATCGGAGATAAGTGAAGATAAAAGATAATCCAGTAAATTAATTTAATTAGTTTTACTGCACACTTTCTTTTGTCTGGTGAATACGCACATTTTTGTATTGCTTGTTCATTGAGTCCCTATACGCAGGGGAAATGCTCTTGTGTCCTGTTTATGAAATTCAATAAATACTTTAGAAATACAAATTATTTTAATTTTAGGTTTTATAAAGTAACTTTAAATTTGCATTTATTTTAAATTACAATACACTGGCAATATGCACAGGCACCTATTGGGCAATACCACTGGTCTGCCCTAACAGGCTTTTACAAGAGACAGCCCTGGGGACCTTTGTCTGGTCGCAGGCTGTCTCCATAAGGGTCCCCTCTACTCCAGTGCCACGATCAGGTTTAATCTTAACAGGTTAATTGCCGAGATTAGAGTTGCGAGGGGAGTGAGGCCATGTATATGTCAGGGGTGTGGGAAGGGGTTAAAGACTATATTAAGAAATTTTATAAATTTAAATTCCCCAACAGAATTTTTATATCTTAAACCCTGGGGGAAATGTATTATTTGTTCTATTCCAGAAAAGTCGCAAATGCGTAAAAAATTAACATTTTCACAAAAAATTTTTTACGCTTGAAATATTTGTGCCAGCCGCTCACGCCACTTTACTGAAAAATGGATGTGGCTTAGCGGCCCAACAAATAATACCATAATTTATACTATTATATGTGGGATTAATAGATGGTTTATAGTCAATCAAATGGGTCCCCAAGGAAAGTTTTGCATATTTTAAATTATTAAAATTGAAATTATAGGGAATTATTATGAATGGAATTACTAATGTATTCATTAAAATTGCTCCAAAAGATGGTGTCTTACTTTAACCCGATCACACAAATGGGCGTACCGTTATGCCCTAATTGCGGTCTACTGAACGCAATAGGGCGTAATTGTACGCCCAGTGGATGGCACAGACAAGCTGTTCCCGCGCAATCCTCAGTGGGTGCCGGCTTTATTATACAGTCGACATTTAGCTGCAAGAGCCGATATTGGAGTTACCTCCGATCCCGGACGTTTAACCCCTTAGATGTCGCAGTCAAAAGCTCCCTGTACCATCCATCGGTGCCCTGCAACAAGATCGCAGGGCGCTGATAAATTGCTATGGCAACAGGAGGCCTAGCAAACAAAAACAGACGTCCCATGACTATATGCCAAAGGCACGGTCTAATAGATTGCGTTTCAGTTTACACTGACAGGCAATAATGTAAAAATAAATTAAATAAAATGTGTTTTTATTTAGCAAAATTATAAAAAAAAACGAAAATACACCTATATAGTGTCGTTGCAATCATAACGACCCTTATAGTAAAGTCAACACATTAATCAAACTGCACAAGGAACAGCATAGAAAAAATAGCAAAAACAATGGCAGATCTTTTTTTTCCATTCCCCCTAAAAATTGATAATTAATATAAAGTTAATCAATAAATTATATGTATCCTAAAATGGTTCTATTAAAAAATATGACTTGTTCCGAGAAAAACAAGCCCTCGTACAGCTACATTGACAGAAAAGAAAAAAAGTCATGGCTCTTGAAATGCTGCAACATAGAAAACAATTTGTTTTCCATGAAATGTGCCGTTATTGTGCAAAAGTAGTAAAGCACGAAAAAAACAATACATATTTGGTGTCCCTGTGATTGGACTGACCCATAGAATAAAGGTAACATTATTTATGCTGCATGGTGAACGGCGTACGTTTAAAACGCAAACAACTATGGTGGAATTCCTGTTTTTTTTCAACTCCTCACTCAAAAAAAGTTAATAAAAGTTACTGAACAAGTTATATGTACCCAAAATGGTGCCATTTAAAAATACAACTCGTCCTGCACAAAACAAGACCTCATACAGCTCTGTTGACGGTAAGAATAAAAAGTTAGGACTCTCAGAATGTGGCAACCCAAAAACAAAGGAATTTTCAAAAAAAGTTTTGTAACCTGCAAAAGTAGTAAAACATAAAAAAAACTATAGAAATTTAGTATGACTGTAATCGTAACGACCAACAGAATAAAGTTAACATGTAATTTTTATCTCACCATAAACACCGTAAAAACAAAACCCAAAAAACAATTGTTGTTTTTTTTCCATCCCCCCCAAAAAAATCTAGGCTGATAAAAGTTTTAACTACATTATATGTACTTCACAATGGTACTATAAAAAAAATACAACCCATCCCACAAAAAACAAACTCTCATAAAGCAACATAGATGAAAAAATTAAAAAGTTATGGCCCTCGGAGCGCATTGATGAGAAAATGAAAATAAAACAAATGCTGCATCCTCAAAGCCCAAAATGGTTTTTGTCCTTAAGGGGTAAAGGAACACTCCGGTTGAAACTGATACACTGTGTTATGCCTCATGCAGGACCTGAGAGGGCGGTGCACAATACAGGAATTCAAAAAGCCTAAAGAGAGAATTCTTGTGTCATGCTCTGCCTTCTCAGGCCCTGCACTAGGCATAACACAGTGTATCAGTTTTAACTGGAGTGTTCTTTTAATATATGTAATATGCTATTCACTGTATTGACTAATAGTGTACCACATTTAGATAGAAATATTCACAGTCTGGATCTCAGCCAAAGAACGTCATAAATGTCTTCCGTAAACTCCCCCTCAAGGTTATTTTGTCTCTGTTTAAGTTCATGATGAATGCAGAACAAAAGTAACTTTGGGCTTTTAGAGGCTTTTAATCTGCAAAAGGGAGATCCTAGTAGTGGTTATAATTGGGGGAAGTTCTATACAATATATCAGCAGTATACTGTAGTTTTACTGACACAGGACAATATCTCAAATAAGTGATTTGCTTAAAACCTAGCAACAAATAAGCAATAAAATCTCTTAGGATGTATCTTTCTGGCATTTCTTTGCACAAGTAGCATAAAGTCGTGCCCAAAAAATGCAGCAGTGGCACAAATTTGCAATTTTTTTTTTGACTTATAGGGGGTAAAAATCGGCCACAAAACTGTTTGTGTAAATACAACCTTATCTGGCAGAGAAACAGATGTTCGTTGCCTTCAGGTTCATTCGATTATCAAGTCCATCAGTTGAGTGGAGAAGAGAGGGTGTTGTAGCCCTTCTTGGTCTCCACTGCAGATATAGCGGTGGCGTTTTTTTTATTGCAGTAAGGTTCCTCCCAGCCAGGACACAGCAGTCTCAGACATTTCCGGCAGTCCCGTCAGCACTATTGATTCTTTTTATTCATTGGTTACATTTACTGACAACTCAAATGGGGGAAATGCTTATATATCGTTAATGAAATTTAGATATATACTACATCGCCCAAGCCCAGAGCAGTAGGACGAATAACTACAGTTGGCAGCAGTAAAATATGACGTGTCAGTTCTCCTGAAATGTTCGTTTTAGTAAATATTGCATTCCCCATGAAATAACCGTTCTGGAACATCTTTTCTTAAAACTGCACATTGTGTTGTTCCTCTGTTAATCCTCCTGGAACTTGACAACTGAGTGTTACCATTCACCTGTTTAATGAGATGTGTCCCAACACACTCTTACACTGTACAATCAGGGCTGTCAATTTTTTCATTCATGTCCAGAAGGAATAACAGAGGAATGGCACAATGCATCATTCTGAGAGAAGATGTTCCAGAATTGTTATTTCATGAAGAATTCAATATTTACTAAAACAGATATGTCAGGAGAGCTGACGGGTCCTAGGATTGAAATAATGGAGCCTCCATCCATAATAATTCACTGTAAAAATAGTGCCCCATTGTAAGTCAACGGTGTCTGTCAGGGGGCACTGGTAGTATCGGACGTACAACACATCTGGCAGAGGATTGTGGCTTCCGTTATGCCATAATGCAAAAGTGAATATAGCCTTACTCATATGCACTGGGCAAGATATGTCAATAGCGCATCCATACAGACAATATGCATCCATACATCCCTCTGCAGTCACAATCATCTATTTTACCATAGTATATATTGACCTGTGTAACTTCTAAACTGCATTGTGATCAGGCAAAAAAAGGCATCGCAAGTAAAAATTCCTCCGTAATACAGCATCTGCGATTTTTTTTCTCATACGTTCAT
Organism: Rhinoderma darwinii; assembly: GCF_050947455.1. NCBI lineage: Eukaryota > Metazoa > Chordata > Amphibia > Anura > Rhinodermatidae > Rhinoderma > Rhinoderma darwinii. Next base: position 30,363,158 of record NC_134697.1, on the reverse strand, counting down.
AGGGAATCGAAAAGAAAAACCTCAGGGTGCCTCTTTATAAAATCAGATCAGTCGTGATACGCTCATGCACATGAAACCTAATATTACCCAAAAAAATTCACAACTAACAGGTGGCACTTTCAATTGAAACTTTCTATCCCTATTTTGTTCTGGATGGTTTTAGATGGATATATTTGCATAGAATAATTTTTGCAAATCAGTGACTTTTTGTTTGTTACTATAAGGTACTGTATATAATTGGTTTAATGGTTAAAAGAAAATAATTCTTTGATGGATCCCAAATTTTTATTTCAGATGTATACACCTCCCCCTGAGTTCCTGTGAATGGGAAAAATAAGAAAAACATGCCGGCCTGTAGAATTTTTGTAATTTTTTTTTTCATGGAACAGATGGTGATGAGAAATTTCCATTTGATGAACCAAAACCAGGAAGGTCACACCCGCTATTTAGGCTGTGAATTGATTAGGAATCTGTTAGCATTTGACTTGCCGACAGACAATGCATATTGTGCTCCTGGTGCTATTTTTATCACCGTTATGAGAAGCAGCCTATTATTTCACTAGACGCGTTTGATGTCACACACTTTAGTCACATGACTGACTGCGAATTGTTCCATGATGGAATGCATAACAATCAGTGAGGGCAAAACATGCAGGAGACACTGCTCACAAGACAGAAGCGATGCCAGTTGGCACATACACACGTGAACCCTGTACTATTTCTCAATGGCAAAATAAGCACCACCCAACAAGGTTCAGATTATGATATAACACTATGATAGTCACAGGACTATATACATTTCATGTCTGACTTTTGTAAATTGTACAATTCGTATTTAATTATTTTTAGTAAATGCAGAGAAAATTCAAATATTGAAGAAAAAACGAATTTCAGAATGTGCTGTATTTTCTACACAGCGATCAAATAAATTTGATCAGCTGCCTAGCAACTGGCATGGTTAGCAGTAGGAGAAACGGTCCTGTGGTGCCCCTCACATAGAGCAGAAGGACGGGTGACACGTTTTTATATGTGTAACATGTATCCGGACGTTTTCACATAACTGTAATACGGCTGCATGTTACTGTCTGTATTATAACTTGTATCAATTGTAGCACCTAAATCCCCAAAGTTCTACTGAGCTGAACAGAGATAACTATAGGGCTCTATAAATGAAAAAAAATAGATTTTTCTAAAAATAACAAAAACTTAAAAACTATCTACACTTTAATAATGTTTTCCATAAATTGAAAAGAACAAGCCAAAATAAGAAACTTTAATGGCTGGTTTAGGCTTCATTCACATCTGCTTCTGGGCTCCGTTCCGACGTAGCGGAGGCCTGACTGACATAAACGGAAACCAGAGGTTTCTGTTTCCATCACCATTGATTTCAATGGTGACGGATCCGGTGCCAATGGTTTCCATTTGTTTCAGTTGTGCAGGTAGTCGACTACGCTATTGATTCCGTCAAAACGATGGAATCCGACGGGACCCCTGCACGGAATGTCAGAACGGAGCCCTGACGCAAATGTGAAAGAAGCCTTACACAGAAAGATTTCTGTCCATAATTAGCGCTGATCGACGATAATAACAGATCGCTCGTCACTCATTTAAAGGCCCTTTACACGGGCCAATTTAAATAATATGGGGAGGACTGATCGTTAATACAGAAAGTAGAGAGAGCGGCAGCACATCGCAGTCCCAATAATCATAGGTAGTTGTATCAATGTATTATGCATTCAGTGCACGCAGCATGAGCGTCGTAGCCATGTCAACTCCAGAAACAGACATCAAAAAAAGGAAAACCGCAGTACACGTTTCTCAAAGTATCAAAAAAGCACAAGAGGTTTATTCCACCATAATAGCGACGTTTCGACCGAAGTGCGGGTCTTTTTCAAACGTGTGCTGCGGTTTTCCTTTTTTGATCGTTAATACAATCGTTCGGCCCCCATATAGTTTATATATTGTTAGCAGTACATCCCCTGCTTAAACAGGAAGATTTGCCACCGGTAACAATGATTAAAGGGTAACTAAACTTTCAGAAAACTTCTGACATGTTATAGTGACATGTCAGAAGTTTTGATCCATGGGAGTCCGAGCACTGAGACCCCCACCAATCGCTGAGACGAAGCAGCAGAAGCGCTCGGGTGAGCGCTGAGCCGCTTGGTTTCTGATTGGCTTTTCTCGGAAAGCCAATGTAAGTAACAATCTATGGGCTCAATAGAAAGTCTATGTGCCAATACACCGTTACATCGGCTTTAAAAAAAAACAAAAAAAACGATCAGAAACTAAGCGGCTCAGCTTCGTTTTAGCGATTGGTGGGGGTCTTAGTGCTCAGACCCCCACTAATCAAAACTTCTGACATGTCACTATGACATGTAAGAAGTTTTCTGGACGTTTAGTGAGCCTTTAAAGGGCTGCTTAAAAGATGCAATCAGCCGACGAACGATCTATCTTATTTACGCAGGGCAATGATCGGGAACAAGTGTTTGTATGAACGTTCGTTTGCCCAATAATTGGCCTTTATTATTATTATAGAAAAATGCTTTTTTTTCTCTATCAGACTCCTCTCCTCCCCCTCCCCTGCCTCTTTAAATTTTCAGTCTTTCTGAATTAACTGATAAAATCCAACCACAGGAATTCGCACATTGGTCGGAGCTTTGTTGTTTTGATACAGATTTCCAAATCCCCTGCATAGACCTCATTTTAAAAGTTAACATTCTAGCTACATGTAGCCACCACTAGAGGGAGCATAGGATCTTTCAGCATACGGTTATACATTGAATAATAAAATAGTATGCAGTAAGCTCCCTCTAGTGGCGGCTGCAGGGGCAATAATGTTATCTTTTAGTATATGCCTATACAAGCAACCAGCCCAATGTTGGTCCTAAAAACAACATGGTGTTACCCTACACTAAATATACGGATACAAATATGGCTAGTGTTACAAGAATTTTCATTTGAGGATCATTAGTGAAGATTTATTATTACAGTCTTAAATTTAGACAGTCTAAAACTAGACCAGGCAGGCAGAAGATGCGCCAAAGTTATCACAGTGGCACACACATTGTGTGATAGGTTTAGTGCATCTTGCTAGACATGTTAGACAATTTTTTCTTCCTCACGTAACCTCTCGGTTGGCTTAATCTAGACTAATATTTTGTGCCAAAAGAAGAATTCTTTGAGCCTCACCCCCTTTTGTGGACAAAAAGCATCTAAAACACATAATAAATCTGGCACGAGGCATGTACGTACAATTTTTTGACGCAAATCTAGACAGAATTCTGGCTCATTTAGCTTAGTTCATTCCCGCATTGTGTTTTCTTTAAATAGGCTCTGTCACCAGATTCTCAAATCCCTATCTCCTATTGCATGGGATCGGCGCTGCAATGTAGATAACAGTAACGTTTTGGTTTTTTTTTAAAACGTAAATTTTTGGCCAAGGTATGAGCTATTTTATATATATATATATATATATATATATATATATATATATATATATATATATATATATATATATATATATATATGCAAATGAGCTTTGAAATGGACAACTGGGCGTTTTTTTTTCGTTATGTCCAACTGGGCGTGTATTTTTTTAACTGGGCGTGTTTACGTGTATGACGCTGACCAATCAGTGACCAGTCAGCATCATACACATCATAAACAGAGATTAACGTTAATCAAGTGTCCTGATAATGAATACACATGATCATCCAGCCTGGACGTCATGTGTATTCAGAATCCTGACACTTCTGAATCTTTTCTGTGAGACTCCGGCAAGGGAAGCGAAATCTCGCGAGATTAAGGTAAACGAGATTTAGTTTCTCTTGCTGGACCCTTTAATAAGTTTATACCAATCAAACTTAGATTTGATTGGTATAAAGCCAGGATCACACACACAGTTTTGATGTAGTTTTTGGTTCAGGTTTTTTTTTTTTGCCAAAATCATAAGTGGTTACAAAGGAAAGACGATGCATCAGCCTTTTCTTTATACCTTAGCTTCCTTTTGGATTTACTTCTGCCTTTGTATTTTTCAACTTCATTTTTGTACCTGATACGGAATGAAATAAATAATAAAAGAAAAATAAGAACAAAAGTAACACCATTAAAAAAAGTATTAAGCACATTGACAAGTAAATGTACCCTCGAACAATGAGTGTAACTACTGGGATAGCAAGCATAGCAGCTGCCATGGAGCCCAAGAGGCGCAGAGGCCCAAATACACTCAATAAGTGATCACAGAGGATTCTGCTTTTCCATCCAACATTACATCCTTTTTTTTAACATAAGAGCCTATAGGTGACATATATTATAGTATGGCATACGTCACAGGTATACGTTTAATGTGTATGGCATAGGCTTCTCAATAGCTTTTTATGACATATAAGTTAAAGGGATACAATTATAGTCTATGGGCAACGTATGCATTAAATGGATGCCTAATAGTGGCACTCGTCGCCTATAGACTATGATATCGGTTTAACATATACAACGTGAACATGGTCATGTTAAAATGGTTTAACATACACCACATATTGTCCCCTGCAGGAACCCTCATCGATCAGCTGTAATCGGTAGGGAAACCTGGCAGTAAGGCCCCATGCACACGACCGTATTTTTATCTATCCGTAAATACTGTCCGTAAATACGGATCCGTACTCATCCGTAATTCATAAATACGGTCCATATTGCATCCGTATTTGATCCGTATATACGGATGCGTAAAAAAAGAGGGAGGTTGCAAATTATGTCACCAACATGTTGCATAGCAACGTTTCAGTAAATACGGACGGTTTGCTGATGCACATCCGTAGCCGTCCGTATTTACGGAAGCGCCCATAGGCTTCTATGGGAGACTCCGTGCCGTAAGTACGGACAAAAATAGGACAGGTTCTATAATTTTTTTCAGCACGGACATCAGTAAAAATACTCAAAGGTGTCCGTGGCCAATAGAAATGAATGGGTCCGTAATTACAGATGAAAGCCTGTTTAAAATACCATACACTACAAAATATAAGTATTGCATTGTTTGGTACCAGCGATCAAAAAATCACATGTCGTTTTTACCACATGATAGACCCAGAAAACAATGGAGGAATCGCTGTTTTTTTCTCTCTCAACCCCACAAATAATTTTCTTTGTTTCCCAGTATATTATACAGTACATTAAAAATTACAGCTTATCCCACAAAAAAATAAGCTCTCGTAAGGCTATGTCGGCGGAAAAATAAAAAAGTTATTGCTCTTGGAAGGCGGGTTGGAAAAAGTGAAAATGAAAAAAATAAATTGCCTGGACCTTAAGGGATTAAATGGTTTTATTCACATTTCTTTTTTTTTTATGTGCATGGCATTTATTCCAGTCCGTATGGATACCATATTTACTGCATAGAAGTTAATGAATTGAATGAAAAAATTTATTTTCCATTTTGCATGATTCACACATGTGTGTTTATTCAGTTTTTTATCACCCATATTTTTGCAATGTTACAAAAACAGAAAAATATTTTTAAAGAACAAATACAGTTGAAAAAGTAAAAACTCAGTACACAATACGGAAAAAAAATACGATACCAAAACAACCTGAGAAAATTGTAAAAAAAGTATCCTTATTGTGCATCCGTATTTTCAAACGCAAGTGTGAATAATCCCTATGGCTGTATGAAGGAAAGCAGGGGATTTGTAGCTCTGTGTCAGAAAAATGGATCTCTGATCCCAAAGCATTTGGACCTATTTAAAAAAAATGATAGATACACTTTAAGGGCACATTCACACGTGGCGGACTTGCTTTTTGAATTCCGCTGTGGACAGTACGCAGTGGAATTCTCCAGCGACCGTTTTTTACATTTGTTTCTATACATTTTTAGGAAAGCTAGTTCAGACGTTGCAGAAAACTCCACTGCGGACCATAGGCTGCAGTGCAGAATTTTCCCCCCGCAGCATGCACTGTCTCTTGCGGAGAAGAAGCAGAATTTCACTGCGTATTTCAGTCTTTGCAATGCAAAAACTGAAATCTGTGGCAAGTCCGCTGCCTTTTCTGCAACGTCTGAATTACCTGTCAAATATGCAAATGTTGGTGCAGATTCGTTGCGTAATTGCCCCAAATCTGCACCAACATTTGCAGCGGAAAAATTCTGCCACGTCTGAATGTGCCCAAAGGGTAAGTTCCCACGAATGGGAATGCTGGATTCTGTGAGTCAGAGACACACTGGGCCCGGTCTCAGCTGAGCTGTCAGTTTAACTGAACTGACGGAATCGGCTGAGATAGAACAATACAGCTTCTATGTCTGCAGGATACATAGAAGCTGTATCGTAAATAGTAAAAAAATCTATTTTCATAAAAGTCAATTTAAAAATTGTTTAAAAAAACATAAAACATTGATTTATTTAAAAAAATAATTCTTTCTAAGGTGTACATAGCCTTTATGCTTCTCTGTGTTCTTCTCCTCCCTTTTGGATCCACTCCTGGCTTTAGTTTAAAGAAGAAAAAAAAATTAAACGCACCAAAACTGTACAGTTCTGTGGAGACAAATACGGACTCTTTATTTTTACCTTATAGGTCTCCTTCATACAAACTTTGATAAAAAATTTTAAAAAAGCCATGTGTTTTTAATGGATTTTTATTACATGTGTTTTTGGTGGCGTTTTTTTTACTTAGTGTAATACAAGTGTTTTTTCCTGACTTCTCTTTGTCCTATAGAGAAGCCTATGGAAAGAAACGGCAGAAAAAAAAACTCCATACCTAGATCGTGCTGCTATTTGAAAGATATGACTAAAACCGATAGAAAAACGTCACAAACCAACACGCTGTGTATGTAGTGTTTTCTATTTCTTACTATAGTCTTTAAAGTAACTTTTGACCACAGCATTTTTGGGAAAAAGAAACAACACATAAAGTTATGCGGCCGATGCAGCAAGCGCCGATCAACGAGACATTGTTGATCGGCGCTCGTTTGCTCCGGTCGCACGGAGCTATGGATGGGGACGAGCGGTCGTTACTCTAATCGCTCGTCCCTATACATTATTGTCATGTCGGCAGCGCCTCTCCCTGTGCAAACCCCCTTTAGAGTAATGTCAATTTAGCCTACATGAGGAAACATTTTTAATACATGAATATGTAAATTTACTTTCCTTAGAAGGTCACTAAACCTAAAGTTTATCTTATCAACATTAGCTGTGCAAATAATTGCTATATCTCGTTCCATGTTATCAGCCTTTTCAGTTTGTGAATAGGCAAAAAAAAATTTGGGGAAAAAGACGAGTTGCCGATAACGATCAATCATGTAGCTATTGTAAATGAGAGCTGGGATATGACTAGTTGCTATTGCCAACATCTCTAGTTTTTCTTTGGACTGATATACTTTGTCCCTTTGGAGCAGAAAATCTAAAACTATTTGTTGTTTCTACAGATAAGAAGAAACAATAGGATCCATTAATTAGTGACCATGTCAAAACAATGCATGCGGTCTACCTGAGCCACTACCAATTCATACACACTATTTTTTAAAGTGTTTTTCATGCCGTTTTAGTGGCATTTTTAATTTTGCATCATTTGATAGAAGCGTTCTTTTCTGGCGTTTTTCAAGTCTTTAGGAGAAGCCTATGGGAAAAATGGCAGAAAAAAATGCCATACCCAGAGTATGCTGTGTTTTAATATTTAACTATAACATTTGGCTGCAGCTTTTTTGACCTTCAAAACTGTGAAAAATGCAACGGAAAATTAGTGTGGTCCATCCTTATACAATAGCGAGAAATCATAACCTTAGCTGTTTTCATCCTTGCTGCATGTTTTAAATATTTCTGCAATTATTGGCAATCTACCAGATAAAGAAGTCTCAGATTCTAAGCTGCGTAGTTTGCTGTAGAAGGAATTTCAACCTACTCAATCATTAGTTAGCACTATAAGGCCGAGTTCACACGAGCATGTTCGGTCTGTAACATACGGACCGTATGTCCGCCGCATTTCCCGGACCAAACACACTGCAGGGAGCCGGGCTCCTAGCGTCATAGTTATGTACGACGCTAGGAGTCCCTGCCTCGCTGCGGGACAACTGTCCCAAATTGTAATCATGTTTTCAGTACGGGACAGTTTTCCCAGTTTTTAATGGTGCAGTTTTTTAGCCGGAATAAAAAAAAAACAGTTTCATACTTACGTAGCCATGGTGAATCATCCCTCTGCCATCCTGCAGGCCGGACTTCTGGGATGACATTTTATCCCATGTGACCGCTGCAGCCTGTGCTTGGCTGAAGCGGTCACATGGGATGAAACGTCATCCTCGGAGGCTGGCCTGCATGAAGAAGCACAGAATTCTGGGTAAATTGCAACACCTGCTATTTGTTGCAGGTTTTACCTCCTCATTGAATTCAATGGGGAAAACCCGCAACAAAAAAAGTAGCGATTTTGCAAATACAATTTCTGAGCGGTTTTTCCGTTCATCATTTCTGACGCGTGTGGATGAAATTTGTTCAAATCTCATCTGCTTTGCTGCTACTGGATCATGCTGCGTATTTTCCGCAATTAAATCCGTTGCGGAAAATCTGCAGTATTCACACTACGTGTGTACTTACCCCAAGGGGATGTTCAGATGTGGCAAATTTGCTGCAGAATTCAGCGCAGGCAGGTAGCAGTGGAAATCCATGGCAGACTTTTTTTATTTGGTTTCTATGGATTTTTAATAACTTTGTGAAAAATAACAATGCAGAATCTAGCTTGCGGTGGGAAATTTACCTTCCGCAGCATGCAGGGTCTGTTGCGGAAAAGCTGCGGATTTCCACTGCGGATTTCAGCCTTTGCAATGCAAAGACTAAAACCTGCGGCAAGTCCACTGCAAAATCTGCCACGTCTAAAGAAATTGTCAAATATGAAAATATTACTGCAGATGCGTTGCGCAATTGCCACAAATTAGTGCCAAAATCTGCAGCGGTAAATCTCCGCCACGTCTGAACGTGCCCTAAGGATACTATCCAACTTAGCGGCGTCCACATGCGACCAAAACCCCATTCACTTGCGGATTTTGGAATTTAGATCACACAATGAAATTACTGGTTTAAAGGGGTTTTCCCACGAGAGACATTTATGACATATCCACAGGATATGTCATAAACGTCAGTTAGATGAGGGTCCCACCTCTGGGACCTTCACCTATCTCCAGAAAGGGGCCCCCTAAACCCTGTTCAGCCGCTCTGTGTTGCGGCTGAATCAGGTAAATTCCGACCATGAAAAATGTTATATGGTCGTGAGTTACGTAAACAGCGTATATCACTGAGCTATGCTGTTTACGTAACTCCAATAACAGTGAATGGCAGTTACAGAAGCAGCGTAGCATGCGACCTACACTGTTTCCGTAACTACCATTAAGTTCTATCAGACTTACGGAAACAGCGTGGTTCAGTGAGTTATGCTGTTTACGTAACTCACGACCATGTAACATTTTTCATGGTCGGAATTTACCTCATTCAGCCGCAGTGGAAATCTGCAGCAGCAGGTTTTTACATTTGTTTCTCTACATTTTTAGAAAACTTAGTTCAGACATTGTGGAAAATAACTGCGGAATTTAGGCTGTGGTGCAGAATTTCCAATATGAAAATGTTGCTGCAAATTCACAACGAATCTGCAGCAACATTTGCAGAGGAAAAATTCTGCCACGTATGAACATGCCCTTATACTTTCCTCACTTTATGGTCCACTTCATTAAAAACTCAACTATTTACAGGTGTCTTTTTATGTCATTGTTTTCATTATATTCTTCCCCAAAATGACAGAAAAATATTTTCCTTCAGTATTCAAAAACGTGGCAAAAGCTTGCCACCAAACCTGTATTTGTAGGCTGGAATCACACATGCAGTTTTTGTATAATTTTTAGCGAAAATTTTGTGTGCCAAAGTCAGGAGTGGATCCGAAAAGAAGGAAAGTATAATGCCAGGGATACACAGTTTTAGGCCTTATTCACACAAACGTGTTATACGTGTGTGCGCTGCGTGAAACTCACGACATGTCCTATATTTGGCCGTGTTTCGCGCAGCACGCACCCATTGAAGTCAATGATGCGCGCTACAGTAGGAAAATAAATGAATGAAAACAGAAAAGCATCACATGTAAACATAAAACCAGAGTGTCATAATGATGCCGGCTGCGCGAAAATCACGCAGCCACGCACCATATGCTGATGGCACACAAACCTTTTGTGCGCGCAAAACGCAGCATTTTTGCACGCGCAAAATGGACATGTCCGTGTGAATAAGGCCTAAATGCAGTTTTTGGTGCAGTTTTTTTTTAGTCAAACACAGGAGTGGACACAAAAGAAAGACGATGCATCAGTTTTTTTTTATACCTTTCCATCCTTTTGAATCCACTTGGCATAGGCGAAAAAAACGGAGCCAGAAGCTGCTACAAAACTGAGTGTATGCCACCTCTCTTATTTTTCCACTCCTGTGTTTGTATAAAAAAGATTGCTACAAGAACTGCATGTGTGATTGCAGGCTCGCACAAGGCCGTATTTTTGCGACAGCAATTTATCCGCATTTTTGTGGATTGACCGATACTGGTGAATTGTTGTGTATCCGTGAGTCTGGATGACACACAGATGCACAACAAGGGTTTTCTGCGGGCCGACGTACCGCAACGGACCCACGGTTTTGGAGACCGCAAAACCAATACTGTTGTGTGCATGACGCCTAAGGCCACTTTCACATGGCAGTATTTTGGTCAGTATTTTGAAGCCAAAACTAGGAGTGGAATCTACACAGAGAAAAAGTATGGGATGGATTGGACGCTTCCTTTATTTTAGTTGTTCTGCTCCTATGTTGGAAACAGAAAAATCGATGCGAAGCCTAAGGCTGGGTTCACACGAGCACATTAACGTCCGTAATGGACGGACGTATTTCGGCCGGAAGTCCCGGAACGAACTCAGTGCAGGGAGCCTGGCTCCTAGCATCATAGTTATGTACGACGCTAGGAGTCCCTGCCTCGCTGCCAGACAACTGTCCCGTACTGTAATCATGTTTTCAGTACGGGACAGTAGTTCCACGGAGAGGCAGGGACTCCTAGCGTCGTACATAACTATGATGCTAGGAGCCCGGCTCCCCGCACTGAGTTCGGTCCGGTACTTGCGGCCGAAATACGTCCGTACATTACGGACGTTAATGTGCTCGTGTGAACCCATCCTAACAAATACTGATGCAAAATACTGAGCAAAATACTGCCAAGTGAAAGTGGCCTTAGACCTTGTTCACAAAGTGCAGTTTGGATAAAATATTTGCATGCATTTGTTTTCAAGCCACAACTCGGACTGGGTCCAAAAAAGTGCTGAAATATATATATTTGTTTGCAAATTATCTAAACTGATTGAATAACTTATGACAAAAGCAAATGGAAATAAATAAATGATAAATTCACAACAATTTTTCACCTCCTATTGACCTCAAAATATAAATAAGAAAGGCTCATGATGAATTCTGTAAGGCACTGTTCACACTTCAGCTGTGCGGTTCAATACGGTCAATATCAAGATCCGTGTGGATTCTTTGGAAAATAGATCTGTCATAGTGGTCATTGCTCTGTTATTAACAGAAGCCATGGCGTTGGTGTGAACAGAGTCTTAAAAAGTTATCATAACTGATCGGACAAAGACCAATGCCAACTGATGCACTTTAACATCAGCTTCAGTCCCATAGAAATGAATAGGATCTGTTGACTAAGGCCCGGTGCACATCTGCGCTAAGATCGAAAAAACTGAAGTGCCGACGCCATTGCATCACGAACGCTAAGGTCTAGTTTACACTGAGTTTTTTGGCGCTGTTTTTGATGCAGAAACCATGTTGGAAACAGCGCCAAAATCCGTCCGAAACCACTCCCATTGATTTCAAGGCGTCATGTTCTTTCTTCCTGCGTTTCCGTCTCTGACCTCTCAATGACTTCAATGGGAGGTAGAAAAAGCGGTTTTCGCTGCCCGCGGTACGCAATGGCCATGGCCGAAAAACGCAGCGAAAAATGCTGCAACAAAACGCGGCAAAGAAAGTGCAGGCAGGTCAAAATCTGCCTCATAATTCCTGAAGGAATTTTTAAGGCAGATTTTTCTGTCTGCGAAAAACTCAGTGTGAACATACCCTAACAGCGCTCGACAGAACCTATTGGGTTCCATCGGGTTTCCGTGCAGCGTTATTTCCTCCAGCATTTTTTGCCGAAATTGCGACACAAATGTGCCATCACACATGTTCCAACTGTATTAGGGTACAGACACACGTAGCAGCCCCTGTCTGCAAAAAAACACACAAACATTGCCAATCAACTGCTGCAATTTGCGGTAAAAACGCATGTTGGTGCGGTTTTGGCCACATTTGGCTGAACTTTGGACCGCCAGGGGCCGCTAGATGTGTCTGTACCCAAAAGACATGAGCACACATAACTCATGTCTAATTTAATAGACAAATGACAAACTTTTAGTAGTAAAAGTGAAGCTTCATCTTTGTTAAAGTTTTAAACCACACATTGGAGAAGTGCATAAATAGCGATTCCCTAATATATTGTTATTCAGAGAAAATCATTAGCATGTTGACATTTCCTAAAGGGCAAGCACCTGGAATAGAAACTTCCCTTTATCCCTACAAGTTGGGGTATGTTCACACGCTTAGCAAAAAACGTCTGAAAATACGGAGCAGTTTTCAAGGGAAAACCGCTCCTGATTTTTAGCCGTTTTTTAATCAAACTTGCGTTTTTCGCTGTGTATTTTATGGCCGTTTTTGGAGCTGTTGTTCTATTGAGTCAATGAAAAACGGATCCAAAAATGGCTCAAGAAGTGACATGCACTTCTTTTTACGGGGTGTCTTTTTACGTGCTATTTTTTGAAAATGAGGCGTAAAAAACCGCCCCGTCGGTACAGAATGACGTATTTTCCATTGAACTCAATGGGCAGATGATTGCAAGCGTTCTGCTTCCGATTTTTCAGCTGTTTTTCGGGACGTTTACGGCCCGAAAAAACGGCTGAAAGTAGCCCGTGTGAACATACCCTGTGGATTGCAGATAAATTGATAATAGAGGGAATTGCCGATTGTGCAATTTCCTTATATTTTTTTCCCAAAATTTTTTTCTTAAATTATTCCAAACAATGTATCGAGCTTCTAAAATGAAAATAGGTAGTGTGACATTGTAATCTAGTAAATAACAATGTGCTGTTTGTTAATTATTACTATGTGGTCGGCTGGTTTGTTTGTTCTACTAATGGTTGTAGGATCGGTAATAAGGTTTTGGATGATGAACCTCTCTGCATACTTGTTCTATCAATGTCATTAATGTTCAGGGACCATTGGTTGGTTAATTCCTAAAATGACCGCAGATAACTAATCAGACCATTATATAACTAGTAGTTCAACAGTATGGACTAATCACTGGACTGTGCCGTGCATAGCCACCATACGACTAAAAAACAATTTGTGGTTGATCAAGACTCATGAATGACATATGCTGGTTCCAGTTGAGCAAATTTCCATTTCACTACCAACTTTTTCACGTAAAATTCACCTAAAGTAAAAAAACAACACAAAAAAAATAGCGAAAAGCTACAATAATAATAATAATGATATGCAATTATGATCTTTTATTCACATCTTTGCCTAAACCATATATTATATATAAGCGATCATTTCCACTTGAGCCATCTGATAGCCTATACCCATGTCTTTTCTTCCTTAGGTATAATTTGCTATTTTTACCCTTTGGCTTTAATCATATTCTGTATTTTTCGGAACGCTATAAATATGTTACTTGTAAAGCCAATATCATGGTTCATTAAAAAAAATAAAAAAATATTACGTAAACTAAAAAAAGTCAGTCAGTGTTACCAAGGGCAACAGGATTTTGCCGATAAATTTTCAGTTTAGCGTATCCTAAATATTAGCATATAAGATAAAACTATAAGTATCACCTTGTCTAAATATATACATCTTGATGACGAATGATTATTAATGAGATCCAGGAATATAATTTTACTTTTTATTACTATACTTTGGGTCAATATAATACTATAGTTGGTCATTGGAATATAAACTAGGAGATCATTCAGCCTATGAGCTGTGTGTATACTGCGAGCATGTCAATATTACTAATACTACATATACAATTCAAATTGCGTCGATGACAATTTTTCTCAGATCAAATTTTGTGGCCATTTAACAAAATTTACAGGAAAAAAGTGGATGGTGGAAAATAATAATAATTATATATATATATATATATATATATATATATATATATATATATATATATATATATATATATATATACGTCCAGAAAAAAAGATATAAATAATAATAAATTAATTGGATTTCTATGAAATTGGACTGTATGTCGGTGATATATATGGAAATTAGATTGTGAGCGGGGACGTAAGTATACGATGAAAATCTGCGTACAGCGCTGCGGAATATGTCGGCACCATATAAGCAACAGAAATAAATATATACACATATATATATATATATATATATATACATTCATACGGGTGTACGTGTGTATTGCAAGAAATTGAGTTATCGATATTTTAATTTTGGATATACTGCTATTACGGCAACCCGAATATAATAATGTCACATTTTGGATTTTTATTTGTCCTACATCTGGGTTACAAATAATTGCGAATAAATTTGAAACCTACAAAATAAACAATTTGTTTGTGATCGTAAAGGACGTCTTCATGATATAATTTCGGAAAACGTCACGGTCAACAAATTAAATATAGTCGACGTCATAAAAAACAATTGACAGCTCCTGGTTCTTACAATTGAAATGATATATAAAAGTGTAAAAGTCAATGCAAGGAGGAAGATTTTGCCTAGCAAGCTTTTATTCATTGCTTCATGAGGACAGGGGGTTTACACAAGGAATTTTCCACAGGATGTTTTGCATACACAAAATGTAGCACATGATGACAAATAGTGCCAGCAATATACACTGCTCTATGCCATGGGGATTCATTCAAACTCGATGATACTGCAAAAACAAAGCATATAGGAAGCAATAAAGCTCATGCAGCAAGTAAGAAATGAATCCCTGGCTGTGGCGTTGTAGACATGACACAGAGAATAACACAACATTGGTTCTATGCAACAATGATTCTAGGGGAGAGGGACCTCATCACAGAGACAAGGTGGAGCGCAGATCACTCCGCCGTCTCTGCTTGGGAGTCCATTTTAGGTCTACCGAAACCAGGACAATCCCCGGATGTAACTGTCATGGCCGCCAACGGTGACTCGGGCAGCATATGAAGGGGGGAAAACAAGGTAATTTCAATTTCAGCCTGGGCACGGACGCCGAAGCGGGCATTGGAGACGACATTCCACACGGGAGAGAGCGGGTTTTGCCTTAATGGGTGAGGTGGAAAGTTCGGTTGACTTTGTAACAGTGGACGTGGGCGGATGGGGAATGTCGGGCGGGGGGAACGGTTAAATAGTGCCTGGTAAAGTTAGCGAAAGTTGGGGAAACTTGGCGGCGGGGGGGATCGGGAAGGGTTGAGGGGACCCCGAGCGCTGCCCGCATGGATGACGCCCCATGAAATGGCCGCACTCTTTTATGTGTGATCAGTCACATGAGGGGGTTGCAGTGTCCCTCCGCCGTGCCTGCTCCCCACTGCTTCTCCTCTTACACTTCCCTTCTCTAATCCTTCTCTCCTTCTTGTGCTGAGCCCCATGTCTTGTACTGCAGCAATGAGTGCCCGGTGTTGCCTCTCACCCCACTTGTATACATGATTATTGCATTATGGCAGGCATGTGTGTTGTGGTATACCCTATGCATTGCACAATGTCTCCCCCCCCCCCCCCGCAGCCATTGCATTTATTTGCCTTAGCAATCTTTTTGCATTAACCATATGTGTGTAATTGTATTATGCAAGATGCCTCCCAGCATAAACTAGTGAACAGTTTTATGCATTTTTGCATTTCTATACTCATTATGCTCATTACAGCACGTTAATTTATTGGGGGGCGTTGAGTTCGCTAGAACCCCCACCCCGAATATCTAGAGCCCCCTGGCTTCACTGTTGGGTTCCTCGTCCTTATATAGAAAATTGAGGTGTATAGTAATGCAGGGGGGGGGGGGGGGGCTCATAGTGGCCAGTTCATTGCATGATTGGGGATAGGGGTTCAGCAGTATATGACGGGGTTCTCCATTTTCTTCATAGTATTTAATTGTTTTAATTTATTTTTTTAACGTGCATTGACGTTTGACGCCCCTTTTTTAAAATCAGGGGGTTCAGCCCTCGAAAGCAGATTCTCAGTAATAGGAAACCGGGTCACAGAGTGGGTGGGGGTTCATTTTACGGAAGGCAAATCGAGATATTAATGGCGTCCGTTTTATGTGCAGTCCTGAGCGTGCAGGAATTGGCCCTAGGCTGGAGATAATGTCTTTGGGGGGAGGGGAGGTTCTAAGGTTGGAACCCCCTGCCCCGACATTGGCTAAAAATGCTATTGAAGATGAAGTATTTATAACAAATGTGAATGCGACCGATTTACGTTAAATAACTTTAAGCATAACCAAGAACATTTTCCTTTTTTTGCATCACCGTCCGTGTCCAGCGCGCACTTTATCTAGGACTGACTTGGGTTTAGCGTGATCGGCGTCTCGTACGTTATTACTGACCATGCGTTTTATTTTTCTTGTGCATAGGCAACGTTTTCTACTTTGCAGCGTCGGCTTTGGAATATTATTAACCTGTTGTTTTCACAGCAGTAGTTTTGCAGAATTCTTCTTTGCAGAGTAGACGGCCAACTAGTGGGTCTCGCAACCAATCAACTCGCTATGTAAACTGCTAATGAGTTTACAACCTGTACTTCAGAATGGTATAAATGTCATGACTGCCTCCATTATTTGACACCAAAAAATGAATAATACACTAATATAATCGCTTGTGATGGAAAGGTTACAAAATAATTTTTGGGTGATTTTTTAATATATATATATTTCATTGTTGATAGAGATTGAACTAATCTTTGTGACCTTCTTTTTCACGTCGTCCATTTACACATAATTTGCAATATTGGACGCTGAACATGAAGTACATGACTATTGCCAGTTGCCATTTAGTTTTGGTGAACTACGAGAATCAAGTAGACTTTATTGGTAGTTTCTAAGTCAATGAAACAACGTTGTTATCTGGTTTATGTTATTGTATGGGAGAGATGCATTGTATTCGGATGACATTTGAGGTCAAACAAACTTCATTTAAGTTGACATATTTTTTAGCAATTCTAAAAGTGTAAAAGAAAAACGACAAGTTAATCACTAATCTTGAGAGTTTGTTTTCCATTGGATCAGATGAATAGGGGCCTATACGTTAGTAACAGTTGGGGAGGATAAAGAACTCTTTACAGTCATATGATGGACGATGTAAGCTACAAAGCGTAGTAAAAATATAGTAGCACAACGAGTAGTGTGTGAGGACGAGGCGTTGCTTGCATAAGAGAAAATGGATATTTATTAACATAAGATTTATGTTGAATGTAAGTGCAACATGAGGTGGAGCCGGGGTGTGTCCCTGCTTAGGACGGACCTGGTATGAGAGAAACTTGTGTTGTGGACATTAGTAAAGTTGTCAATAAAGTTTGAAAAGAGTTTTGACCTTTTTTTTTTTTATTTCAATTATGTTTATTTTTTTTTATCTTTTAATGTGTAACCGTCACACACAAGGTTGTGTTGAAAGAAAGAATACAATAAACAACATTAACATTGGCTCCTACTATATAAGAAAAAATAATTTGTCCATAGTGACATCATCATAGTAACTTCCAGGCTGCAACGTCTGTGATTAAAGCATCTGTGCCATTTATTGTTCATGTTTATATGCGCTATTACATGGCTCTGGTGTTAGCATGGATAATACATGCCTTTTACGTTGTTTTTTTTGTAAACTTATACACCAGCTCAAAATGTATGCCTGTATGTGGGTAATATGTATAGATAGATTTTATTAATTTTTTTTGTAATCTAGTATTATGCTTTTCCTGTGATAGCCAAAGTAGGCCGGCCAGATCAGCCAGGGCTATAGTTTGCTCGCAGCCGTACTGGGTGTCGGTGGTCTGTTAGTGGCTTTGTTGGGGCGTTAATATTTTTTCTTTGCTTGTTGATCCGAGTGATTTCTTGGATGTTATTTAATTTTGCAATAAATGTCCCAGTATCCATCGCCATTCTGTGACAAATGCGCCAGGATTTATTTATTAGTATTTTTATGTTATGTTAGAACTTTGACAGAGGAGATTATGTTTTATCTTTTAAACTAGTGACTTATTTTCCTTTTTTTTTTTTTTTTTTTAACTACACTTGAAAACTTAGTAATTATCAATGCCAGCTTTTTGAAGCCACCAGTAAATGTAATCACAAATGCGGGGGCGAGGGTGGGGCATCCTTTTTTAAATATGTTTCAAGTGTTGATGTCTTTCTCAACATGTTTTGAAATGTAAAATATTTTGTGTTTCATTTGTATTTTACGGAAAGCGTGTCGATTTTGCTAGCGAGTTTTTCAGCCTCTGTAGGATCAAATTGAAAAATTGTTTAAATCACAATTTTTTTTTTGCAATTTTATACGTTCATTGCTGGCAGATTATTTATTTTATTATTATTACACATTATTATTCACATATTTATAGTGGCATACTTTTCTTATCTCCAATTAGTTTTTTCTTTTTTACAGTATTCATTCTTTGATTACTCTTGCCTATATAATTCCAATGTAATTTATGAATAAATCCCAGCATTATATTAATATATGTATAATATGTATGGTTTTTTTCTTAACAAATTGCCTTTAAACTGATACAGAAATTGATGTAAATATTATGTCATACTACCTGCAAACATTGAAGTTTGGATAAAAGCTTATTGCATTAAAAATAGGTCTCCGGTAGGATATGTCTTGGTATTTCTATATCTTGGTATTGGTAAAATATCTGTAAATCTTATAATATCGTATAACTTGATATTTTCAATATTTCATATTTTTAAGGTGTATCATTTCTTTCCCTAATTAGGTTCTCCATACTTGCTCAGAAGTATAACGGGGGATTTATGAAGAACATGATGTTTTCTTAGGTAAGTAACGTTTTACCATCTGTATTTATTTTTTTCCTAAATAATTGCTTTCCAAATTTTTTTTTCTATCATAAGTATTTTGTATGTTTTACTGTTTTAGACATATTAAGTATAATCTTCTTTTATGATGAAATTACGTTACTGTGTGTCATGGTATGTTATTTTATAATATGGTATATTATATTTTATAGTATGGTATATTCTGTTTTTAATATTTTTTGTTCTTTTTTTTTTTTTTTTCTTACAAAGGTGATTTTGAAATCAAGAATTTGCGTCACATCCAAAATTCTAAAAGGATCTAATCACGTTGTATAATGAGATCACCAAGTAAAGACTTTTTTATGGACATTGAAGGATCTGCATCTTCAAAGGATGCTGTATGGGACTTCAGTGGGGATGCTTTTGCTATTAGTGAACCAAACACTCTGTCTTCATCGTTTTCTGTAAATGAAAGGAGCATGCATGGAATAGAGGAAAACCCTGACTCATCCATAAATCTTGCACCGGAAGATCTCGCTTTAAGCGACATGGCTGAAATGGCGTCCAAGTCCCCATGCAAGAAACAGACAGCCAGGAAATCATTGGCTAAAGGAAATCTAAATAACCTTGACAATCTTGAAGCGGCAAATGTAGACATTAAAATAGAACCAAACCTAGATGATGATTCAGGCAATATATCTGCAAAGGTTCTCCACTTCTTTTGTCAGAAATGCAAACATGGAATCCGATATAGCCCCAATGATCTTCAAAAACACTTTCTTATATGTCACAATGGAGAGCTGCCACTCTATCCCTGCGAAATGTGTAACTTCACCGCAAATGATTTTCAAGCATTTAAACAACATAGAAAAACTCACCGGAGTGCGCTAGTAAAATGTGAAATCTGTAACAATGACTATTTATATACCTTGTTGGGCTTAACAAAACATTTCACAGTTATGCACTGTGTTAATGGCCATTTTAACTGTTCAAAATGTAGATTTTCTACCAGAGATGTTGGAACATTTGTTCAACACATTCATAGGCACAACGGCATAGAGTATGCATGTCAAAAGTGCAATCACATCAGCTACTCCAAAATTGAGTTTCAGAGACATCTTCAAGGACACAGTACTACGTTACCATTTAGCTGTCAGTATTGCAATTACAGTGCAATGCGGAAAGATTTTATAGTAAAACACATTTTAGCCCGGCACAGAGAACACATTCATACAAGAGACGATCTTGTACAGGACAGTTCTAAAGTGCAGATGGTACAGACCAATGCTGGACTGAAGCTGGTCTTAAAAAGATATCAAACTGAAAGTCAGGATAATTCACTCTGGAGGCATGACGGCAACAACCCTGTCCTGGAAAAGCTCGGAGACTGTAACGATAACACTAGTGGGTTTCAGCATAAATTCTCAGATAAAATTCAACCTCCAAAAGACTTTTCGAGATATAACACGGAGTCGGAGCAAGCTGTAAATGATGGCATTCCATCTGTAACCACGATAAAGTGTAACAAAGAAGATGCAAGCACTCAAGGTAATATGGGTCTTTTGCAAAATGCCGTCCATGGCCCTACTGTACTAATGGTGAAAAATAACAAAATTACAGTTCCAGCAAATTACACGGCAACCTTTGTGGGCTACAAGATGGTGAACGGGAAGCAAAATCTGGTTATTAAATTACTGCCAACAAATAAGCAGACTTCAAATACTTCACAACCATCACCTCAGTCATCAAATAGTTTGCCACGTTTCTCTCATAGCTCTATGCCCGGATCATATGGAGCTTCTAACACTAAAGATAATCGGTCGACACCATCCTATAAACCTCCTTCCATTCCGGCTTCTGCAGCTCCAGCAGACAAACAGCCCGGGTCATTGCGAAACATAACAACGGCACTCGGTTCTCTAATGGCAAGAAAAAATGAATCCATGTCCAAGTTGGCTGCTGCTGCTGTGGCTTATAGACAACAGTTTCATGAACCAATACATAAAAACGTGAATAGTGTTAATAAAACAAATTCACCCTCTGCTTCTGATTTTGTGCGGAAAATTAAACAAGAGCCCGGAGAATACAATATTAACGAGCAGCAGTTTTTTGACAATGATCACACGTATGAATCATCTAGCGATCGAATGCTTCCATCCGCTGCATCGGCTTCTCGCCTAAGTATAGACCCAACTACTGGATTCTTTGTCAGACCTCCGCAAAATAATGAAATTAGTGGGCCAAAATCTTCTAAGCCTTTGCATGGCGGCAAGGACTCTAACAACTCAATGTTGCATGCATCAACAGCAAGTGCTCTTCGAAATTTCTCTGGTACAAGTCCCAACTATATTTCGAAAAATGATTTTCCAGGAAGAAATGCCCAGATAAACGACAGAATGCCTAGGGCAGCAGATAATAATAAGCCTGAAAATGTAGCCTTCATGCCAAGGATTACATCAGTATTTTCTTTGCAAAATCGCCCATCAGACCCAAAACCTGTTGCAAAAAATACTTACCTACACAACATGCTGCAAGATAATAAAAGGCTAAGTGATAAAATCTGCATGCCAAACTCTCAAAGTCCACATCCTGGAAGTAATGCATTTGCTTTTCCAAAGCAACCATTGTCAAACCCAGGACAACCTTTGTCCAACCCCATTGCAAAATTCGACAGTCGTCTACAAAACGGTAATACACCATCCGCTGTATTCTTAAAACAGGAACCAGTATCTCCTGGATCCAGTATGAAAACTTCTCACCCCCAAAGAGTAAGTGAGCTTCTAAGAACACACTCTGATGCAATAGTTAACCAGCAACTGGCAAAAGACAAAATGAGCTGCACGGCAAAACCTTCAGGCGGTCCAACACCTTTTCAGTTATATCATAATTCACATCTTTCTGGAATGTCGCAAGCAAACACGATTTTGTATCCTTCAGGTTCTAATAGGTTTGTACTACCAATTGTACCAACCAACCAATCCGGCTTAAAAATAATTTCTAATCAGACGAGCGCATCCAGCACCTCAACGTTTCCTGGTGGCAACAGATTCAATGCTCCAGTCATGGTCAACACAAAACCTGGCATGGTATTAACCATCGCTAATGGGCCTTTTGGTACCATCCGAAATGTTACCAACGGAAGTTCACAAGTGATTGGTACGGTGAACAATTTAGGCAAAATGGCACTTCCTAGGTTACAGCGACCTTCTTTACCTTATGGCTTTAAGACCAACATGAGTAATTCCTCAAATACTGTTCCTGCTAACATTGTTTCTGGTTCGGCTGTAGGAAGTAAGCTTCCAATAAACCTAAATGTTCTTCAGTATTGTTTAAATTCTGACGGTTCAAGAACACAAGCTGGGAGTTTTGAGGCTAATAAACAACCCGACTCTCTCCAGAAACAGCCCGTATATGCCCTTTTGCCCGATGGAAAACAAGCAGTACTTTTAAATTATGTTTTACCAAAAACGATGTCCACAAATACCCAGAGACCTGTTCAGATGAGCCGTATCAACCAGAAACTCCTACCAAAGAAACCCGAGGATGGACAACAGTCTGCTTTCTTGAGGAGTAAAAATGAAGTTGGTGCAACTCCTTCAGCATCAATTAAGGAAGAGGATATCAATGCGCTCGATGGATATGGTGGTAATGCACCTACAAAAACAGTTAGCAATTTAGATTCTTTGCAAAGTAAGCCAACAGAAAGAAAACCTTGCCTGAGATCTAGCTCTAGTGCTGTTCAGTCAGAAGAACATTTTCATTCCACAAATGAAGATGATTTAGGGTCACAACCTTCTTCTTCAGGTAGTTCAAAGGTATCTAAACTGAAATGTAAGCAAAGTAACATGAACCTTTCAAACTCTAAAAACAAGACTTTGAAACGAAAAACGTCGGACTCTGGCAGCTACGAAGCGGATGTTGAATTTAAGACGAAGAAAAGAGTGGTTGATGTCTTAGTGGATGTGCCACGAAAGCAAATGCTGCATAGAAAATGCAAGGCAAAGTCTTACGCAAGTGAAGTGGATGTGGATAGTCTTCCAGAGGATCCTTCACCATCGCCTTCTAAGGAAGTTGTAAGGACATTGAGACTTTATCCTTTCAGTCCTAATCAACCTATAAAGTATCCACGAAGGGATCAGCCAGTTGTTGTGTTGAACCATCCAGATGCGGATGTTCCTGAGGTTGTTAACCTAATGAGAACCATCTCAAAATTCAATGGACACGTTCTAAAAGTATCATTGTCCAAAAGAACACTTGAAGCTTTTTTAGAGTCAAAACTGTTGGATTCTGCTGATGGACTATCGGGAAGGCGCCATCGAAGGTCAAAACCTGTGAGCCCTGTAAAGGAGAGATTTGTGCTCAAGTTAACCTTAAAGAAAACCAGTAAGAACAATTACAAAATTGTGAAAAACACACCTGCGAACAAGCTCCAAGCTAAATTCAACTGCTGGTTCTGTGGTCGGATTTTTGACAATCAGGATGAATGGGTTGGACATGGCCAAAGACATCTAATGGAAGCCACAAAAGATTGGAACACGTTGTTTTAGCAGTTTTACATATAACTAAGACTACTATTGCGGTTTCTCTTCTTTCTTCGACTCAAACCGCATTAAGACCCAATGTTTTCAACTCAAGAATCTAGTTCAGTATGTGGCTGTTCGAACGTTTACTGCAAATCTGCAGTCCCCCACCCCCTATTTCTGCTTAAGAAATATATTTTTTCCCCTTTTTGTAATTATTTTTTCCATTTTTTTATGAACTTTAAAAAATGTATGCTCTGTGACTTGTACAGTTAACGATCAAGAGATTTTCAGTCTTTGGCATGTGTAGCATTGAGAAACTGGAAAGAACATGAGCGAATGTTTAAATACGTGATTCATAAATCCAAGGTTTGTAGATCTAATGGTGTACAACTTGTTTACAAAGCCGTGTAAAAATTTATGAAATTTGCAATTGTGGTACATATTCAGGCGTGTACTGTGTACATTCTTACAGCATTGTCTTATGTTCAATGTACACGTTAACTTTTGGAGAAAACTGTGCCAGTACTACCTGGACGTAAAGCCTTGAAAAAGACAAAGCATTCTAACTTTGTTTCACCTATATATATTTTTCTTTCATACAAAATCGGGTAATCTAATGACTTATTTCTCCCCCTTCTTTTTTTTTTTCTTTTGTGTAAATAGAGCGCATGATTTGCCAAGACCTTGATATGCTTACATTGCTAATTTTTCATGGATATTAAAAGTGAATTATTGTGAATGGGTGTATATATGCATCTTGTTATTTTGCCATTCTATTGTGCAAATACATATTTTTTTTTTTTTGTTTTTGTCCATTAAAAGATTTATCATGGTTTTTAGTCCTGAACACAATTTCAGTGTATTTTTCAGTGGTCTGATTTACTCCACTTGAGTTGATATCCTACAATTGCGTTCAATATGTTTTCTTCAGTATGGAAGTAATGCAGACTAAGAAACTGGATACTTTTATTTTTACGTCCTTCCTGCTCTCACCATGTAAATTAACGGACTAATGGTATGATCTCCGTGCCGGATGCCCATTTAAAAGGGTATTCTCTGTACATTCAAGCGGTTGCTAGGGAGCCTCGTGTCGTCAATGTCATAGCGATTCCCTATTCGAAGAGGGCTCAATAGCCTGCAGAGAAGATGCAATCTGCGTCTTCTCTGCATGTTTGTTTACTCAGATTGCTGGTGAAAATCACGGCCGTGTGCATGAGGCCTTGGCACGCACCGCACATCTATGGATTATTTTTTATTTATTTCCCCCATTACTATACCACCTTAGTAGGCTCTGATGCACTTCACTCTGCTTACATGTGTCCCCACATTATAAATTAAAATACCAGTAAAACCCCCCACAAAGCTGCCATGCAAAATCTGAGCTCCATAAGCCAAATGGTGGTCCTTCCTATCCTGGCATTGCGCCCAAACAGCAGTTCATGACCACTGTACTAGTGAGTATCGACTTAAAAATGTATGCAGTGTTGGCCTCCAGGGGCACAAGCTGGGCACAACATATTTGGCACTGAAATAGCATATCTGCAGAAAAATTTACTTTCACTCTGCAACAACCATTGAGCACTAATTTCTGGAAAACACTTGGGTCAAAATGCTCACTACACCCCCAGGGATGTAGGTTTTAAAATAGGGTCCCTTCTTTGGGTTGTATTTCACCTCAGAGTTAAATTGTATTACACTCAATTGTGAATAATACTATGTAAATTACAAAATTAGATCTCAAATGCCCATGGTACTCTTTCACTCTTGAGTCCTGTCAAAAAATTCCGGTCACATGTAGGGTGTGTCTAAAATCAGGAAACACTGCATAATAATTAGAGAGCTGTCTTTACACAGTGGCACAAGCTGGGCATCACGTATTGGACACTGAAATGGCATATCTGTGAAAAAAATTGCACCTCCATTGTGTACTAGTGTCTGTAAAATACCTGCGGGGTCAGCATGCTCACTACACCTCTAGAAGTATTGCTTGAGGTGTATAGTTTCCAAAATGGGGTCACTGCTCAGGGGGTTCCACTGTCCAAAAACCATTTCAGCAAAATCTGCAATCAGCCAAATTGCCCTCCTACAGCCCTAAAATTCCTTGAGGGGGTGCATTTTTTAATATTTTTTTTTTCTTTTTTCTGGGGTGTTTCTCATGTTTTGACACTTCAAGGCTTCCAAACATCCTAATAATAAGAGGCCCCAAAATCTACAAGGTGCCCTTTAAATACCGAGGCCTGTGTTTGAGTCAAGTAGCACACTATGCCACATATGGGATATTTTTGAAAACGACAATCTTGGTAATAAAGTTTGTAATGTTTCTCTGCTAACACCTGCAAAAAAAATTCTGCAAAAAAAAAAAAGTACATTTCACCTTCACATTTCTTTAATTCCTGTGAAACGCCTAAAGTGTTAACCAACTTCCTAAATGCGGTTTTAAATACTTTGAGAGGTGCAGCCTTTAATATGGGGTGATTCATGAGAGGCTTCTAATATATAGAAGACACTTCGGAGCCGAATTGGTCCCTAAGAAAATTGGTTTTGCTGAAAATGTAAAAAACTGCTATCAAATTTGTAAGCCTTATACCGTCCTAAAAAAATTAATTGAATAAAAAACAGAAATATTGCTACATATAGTAAACTATTTTGTGTGATGTCATTATCCATTTTAGAAGCAGAAGATTTCAAATTTAGGAAAAGGCTAAATTTTCTATAATTTTTTTTTTTTTTTTTAAATGGCATATCGATGAAAATTTGCCACCAAATTAAAGTATAAAATGTTACAAAAACGAACAAACTCAGAATCGCTTGGATAAGTAAAAACATTCCAAAGTTATTACCGCATAAAGTGACACATGTCAGATTTGAAAAATTGGCTGCGTCCTGAAGCCCAAAATTGGCTGTGTCCTTGAGGGATTAATTGTAGGAAAACCATGTGTACTGTAATAAATGTCATAAAGAAATAACACTTTGTGAAACCTCGGTAAGATTTAGTCCTCTTCAGAAAAAAATGATTTAACAATGTATTCATAGAAACTTTAAAAATATTCTACAGTGGCATGGATTTTACTATACTGTTTGGATTAATACATCCTTGATACATAGGTTCTATTTTTTTTTAAACATAATGCAGTATTGTAAAGTTATTGTACATTTTCCTTATTAATAAGCCTAAAAACGTAATTCCTTGATGCGAAAAGTTTTAAAAGGAATTTTCTAAGGTGTTAGTACTTCTAATGTTCATTCCTTGGATTTTAAAATTAACATTACATTACGTTACCAAATCCTGGTTGTCTTGGCTCAAACTACCATCTTAATTGTCAACTATTTTAGCCTAGAGAATTGTCAGGCTGCAGCGTCATTCAGTGGCTTTTCTGGAAACGACAACATCGTTTAGGCAAGAATTTAAATTGAAATCATAGTTCAGGTCTAAGTGTCATAAGTCAAAAGCTGGCATTGTGGGTCCTGAGAAGTGACGCTGTTGAAGTAAAGCCCGGTTCACATCGGGGACTTCGTCACAGTTCCAGCAGAAAATACTGTAAACAATAGCACAGGATTCTGCTCTATTGTTTCCGGTAAAACCACGGAAACCCGACCACTGGTGTCAGTCATAAAATGGAACCGGCGCTTCCGGTACTTTCGTTAGGCTCATCTGACGGAGTGGAAGAAAGGAAAGACTGATGCAGATGTCAACAAAGCCTAAACCTTTTTTTTTATTTTTTTATTTCAACATCTAATGCCTTTTTGAATTAACAAGTATGACAGACCTAGCTCAAATTTCATGTCCCTATAATATAAGACCCAAATTTGTTCCAGCAGCCTTCTTTATACCCAAGTCTTTATTTTCTGTTTGTTTTCTTAGTAAAAGTATGCCATTAGTTATGTTCTATATTTTAGCGCCTTGAATTTTGTTAGGTTATACAGATTGCACGATTGGGATTGTTCATCCTAACCTGTAGTGTGTGTGTATGCAAATTTGTAAGACTATGATTTGCTTCCCTTATTCCCCAACTGCTCTACTATAAAAAAAAATTGTACTACTATAATAGCAGCTCTCTAAATCAGAAATACTAGTATTGTTTTTAGCCTTTATAAAGGATAAATCCACATTCTGTGTCCTATTTTTAACCAATTCAAGTGATCCAAATCAGAAATTATATTATCCCTAAACAATCACATTTGTGTACATACA
This sequence comes from Rhinoderma darwinii, assembly GCF_050947455.1. NCBI lineage: Eukaryota > Metazoa > Chordata > Amphibia > Anura > Rhinodermatidae > Rhinoderma > Rhinoderma darwinii. Next base: position 30,335,396 of record NC_134697.1, on the reverse strand, counting down.
AACTTCCTGACATACAGAATCTGATGTCGCATGCCACAAATTTATGAATATATATTATTTTAATTTAGTGGCTGGCAGCAACCCTGGAGATGGATGATTATAATCTCATACAGACTAGCAGCAGTGCACATGCTCGGCCTATTCCGATACACACAGACTTACAAATGTGGCCGTAATAAAGATGGCAGGGGTCTTCACTACACTTTTTTTCATAATGCTTGCCCCCAATCAAGACTGGCCAGCATCTACGCATGTTCAGCCATCAGGCTTTGGCACAGAAGATGGACGTGTCCATGGGAAATAAAGTGAAAACAAAGGGACTGCCATAGTAAAGAGGTAGGCCGGTATCTCCTGAACGATGCATAATTTAAAGACCAAGTACTTTTGCTAACTATCATAACTTTAGAGGTTCTGTAAATTTAACTACATTTATTGTCATGGGGAAAACCCCTTTAATGCACAGTAGTAAAAATGATGGTGATTTTGCAGGCACAGCAGTTGTATACACAGGAAATATTGTCATTGAATAAACGTATTCCAATAGGAAAACGTAAGTCAAAGTCTCGTACTCGGACTGAATTTAAGTAACTTTAACGTAATTTAAAGAAAATAAAAATAAAAGTTGCTTAAGTAAAAAAAAGTTGTTTTGGTAAAAACTACTTTTAGCAAATGTCACAAAATCTAAAAAAAGCATCGATCTTTGTTTACCTCCTGTTTGTAACAATTTCTACAATACAGCTAACATTTTATTAAAAGCATGAAGAAAAAAATGTAACTAAATTCTGCCTTCTGTACCTCTAAAATTATACCAAAAAAAAATTGTCTTGCAAAAAACACGACCTCGTACAACTACGTTTACAAAAACTTATGGCTGTCAAAATGCAGAAAGGCACAAACGGAAAAAAAAAATCCTGTTCTTTAACCCCTTGAGGCATTATCACGTACATGTACGTGATCAGCGTCATAGGGAAGTATTGCGCACGCTCACTGGCTGAGAGCGCAACATACGCTGCGGGTGTCAGTCCCGGCTGTCAGCTGTAAAACAGCTAACGGGCAGGAACAGCGACCGCGCTGTTCATGAGTGTTTAACCCCTCAAAGGCTGTGGTCAATTGCAACCGCAGCATCTGAAGAGTTGAAAAGAGGGGGGCGGCCCAACAACGCGATCGGGGGATGCCAATGGTTGTCATGGCAGTCCAATGCCTAATGAATGCCCCCAGGTCTGCCTTTTGTCTGCCTCTGTTAAGTCGTGTCTCTAGCACGGCTTAACAAAAGCCTGTAAAAATGATGATATACTGCAATAGTCCCTAGGGGGACTAATCAAATGTGTAAAAAAAAGTTTAATAAGGTTATTAGTGAGAAAAAAAAATATTAAAAGTTAAAAAAAAAACAGTTTTTCCCCTAAATTAATATAAAAAATAAACAAAATTGGTATCACTGCATCCGTAAAAGTCTGAACTATTACAATTTATAATTATTTAACTTGTACGGTGACCGCCATAAAAAAAACAAAAATGTAAACTGCCAAAATCACAGTTTTTTGTCAACTTAGCGCTAAAAAAAATAGTAATAAAAAGTGATCAAAAACTTGTATGTACCAAAAAATGGTACCAATAAAAACTACAGCTCGTCCTGCAAAATATAAGCCCTCACACTGCTCAATCCAAAAATAAAAAAGTTATGGCTCTCGGAATGTGGTGAAACAAAAAATTTTTTTTTCATGACAAAGGTTTTTGTTTTTTTTTAAAAAAAAGTAGCAAAATATAAAGAAACATATACATTTGGTATCACCGTAATCGTATTGAGCCGCAGAATAAAGTTTAGCTTTTTTTTTTTTACCACAAGGTGAAAACCATAAGAACGAAAACCAAAAAACTGTAGGAATTGCAGTTTTTTTCCAATTTCAGCCGGCAAAGTATTTCTTTTCAGTTTCCCAGTACAGTATACGGTACTATAAATGGTACCATTAGGAACTACAACTCCTCCCACCAAAAATAAGCCCCCACACCACTCTATTGACACAAAAATATGTGTTATGGCTCTTGGAAAGCGGGAAGTGAAAAACGAAAACTAAAAAATTAAAAATGTCTCGGTCCTTAAGAGGTTAAGGCTAACAATTTCCTGCTTTGGGAGAGGTTAATGTGTATATGGTGAATGCAGAGGACCCCATCCTAGCGCAAAATCTTCAAAATGTAAGCTGGATGTCCTAATAATGAATTCATAGTAATCGTGGGTCATATTTTTTTTATCAGCTTCTAGGTTTATACAGAAATGTATTATAAATGAAGAAATAAAATATTTAATTACCAGATTTCTGTGTAGTGATTAAATACAAATATAAGGTAATATAAATATTTTATTTAGAAAGTAGCAAACAAAATAAGTGGAAAGAGCAAAACCTGAACATTCTGTCAAAAAGCTCAAATAAAAACATCCCAAGATTTGCAATAGTTTCTATTTTTATTTTTCTTAAATGGTCATGGACAATGCACTTTCAAGACTACAGTATAGTGGCTTAATCTTCTGAAGTTATTAAGTTTACTCTAAAGACTTTCTGAAAAATATTTGGCTACAAATAAATTGTATTTCTGTACTATATGTCTAAGTCGTGGTCTATAACATAAAAAAGACTAATCAGTTTTTTGGCTTTACCCAGAAATCTTTCGGTAGTTTAGGTGACCATACGTGAGATAAGTGTCCTGATTTTGTCAGGATCAGCCGGAGATCTATTGTGTATGTGCGTCTTCCAACTATCCCGCAATGGCAAATGTTGGGGGGAAGGGGGATCAGAAGTGTCTGGCAGCGGCTTTTTTCCCATCTCGTTGAAATAAACATAGTTTATGGTTATCATGGAGTCAAAATAAATTGCGGTTGGCCGAAGGTTTATAAAGCAGCAAACTTTTTTCAAAATCCACTGTTCACACAAATGCCAAAATGAGAGGCGGAATCGGATTGATTGCTATGGGCGAATAATCTACTTTTCCTTGCACTAGTTTTGATAAATCTCCCTTAATGTTCCTATGACAAGGTTTGACCACCAGAGCACAGGGCAGGAAGTGTTGTCATGTGGACACTGGAGCAGAGAAGCGACAACTGGTTTAGAATTTATAGCACTGATAATATCGTAGTAAGAAGTTTTTTTCCAATTTCACATTTTCTGGTACTGTAAAGACATTTTATGGAAGGCTTGGGTAGTTCAGCTTTTACTAGTATCTTGAGTAACTTCGTAAAGTGAAATATAGATTCAAGCAATGCAAGTACGAGCAGGCCAATGTTTAATTATGAATCGGAGAGAAGTAGTAATACCTTATGTTATGCAGTCAGGTGAAAAAGTAAGAAAAAAGATCAATATTTGACCTTCAATAAACAATATACAAAGATAATGGGGATGAAATTGACTTTGTAATAAATGTATTAAACGATACAAAATACACAAATGTGCAATTTCCTTCTGTGGAAAACGTGCACGATCACCTGGAATTTGGCAGAAAGAGCCTCCAGCAGGTGTTCCTTATAACTGTCCACAATGTCTGTCTGGAAGAAATGTTACCCATTCCTCCATGGAGATTTTTTTTTCCAACTGTGTGATGTTTTTTTATTTTCATGCACAGCCTGTTTCACTTCCCTTCACAGCATCTCGGTGGGAATTATATCCGGGCTTTTACATGCCTATTCAAGAACCTTCCATTTATTTACTTTCAGACATTCCTTGGTGAATTATTGGTATGTTTAGGGTCATTGTTATGTTGCAAGGTTTTCTTAGGACAAGCTTAAATTTTCAGACAAATAGTCTCACATTATCCTCAAGCACCCCCTGGTACAATAAAGAATTCATAGGGGATTAAATGATGGTGCAGCAAAGCAGCCACAAAACCACATTTCCACCACCATTTTTAATGCAGTAAGTCCTGGTGTGTCTTGCTCTGATGTTTTCTGGACAGTAAAGGTTTCCTCCTAACAGATCTAAGGCTGGATTCACACGAGCATGTTCGGTCCGTAATGGACGGAACGTATTTTGGCAGCAAGTCCCGGACCAAACACAGTGAAGGGAGCCGGGCTACTTGCATCATAGTTATGTACGATGCTAGGAGTCCCTGCCTCTCCGTGGAACTACTGTCCGGTACTGAAAACATGATTACAGTATCGGACAGTTGTCCCGCTGCAAGGCAGGGACTCCTAGCGTCGTACATAACTATGATGCTAGGAGCCCGGCTCCCCGCAGTGTGTTCGGTCCGGGACTTGCGGCCGAAATACGTTCCGTCCTTTACGGACCGAACATGCTCGTGTGAATCCAGCCTAATTTGTTCAGCTGTGTCTAATGGTAGACTCATGCACTTTGATGTAAATAGTGGCGACAGTCACGTCTAGATCCCATGATGCAATTCTGTGGTTCTTAGACTTCTTTCTGCATCTTCTGTTTAGCTCAAGTTTGGGCTGGACTTGCTGGGACGGCATGGCCTGGGCAAGTTGTCAGTTGTTTGAAATTTTCTGCTTATAAATAATCTTCCGGACAGCGAAGTGATTGATGTTCAATTGTTTTGCGATCTTTGAAGATCCCTTTCCAGACACAGGCATCTATATCCTTCTTTCTGAGGGTCTCAAAGAGGTCATTAGATCTAGGCATAGTGATATATTTCACCAACAAAGAAAACCAAACTAAATGTCTGGGTATAAGACTAGGGCTACACAGCGATTTTAATCGCAACACAGGTCGCATGCCAAGATTGCTGCGTTTGGCTGCCTACATTACAGTTTGGCACTGGCTGCATTGCAGTTATGAAAGGGAATGTGACCGCATTGTGACAAACAAGTTCCTGCAACTGTGAGTCACAAGAAATCCTTTCAGTTTGGATAACTTGTGGCTGTCGTGTCGCGGTTGCGGCAACCTGGGGGTCGGAACTGGGCCACATTCACAGCCACACAGTGACACAGCGATCTTTGGCCAGGCAACCTGTGTCAAAGCCAACGTGGCCGTGAATCCCTATCATCCTATTTAGGCCAGGATCACACACAGTTTTGATGCAGTTTTTTTTTTAGCCAAAGCCAGAAGTGGATCCAAAATGAAGGAAAACTATACAAAAAAGACTGAAGCATCTCCTTTCATTTGTGACTACTCTGGCTAAAAAACTGACCCCAAAAACTGCCAGAAAAAAGGCATCAAAATAGTGTGTGTAATCCTGGCTTTACTATTGTAATCATTTGTACCTGATCTGATGTACTTGTTTCTCAGGTATCTAAAGTAGTGAGAAATCTGGGGGGTACTTACTTTTTCCACAGACAGAAATGGTATATCTGGGAATTTTTCTGTTAGGGTTTTTGTATTAGGTCAATGACATCTCCTTTCTCTTTACATACTGTATCACATATTGATATGTCCACCTATGTTAAAACAAATATAACATTACATGGGGTGTCCTTACTTCTCCAAATGACTGAACACTATTACTACTGCTGTCAGATTCTGAATTAAATATTGACACTTGCATTGCTTGATGTACATTACAAAAACTGCTGAACTTAAAAACTGGAAAATCTTGTTAAAAGAGCAACTATTATTAACATTCAAAATCATGAGCCTGGATTGTGTCATACTATTTAACCCCTTAAGAACAGATCTATATTGGGTTTTCAGCATCGCACTTTATTTTATTTACGCAGTTTGCCGTGCCCTATAAATAAGATGTTATTACTATTGAGACAATACCAAATATATATTGTGTTTTTTTTTTTTTTTTATAGTTTTGGGGTACATCTAATTTATTGACGAACTTTCATAAATTTTTTTGGTGGTGAATGGGAAAAAAATCTAGCAAATCCACTATCTTTTTGGGATTTTTTACTCTATGCTTCTCTCTGCAGTATAAGTAAGATGTTAATTTTATTGTATGGGTCGGTTTGCGGCCTCACTATATATGTATTCTACATGATGAACTATTTAAGCAAATATTTTTGAATGAAAAAATTGGTTCATTTAAATTTTTTGGGAGAGAGACTTTTTTTTCTGAACTTTATTGCTTGTATGTGTACCAGTGACCTTGAATTGGCCGATTAGGCTTATTCCTAAGGCAGACCTGGGGGCTTATGTACCATGACAACCCATTTACACACACAACCGTGTCGTGGGGTGCTGATGGGCAACCGTTCCCTCCGTCAAACTCCTTAGATGTCTTGGTCTCTATTGATTGCAGCATCTAGGGGGTTAAATGGTCGGCTTCGAAGATTTGTCTGCCAGTAAGGACACTGGAATCAGGATGTAACCGTAAGTCCAAATGCAGGAGGGGGTTAAAGCTTTCCTGATGTACATCAGTGTTGATACAAATGTTTTATAAGGGCAAATGAATAATTTAGACTTAACAGATTTTGGTGTGCTAAGGGTTACAAAGGATTAGTATATATTATGCATTTAAGTGGATGACAGAAAAGCCGAAAATATAAAATGTAGCTGTATAGATTCTTGAATTTAAACTAATATCACTATATAATATAAACCATAGTTTGCCTTCCCTTCTACCGATTTCCTAGGAGCTGCAGTAATGTAAATATTGTACTAGCTCTGAGGTTGCCATGGTAACATTACTCCTCCGTGCACGGACATCCTGTCATGTGACTTTCACTCCTAAAATATATATGTTATTATTAGTGACTGTCACATGATATCATGTCCACACGGCGTGGTCTGTTGAGGGCAAGAACATAGAAACCCCAGAACAAGTGATTTCAGCAATATTTACTTTTGTTACAAGATCAGGAGAAAGAGAAAAAATAAATAAAACAAAGCAATGTGTGAAAGTGACATTATTTTCACTTTAAAATTGATGTGGCTGTATCATTAACTCTTTAATACATTTAATAACCGGACCTGGTCTAAGGGCTAGAACTTTTAATACATTTTTTTAATGCTGTTAAAGTGATTTTTGCATAATTTTTTCCCCGTCGGACACACAGCTTTTATTTTAATTTGATTTGGCATTTTAACAGCACAAAAGTTGCCATTGGCGGAAATTTTATTTCGACCTTTGTGCCTTTTCCGACGCTCACCTCACAAGGATGGAGTTTTGTGGAGGGAGCGGAGCCACTCGTAGCCCGGCACATTTACTATAATTGACACTAGAATCTGGCGTTAATTATAGCGTAAAACTACGCCTTCTCTCAACTGCCATAGATTTCACTTTATGGCGTTCGGACAGCCAAAGATTAGATACATTTATTAAGATGTGTGTGTCCACGAATAAATTTATCACATCTTACTCCTGTGTGCTTAAAGAGGCTCTGTCACCAGATTTTGCAGCCCCTATCTGCTATTGCAGCAGATCGGCGCTGCAATGTAGATTACAGTAACGTTTTATTTTTTTTCAAAAACGAGCATTTTTGGCCAAGTTATGAGCATTTTTATATTTATGCAAATTAGCCTTTCTTAAAGGCATGGTGTCGCCCCAAAAACATGTTTTTTTTTTAAAATTTAAACATTTAGTGTGTGGGTGATAAAACATTGTTCAAATTTTTTTTATTTTTTTCGCGAGTCAGGAAATATTATAAATTTTTTCAAATTTATAATACTACCCATTTTTGGTCACTAGATGGAGCTGTTTGGAGCTAGTTCCCAAAATTGCAGCATTGCAACATTGGGTTAAAAGCTATCGCTCTAGTGAGCGCTCAGCATCCCCCCCTCCTTTATCCTGGCTAGTGCCGGGATAAACGAGGGGTTTGAAAGGTTTAACCTGCTACACTGTGCGTCGCCATTTTTTGAGGTAACCCACAGTGTAGTAGGTTTACATGCAGTAGTAAACACACACAAACACTAACATACATTGAAATCGCTTACCTGCTCCTGCCGCCGCGGCCCGTCCGCTCCCTTTGCTGCCGCTGTTCCATGTGTACTTGTCCGGAAGCCGCGACCGGAAGTAGTAATATTACTGTCCGGCCGCGACTTCCGGTCCACAGGAAAATGGCGCCGGACGGCGCCAATTTCGAATAGGACTGTGTGGGAGCGGCGCATGCGCAGTTCCCACACAGACGCCGTACACGGCAGTCAATGGGACGGGAGCCGTTCGCAGTCCCTATGGGACTGTGGCTGCCGTATTCCATGTCTGTGTGTGTCGTTAATCGACACACACAGAAATGGAACAAAAAATGGCAGCCCCCATAGGGAAAAAAAAGTGTGAAAAAAAGAAACAGTAAAACACAAACACACAAATGAAAATAAACGTTTATATTAAGGCACTAACATCTTTAACATATTAATAAAATATTTGTGATGACACTGTTCCTTTAAGTACAACTGGCTGTGTTTAAAGTTATGTCCAAGTGGGCGTGTATTGTGTGTGTGTACATCTGGGCGTTTTTACTTGTTTTACTGGCTGGGCGTTGTGAATAGAAGTGTATGATGCTGACGAATCAGAATCATCCACTTCTCTTCGTTACCACCCAGCTTCTGGCAGTGCACAGACACACAGCGTGTTCTCCAGAGATCACGCTGTGACGTCACTTCCTGCCCCAGGTCCTGCATCGTGTCGGACGAGCGAGGACACATCGGCACCAGGCGACAGAGGCTACATCGACTTACCTGCAAACGCCGATGCTGCTGCAGAATCAACTCTAGCCTCTGTCGCCTGGTGCCGATGTGTCCTCGCTCGTCCGACACGATGCAGGACCTGGGGCAGGAAGTGACGTCACAGCGTGATCTCGCGAGAACACGCTGTGAGTCTGTGCACTGCCAGAAGCTGGGTGTTAACGGAGAAGTGGATGATGCTGATTCGTCAGCATCATACACTTCTATTCACAACGCCCAGCTAGTAAAAGAAGTAAAAACGCCCAGATGTACACACACAATACACACCCAGTTGGACATAACTTTAAACACGCCCAGTTGTACTTAAGAGGCTCATTTGCATAAATATAAAAATGCTCATAACTTGGCCAAAAATGCTCGTTTTTGAAAAAACAAAACGTTACTGTAATCTACATTGCAGCACCGATCTGCTGCAATACGAGATAGGGGTTTGAAAATCTGGTGACAGAGCCTCTTTAAAGCTTTGAGCGTTGTGTATACAGATATCGAGAAGATAGAAACAGTAAGAACGGTTTCGGCATTCTCGACTGGGTGCTCGACTGTCTGTGACATGCGGCCACGCGTTTTCACATCGCTGTAGAATAGTTCCTTAATGGTCGCCATAAAGATACGGTGTTCAGTTGTTATGGAGAACATACAGAACACCTTTTAAAAATACTTAGTTTAGTGACCTGATATATACTGGATTTGCTTTTTTTTTTTTTTTACTAAAGTACTTTATCCTTTAAACATGATTATCATACTCAATGGGATGCTAAATAGTTGTGTAAATAAAGTTGATCATCCAGAATACGAGGAACTTAAGAACTTTAAGGCCTATTTACATGAGCAGCTAATCGGTCAGATTCCGACGCTAATGAACAATCTGCTTGATGATACAGATAATAGTTTATGCGAACATAAAAATGATGGTTGTTCAGACATTGTGGTATGTAAACATGAATTGTTTGATTGATAACCGATCAGACAATATCGTGTGTATCTATAGTCGGTATTCAATTGCTTATAGAATTTGTATCGAAGATCGCTAATACGATTATCTACTCGAGTAAATGGACCTTCATTTATATTCTGCATTATTTCCAAGTTTTCTGAATTCAGCCAGCAATGTAAACAGTGGGTGTTTTAACTCTGGTAGTCATGGCTACATCTAAGTTTATCTATTTTCTCCTTTCGTCTTTCCTAAATAGAATATAAAAACACAGATTGTGTGTGTGAAGTTTACTAAGCAACTACATGGTTTTCTCTGAAGTATAGATTCGAGAAACACAATTACAATAGAGATTTATACTTGTCCCCCATCACAGCCATGACATCCACTATAAGATGTGGAAAGCAATACTGAATAGAAATAAAGTTCATAAAAATGATAAAGGTTCTTCTTTTTTTTTTTTTTTTTTTTTTTAAGAGGCATGTACATTTTTGCTACCTTTTACCTTTAATTATATTTTTATTGCACAATCTTTTTTGCTTACATGACAATCATACACAAAACATAAACCCATAACTTCCCACCTATTTCCCATTACCATCAAGGGTTATAAATGGATGTACCGCATTAGCACAATTAAGTATAATGAATACAAATGAACTATAATAAGCATTACTCAAATATTCGATTGGAGCTGCCATTACCTATATTATGCCAATTATTATTTTTGAAGCATATTCATTAATAGCCAAATATGACCGCAGGATCAAACTACACAGGGGTTGTTTCTGGTCTGTAACCATGGACACACATTGTTTTGCTGTACACACAAAACAGTAGGATATTTTTTAATCTAAGACTATTTGCAAGGTTTCTTTTCTAGTTGCATGCACTGCAGCAAAACATGTTTGCAAAGGGGTTCAAAGTTCTTGGAACAACATCAATCACATCCCTGCATTATTGAATGCAAAATGGGAATCTAAAACGCTATGTACGCCTTTGAAAAGGTTTTTTTTTTATTATTAATAAAAGTGTGTTTGGTGCAACTTTCTAATTACTTTTTATTAAAAATTATTTTAACTTTGAGATACAGCTGCTTTGTATTCTGTATATAGATCAGATGTAGCTAGCGCTGATTCCTGAATCAGTCAGGTCAGCGGGAATGACTGGCTCAGTGTCAGCGGCGCAGGATCTACCGGTTATCGATCACATCTAAGTTATGAACTTAGATGTGATCAGTAACACGAAGGACCCGCTAACACTGAACCCGACAGTGCCGCTGACCTGATGGATACATGCTTCAGCACGATACAGCTGATCTATATACAGGATACAAAGCAGCTGTATCTTAAAAAGTAAAAATAATTTTTAATAGAAAGTTGCACCAAACACACTATTTTATTTTATTTTTTTAAATACAAATGTGTATGGTGTACAGAGCTTTTAAATACATAAAGGAGATGTGTATCTGCAAATCTTATTATAATGGTGCCCTCTGTAAATACATTAGAGGAAATAATGTTTTTCCTGAAAATGTACTGGGAAATGACTGGTTCAAACCGTAAAAGGAAAATAAATTTCCCTAGAGCAGTACAAAACGTGGGCCTTGTGTACACTGCTGTAATATGGGGTCCATAGCCTGCACCCGTGTACCTTTGTATGTTGCCTCCATATTGCGCATGTATCTCCCCTAGAAGCAAAGCTGTAATATGGTATCTAATAGAGCATGCCACAATTAGTTTTTCTGTCAGATTCCTTATCATTTGACAGAAATAAAACCTACGTATGAAATTTGGAGAGTATTGCCCAATAGGGTGCCTTGGGTGCTATATTATTGCTCTGTACCCTTAGCCTCGCAACAGCCACTTGAATGAAGTCTATGTATAGGAGCTATATATTTGGTACAGAGAATGGAATCGTATCTGAATCAGGAAAAAGCAGGGAATGCTTAGCTGGCGTAATCCAACACCATTCCTAATAAATATATGGTTCTTGTACGGACCCTTAAAACAGCTATGACTGTGCAGGCTGAATCTTATACATGTCATAGGAAAACAGAAGGCACATCATATGAGGAGGATTCAATCTGCCTCCGATCCTAGAAAGAGAGGAGCCAAGGTCAGGTCATGACTGGTAGATCACCGACTTAAATCTTGGAAAGAAGGGGGCACTAGAGAGAAACAAAACTAATGGGGGGGGTGGGGGAAAAGTACCAATACTGAAGTTTCAGTTTTGCTTGAAGATTTCCCTATAGTTCCTCTCTTAATATGTGCAAAATATGTTATCCAAAAATATTACGCATTCCTGAAGCTCGCTTATGACAGATTTTGTAAGCGGTATGCTTTCTATGGAGCAATCTTTCACCTTGTACGTTATTATGTAATATGTTTTTTACAGAGACATCTACAGGCTGCAAAGAGGAATTCCACAGTCCTCGATAAAAACAGCAGAGCAAAACGCCAAAGATTTACTTTTTCTTTCTTGCAACAGTAAATCAGTAACTTAATTTGCATTTAAAGGGAAATTGTCAGCAGATTTGACCTCCACAGACTCTGAACAGTTCTCCATAGACTCTAAATAGGTGCTGGGGAAACAAGTTTAAACATCCCCATATTTGCTAACATAAACAGTATGTTGAAGAGAAGATATTTTATTCACTTACACGGCATATGAGTCATTAAGTGTTTGCTGGGCGATCTTTTATCGTTAAAGTGTCCTGCGTTATTGGTGGCAAACCTTCCCAAAACTCTCCACTCCACTCCACTCTCCACTCTGCTCTTGATTTACGTTTCCTGCCTTATCAGACATTTTTTTCCAGGAGACATCAAACGAGTGGAGAGGTTGGCATCAATATCTTAGTACATTGAACAGATGGAAAAACGCCCAGTGGACACTTAGGGTATGTTCACACGTAGTGACCAAAAACATCTGAAAATACCGAGCGGTTTTCAGGCGAAAACCGCTCCTGATTTTCAGACGTTTTTGTAGCAACTCGTGATTTTCGCGGCGTTTTTGGAGCCATTTGTCAATGGAGTCAATGAAAAACGCCTTCAAAAACGTCCCGATAAGTGTCCTGCACTTCTTTTAACGAGCCGTCATTTTACGCACCGTATTTTGACAGCGACGCATAAAATAAAGGCTTGTGGGAACAGAACATCGTAATTCCCATTGCAAGCAATGGGCAGATGTTTTTAGGCGTAATAGAGCAGTTTTTTAAGGCGTAATTTGAGGCGTTAAAACGCCCGAATTACGTCTGAAAATAGTGCGTGTAAACATACCCTTAATGATTCATAAGTATGCCGCGTGTGGATGAATTTGTTTCCCCAGCACCTATTTAGTGGTGTTAAGGGTTTATAGGGTTAAAATCTGATGACAGATTCCCTTTAACTGCATAGTAGTTACTAGAGAAACATTGTACGATTTAGTAAAAGTAGTATTACTTATATGTCTTAAAGCATACCTATACTGTACCTTTTCAGGTGACTTTTCAGATTTAGCAGTCATGTGTGGGTACATGAGGAATAACACTATATCTGACCATTATAGGACTTGTAACCTGAATTTTTCAGCAGTTTTCCCCCTTTTTTAGGATCCATTTCTAATGCTCAGTTTTCCCTAAACTCTGTTCCAGAGGGGAGCAGACTGTGCTGTGTATGGGAGACATCATAGCATCTAGAGAGAAGAGAATCCCGGTCCCCCTATCACACCTATAGAAGCAGCAGCATGGAGATTATACAGCAGTAATGCGCAGTGTTAATATCTCATCTGAGGTGAGATAAGACACTTGCTAGACAGTTTTTGTGTCTCTATCTGTATCCCTCCACCAGCTCCCCTCTCCATAGACTTCTGTGGGCAGCAGCTGTAACCTGATCTGTCAACTCCTGTGTACGGATTTTATCAGTAAATTTAAAGCGAGTGATCAGTGCATAAGATATATTACATGTACTATTGATTTATAGGAAAACATTATTTTTTTTCTAAGGTGTAGGTGCTTTTTATGTTGACCATACACAGGTTAGTTTGTCCCAGATCTTACTAACGGTAAGCTGCTTATTAAAATGGAGGAAAAAGTTCAAGAAATCTTCAATGATCGGATTTCCTACAGTAAAACAAAAACTCCAGCACTAGTCCATCGTGCCAAAATAAGCTGAAGAGCTTTATGCACAGAATTCAGTGAATAAAGCTTTTCAGTTTGTTTTTGTACAGTGGACTTGTGCTGCGGTTTTTCTTCTATTGCAGGAAATAATTCAGATCCATTTCAATATAGTCACCCAAATGGAAGTTTCAAAGTTCTATGTACATTTTAGGTCCTGGACACCACAGGAAAAAACCAAAAACAAACCGACTGCTGCGTGTTACTTTACAGCAGAAGTTGATAAAACCATGCCCCCTGCTCTGCAGTTTAAATGGAGGAAGCAGCTAAACAACGCATGTGTGAATGGCCCCATTGAATTGCATGGGTCCGTTTATCGTGAGCGACTTCAACACACAGTACACGGACGAGTATTACGCTCGTCTGAATGAGCCCTAGTAGCCTTCAGCTTTCATCTGAACTCTCAAAATATGCTGCACTCTGGCAATAGGAACCTAGCAAAATTTTAGATTTGACTTTGGATGTGAATGGAGAAGAAAAAAAAATAAATCATATTTCGGTTTTCCTTTTAAATCATAAAACAATAAAACCCACATGGAATGCTTTCAATTTATTTATTGTGCACACAAAAGTAATATAATAAAATGTACAGGAATCAAGGTGTTGCAAGTCGTCTTTTCTCACCATGGAGAAATAAATATACAAATTAAGTGGTTGATTCGATTTATTTCCACTTTTCCTTTGTTGCTTCTCTTGTAGGCTTGTAACATTTCCCCTGTGACGTGGCAGTTCTGCAAATAGCTAAAGGGATCCCAACAGCCTGTTTTAACTTTGTTGAGTCTTTTGTGTTGTTGTGGCTGTCAATTAGCACAAGAGGAGTATGACGGTGATTTTCAATAATTTCCGCCACGCTATGGAATTTCTGTGAGAAGGAAAAAAATGCAGCTAATATATTAAAATGTGTATTTATTATCAGGAATACAAAGCAAAACCTTTTTAAAAGATTAAAGAGGACCTGACAGATCTGATTTTGTGAATACTTCTATTCCCCATGAAATAACAATTCTGGAGCATGTTTTCTTAGAGCTTATGTTGTGCCATTCCTCTGCTATTCCTCCTGGAAATGTATGGATACATTCACAACTGGGTGTTAACATTACTCTAGTCAATGGGGCAAATAAATGGGAACAGTCGAACACTGTTCAATCAGTACGGACAGTATCAGACACACCCTATTAACGAAGGGAATGGTAACACCCAGTTGTTAATTTATCCATACCAGGAAGAATAACTGTCACTGAGTTCTATGAGAGGCTCCTGAATTATTTCATGGGAAACACAGATATCTACTAAAACAGATATGTCAGGAGAACTAATGGGTCCTCTTTAAAGATGATGTCTAGTTTATAAAACCCATTTTGGGGGTCCATTGTTATAGACCACCATCATAGCGTGGATGGTGGCTATAAAGACTCTATATAATGCATGGACATGCCCTGTCCTCAAGAGATGGAGGCCCTTTGATTTCAAGGGCACCATTTAATGATTAATTTTCCCTGTGGAGGAGCTGAACACTTGCTGCCAGGGTCCCGCACAGGTTGCAGCTAATCGCTCGTGGACCCAACAGAGGGCCAATCCATTTAAAAAAACACTAAAATGAATCTTTTTTTAATGCTTCTATAAAAGTTTAAGGTTTACTTAATATGTATGCTATATACCACCTGATAAACAGAACATGCAATTAAATGGGCTGATCCTCTATGACCGTTCACTGGCACCAGAGTTCACTGGCATCCCTTTTCCCTCCATTGAAATAGGAACTGGTTCTGTAACTACTGGTGAAGCTATTTTAAGTCGTTCATTATCTTTGACCGGCTTTACTGCGCAATGTTCTACGATCAATGAAATTTAAATGTGTTTTTTTTCTTATGAGAACTGGCCAAAATAAAAAAAATTAGTTTTAAAAAAAATAAATAAAATAAAACTACATTTATGGGTAAATTTAGAGGCTTCAGAATTGCAGAGGATTTTCAATTGACATTTCACAGTTTATACTACAATACATGTGGATGGGGTTTTCAAAACCCCATTCACATATAGCAGAAAAAATCCATATGGAACGGAGGGCATGCTGCAGATTTTCAAATCCGCAACATGTCAATACTGCGGTGGATTTTCCACAACAAAATCTGCAAATCCCCGGCTCCAAAAAATAACCGTCATGTCTGAACTCTATAAAAGGACAACAATGATTTATAAATAAAAACACAACAATAAATAAAAAAAACACTCTTCGGGTAAAATTATCCAAGGCCTAAAACAACTAGGATACGGATTAATTATTATTATTTTTTTTTTTTTAACAAGTGTGAGTTTAGTTTGCATTTCTTTCAAAAACCGTTGACATCTTAGGGCCGGTCTGTTGCCCATTTATACCGGTTTTTATACAGTGGCCTGGCAGTCAGAACATGGGGATACCTTGGCCATACCACCCAAGGTTTAAGGTCATGCCAAAACGTAAAATATTTCGACATTTTCTCTGTATAAAATAATCACAAAAAGAGCCAATTCCGATGCTTAACCAAAGATTTGTGCAGTCAGAGCAAGGTGTCTGGAGTTTATGATCACTTCTGTGAAATCTGCATCCCCAGCTATGCTTTACCAACAACTAGGGGGCGGCTCACTGGTGCAGCCTGCCTCACAATTTGAGAAGCTCTAATGTAAAGTTGTCTAGTTTAGAAAACCCATTTTCAAATACCCTGTTAGGGAATACTGAGTTAGTAGCTGGGGTTCCCTGTTCAGGATCCTCTTCTATTAACCAGTACGGAAAACGGCTACAAGACCGTTTCTATCACTCTGAAGGACCAGTCACGTTCATTCATTACACGGGCAACTCATTAATTTAAATGTGAACTATTGTATGCAACGCTTCATTTTCCCTGTGGTGGTGCTACCGGGGAATTGAACACTTGCTTGTGGGCTCCCCATAAATAACAAATGATTTAACCAACAGCAGGAAACCCTGCGATCAGCTGTTCTATGGGGGACTGTAACAAAAAAAGGATTGTCCAGAATGGATAAAGTCTACAGTGCGGCTTAGGTTGATGTGGGTGGTGGAAACCGCCCAGTTGTCAATTTATTCATTAGGATTCGAGTTATGACGACAATTATACTTTTATTGGAACATGACAGGTCCTCTTTAAAAGGGTTGTCTCATCCCTAAAAAATCCTCAGGATAGGCCATCAATATTTAAAAATCGGTTGGGATCCGATTGCCGGGACCCCCCCGCTGATCAGCTGTTTTGAAGGCCCCTTACTGCTCAAACTGTGAATCGCCAACACACTTGTAGCAGCGGTTCACAGTATTACAGCCTTCTACAATTCACTTCAATGGGAGAAGGTTGTAATACTATGTACCACCACTACAGCTGTGTCAGCGATTCACAGTGTGAGCAGTGACTGGCATGAAGGGGAAGTAGTGCTTGTACGAGTGCTATTGCCCCTTCTAAACAGCTGATCGGCGGGGATCTTAGCATTCGGACCCCAACCGATCAAATATTGATAACCTATTCTGAGGATAGGCTATACATTTTTAGGGACTGGACAACCCCTTTAAGTTATATATAAACTGAAGATAATGATAAGAATACAAAATATGTTAATATTTCATTTATTTGGCAGTATCACTCTGGAAAAATAAAAAAGTACATATTGTATTGTAATGCAGCTACAAAATAAGCAATTCTTAGTACCTATCCAAACAACTATGTTTATATACCTCTTCTCCGCTTTTCTCTCTGCCCAAAGCATACTGTCGTGTAGCCTCAATGTATCGCACCGGAATATTATACACTCGCCTATTGTAAAATACTACAAGGGTGAAAGGTTGATTGGAGTCTTGTCCACTGCTTTTTCTCACTAGGAAAGATCCATCCTATGGGAAATAGAAACACCATTGTAATAATCGGTCATTATTTGTACGATGTGTTGAATTTTAAACACTAAGGGAAGCAATACCGTGGAAGTAGCAGTCAGAGCATCTTCTGCTTTGCGCCGGTCACACGATGAAACATACCACTCTTTATTGAGTACATCTGCATCCTGTAACAAACACAGCATTACAAGGTGAGCACAATATAATGGATATGCTATACATACACATACTTTATCTAAATATAGTACAGTAAAATTCCTTTGCCACGGTTGGAATATCGGATATGCTGTATCTTTGGATGTTTAATATAAAATTTAAATTGCATGAAGTGTTACATGGTATCAACTGAAATCAATGGGCTGCCTGTGTAATGTATAGACAAGACAAGTCCTACAGATGGAGTCCTGCTCTGGTTAATAGTGGGTGCCTTAGAGGGAGACCCCTTCTATTACATCCACGGGGTCGGACTGGCCCACCAGAGGATCCTCCTGTGGCCCCAGGCTCCGACAAATGAAATGGTTGCCCCCTGCTGGTGGTGGACGTATCAGCATCTGCAACGTGAGTCAGCTGGGCCGTGAGATGCTAGCGCCTGTGTCTCTTCCTTGCTGCGTACCGCTATGTGCGGCTGTAAACACTGCTATTAAGCATAGCACGGGTTGGCTGATCTTCAGCCAATCCGTGCTATGCTTATTTTTGCTCCAGCTCAATAGCTCAAGTTGGTGCAGTCTGGTTTCCGCATAGGAGTCAGGAGGGACTCCATCAGCATATTTTCTCTATAAATGCCTACAGAGTGCCCTGCTCTGAACAGGGGGGGGGGGGCTCAAGCAGTGTACAGGGCCCCCCCCACACAACCCCCCAGCCCAATACAACCCCCGGCCCCCCACACAACCCCCAGAGCCCACTACAACCCCCTCCCTTTCCCCCCCACAACAACCTTCATACACTGGTTTTCTAAGTGATATTAGGGTATGTTCACACAGGGCGGATACACTGCGTAAAACGTACATAGTCTATCCCCCTGGTGACCGCAGGGAATTCCAGGGCGAAAAACCAGACCAAATAGTGGTGTCGTTTTTCGTCTGGAATGTTCGCTGAGGAAAGCTGCAGAATTATCTGGCCTGCTGGGATGACGTTTCATCCCATGTGACCACCGCTACAGCCTGTGAATTGCTGCAGCGGTCACATGTGATGACATTATCCCAGGAGACTGGCCTACAGAACATCAGAGGTAAGTATAAGGTGTTTTTTTTTTCTAAATTGCGATTTTGCGGTGTAATCACTGTGATTCTGCTTCACAAGTCACAACACTTGACTGTTTTCCCCATTGAATTAAATTGGGATTTAAAATCTGAAACAAACTACCAGCGATTCCACAACCACAATTGGCATGCCGCGGCTTAAAAAAAAAACGGCACTGCGGGACAATTTGTGTGAGAGATCTCCACATATATATGCAGCGTGTGGATGAGATTTTTAATCTCATCCATTCCTCTGCTACTGTATTATGCTGCAGATTGAGGAAAATGCGCAGTATTTACGCTACATGTGAACTAGCCCCAAAGGCGCTCTATATTATATGAGGGACTTCATATTATCATCCACGAACCGACTGTTCACCGACTTGTTGGGAAAGGGCCCTCAGTCAGCAAATTAGCGATATGGAGCTCCCTTGAAGGGTTTGTCCAGGCATGGGGCAGTTTTTCATACAGCCCCTGTAAGTAGTGTTCATGGGTGGCCCCCCCCTCATGTGCCATCGGCCCCCCAGATGCAGGACTTATTAGGTGCATGTCAGAAGCACAATATACTGCAATAGATTAGTATTGCAGTTTATTGTGTAAGCGATCCAACGATCGCTGGCTCAATTCCCCTAGGGAAACTAGTATAAAAAAAAGTTAGACAGACCATTCAAAAAGTTTTTTTTCATAAAAAATATATTTAAAAACTTAACAAAAACAAAAACAAAAACACAACTTTTCCGGTTTTCCCCCTAAAGCAATGTAAAAAAACCAAAACATTAACATAACTGGTATCACCGTAAAAGTCATTATAACATTATTTAACCTACACGGTGAACGCTGTAAAGTTTTTTTTTTAAAAACCGCCAAAAGTCTCATCTACCCCAAAACAGTACCAATAAACACTACAGCTCGTACTGCAAAAAATAAGCGTAAAAATAAGACTCCTGTCTCTCAGAACGTGGCGACACAATACTACTTTTTATTTATAACAATTAGTTTTTCCCTTTTAAAAGTAGTAAACATAAAAAAACGTTATCAATTTGGTATCGCCGTAATCGTATTGACCCGTAGAACAAAGTTAGCATGTCATTTTTACTGCACGTTGAACTCCGTAAAAACGAAACCTTACAAAAATGGAGGAATCGCTGTTTTTTGCCATTCCACTCCACAAAATTATTGTTCCATTATCCCAGTGCATTATATGGTACAATAATAATAAAGACATGGTGCCTTAAAAATCTACAACTCGTCCCGCAAAAAAACAAGCCCTCAAATGGCTGTATTAAAAGAAAAAGAAAAAAGTTATGGCTTTTGGAAGGTGGGAAGGAAACAACTAAAGTGAAAATCCAAAAAAATGGCTCAGGAGGGAA
Organism: Rhinoderma darwinii; assembly: GCF_050947455.1. Taxonomy (NCBI): domain Eukaryota; kingdom Metazoa; phylum Chordata; class Amphibia; order Anura; family Rhinodermatidae; genus Rhinoderma; species Rhinoderma darwinii. The sequence goes on along the minus strand of NC_134697.1, from coordinate 30,315,263 downwards.
GGGGTTAATTATCCGGTAATGCTTCATTTTGGCATGAGACTTTCCCTCATATCTTAATTTTCAACTGGAGTGCTGCCTCTCCTTTCTACTTGTGTAAAATGAAAGGGACACCACCAGATGCCACCCCCAGAAATCTGATTTGAATTCATTTTGGGGTCTGGTGTTTGAGGTCATTCTACATTTCCTACATATGTAGCGGATAGTGTGTGTGATACCATTGTTTTGTGTTTTATCCAACCCCTTAGATTTTATTCCTAAATTGACCCCTTGGAACAGCATGTTACATCAAATGTATAGCTAGTGAGCAGAGACTGAAGGGGTGAAGATCGCGCCAGTGCAGACTTCAGCATAGAGAAAAAACCTTAAAAGAGTGAGTGAAACCTCTTTTGGCGCAGTGCACCCACTTCTCTCCTCCATAGGGCCGTCCTTTAGGCAGAGCAAGTGGGACCCATGATTTGGGCCACACACCTGCGCCTCCACATCCATGTACATACCCTCCATGCTCCTGAGTTAGGTCCTCTTCGGCTCTGTGTGCAGTGATGGGTTCTGAAGCCGTTGAGCGCAAGAAAGTTTTTATACGCGGTGCAGAGGAGTCAAGAGAGATACTCCAGGAACGGGGAGGTTAGGATATCGATACTGACTGCTGGAGCCCTGGATCTAATCCGATCATATGTTCACAAAATTAGTAAATTAAATGGACAACATGGGGTCTCCCCCACAAATCCTCAAATAAAGCCTTGCCTGGCAACTGGTTTTCCCCAGAACAAGCTGTCCCCATGCTGTCCATTTGATTATTTATTTACTGGTTTATTCTAGCGCAGTGAATGGTGAAAGGTTTTATGCGGTTTTATTGTGCAACAATATAGACATGTTTTGGTGCACAATTAAGATTGGTCTTGTATTAGGTCTATATAGCTAATGGGTGGGCCCCAAGAATGATTTTCTCTGGTGGGCCCAAGGTGCTCCAGACCGACACGTACATCCATATCCATTAATAAGATATTTGGAAAGAGGTTATGTAACGCAGAGGAGCTTTCCAACACAATAGGTTTTAATCAGAAATTTCTTTGCAGTCTTCTGCTTCTGGTCTTGTGAAATTCCACACTGTATTTCATTTATGTGCTGAAAACAAGTGCCTCATTTTCAGACCTGGAATATCGGATGCCACATTAAAGGGATTTCACTGGGCAATAATAAACCAAACTGCTTTTAATGGAGAATATTCCAGTGCTAATGGGCTGTCAAATGTAGAAATTACACTTTTATATATTGAAGATAGGCCATAAATATTTGATCAGTGGGGTCTGACCCCTGCCGATCAGAAGAATGAAGGGGGTTGTCCCATTCATGGTTTACATATGCACAGAGGCATACATACTGGAGTAACTGTCTGATACTGCAGCTCAGACCCTTTATTATTTTGATCGGCGTGGGTCAGACACCACATGTCAAATATTGGTGGCCTGTCCTAGGCTCTTAATATTTAAGTTCCGGATCCCTAACACACGTTTTGATTTATTAGGTGTATATAAATGTATTAATAGAGGGCAATGATGTGTCTCAACACCCTTGGGTGCTGTTCAAAATTAATATCTTTTGCGGGCACAGTGTCGGAAACTTGTGAGCAACTCTAGAGGAGGTGATGTGTCTGCTTTATTCAGAAAGTTAGTGAGGGTCTAAGCTCACGTCAATATTTTTGGTGGATCTGCACGTGCTACCTTATAGATTTCCGCTATAATTTACACCATTTTCTGGCATAAATTATAGTGAATTTGTCGGGGCCACACCCCTTACATTTTTTGGAAGAGGTGGCAAATTATTGTGCAAATCTATATTTTGCAATTCTTTTTGCACCAGAATAGTGATATACAGCCTATAATATTTATCCCCCTTTGTGTGTTGTCCCAAATACACAATACAGGCTACAATAATCATCACTGCTTTTCTGATGCCAGATTCCTCACATTCTTGAAGTGTTTCATGAATTCACTCCTACTTGTAAAGGCAGTGATTCTAATAATAATATATTAGGTAAATGCTATTTATATATTCCTTAAAGGTTACAAAATATGTGTTGTACTGCAATGTAACTTCATATATTCTTATGCTCAGATTATATTATTTAACTTGAAGGTGAAGTATAATACTTATACAGAGAACAGATTTATTTTGTAATTCTTAGATTTGTGATTATACTATTGGAGGGATATCGGTTTGTATTGCCTTGATTGCATTAATAATGAATTGACTAGAAAGTAATTTAGCGGTCATTGACACATTAGCTCAAAAAAGGTGTGCTCAGGACATCATGTGTTTTCTTACTTTTTCAGTCATGCTACTGACCTTCTCTTACGGATATTCTAAATTACAGCAGCCATTTTAGCAGCTATGGAGCTATTATTTTGTCATAGGGTCACAGATTATATAAACAGTAAGTAATCCAAATGTTTTTAACACTGTATACTGAAGAATGTCAAACGTTTAAGCAAAAATGGGAAAATGATATATCTCACTTTTTTTTGGGGGGGGGGGGGAGGGGGATATGTGTTTTTTTATGGGAATATGTAATTATTTAGCATCATGCATAAGTGAATAAAACTGGTCATAATATATAGTATTTACTGTAAATTGCAGTTTATGCCCACAATTGCGTATTCTATTCACAGCTTAATACACATCGATCAAATTGAAGTGAATTAGATTTTCTGTTCTTACCTTTTCCACTATTCCGCCATGACGACTTGGGCCAGATATATGACGCGTTGCAACCTCAGGAGGTTCTGCGTGACAGTATAAAACAATTAAAATTGCAATAAATCATTTTTGACTGCATTATATATCTCGAATCCTTTAAATAAAGTGGACATGGATAAAAATGTACAAAGTTCTAACTTTTTTAAATGCTTTCAGTGAAATTCAGACTCCCATTATATTGAATAATTGGGTTCCTATTACATTTGCACCTCCTGGCTTTAAAATAACATTAAAGAGGTTGTCTCATCACGACAGCTGATGGCCTCGGGTCCAGCTTCTGAAACCTCAGATGATCAGCTGTTATCTCCCAAAAATGGCTAGCCATAAACCTCCCCTGCATGGGCCGCTGCAGGGGAAATTATTAGAACATGGAGGCCCTTCAAATGTATGGGGGTCCATGTAATACATAGATGGGCCGGGTCCGCCTGAAATAAAGCTGCTGGAGCATACGGAAAGGGGTTGTCCTGATGGGACAACTCTAAGTACATTAACCACTTTGTAGATGTTCAGTATAAAAGTAATGAGCAAAACCAGATAGAATTTTAATTCCAATAAAGAATAATTAAAATACACTTACTTTGTATTGGTATTACATTAGGTTTAGGAGGGGGAACTGGTAACCTGGAAAAAAAATATTGTCCTTTTGTTACATTTATTAACACGAAATTGAATAGAAGTTTTGAAAAAAATGTGCTAAGTGATCTTACCACAAAGTATCCCACACTGTAATGCATCAAACAATAAAGAAGTTACCAGGAGAGTTACTAAAGCAGGGCATATCCGGCACCGATCAGACTTAATAAATACCGGATTAATGGAATTTTACTTGTTTTACCTAAACAAGACCAGTGATTTAACTCCACTGTAGGGGAGGGAGCAGATCCTCATGAAAATGAGGGTGCTCCCATCACATACCTTCTTTTAAATAGAACCAGGATTCTGGTGTGCCACGGATTCCAGCCTACCTAGATAGCATAGGCAACTATGGGATATGTATTGTATTCCAGAGAAGAAGATAAATCTTAAAAGAAAGCAAGCACTCTTTCTCAAGAAGACCTGTCCTTTCACCTATAATTTATTTCAGCTGAGCTAAATAGGACATGATCTGGTTGAACTTGATGAACATGTTTTTGATCAGCCTAACCAACTAGGTAACCTATAATTAGTTCATGTACATCACAATTAAGCACTAACATAGGTTCCAGGTATAAATGTTACTGTGGTGACAGAATGACTTACTTATGAGCTATTGGCGGCAGTGGAGGTGGCTCAGTTCCTGCACTTGGTATTCTTTGGCGTTGCAGAACTTGGGGCTTGTCTGTAATAGAACATTTAAATTATTCTTCCTTCATTTATGAAAAACATAGTTATTGAAATATATGTTACTTTCATGGTGAAATAAACAAAATGTTAATTTCCAAAAGTTAGGGAAATCCGGTAACATTTAATGTTATGGAGGCAGGTGTCTTGGTAAACTAGCGGCACACCAACTAGACGGCATCCACATTTGCATGCATTAAAATTTAGTTTCCAGAAGTTTATTTTGGAGACTGCAGTTTTAAAGGAGGTGGTAGGTGGATTGTATATTTACATAATGGTGGGCAGCATGGTGGCTCAGTGGTTATCACTATTGCCTTGCAGCGCTGGGGTCCTGGGTTCAAATGGGTGACAACATCTGCATGGAGTTTGTATGTTCTCCCAGTGTTTGCGTGCTTTTCCTCCGGGTACTCCGGTTTCCTCCCACACCCCAAAAACATACCAATAAGGAATTTAGATTGTGAGCCCCAATGTGGACAGTAAAAAAAGAGGACCTCTGTACAGCGCTGCGTAATATGTTGGTGCTATATAAGTAGCTATATAATGCTTTTCTTTATAGGTGGTCTATATGGAAGGACATTGAGGATGCTGTATAAAAGACTGCCAGTATGAACTGAAACCTACTACTTTCCAGCAACTCTGATCCCTAAGGTTCACCCTAGAGGACAAAATTTAGAGTACTCAATTTTAAATACCTTATTAGGGAAGCCTGAGCTAATAAATTAGGGTCGCTCATCTATTAGCCATAGTGGAGAGCAGTTACAAAGTGTCTCTCATTCTAGAGGACCCAACAGGTTTGTGCATTACACAGACAGCCTATAGATTTCACTATGAACGGTGTAATGCTTAATTTCCCCTGCGGTGCTGCTGCAGGGAAATTTAACAGATTACAGCGGTTTGCTGGGGTTTCCATCAGCAGGACATCATGTGATCAGGTGAGTGTTGGGGTACTCTTTTAACAAACAGGGCATGTCCAACGCAGACTTCAGACGGATGTGTGTGAAATCGGCCATGAAAAATGGCTGTTTTTTTATGTCCAACAAACAAAACGACTGTCACACGGACTCTTTATACGTTTATCTGAATAAGCCCTTAAACTGCTGCGTCACTTCCATTTTATTTTTTCTATTCTGTTTTTATTGTGGTTTTTCGATCATTACATGGCATACTATGTCATATACAGGAAAGAACGTAAAAGAACAAATGTTGCGCAAAAAAATAGGCAAATGCTGCATCACTTTTATTGCCAATTAGCGCAACAGAAACTACTTTATTTTAATTCTTTGATTGATTAGCCAACAGGTGGCAAATTGCATTTCTATATATTTAATATTAACTTACCAACATTGCTATTAACAACCCTTTTGGGTAAAGCCGGTATCAATGTCTTGAAATAAAAAAAATAAGCATTTAGTTTTTGAACATTAAATTCTAGGATGTATATGCATATGAGGATACAATGTCAACAGTAACTTGCAACCTATCGCTCTTTGGTTGTTCTAAAACTCCAACTCCAACATTGCAAATAATTGTGGGAGTTGTAGTTTCACGATAGCCATAGAAGCCACTGGTTGCAGACCTCTAATTTACAGTTTATTGCACTACAACTATTATCTGGTGTTTAGTAGCTAATGAATAGCAAACAGTGAACATTTCATTGCTATAATAGTAGCCGTGTTCACAATGGCAGCTTATTAATCAAGGCACACATCGCTTCCGAGCATTGCTTGGTTACAAAATCACCATGGAAACCTCTGTTAGAAGAGCTGGGAGAAGTGACTACCAGCCAATCAGAACTATTCATGTCGTCACTGGGTTTCATATTTAGAATGCCGTGCAATTCATTGTTTTTTGTTTGCATTAAAGAGGCTCTGTCACCAGATTATAAATCTCCTACATAATCTGATCGGCGCTGGAATGTAGAGAACAGCAGTGGTTTTTATTTTGAAAAACGATCATTTTTGAGCAAGTTATGAGCAATTTTAGATTTATGCTAATTAGTCTCTTAATAGACAACTGGGCGTGTTTTTACTTTTTACCAACTGGGCGTTGTACATGACGTGTATGAGGCTGACCAATCAGCGTCATACACTCCTCATTGTTCCAGCCCAGCTTCTTTCACTGCACAATCATGCTGGGCTGGAACAATGAGAAGTGTCTGACGCTGATTGGTCACTGATTGGTCACTGATTGGTCACTGATTGGTCACTGATTGGTCACTGATTGGTCACTGATTGGTCCGCGTCATACACTCCTCTGTACAACACCCAGTTGGTAAAAAGTAAAAACACGTCAAGTTGGTCATTAAGAAACTAATTAGCATAAATCTAAAATTGCTCATAACTTGCTGAAAAACGATTGTTTTTCAAAATAAAAATTACTGTTATCTACATTACAGCGCCGATCAGATTATATAGGAGACAGGGCACTTATAATGTGGTGACAGAGCCTCTTTAAAGGCTATGTACACCTTTGAAAGGATTTTTTTTTTTAAATAAATGTTTTATGAAATTTTAAGACAACTTTAAAGGAACAGTGTCACCAAAATTTTTTTTTTTAATATGTTAAAGATGTTAGTGCTTTATTAAAAACGTTTGGATTAATTTGTGTGTTTGTGTGTTACTTTTTTTTTATTTTTACACTTTTTCTTCCCTATGGGGGCTGCCATTTTTTTTTCCATTTCTGTATGTGTCGATTAACGACACATACAGACATGGAATACGGCAGCTCCAGTCCCATAGGGACTGCGAACGGGGCCCGTTCCATCCACTATCGTGTACGCCGCTGTGTGGGAACGGCGCATGCGCCGCTCCCACACAGTCCAATTTGAAATGCGCGCCGTCCGGCGCCATTTTCCTGTGGACCAGAAGTCGCGGCCGGACAGTAAGATTACTACTTCCGGTCGCGGCTTCCGGACTTGTGCACATGGAGCAGCGGCAGCAGCCGGAGCGGATGGACCGGAAGGAGCGGCGGCGACTGGAGCAGGTAAGTTATTTCTATGTATGTTCACTACTGTATGTTAACCTTCTACACTGTGTGTTAGCTCAAAAAATGGCGACACACAGTGTAGGAGGTTAGACCGTTCAAACCCCTCGTTTCTCCCGGCACTAGCCAGGATAAAGGAGGGGGGGATTCTGAGAGCTCACTAGAGCAAAGGATTTTTACCCAATTTTGCAGCATAAAGCAATGTGGTTGCTTTACCACATGCAATGCTGCAATTTTGGGAATGGCTCCATCTAGTGACCAGTGCTGGGAAATATTATAAATTGAATCCAATTTATAATATTTCCTGACTCGTGAAAAAAAAAAAAAATAATTAGAACAATGTTTAATCACCTATACACTAACTGTTTAACTAAAAAAAACAAACATGTTTTGCTGGCAACACATGTCCTTTAAAATTGACTTTTGCTAAAAAAAATATATCATTTTTTAGATACAGCTTCTATGTATCCTGTAGAACTAGAAACTGTATCAGTCAGTCAAGGCCTCGGCTGTCAGTTCAGCTGAACGGACGGCTCGGCTGAAAGCGGAGACACGCAGGATCCAGCTAATAACGATCACATCTAAGTTCATAAGAAATTTTACAGCTTTAGTAAACAGTAAAATCATAAAATATTATGTTTACTGTAGTAACTTGCACTACACATCTGGATGCATGATCTAAGCATTAACAGGGTGCACTATGCATTAGGACTTTGGCTGGCATAGATGTGTGTGCAGAACTGGTATAAGATTGATACTATAAAATAACAAGAATCTTACCGGTTTTTGTGCAAGAGGTTTCGACCTAGAGAAAAAGGGACAAAGCTTTACAATAGCATATAAACTGTATATTATTTTATTAGTGTATCGTGACTTTTTTATCTTATCATTTATGCCATACTTACATATTTCGGGGGAAAGGTGATGGCTTGGGCTTTATTGGTGGTTCTAGCGTTCTGTCAACTGGTTAGAAAAACACACAAATTAGGTAAAAAAAAAAAATAGCTTGGCCCAAATCCTCAGTGGACTATGAAAATGCTTTATATTCCCAGACTACTAGAGTTCCTTTATTTCAACACCGGATATGCTAGAATTTATCCCGCACGCATGCCAAATTTACAGACTTTTGCTGTATGTATATTAAAGGTTTTAGATCTGCATTGCTCCCTATTAGGTTTTGAACAAAACTCTCTGAATGCAATATCTAGAAACACCTGTATATTCTCTCCCAGAGCAAAACTACAGTCGGCCTAATGATGTTGAGTGGTTAAAATTTTTTATATATTATTCGAGAAAATTTCAGTGTATTTAGAAAAGTTGCAGAAATGGCTTAATAAAAAGTTTTCTTTTTTAGGTCGGAAACTCCCTGTAAATAATGTTCTGACAGTTAGAAAGTGAAAAGAAGCCGATGAGAGGAAGTCAATCCACTTAAAGGGAAGGTGTCATGATTTTTTTTTTTTTTTATTATATTGCTTTTAATATATTAACAAAAATTTTATTTAATGGTGTTCTCATTTTTTACTTTTTAATGTATTCTTACTTCTCTATGGGGGCTGCCATTTTTTTCATCTCTGTATGTGTCGATTAACGACACATACAAAGATGCTATACGGCACATACAAACCCATAGAGAATGCGAACGGGAGCCGTTCCATTCTCGGTTGCGTGCGCGGTCAGTGTGGGAACGGCGCATGCGCCGTTCCCACACAGACCAAAACGAAGCTCATTTGTAGAGCGAAATCCAGCGCCATTTTCATGTGAACCGGAAGCCGCTGTCAGACAGTAAGATGACGACTTACGGCCATATGTTCAATGAAGAGGAGCGTAGACCAGCGGAGGCGGCGGCAGGAGCAGGTAATTTATGTTTGTGTGATACTGTCTGCTGAGCCGTGTATCTAATACTCCTAGCACTGTGCAGTCGCTCAGAAAATGGCGGCACAGTGTGTAGGAGGTTTGAAGACACTCAAACCCTTCTCCTGGCACTAGCAGAAGAAGGGAGCGGGGGATTGTGTGAGGACACTAGAGGAGAGTGTGTGAACCCCAAATTTGCAGCATAAATCAATGAGGTTGCTTTACCACAGTGGCCATGCTGCAAATTTGGGAAATGCTCCCTCTAGTGGCCAGCACATGGAAATGTTATAAATTAGAATCTAATTTAAAATATTTCCTGAATTAAAAAAATGTAAAAACAATGTCTAAATCACTTAAATATGAATTGTTTAACTGAAAAAAATAAAATAAAATTCTAGCGACACATTCCCTTTAAAAGGGTTGTTCACTCTGAGAATTTTTTTATTTTTATTAGAAGGCTCCCCCAAAAATAAGCGGATCATAAGGGGTCATTCTGCTAGCGTGGTAGTCTACGTTATTCCATACGTCATAAAAAACATAAAAGGCATTATAACAGTCAAAAGGTGACCCTTTTGAACTAGGTTTATACATTAAAGTCTATATGCACATGGTGTAATACGTTTGAATACCTTTTTTTATATTCAAATGCATCTGCAAGGAAAGCTGTCAGCAAGTGTTCAGTTACCTTGCAGCACCCCCAGGGGGGAAATTAAGCATTACATTGTGCTGCCTATGTAATACATGTACAGGCTGGGTCCTCCACAAAGATACCTTTTTTTAAAATAATAATAAAAAAATAAATATTCAATAATAAAAGGACATCTGGAAGGGGGCAAATATTTTTGTCATACTAATTTTGGTTTCTGATTTTATTTTTAAAACGTAACATTACACTGAGCAGACACATGATACGGTTTTGGAATTATTACTGCATACATACGAGGAACAACCACAGTGCCTACCAAGTAAGTTTCTGCCAAGCTTTTAAATACTCCTGACTAGCAAATCTTCCCAGTTAGGCGGCATTCACACGACAGGGTTTCCCGACCGGGTGTCGGCCGTTCATAAATCGGCCGTCACCCGGCTGCATTAGGAACAATAGACCCCTAATGGGGCTATTCACACGACCGATTTTTGTGGGACATGCCCTATTTTCGGCCGGGTACCCAGCCCCCCGGCTCCCATTGAAGTCTATGTGGCCGGGCAATACACTGCCATCACCGGAATGTGTCCCATCGCTCGCGCACTCTCTCCTCCTCCTCACAGTGCAGAGTGCATGTGAGGAGGAGGAGGAGGAGGAAAATGGTCTTTTTTTGCTCCCTGTAGTCGGAATCCCCAATCCCCGGCCGGGTATTTTTGTCAACAGTAGATTTGATATGGAATTCTGCTTTAAAGAGGCTCTGTCACCAGTTTATAACGTCCCTACCTAATCTAATAGGCACTTTGATGTAAAAAACACATTTATTATTGAGCGAGTTATGAAAATTTTTCGATTTATGTGAATTTTTTCTAAATGCCCAATTTGGCGTTTTTTACATCTTCACCAAGTGGGCGTTGTATAAAAGTGTATGATGCTGACCAATCAGCGTCATACACTTTTCTTCATTCCAGCCCAGCTTGATTCACAGTACAGCGTGATCTCGCGAGATCACACTGTGACGTGACTTTCTCCTGCAGGTCCTTCACCGGAGCGACGGAAGACTGAACAGACATGGCCTACAGCCGTGCCAGGATGTTTATCCGAATCTGCAGCAGATTGAGTTATCTACATCAAAGCGCGTATTCGATTAGGTAGGAGATAGGCAAGTTATAAACTGGTGACAGAGCCTCTAACTACAACTCTACTTAAAAGAGCTGGACCGCTTTACAGCAGATCTCTAATTTGTGTCAAAAAGAGAAATAATTATGTCTTTATGTCATACCCCTGAAGGAATAACACAACCTTTTGGTATTGGAAAAGGGGTGTGTTTGTAGGGTCTCTTTTTTTTATTTGGTTAATGTTCATTTTGCTGTGTGTTTTCATTGGTTTAGGAGTAGTCAAGCTTTGGGGAGCTGAAGGGTGTCTTCATGTATTAAGTCAGTTTACTTACGTTCCTCACATACTGTATATTCGTCCTCATCCTGAAAAAGAAGAAAAGGTGTTTTTTTTGTTAGAGTTCAAGATATTCTGATGTTCCTTTTAGGGAAGATATAAAATGTGTAAAAAACTGTTCAGGTAGACAAACTTGCTTAGTAAAATCTCAAGGCTGTGTGTACAGGCCCATCATTTCAAGTCACTTGCAGGTAGTCAACCCTTGTAAGAGGAAAATTGAAAGCATTCCTCTAGTCAAAAATAAAAACTTCATTCTCAATTCTAGAATGTATCAATCAGAACGGATATACGGTTAATATACAATATTGGCGTATTTATCACATTGTATATTACCTCATTTTCGGGGACTACATACAGGTCTGAAAGAAAAAAAATATATATTTTATTTAAAATAGTGCATAAAAGCAAATAAAAAAAAAACTTGTATTTCAAAACAGAATAAGAGGGGCTCAGCCTCAAATATTAGTAGCCTTTTCTCTATCTGGAACACACAACTAGTAGACATCCATCCTGGTCAGGAACTTTCTTCTATATAAATTCCCTAATGCACTTCTATCAGCAGAGATATAGATATATATATGTACATAAATATCCTACCACTACTACTGAGCTGGCAGCTGTAGGAATATAACATGTCCAGTAGTTTAAGTCAGCCAGTTGTTGGCTAATGAGCCTATGAATAATAAAACATTTAAAGGGGACACCATCAAATGTAATGGAAGTGATGCATAGGTATAGCTATAGAGGGTGCAGAGGTAGTAGTTGCACCAAGTCCCCGGTGCCTGAGGGGCTGTATGTCCCCACAGGACGAGTTAGAAGAAAACACCAGTATTATAAATTGTACATGGTACGCAGTGGCCCTGTTACAGATTTTTCCATTATGGCCATGGAGCCTTGAGCACCTGAAAGGGGCCTCGTTTTTAGCTTTGCTATGGGGCCTCCGGTGTTTTATGTACGCTACTGCGGGGAGGCATGCTATTTGCTTAAATTTAGAATTTTTGCTTCTGCCATCTTAGTAGAGGCAGGGGGCTCCATTACTCTTATCTGCTGTCCAAGAACTCTAGCAACACTATTCTGTTATCTTGGGACACCACGTCTGTCCCAGCAGACACAATCTGAAAATTGCTTTGTCGTGTACCCACATGTGGTACGGTAAGCTGACGTTACTTGTAAGTGAGCAGCTCCAATTTAAAGGCTACGTACACTTTTGAATGTATTTTTTTATTCATGTTTGTGTCTTTAATCATTTGACTTTTATTAGTATTGTTTGTTTACTTTTTACGATAAAGCTTCTATATATCCTGTATACATAGAAGCTGTATCGTTCTCTCTCAGATGATTCAGTCAGTTCAGCGGACGGCTCGGCCGAGAGCGGGTCCTGTTTGTCTGACACACAGGATCCAGCCAATAACGATAACATCGAAGTTCATTGTGCGTAAACTGGCTAGATGGCACTATTACTGGTCCAATGTGGCTGCCAATACTGATGGGAAACGGTTTGGCACGGTTATGGGGCAAAATTGTTGGCTGACACTTATGAGGGTGCTATGGCTAGCTGTAACTATTATGGAAGCACTAGGACTGGCTGCTACGGTTATGTGGGTACCAGGGCCTGGGCAAGCTCACCTGGTGCCCAAGGCAGTGTTTTCAGAATGCAACACCCAGCACACTGGGTCTTGAGTTAGAGTGAATATCTGTCACACAGAAAATTTATTCCTGTATGATAGATGCTATTCCCTCATCAATTGTACCCCGGTAGCTACAGAATTATCAGCAGCTCCGACACTCCTTGTACTCAGTTGCACAGAGAATTTAAGACAGACTTTTTTAATCCATAAATTGCGCCCTGATCCAAATAGGTGACTCTACGTCTCTTCAGTCTACTGACGCTGGTGGGCACTAGGCATCATAAAAAGAAGGTGTATCTGTCGCTCTTTTTCATTCTAGGCTCTATAGGATAATTGATAGCTACTAATAAGATGAGACATCTCTGCTTGTACTGCATGGGAAAAAATTCAAAAGGCGACATGCACACGACCGTGCATTTGTGGCCATATACTATCCGCAATTGCGGAGCAGCAATTGCAGATGGCATAAAACACATGCTAACCTATGGGCCAGTGCACACGACTGTGGTTTCCACAGTCCATGCATTGCCCGGAGCCTGGACCGCAAAAAATATAGAACATCTCATTATACAATTGCGGTCTGGGCTCATTGAAATCAATGCACATTTTGTGTGCCCGTTTGTGCCGTAATCATGGACATGTGCGTGAGGCTAAAGACTGTAACCTATTTTTTTAATCCTAAACTATTATTTATATGTTATAGTATAATATAGTAGATCTAGTATAATACTTTATTCAGATCCCACTGGAGGGAGCTCTTGACTTAGCTATGGGCTGCGTGGTTACTGTAAACTAGGTTCATGTAGAGAAACGGATTATAAATAAACTTTGGACATATTATTGGACTAAACAATGCCAAATTTTTGATTTTAGATGCAATCGAATATGTGGACTATTCGGCCTGTAGGCATTTTATTTTTCGGTCTTCTGATAATCGTACGGATTGGCGTTATAACGGTTATGTTCTAATACTTCTACTAACAGTCAAATGAAATAATACATGATCTTACCTTGGTCATCATCTTCTTCAGGTTGAAAGGTGGTAGACATTGCGGGGGGTGGGGGGATAGGTTTGTTCTGCCTATTCACTGATGGAGCTGTGACAAGCATAAAGTGATCAGGGCTGGATTGCAGCATGGTCAAAAAGGGGCCTCTAACACTTCATCCCCATCATAGATCTACTCGGAACTATCTCCCATAAGCAGTGAACTTCCATCATGTATTCGGCCATGGATACCCTATTCGCTGTGGGACATGTGGGCTCTGTCTCAGTTAGTTTGGCACTCTTTTGGTGATATTATTTAGGCAAAGTATGGTAGCCTACACGTGTAATATAGTGTGCCTAAATTACACCTAGTATTGTGGCATTAAATAGGCACGGTATTATACTACACTTCCCTGCAGCTGTCCGTATTCTGCTTGTTAAAAGCAACGTACAGAACCTGTCTAAGGATTATACACCTATCACTTCTCAGGATGTAGAAAACACTTACGTTTCTTCACTGGATCCTTGGTGGGTTCAACATAATTTTCAGGTTCTGGTACAATGTAGTTTTCCTGAAACAAGTGAACGACCGATTAAACTTGGATTAAAACAAAAATAAATTATTAACACCTTCCCGACATTTGACGTATGGCTACGTCATAGCCGGGTAGGGGGAAGTATGGAGAGGGCTCACGGAGTGAACCCGCACCATACTATGCGGGTGTCGGATGTATGTTACAGCCCACGCTTCACAGTAACGAGCGGGATCGCGCTCAAACGCTATCCCGCTCGTTAAATGCTGTGGTCATTAGCAGCATAGCAAGGCAAACTGTGCTGAATCCGTAAGTCTTAAGCTCCAGAAACAGCGCAGCTTGCTGTGCTATGCCGTTTTTTTTAATTCTCATTTACGTCTATTGGAGTTACGGAAACTGCGTAGCTCAGCTATCTTGGCTGTTTCCGAAACCACCTGTGCCCACGCCTATCTTACAAGACTGGGTCCCCAGACGCCCCATCTTCAGATACCCCTATCAGACATTTATGACCTATCCTATGGATATTCCATAAATGCCTGAGATGAGAATGCCCCTTTAAATTAAAAACTCCTTGCTGCCTCCAGCAACCACTAGGGGAAGCTTGTTAGTTTAGTGCATACGGTTTTGTTAGTGAGTTTACTGCATAATGGTCATACATTGAACCCCATAACAAAACAGTATGCACTAAGCTCACCAGCTTCCCCAAGTGGTTGCTGTAGGCAGCCAGATTTCTATCCTTTATTGCTTTCTATGCAGGGGAAGACATAAAATCAAGGTGTCATGGCATGGTGGCAAGCAGGACAGACATACTTTTTTCTTTAAGATGCAGAAGAACTTGCACGGAGAGGCTGGCAGCAGTGAGACAAGAAGAGTGTCAGCCACTGGCTCTCAGGCTCAAGATGCAGTGGCAGATTACAAAAAAAGAGAGTGAATACCCAGGGCTCTGGGGCACCCATGTCTCCAGAGGCCCTATCAGCCCCTGAAATGCACTAGAACAGAGCAGAAATTTGTTTCCATAGACCAGTCAGGCAGCGGGCTGCGCATGCAGGCACGCATTATTCATAGGGCAAATAGGTGCACCTGCAGCGGGTCCCCTGACGGCAACACCACTTTCTGGGAAGTGGCCAGTGAAGCATTGGTTCAAAACAAAGATGTGCCGCTTTTTGTACAGCCTCCAATGTAATAGAGGGAGTTCCCTAAAGGGCATGACTGCATATAAAGACGTCCAAAAAATATGATCCTAATTTCCCCCATAGTCATAGGGTTTGTTATGGGGCATAGAAGCTGAGGGGACTGTGTGGTGCAACATGCCCCATATACACTGGCTCAGGCAAACACTGTGGACCCACTTTTCCCAAAGCAAAGCCAAACTACATGGGTGCCCAAATTCCCCCATTCCGCCAGTGCTGCTGTTAAAACCCAGGGGGGGGGGGGGGGGGCGGGGTTAAAGCCTTAAGAATCCTGAATTGTGAGAAGTTTATTGCTACGGATTCCAATACAACCCATACACAAACTCATAATTTAGTGTATTTTTAAAAAAATAAAAAAAAGTTGATTGAATATCCAAAATAATGGTATGATTATCTGAGTACTGACTTCTGGCATAAGCCTGACTTTGCCTCCTGATTGGAAATACTGTACCTGACACTACCCACCTAGATATGACCCCAGATCTGTTTGACCGCAAAACGATTCAAACCCGCCATCTGCAGCCTGACCGTCTGTTGGAAACTATCCTGGGGACCAGGACCTGGGAATCCTACTGGCAAAGTCCATACCCCCTTGCAGAGTTTAAGATTGAAGAACAGTGGATTCCATAAACTCTGCACCCCAGGTTACAACCAAATAACAGTCCCACTCATTTATTGTTCCTGTCGGCTGCCAAACGACTCCTGTGCTGTTCGCAACTTCTTCTCCAACAAGTCTGCATTGTGTCACTGAAGTCTGTTCCTGCTACGCTATAATACTCCGCTTCACAGTCTTTGAGACGTCATTTAAGTTTAGTCTACGCTAGCCGGGAACTGGCATCCAGATAAGCTTTTGGGCTTATAGTCCAATACTGAGTATTACAGAGAGGGATGTTGGCCGCACAGGTATAAGCAGTGGCCGACATCACGTTATGCTGTCAGACTCTGGGAATGTTTTACGTATTTTCCAAGACTGATAAACCACAATCCCAATTAAGTCATTAACTGCGAGTTTAACGGTTTTTCAGAGGCAGAGATGAAAACTTTCTGCCACCTAGCAGAGAAAATATGTCAAGCTGTGGGAGAATCTCTGTCTTGGACATGGTTGCATATATTTTTAATCTTGCAGTAATCTTCCAATTGTATAATCACAGATTATCTCCTGCCTATAGCAAGGTCACCAAGCAACCCTGCGCTAAACATGGCCCTAGAAAAAAAAAATATTTAAAAGACTACTGGCTGTAACAGATAAAAAATAAAAAAAAATTGGGGTTTTGTGCATCATCCCGTTTATTTTTCACAATTATCTTAGAAAATTGTACTCGTTGTTAAGCTCAAAAGCCTTTTACCTCATCATCACAGTCCTGTTGCGGTAGGCTTGCTGGCTTTCTGAAGATTTGTGATGGTGGCAATGACATAGGTTGAAGTCTGGGAGAGGGCATTGGCTTGTTTTCTGTATGTAATCGGCTGGTAACTGGGGGCAAATGTTGGTGGTGCTTTGGAAATAACGGTTTTGGTGGTTGCTTCATATGCATGTTCATTGGTTCTGTTTTTGGTTTATCTGTTGATAAAAGATGTAAAACAAAAGTAATTCATCTAAAAAAAAAATAGAAGAAGTTTAGCTGCTGTACTGTAAGTAAACTATAATAAGAAAAAAAACTAAGATCCTACCAACAGAACACTGTGACCAGTAAAAGTCCTTAAAGTGGTAATTACATCAACTCAATTTTATAATTTCATAGATACGGACCATGAGAAGATCACATTGGTTTAGCCGGTGATCTTGGACCACCACCGGTGGACGTTTAAGTCCCAGAGAACTACTTTAAACTTCATTGGCAGTGCTCTGAGCTTACGGTTCCTGACAATTGTAATGGATTTTGTTCTACAGAGCCCTCATTCTGGAAAACCGAGGCGGTCCATAATTACAGACTTCCTCAATGTCGCTTTCTCACATGGATCTGCAGTCATGGGAGAAACAAAGTATAACCTCCTTCATTTCTAGGTTTTTAAAAATCAGGTCCTAAATAACAACTGTGTGGTCCTCACCAACGTCTATAAACAAATAGTCTCTAGTGACAAAAAAACAACAGATTTCAAAATTTAGAAACCAGGAGGGAACAAAATTACCTTCGTATAAGCACCATAAAGCAAACATTATGTAATATTAAAGAATAACCTCTCATCAAAACATTTCCTCATTGAAAATACCTGCATATCCATTGGTCCCCGCCATAATCTTAAATGATGGCGTTACATGATTTTCATTCGGTGGAGGCTCGTAGTTGTCATCTTCTATAGGGACCACATAAGTTTCTGTATCCAAATGCTCATCGGGGCTATCATAGTCACTTCCCTTTGTTAAAGATAAAAAATACCCATAACATTTCAAATTCAGAAGATGCAAATGCAGAAATCTATCACGTCAGTAAGAAGCGTACCAACGCAAACACAAGTCAGGACATTCCGGAAAAATATTTTTTAATATAACACCTCAATATTCTGGCAACTCTGATAGTTAAGAAATAAAACAAAAAGTCAACAATAATATTAATCTAAATGGCATCTATTACAAATAGTAAAAGTCATTGTATGAAACTCCAAGGTGTGGTCATACACTGAAAATACTGTTCTAGCATAAGGCTTGGTTTGTGCTGCAATCTTATTCCTAAATCTTTTTTTTTTTTTTACCAGTTAGGGACTGTGTTCCATAAATGTCTAGCATACGGTCCTGGTCTTTAAACCCGCATCACTGTAAATGTACGGGTTTAACCCCTTTTTGACAAGCAATGGATATATCTGTCATGAGCAGGTGCTAGTTCCCATATCATGATGGATATATCAGTCACTCGAATTTTGTAGGTACTGCTAGTGTACCGATAAGATCAGCTGCAGGAGCACAGCTGTTACACATACCCATGGGCCTGCCGCAACTACCATACTTGCCAACTGTCCTGAATATACAGAGACAGTCCTGGCAAATTACTGTCCTGGGACTTGTCCCGGTAACTGCTACATTAAATTGTATCTGCATCCTCAGGACACCGATACAGTTGAATACTATGACAAAGCAGGAAACTTTCCGCTTCCTGCTCTGCCATTCAGTCCTCCTGGAGCGAAATCCCCGGCCAAAGCGTCGCTGACGCCTTGCTGTGGATTCCACTGCAAGAGGTGCCATTTGATGTCACTGACCTTATATGGAAGTCACGGCTGTCTCTATAAGCGGAAATCCCGGCCAGAGTGTCAGCAACGCTTTTGCCGGGGATTCCGGGGCTCCAGGTGTTGCCTATGACTTCCCTGTCCATAGAAGGGCAATGACGTCAGGGGCACCTCCTGCAGCAGAATCACTGGCCAGAGCATTACTGATGCCTAGCTGGGAATTCCTCTCATAGAGGGAGCCACAATGGCCCTATCTATGTAGGTAAGGGGTGTGTGGCATCTACAGAGGGCACTGTGGCACTATCTACAGGGTGGCCATGTGGAACTATCTACAGGGCACACTGTGGCATGATTATCTACAGGGAGCAGTATGTGGCAATATCTACTGGGGGTGGTGTGGAGCACCATCTACAAGGGGCACCGAGTGTGGCAAGATCTTCGCTGGTTTTTACGCTACCAGTTGTGGTCAGCACAGATCGCCTAGCACTACTAATTAAGTGAGACATCACCTGCTTGTAAACAACCAGATAACCAGTAGTTGTCCGCCAAACTAGTTTTAGTAATAGTTCGTTTTTTTGTATGCATAAATTCTGGAAAGCCACGCCCACTAGCCACACCCAAACACCACACCCTCATAAGACACCTACCAAAGACACCACACCCTAAGTGTCCCTGGAAAAATGTCATGTTGGCAACTATGAACTGCCATCATCAAAGACGACTCAGATTTGCCAGTTTGACCCCTTAGATGCTTCGGTCAATAGCAGCCGTGGCATCTAAGCAGAGACGGACATACCATTGGTGCATCTGCACAGGGGCCCAGTTGGTAGGGGAACCACTGCCACCTTAAAAGCAGCTTTGTACTATATTGGATTGCATGTATGAACTGAACTATTGACAACGGCTCAGAATTTATGATAAATTGTTACAGAGACAGGACGGCAGGGTTTTCTTTGAAGAGCTAATGGAGAGGAAGGGGCCCACATACTTTTTTTGCACAGGGGCACTCTGTTGTTTACGTCCGCCACTGCATCTAAGGTGTTTGACAAAGGGTGGTGACTCACTCTGTCAGCCCAGGGCCTAATAAATGCCCCCAGGTCTGTCATTAATTACTGCCAGAGGCACGGCCTTATAGGTTGCCTGTCCATGATATACAAGTGATCAAAGAATCGCTGCTTCTAGTTGCCTATTGGGACAAAAAAAGCAAACAGTAAAATGGAGTTTAACCCCTTAAGAACACAGCCTGTTTTGGCCTTAAAGAGGCTCTGTCACCAGATTCTCAAATCCCTATCTCCTATTGCATGTGATCGGCGCTGCAATGTAGATAACAGTAACGTTTTTTGTTTTTTTTAAAACATTCATTTTTGGCCAAGTTATGAGCTATTTTATATCTATGCAAATGAGCTTTGAAATGGACAATTGGGCGTTTTTCTTTCGTTATGTACAACTGGGCGTGTATTGTGTTTTTAACTGGGCGTGTTTACGTGTATGACGCTGACCAATCAGTGACCAGTCAGCGTCATACACTCCTCTCCATTCATTTACACAGCAGCGATGTGCAGCCGCATACACAGAGATTAACGTTAATCAAGTGTCCTGATAATGAATACACATGAAATCCAGCCTGGACGTCATGTGTATTCAGAATCCTGACACTTCTGAATCTTTTACACATTAACGTTACTGAAGTGTTTAGACAGTGAATAGACGTTCCCTCCAGCCAGGACGGGATGCGGGATGTCTATTCACAATCCCGACACTTCGGTAACGTTTGTGTGGTACTTACAGCAGAGAATATATATATATATATATATATATATATATATTTATTTTTTTTAATTTACACCAACCTAAACAGCAGCCACAGTCTGCCTCGACTACCCGAGACTATTAATCTTTTATATACAAACGACCACAACCTATTTTAACACTTTTAGTATGAATTTGGAACTTTTTTTTTAATATAGGTTAAAAAGTTTTTTACTTTTTGTATACTCTGGATAAAAATAAATATTACTATGAAAAGGGCATGAAAAAAGCAAAACAAAAAAACTACCCTAGGTGTTTGCCGAAGACAGATGTGTGCAAAATCGCTAAAAAAAGTGTCTGGTCGTTTAGGAACAAAACAGTGTTGGTCACAGGACTGTAATGTGAACTGTGAAGTTACAGGAAACTAAAACGTGCTACCGCAGACTAGATAGGCGCACCAGGAAATTGTAAAAAATCTTTTAAAAAAGTAAAAAAAAAAAAAAAAAAGGCACTGTGGGCCATGATTGGCTGCTGTGGTCACATGGTGCTGGATCGTACATGTTATCACAGTGGGATGACAACATTAGGGGAGCCCAGTGACTACAAAACTTTCATTTGGAACTGATAGAAAGCTGTTTTTAGTGGTTACAACTCAAATGCTTGTATATGCTTTTTACAACATCATGTGCCAGCACATTAAAGTTTTTACAAGTCTGAAAAGTGTAAATAAACAAAAAAAAAAAAAAAAAAAAAAAAAAAAAAAATTTAAAAAAAGAAATCTTACAAATTCGTCTAACCACTCGTCATCCTCTCCACCTGTTGGACCTGGAGATAAAAACCAAATAAAGTTATACCAAGAATAGAGAAAACATTCTAAGCTTTCATGGTTTACCTGGATAAAGAATAAAATAAAAAAATAAAAAAATAGTAAAATTTGGTTTCACCTGTCTGGTAGTCTCTACTTGGTACAGTTGGTGGAGCTGGTTTGCTTTTTAAGCTGCAAAAAGACAAAAATTAAAAACAGCAGTTACAGTAAAAGGGAAAACCAGCAAATTGAGCACAAGAACATAGAAAAGCTGGATTATATGGTTTAACCAGACTGCCCGACATGTGTTACAGACAATGCAAAGCACATTTAATATGCGGTTAGTATCAGAGTACAAGAGGTTGATAAAGGAAAGAGGGTGCGATTATTAAATTGCAGACAGTGGAGTAGTAATAGTGGCACTAGGTAAAAACGAAATTAAAGAAATTTTTTTAAATGCTACAGGGTTCATAATAAATGTCTATTGCAACATATTGTACTATGAAGAAACTCTATAGCAGGATGGACCAATCACAATTTCCCTGATTAGACATTGATAGATATCCTACGGGGGATGAAATTACACGCGGTAAATTGCAAAAAAATCCATCATTCCATTTACATTGTATTCTGTGTGGACCGGAAGTCAATCTCTCTATACATTTCTAGGAGATGTTCGAAGGGAGTTTCCTCAAAATATATAAAGAGACTGACTTCCGGTCCACACAGAAGACATTGTAGGATTTGGATAGTCAGGGTGTGGGTCATGTGATGACGGTGAAAGAGAATTACATGCACTCTTTTTTACCTGATTTACTTTACAAAACAGAGGCAAAGATAAAAAGACATGGTGGACATGGGGTGGGGGCTTCTTTTTTTTTTAGATGCCTGCCTTTATTTTCCGCAATACAAAATTATTATTGGTAGTACTATACGTAGACTACATTTACAACGATCCCTGTCCCTATTGGAACTCACATTCTAAATATCCTTTTGTTATGTACGCAGTACACAGCAGGGAATGCAAAAAAATTATGCAAATAACATACAGACTTCATGCAGAAGTTGCCTGCTCGAAGGAATTTGTCAACCATGGGGCCATGGTGCACCCCAAAAACGGTAGGTGGAATTATACAGAACTTAACACTGCAGCCGACTATTTAAAATGGATCTATAGTCCATAATCATACGTTGTTCCCTATCACTGTGTTCTGCTCTCTTCTCCCTCTTGTAGCTGGCTTCAGGAAGAAGCTCATTTACAGCAGCAATTTTTAGTATGTATAATTTTGTCATAGGGTCACCGATTGGTTACTCATAAAAATTACTGCCATCATGCATTTCCCTGTTCCTTCTTC
This sequence comes from Rhinoderma darwinii, assembly GCF_050947455.1. Lineage (NCBI taxonomy): Eukaryota > Metazoa > Chordata > Amphibia > Anura > Rhinodermatidae > Rhinoderma > Rhinoderma darwinii. The sequence goes on along the minus strand of NC_134697.1, from coordinate 30,292,863 downwards.
CCCCTCCTCTCTTAGGGTCTTCCTGTTGTAAAATTGAATGACCTGATCAATTTCCTAACAAAACTATAGTATTTTAACCCATTAATACTGCACGTGTTTTGGACCTACTTTTAGTTTCTTCATTGTCGCATCTGAAGAGCCATAACTTTTCTAATTTTCTGTGGATGTAGCTATATGGGGGTTGGTTTTTTGTGGGACAAATTGCCTTTTTCAATTAAACCATTGAATTTAATGATTAGCTTTTGTAAAAAAATAATAAAAAATAGTTTTTTTGGGTAATGGAGGAAAAACAAAAAACAAACAAAACTACAAAAAAACAAAAAACAAACAGCAGTTCCACTATTGTGTTTTTGTTTTACTTCTTTGTATAAAACGAATTTGTGTGTGCATTCCGAGATTCATAACTTTATTTTTCCATCAACTTAGTAGTAAGACAGGTTGTTTTTTTGCAGAACAGGTTGAAGTTTTTATTGGTACTATTTTGGGTACATAATTAGATTTTTTTAAAGAATTGGGCTCACAGTAAAAATGGCAATTTAACTTTATTTTACAGGCCATTAAAATTGCGGCAATAGCAAATATTTTTTTGGGGCAAAACTATTTCATAAAATTAAAAACAAAGAATATATATTTTTTTAAATTGTGTTTTAAAGAATTATTGCCTGTTCATGTTATGACAGGCAAAGTATTAGGCAGACGCTACTGACAGACCCAGCTGCCATATTAAGGAGTCGATGGGGACCCATGGAGAGATACCGTCGATGCTGCAGGTGCTATGGACCACGGCATCTAAGGGGTTAAACGATCGAAGACCAACTTTGGGCACCGGGATTCTACAGTGCTACAATCTTCTTCTGAAGTGCCGCCGGGGAAAAGGCAGCACATCAAAAGGAGTCCTCCAAACAGCTGCTGTAAAAACACTTCCACGGCAGTTGTTAAGGGGTTAAGAGGGATGTCGTGTTAATTTTTTTTTACCCAGAGAGACTCCTGGGTCCCAGGTAGTGGCTTTTCTCATAGAGACATCTGAAATTTTGGATTTCTCCAGTGCGGAGTCTTCCAAGTTCTATTAGCTCCTGCCTCTCTGGTCTTGATTGGTCCCACACTTTTGGCTTAGTATAAAGTCTAGCCCTTGCACTTCATGTTTGCCAGAGTATTAAGCTTCCTGCCTATAGTCTAGTTCCTTGCTGCTTCTCTAAAAACTGTTGCTGCTCATCTGTGTACCCAATTTGAACTGTTTCCTGACCACGTCTCCGCTTCATGCTACAACCTGTTAGGCTGGGTTGACACAACTTATTTTCAGGCGTATACGAGGCGTTTTACACCTGAAAACACGGCTCCAATACGTCGGCAAACATATGCCCATTCATTTCAATGGGTTTGCCGATGTACTGTGCCGATGACCTGTAATTTTACACGTCGCTGTCAAAAGACGGCGCGTAAAATAACAGCCTCGTCAAAGTGCAGGACACTTCTTGGGACATAATTTGAGCCGTTTTTCATTGACTTCAATGAAGAACCGCTCCAAATTACGTCCGTAATGGACGCCTCGCAAAACGCGAGTACATGCAATTACATCTGAAATTCAGGAGCGGTTTTCTCCTGAAAACAGCTTCGTAATTTCAGCCGTAATTGACGTTATCGTGTGCACAGACCCTTACTGCTTCTCTGTGTACCGATCCTGGACTGCTACTACGCTGGCTATTAGCGCCCTCCTGCCTGATAGTGTCAGCCACTGGACTCTGAATCTGTTACAGGCCTTGACACCAGTCATATGAATAAACATTATGTACAATTATGATTACTATTTGCCATCTGTGAGTAGTGTCATCTTAAGAATCTATCCAGTCAAGGAAATCCACTTAGATCTAAACATACCAACAGTCCAAATCATTTTCCTGTCCTGAGGGTTTGTTACAATGTGTCAGTAGAAGTAAAGTGATCAGCCTGGAATTCAGGATGTTTAGCTCAGAGAATTGCTTCGTCTTGACACATTGTAAGAAACCCTTAGCTGTAAAAAGTATTCAGTCTGTGAATTTCATTCATTAACTGAAAGCAAATTTAGGTTCTTGATAATGGTGAAACGTAAATTTATTTTTTTTTATGTAAAAGTGGTTGAATAAGATTATAAAAAGGTATGTTTTTTCCAGATTTTTTCTAATCTCAGTAAAAAAACCTTTATGCCTGGACAACCTTTTTACTATTGTATCCGAAGGGATATCTGTATAAGATTTATTCTGACAGAATTTAGGCGTAGATTTTGCCAGCGATGAAGTGAATTGGGTATTTTATGCCTAAATAACATGCTCTGTAAAATGTGTGCAGAATAATAAAAGCTGAATAGCCGCAAAATCGCATTGCATTACAAAATGCAAATCTGCACCATGTGAACATAGCCTTAGCCGTTTCTCTTGGTGTATAGCCCCGATGCATTATATGACATCACAAGTTTTTCTAGTCTTGTCCAGTAGGTAAATAAAGTGTAGGGCGTGGTCTTCTGGCAGTAATTTATAGGCTGTAATGCACATTCTGTGTAGGGACTCAGACTTTCCCTTAACCATCCATATCCTAGCGTGAAAATGTTGAATATTCCTATGTAGGGTGCAGAAGTCAACATAAGTTTCTGTTCTTCAAAAATGACAATTTGACAGTTATGACTATTTCCTTGTATTCCTTACGTTATCCTCTATAGTCTGTGTACCCTGTGTAAGTCTTCTATTTCATGCATTCAGATGGACATCCAGAAACAAAATTCATCTTAAAGAGGACCTGTCACTAGGTCATATAAGTGGAACTAGTTACCTGACCTGATTAGCACTGTCTCCCCGATTACAGCGTTTTTTTTTTTTTTCTAGACCCCCCTGTTCCAGAGATATGGCCCACTGTTGTGTTGGCTCCCTCTATGCTACTTTTCTGTAGTTAGCCAATGGGGTGAAGCTACCCTCCCTGCTCTGATGCGGACCAATCAGCACTAAGCAGCTTGAGGGTAGTTCTCACCCGGTTGGCAAACTACAGCAACTTAGCATATATGGAGCCAACACAACAGTGGGCCATTTTCTATAACATGCCAGGCATTGAACACACGGGTATACAGGATTATGACTTTTGTAGCGCAAATAAATTCCAAAATATTTCCTGAGCTACATGGAATAAATGAGTGAAGAAAAAGGTTCTGTAGACATCCAGGTGATAGGTGATGTTGTGCTTCTATGTTTGTGGGACTATAAAAAAATAAATAAAATAGAGAGCGACTGCTGAATTTGTGAAGGGGACAGTAGTTCCTACTACCTCCACACATCCACTTGAAACTTGGGGGGAGTGCATACTGGATGTAAAATATTGGGCTCCACTCTGATTGGCTGAGAGAGATCAAATGAGGTTACAATCTTTTTCACGTCAACAGTCAGTCAATGAGCCTCTCCATGAACTCTGCATAGCCAATTAGCGAGGTGGGGGCATTCATCCATCCACTTGCATAGTGTTACTGTAATGACGGGGTAAGGAAACAAACAAGTGAGCCCTAATCTACCCGCCACTCAGTCCCTGCCTACTTTCAACGACCCGCCCTAGGCGACGGGGTACAACTGGGCGACGGTCCCTATGCTCAATAAGTGCCCAACAGACAAGGGTACACAAAAGCAAGGGAAAAGGGGCAGTTGCCCACGGAAACACCGCGAGCAACAAGAGTGGTGAATGAGCCGAGTCAACCCAGGAGTGTACGAGGTACCAAACGCAGAGCAGGAGAGTAGTGAACAAGCTGAGTCAAACCAGGAGTATACGAGGTACCAAACGCAGAGCAGGAGAGTAGTCAGTAAGCCAGGGTCGATATGAAGCAGGGTCAAATGGACAAAGAAGCTGCAGCAAGGCCAGGAAACAAAACAAGAATCACAAGCAAGGAGGAACAGGAAAGGCAGGTATAAATAGACAGAGGGCGGGAGCTAGCTCCGTCTGGCCAGGCTGTGATAGGCTCTCCCACTCCTAAGCCTGCCATCCTGAGTGGTGGAAGATGGAGTCAGTCTCACAGACATAGAAGCAGGTGAAGGCTGATTACCTATGGGCGTGGATACAGACTCTGTGCCTGGCAGATCCTTAAAGCTGGATTCACACGAACGTGGCGGTGAAGTTCGGTTCGGTTGTCCGGGTTCGCTCTTCTCAAAGACACTCCGTTTGGATGTTTGTAAACAGAAAAGTACGTGGTGCTTTTCTGTTTACATTCATCCTTTTGACAGCTGTTGCGCAAATCACGCAGTTCGCACGGAAGTGCTTCCATGCAGCATGCGTGGTTTTCACGCACCCATTGACTTCAATGGGTGCGTGATGCGTGCAAAACGCCGAAAGAACGGACGACATGTCGTGACTTTTTTTCAGCGGACTCACGCTGAGGAAAAATCACAGACATGTCTGCATGGCCCCATAGACACATATAGGTTTGTGCAACGCGCGTGCAAATCACGCGCGTTGCACGGACGTTTTTCCCGTTCGTCTGAATAAAGCCTAACAGTTACTAGGACTTCTCTAGATATAGCGAACTGCCAGAGTGATAAACCAAGGTCTCTCAGTTCAATGATTCTGTACTGGCACGTCGACGAACAGGAGGCATCGCACAATCATCCCACACCACTTGATCTGATTTTTAAAGGTTTTTATGGGGCTTAAAAATTTTGCTTACAATCTGGCTTTTATGATTCCCACATGCCACAGATTGGAGCTAGGTGCTTGAAAATGTGATCATTTGCATATCTTAGCGACATCACCTTCCTCGATTTACATTACTTTGCAGCTTGCCCTTCTTGGTGTTGAAATTTCAATACAATATTGAGGAGTGTATCAATAGTGTAACATGTTATTTGTAGATCAACCCATAGGAAGTAGACCCTAGTGACAAGTGATTAGCTCACAAGTCAGCTCCAAACGGGGTTAACGTTTTCTGTACATTTGGGGACCATTATTGTGTCAGAGCCTGGGCCCACAGTAGGATCTACTGGTACTCTGGTCAGCCAGTCCGACCATCATTCTATAGCTTAAAAGCTGTTGAAACTATTCATATCTTTTGTAATGCATAACGGATTTCCATACACATTAAACTTCTTATTTTGTGTGGTGCCAGTTTACCTGAAATACTATGTTTGTGCTTGGACATGAACAATGAGTTCAACGGCCTACATAAGGGTGAGGGGACGCCATAGCAAAATAGCCCCCCTCCTGGATTATAATCACTCTATTACACCACTTCACCCAGAGAAAGTGCGCATTCTTCATCCTTTTCTTCCCATGCCTTGTAGAAGCGAAGGGCATCATAGGGCATTTCCTAACAATGTTAGCCCTGTTCTATGCAGGAGGCTAACCTTACCCAGAGCCGACATTTCTCTTGGCCCAATAGCAGGAGGCTATATGGTATGTACACTCTTAAATGAAATTGTTTTAGTGCACGTCTCCCTCACAAACAAGACGCAACACAAAAAAAAGCAGAGAAGGTAAATTAATCAAAGTGCAGATTGAAACATGCAAGGATTGATTTCCATACCGATCCCACGTATCTTTCCCAGTTTTACAAATTAACGCCACCTGATCGTTTTGGAACCTAAACATTGAGGGACAGAGACAGAACTTACACCCATAGACTGTAGAATTATGAATCACATTCTACCAAAAGTAAAAGATTACAATCAAAAAGGAACAGGGCTTGCCAAACTCCTTTGTTTTTTTTCCTGGGTAATAAATCATGGACAATCAACATTTTTTTACGGACAAATGGAAAATAAAAAAATGAATCATGAAGATTGTAAGTGACATATAGTATGTCTGTAGCTCAGAATACCAATATAAATAGTGAACTGTAGAATAATGATAATTACAGTCTCAACCTGCACTAGATCCTCCAGTTAAAAAAAAAAAAAATCAAAGTCGTATTAATTTTTTATTTTGAACACTGAACAGTCTTCTTTTTAATGGACTACACATGAATTTAAGGAGTGTTGGCAACCCTGTTGATGAAAAGCTTGTTGCTGAGAAAATCAGCATCTCTTAAAGTGTACATTTACCTTTGAACACCATTGTACAATTGACATATAGAAAAGATTTATGTAAAAATTTACACCACATAGCCTAGTTTCAAATTACAGTCACAATTCTGCTTTTTACAGAGCTCAGATGTCTAAGCATCTCCTGCTTCTTCTTTTCAACAAGTTTTATTGAGTTTTTTCAACAAGGTAAGGAAATATATTGCATAAACATACACAAAAAAAAAAAGGGGGGAGATACACAATATATAATATATCGCAACTGATACAGAAATGTACTAGGCAGTATGTCAAACAGTCAGGACGGTGTTGATAAGAGCATGTAAAAAGAGGAAACAAAATTGAGAAGTGGAAAGAGGGAATGGAAAGAGGGGAACAAAAAGACAGGGAAAGGTAAAGGTGTGGTCGGCCAGAGATCTAGAGAAAAATCATTAGCAAATTGTCAAAAGGCGGTGATCATGGCACCAGGTAGGTGAGAGTAGGCGTAATTGATCCAGGGCAGCCAAAGCAACTCGAATCTGGCAATCCTATCCAATAAAATACTTGTGAGTTTTTCGTTTATAAATATTTGGTCCATTCTGGTTTTGACACCTGCAAAAATTACTGACTGCTTTTTCCAGGGGTGGGCAATAGTCATTTTGGCAGCCAATAGGATGTAAGAAAACAATTGAAATTGTGCATGCGTTAGATCAGAGGGTTTAAGGTGGAGGAGAGCTAACTTAGGATCTTTATGCAAAATTATACCAAACAGACTCTGAGCGAGACCAAAGACTCTGCTCCAGAATCTAACGAGTTTAGGGCAGGACCACCATATGTGGAACATGTCACCAGGCGCGGGGCATCCCCTAAAGCAGGAAGCAGGGTAAGAGGGAAATGCATGCGCAATTCGGCTGGGGACCAGGTACCACCGCATCATAACTTTATATGCGGATTCTAAGATATTCGTATTGATAGAGCAATGTGAAACTGTGCTCCAGATACTACGCCACTCAGCCAGTTCCAGCGTCATCCCCAAGTCCCGGTGCCATCGGTCCACATATGTATGAGGGGTAGGGGATGGATTGTTGAGGAGCCATTTGTATAAGAGGGATATCATCCCTCTCGAGGTTGGGCAGATACTACAGATTCTCTCGAACTGTGAGCAAGAGTCAGATGTTTCCCTGTTGTTAAGAAGAGAAGTAATCCAGTTTTTAAGTTGTAGATATCTGAATATCTCGCCACTGGGGATCTGCTTAGAGGTCTGGAGTTCACAGAACGAGAGAATCCGAGAGTGAGTGGGCGTGAGGAGTTGGTGAACTCTAAGTATGTCATTCGACCACCACCATTTAAAGGCATAATAGTTGTCTGCGCCAGGAGAGAACAAAGGGTTGTGCCATATAGAAATAAGGGGAAGATGTGGAGAAATCAATCTACTGGAATATTTGATAGAGTCCCAGACCGTTAAAATGTGTGTAAGAGAAGGGGAGAGATGTGTAGGACGTAAGGATGGTGGCATCCAGGGCAGAGATTGTATCGGGGTGGGCGACACCTCCGGAATATCCAGGTACACCCATAGAGGCATATTTACCGAAACGTGTAATTTAGGCAAGGATGCTATCATGGCTGCTTGATAATATTTAGAGATATTAGGAACACCCAATCCCCCGTCTGTCTTCAGCGAGCAGAGAGTGGACCTGGATATTCTAGGACGTGTGCCACGCCAGATAAACGAGGATATACGGTTCTGAAGGAGACGTAACATGTGTGGTGGGACTTTTATCGGCAGGGTTTGAAATAGGTAAAGAAGCCTGGGGAGGATGGTCATTTTAACCGCAGAAATCCGTCCAACCCAAGAGAGGTAAGTGTGTTGCCATGATGTCATAGAAGAGGTGAGGGAGCGGATCAGGGAGGGATAATTGGCAGAATATAGCTGAGCATATGAGGGAGTCAGGTGAATACCCAGATAATTTAATGAGTGTCTGGCCCACTGAAAAGGAAAATGGTTACGTATGGAGTGTAGGACTTGTTGGGAGAGATTAATATTTAAGGCGATTGATTTTGTAGGGTTAATTGTTAGCCCAGAAATTGAGGCAAAGTCGGATAAAGTTTTCATTAGGTTGGGAAGGGAAACAGTAGGTTGGGAGAGCATTAGTAGCATGTCGTCAGCAAAAAGGGACATTTTATGTTGCATGCCCGCCACTTCCAACCCTTTGATGTTCTGATTTTGGCGTATCATCATAGCCAAGGGCTCAAGAGCCAAAATAAATAGAATGGGAGATAGCGGACATCCTTGTCTAGTGCCCCGTTCAATAGGAAAGGGAGCAGACTGATAGCCAGCATAGCAAACTTTGGCTGTAGGGTTGGAATAGAGGGCATGCACCCAGGACATAAAGTGACGCTGGAAGCCCCACTTCCCCAAGGCAAAATCCATGTATGACCAGGATATCGTGTCGAAGGCTTTTTGAATATCGAGCGAGAGAAGCATTGAGGCCACATTTCTCCTACGAGCTACATGAATCAGAGATATAACTCTCTTGGTGCAATCACTTGTCTGTCTGCCTGGGACAAAGCCAGCCTGGTCCCCATGGATAATAACGTCAAGGAAGCAGTTTATCCTAGTCGCCATAATCTTGGCCAGGATTTTAATATCTGTGTTCAAGAGTGATATTGGTCTGTAGTTGGTAATTTGGAGAGAGTCTTTTTGTGGTTTGGGGATCATAGCGATATGAGCATGAAGGGTTGATGGGAGAGGGGTTGTACCAGCTCTGAGGGCATTAAAGAGTTGAGTTAAATACGGGACCAGTAGTGGGGAGAGTTTTTTATAATATAAAGGGGAAAAACCGTCAGGACCAGGTGATTTGGAGGGTTTCAACTCCTTGATGGCTGCCTGAACCTCTGCTTCGGATATCTCAGCCTCCAAGGCCACAAGGTTGGAAGGAGTGATATCCGGAAAAGTCAGGTCTGCAAATAAGCCTTCAGCCCTCAAGGAGTCAAATAATGGGGGGGAGGAATATAAGTTGGAGAGAAAATTTTGAAATAGGGAAGTGATTTTATTGGGGTCCGCTGTAACATTACCTGTGGAAGTTCGTAACCTAACAGGTTCCCTTGTCGACACAGGGACCCTCAATTGACGAGCCAGGAGTTTACCCGGTTTATTACTTTGCGAGTAATATCGCTGTTTGGACCATCTAAGTTTGCGTTCTACCTGCTCCGTCAATAGAAGGTCTAGTTCCAGCCTAGTAGCATCTACCGAGGTTTTATTAGCGGTCGAGGGGTTCTGTTTCCAAGTATGTTCCTTTTGTTCTAACAAGCGGTATAACTCTGCGATTTTTCGTTCTCTATTTTTCTTTTTAAATGAGCCTAGTCGAATGAGAGCTCCCCGCAATGTGGCTTTATGCGCCTCCCATAATATAATCGGGGAGGACGTGGAACCCACATTCAGGTCAAAATAGTCCTTTACCGCCGCTTCCACTTGCGCGAAAGTATCTTTAGAGGACAAAAGGGAGTCATTCAGACGCCAGTTAAAGGAGAGCCCCCGTGGGACCAGGGAAGAAAAAGAAACTTCCACTGGGTTGTGATCAGACCAAGGTGTGCTCAATATCTTAGCTGAGGAGCATAGTGGTAGAGATCTTTGAGATGTAAATATGTGGTCAATACGGCTAAACGAGGAATGAGGGCAGGAATAGAAAGTAAAGTCTTTTGTGGTGGGGTGGAGTTCACGCCAGAGATCTTGAAGGTCATGTAGTTGCAACATATCCCTGAACTCAATGGAAGGTGTGTGGGATGTGGATGGATTGGGGGTCGGGGATTTATCCACTGAGGGATTGATTACCAGATTCGAGTCACCCATAACCACCAGAAGACCCCGACGGTTAGCGTCAACCAGCTTAAATAGGTGGGAAAAAAACCCTGTTTGAAAGTCATTAGGACCATAATAACCTACTAGGGTCACTTCTACATCAAATAGTGTGCCGACTAAAATCACATAGCGTCCAGTGGGATCAATAATTTCTGTGTTGCAAATAAAAGGGAGATTCTTTCTAAAGGCAATAACTACTCCTCGCCGTTTTTCGTGAGCGTATGCGCCATAAAAAACGGGGAAGTGTGCACTTAGATATTGTGGTTTAGACGTGGCAGAAAATCTAGTTTCCTGGAGGCAAACTATATCGGCATGGCTAGCTTTGTAGAAATGAAAAGCCTTCGAGCGTTTATGTGGGGAGTTGAAACCCTGGACATTGTGGGAGATTATTTTCAAAGCAGGAGGGGCCATGAGAATGGTTTAATGATCCGACGAAGACCTCTGACCGACAGGGGGAGAAGGAAAGAGGGGAAGGTAAGAAAGGGGAGGGAGAGATAGACTAAATAAAAAGTAATATAAAAAAAACTATGCACATAGACATCGAGAAATGGAAAATGCCCAAAACACGGCATAGAGAAGTGGATAGCAGTACGGGTAATACTACTTGTAGAACCAGGGGGTCACCGGCACCTGGGCACAAAGGTGTGGTAACAACATTTTGTTGGGGTGAACTCAAAAATGTAGCAGAGGTAAAGTAAGGGGAATAAAACTTAATTATATTGACAGCCAATGTAAAGCAAAGTTAACCGAACCCACACAAAATGGAACTGCGGCAGGCTTGGTGTGCTCCACTACTTGTATACAGAAACAGAGACAGTGTTGTGGAGCGGCATATTAAAGTACAGTGTATGAAACAACATCTCGAGCCGGGAAACAGCATGCCCGACACCCGCCGCCCCCAATGGGAGGCAGGGGGCACCCGGCAGGCCGATCCACGGCCCGAGAGAAGTAGGCCGCAACTCCCGGCTGCAATACAGAATAAGAGGCAGTTGAAATGTATGTCCAGCAGGCCATGCATGCAGTGCCGCCATGTGGTGAGGCAAAACATGCATAGCAGGCCAGACCAAAAATCCATAAATGTGTAAGTGGAAAATGAGTGCGGGTAATGCCAGAAGTACTTTGTATGTAGTGAACATCTTAGAAATCAACAAGACAAAACGTCAAATGAGTTAAACTGCCCGTTGCAGAAATCAGTCCCCATCGTAGACAGACCACCGCAAGTGAGGCAGAGTAACAATCCAAGGTTATTGGAAACAAAAAGGTGGACAGTCAGACCACAAGCAAAAAGCACTCATCCATCAGGCTGGGTCGTCACGAACATTGGGTATGGCACCAAATCTCCCAGGTGGTCTGCGTGGGGGAACTTTCTCCCAGATGGGGCGAAGAGGAGGTCTGTCGCGGCGCGCCTGAGACGTTTGACTCGGTCTGTCAGCCTCCACAGGTAAGAGTTGCAGGGTGACCAAAAGTTGCTTGAGGTCGTCGGCTGAGCTGGCAGAGTAGAACTTATTATCCACAGAAAATTGGAGTTTGAAAGGGTATCCCCAGCGGTATCTAATCTGACGATGTTGTAAGACGGCCAGCAGGGGTTTCATATTCCGCCGCTTTTGGATGGTGATCGGGGAAAGATCGGCGAAGATTTGATATTCGTGACCCTGGAACAGCAGGGATGAAGCAGCTCTGGCTTTTTGAGACAGGGTTTCTTTAGTAGCATAATAGGTAAGTTTCACCACTATATCCCGTGGCCTACCATCTTGACGTTTGGGACCGAGCGATCTGTGGACCCGATCCATCTCCAATCTGTCTATAGGGAGGCCTGGCGCCAATTCCTGGAACAGGGCAGTAACCGAGGAATTAAGATCTTCGTAGGTTTCAGGTAAACCTCTAATTCGAAGGTTTCCCCGCCGCGCACGGTTTTCAAAATCCTCTAGTCGGAGCATAGTGGAATCCAAATCTGCCCTCAGGGAATCGAATTCAGCATCGTGCGCATTTAAGACTTCTATGGTGTCATCCATTTTAGTCTCCAGGACATTTGTCCGGGCTCCCAGCTCCCGTATCTCCCGAGTAAGATCCCTGGACAGCTTAGAAGCTGTAAGTTGTAGTTCCTGCTGTAGAATCTGCTTAAATTTTTGAAGCAGGGAGGCATCTCTAGTAGTAAATTGTGGATCGGGTTGCTGGGACCCGTCCTCCTGCGAGTCTGCTACGAGCTCGGGTGAGGCCTGTATGTCGTCCTCTGAGCCTGCCGACATGGCGGGAGAAGTTGCGCTCTCAGGCGTGGGGGCAGGGACGGAGGACTCCGGCGGTTTTAAGTCCTTTCGCCCCACTAAATTCTTCCGGACCATGAACAAACTGAGCTGGGGGTCGACTGGGGGAGAAAGTGGGGTGTGATAGCGAGATAGTTCACCTCAAATGTTAGCGTCTGATAGCTGTTGTGCCCAGGAGTCGCGGAGCTACCTCAGCATGCGGCCATCTTGGTTAGCAGCTCGCGAGCGCCCCCATCTCCTGCTTCTTCAGTGACTGGACAGAGCTTGGTCTGTGATTTGCATTCTGGGAAGTGAAAGGCTGTAAACACCATTGTGGCTTTTTTATTTTATTTAATAAAACGTATGTGTTTTAGCACAAAAAAAACTTTTGTAACATACTTTTATTAAAAATGTTGCTCCGTTTCACCCAGAACATCTTGAAGTAAACCATGATGTGGTGTTCAAAGGTAACATTATGCTTAATTAAACCAATATTCACATATTTTTTTAAATAATTGTTACTATGAATAGAAAGTACAATTTATTCAGTATTTTTTACTTTTAATGTAAACAATGCTTCTCAGAAGTTAAAAAATAGCATTGAGAAAGAAATACATGAAATAATAATTGATACATCAAAGCAAAATAAAAACCATTTAACTTTTTTATTTTTAGGCGAAAACATTTTGCATGTAAGGTAAATTTATCACTTGTAATTAAAATATATTACACACACACACACACACACACACACACACACACACACACACACACACACACACACTAGTAGAAATAGATTTTTCCTTTTTGTATTGGCATGTTCTTCTTACTGGTCTTTATTACTTAGAACTAAAATTACCACAAACTTCCCAAAAACATTGTTTATTAGAATACACATTGAGCCCAGGCAGTTCAGTACAGCAGTGGACGTCATATATGACATTTGTTTTTATTTTTTTTGTAAGACATAAATTGAAAACCGTGTCAGAAAATGGGGAAAAATAAATAAAAGACAGGGTTTGTTTGTAATCTCTACCATACAGACACACAGGTTTGCATAGGAGCTGTAGACACAAAACATTAGGATGTTTTGAACCAAGACTAAAGTTGCTTTAATTTTTTACTTTAGATACACTGCAGAAAAAGAAAAAAAATTGGACATAACCTGCATGTAAATATTATACGGCCGTTTTCCTTACTGTACTTCATATTACACTTATTAGGTGGTAGGGGCCCATTCCTGACTTTGCTATAGGGCCAAATGAATTGAAAACACTTATGTAAAACACTAGCTTAGAGGGTATTATGAAAACCGCTTTGTGTCTCAGATCTTGATGTGGCCATATACTTAAGATAGTCGTTGGCCGAGGGCAATGCGTCCCGACTGAGCTTGTACGTTTTTTTTTCAATGGGGAAAGTGGAATGAGCCTCAGACAGGAACAAGGGATCGAGCATGTTGAAATTCAACACGTCGAATCCTTTTTTACCCTCGACAACTGCCATCAGGAGAGGTTCAAGACACCCCCATAACCATTAGTTGGCCGATCCTGATAAAATCTTTGGATTATCTAATGTGGATGGCCACCTTTAACCCTAGTGAGAGTGCTTTTCCCTGTTCATTTGTTTCTCACTACTACCCTTTGGTCGATCATTACAGACTATGACAACACAATCAATGATTGTATAGTGAAGTTATAACATTGATGTCTCTGCATTTGTAAATTCTATATATGTGTATAGTATTTTTCAAAATGTGATAATTCCACTTTAAAGAAAAAAAATAAATCAAGACATGAAATCGGTTTCTGGTGAGAAAGCCAAGCAGACCAAACAGGAAATGTGGTCAGGATGATCTTGCTGCTATGCTTATTACTCACTGTACGACAATTCTACAGCTCATGAAAACAGGGATTATTCAGCGGGACATATAGAAGCTAATCTGCAGATATGTACATTATGTCTTTCCTATACACCCAGAATAAAACATGGTGTACATTGCCTGCTTTTGTTATCTAAGCCACAGTGTAATAAACAAGCTATTCATTCACGACCTAAATTTATTCTTAAAACTAAAAAGTAGTTGTTCCATGAACATAATCTATGATCCTATGGAGCTCCTGCTCTGTAGGGCTCAGTGCAGCTATGTATTACATGTTCACCCATTTAGTTGGCAGCATGTATTACCACATTTCTCCTGTAGAGGCCACTACAGGAGAGATGTGTGGCTGCTCACTAGTGGTTCATAATTTTTCCAACATTTGATCATCATTGGTGACCCTATAATAATAGAATAGTGCTGATCCAATACTGAATGAACATTGGGTTATCTGCTCTATTATAACTGCATTGAAAGAAAAAAAACAAAAAAAAAACAAAAAACAGTTGTTTGTTTGGACTTACTTTTTGATTCTTTGCAATAGTCCAGTTTCACTTTTCTTTAGATCACTGACCATTTTCTGAAGATGCCTGTTACAGTGAGAAAAAAAAAAAGGAGGAAAGAATGGTCACTTTATATATTCGACATGCATAGGACTGCAGGTAAACCTACTACATTATCTTAACTATGAAGGTTATGATACCCAAAACGACATAAACCAGTTCCGCTACATCTCTAATCTTTTACCTAATTGTTTCTTTTCCAAGTTCTCTGCCGGAAAAAACACACTTGGGAGTTCACACAGAGTTTTCTTGACGAGTTTATTGATGCAGAAACCATGCCGCAAAACGGCCAAAAATGCCTCCCATTGAATGGGAGACGGAGGAGTTTTTTTTCCCCTCGAGCGGAAAAACCGGCTCGCGGGAAAAAGAAGGGACATGCTGTATCTTCGGGTGTTTACGCCTCTGACCTCCCACTGACAAAACGCAGAGATAATCGGCGTGCAGGCAGAGGAAAATCTGCCTCAAAATGCTGAACGGAATTTTGAGGCAGATTTTCCTCCTGCAAAAAACTGTGTGAACCCAGCCTTAGGCTATGTTCACACGGGGTATTTTGCCGAGTTTTTTGACGCGGAAACCGCGTCGCAAAACTCGGCAGAAACGGCCTGAGAACGCCTCTCATTGATTTCAATGGGAGGCGTCGGCGTCTTTTTTCCCGCGAGCAGTAAAACTGCCTCGCAGGAAAAAGAAGCGACATGCCCTATCTTCGGGCGCTTCCGCCTCCGACCTCCCATTGACTTCAATGGGAGGCAGGAGAAAGCGTATATCTCGCTGTTTTATGCCCGCGGCGCTCAATGGCCGCGGGCGAAAAACGGCGCGATAATTGCCGCGAAAATCGGCGTGCAGGGAGAGGAATATCTGCCTCAAAGTTCCAAACGGAATTTTGAGGCAGATATTCCTCCCCCAAAATACTCCGTGTGAACATAGCCTCACGGTCATAGATACAACTCTACTCAACTTCATTAAATATCAACTGTGATCTACATTTTATAAAATGAAAGATCTGTGGAGCTTGTACCCAGCTTACAGACATTGAGAAGTAGGCTGCCTTCTTGACAAGCATCTGGCAGTACACAGGAAATATATTTGAGGAAATGAAAGCAAACCATTCAGTAAATTAATAGTAAGAGACGTATCGTTATAAGACCTGTACTGAAACATCCACGTTGGAAAGTGCAATAAAAACAATTTGAAAATAGAGATTTTCAGCTTTACTCTTTACTTAGTGACATTTGTAATGTGATTTAAAGGAACGGTATTTAGAAATCACTACTTTAGTTTTAAGGACATTTTTTTGCTACATTCTCCGTCACATGACTCCCCAGAGACTCTGCAATAAAGGCTACTGTCTTCTACCTCCTATAGCTTCCTTTAACTGCCATATTAGCTTTATGTATATATTAGAAGTGTGAGGGAATGGGATTATGTCTCATTTCCTTTCATGCCACACTGTACTCATTCATAGGTTATCTGATCCCAAGATTCTCCTCCAGTTTACAATCTATAACACTTGGTAGTCTGGCCAATTAGGAGTTCTGTTCAGTATAAAATAATCCGGCAATGTATGAAATTAAGGCACGGTACCGAAAAGCTACTGTATGTATTCTGCAAAACACCTAAAACTTCTAGACAATGTTTAAGATAAATTCGCCTGCACACATTTCTTAGATATTCTATAGATTACCGAGTTTGTTTTAGGCAACGTGTGAACCCGCTAGACATTTTATAGAATAACTATAGTTGATAAAGTGTCTCCACTGTTGTCGATTACGAATCTGTTCATAAAGTGTCCTTCCTGTTGTCTATTGTATTATACTTTGCCAAAAAAATGGTACACGTGCTATAGAATAACTAGTAAGGGCCTGTTCACATCAGCGTTAGCTTTCCGTTCCGGGGTTCCGTCAGAGGTTTCAGTCAGGTGAACCCCGCAACGGAAAGTCAAACTGAAACCACAGCTTCCGTTTCGGTCACCATTGATATCAATGGAGACGGAAACCATTAGCAATGTTTCCGTGAGTCACCATTCCGGCAGTTTTCCGTTTTTCCGACGGAATCAATAGCGCAGTCGACTGCACCATTGATTTAGTGATTAAAACGGAAACCTGCCGGAATGGTGACGAACGGAAACCATTAGCAATGTTTCCGTCACCTTTGATATCAATGGTGATGGAAACGGAAGCTGTGGTTTCAGTTTGACTTTCCGTTACGGGGTTCACCCGACGGAAACCTCTGACAGAACCCCGAAACGGAAAGCCAATGCTGATGTGAACAGGCCCTTACTAGGGTATTCCCAGAATCAAAAATCATCACCTATTCACAAGATTTCTGATCATTGGTGTCTCCACTACTGGGACCATCACAGATTGTAAACGAAGGTCCTGAACACTCTGTTCCACTCTTTGCTGCACTCCCTGCAGTGAGGAGGAGCTTGAATGGAGCGACTGTCGAGAATGTGCCGCCCAGCTCCATTTAATGGTCTTAGAGATTGATGGAAACAGCCAAGCGCTGTTCTGGGCTTTTTCTGTCATTCCCATAGACTTTGCATATAAAGTCGTTCCCATACACAAACCCGATGTTCTACTGCTGAGGATTCGCACACTGTGGATTCTTTGTTCATTGCAGCAATCTGCTGCTAAACGCTTTACAATCGAGTTGCGCCGACCATCCCGCACAACCCTAGTAGGTGAGTATCACCACCATCCTTTTTCGCGCTATAGAGGTGGACGTTGTTTACCTTAGAGGGGTATTTTTTCGCTCTACCATAGACTTTGAATAAAATGGCAGCACGCATGCTTGATCACCACTCCACATTATGTCCTTCTCACTGAGGGGGTGCGGGACTCTATCACCTATCCTGTGAACAAGTGATCATTTTTGATTCTGGTACAACCCCTTTAATAAAGTGTCCCCTATTCTTGTCTAATAAAAGTGTCCCCCTGTGGTCTATTAGAAACCCGTTGAAGGGTACCTAAACTATTTACAAACTTCTGACATGTCATAGTGACATGTCAGAAGTTTTGATTGGTGGGGGTCCGAGCTCGGAGACCCCCACCAATCGCTAAAACGGAGCGGCAGAAGCGCTCAGCCACTCCGTGTCTATTCAACTTTTTCCATATGAGTCCGTACTCCGATACATCGGCTTTCCGGAAAAAGCTGAACAGAAAGGAAGCAGCTAAGTGCTTCTGCTGCTTCGTTTTAGTGATTGGTGGGGGTCCGAGCCCTGAAACCCCCACCAATCAAAACTTCTGACATGTCATAGTGACATGTCAGAAGTTTGTCAAACGCTTATTTACCCTTTAATAAAGCCTCAATAACCAGGCATTTCTATTAAAATACCTAGGTAAATTATGTATAAGGTCAGAATGAAAAACCCTTATTTCATAATATGCCCAAAAAATAACAGACATTCTACACAATACCTTAGTTTCACACTTTGCCGGTGACGGATGCATAGCCAACAAGAGTTCTGTACAAGGCAACTTTCGCCAATGTGGAGTACTGTACAACATGAGCTTAGTTAACAAACAGTGCTACACAATGTAAGCCATGCGAATATAAAATTCTGAAAAATGTTAGTCCGGCGAATGAGGAGTTCTGTACAACAAAAGCTTAGCCCGAAAACATTTCTGCACAATGTAAATATAGCCCGTGTGGAGTTCTGAATAATGCAAGTCTGGTCAATGAAGAGTATAGCCTTAGCTAACAATATGTTCTGCGCAATATAAACGTGGCCAACAAAAAGCTCTGCACAGTGGAAGCATAGCCAATGAAGAATTCTGTACAATTCAACTTTAGTATACTATTACACAAAGTACATTAAGTTGCTCCTGATCATAAGACAATTGACTTGGTAAACCCTTTTAATCTACAAGGAGTTCTGCACTATGTAAGGTTAAAGTTTAGACTCTGCTCACACGAATGTCATGGCTTCTGTATAATGGAGATGTTTTCCAATTGATCTAAATGGACACGGATAGTCTCTTATTGACTTGAAAAGGGTCTGACAGGGTTTAATTTTTTTCTGCAGACTGCATTATTCTGGTCCTAAAGAAAATCGGAAAGCTTGACAGAAACCCCAACCGAACGATCAGATGTTAGTGTGAATAAAGGCTAATACAAGTCTTTAGAAAAGACATTTATAAAAGGAGAATATAAAAGGATTGGTTCTAACAGATATTTGTCTCCGTATTTCCGTCTAGAAAAGATTCTCTAACCACTGAGGAATGTGTTAATTAAGAATTTCTTTATTATAATATTAATTTCTATTCAGCAATGTTTACAGGTCAAACATGAATATACAATAGGGAGATTTTGCAGACTGTTGCCACTACATACAAACCCAATGATCCATGCCCGGAGTCCTTGTTTACTGGTCACTCGCGTACAAAGCTCACTGTGGTCCGCTAAGGTGACTCATGGCAATGTTCTTGTTTGAAAACAAAATGCATTTTTTCCAGAAGACAAACAGGTATATTTTCAGAAGACACAGCTGCTTTTATCCAGCCTAAAACGCAATTATCACTGTAAAACGAGTCACGTTTCATCGGTTATTTCAAAATATTCCAGGGACAATAGAAAGACAAGTTCATGAGAAGGTTGTGGAGATTACATAAACTATGCAAACAATTCAAAACTGCATAGCCATTGGAGTTGTGCTAGATTTATTCACATCATATTACTTTGGGAGAGTAACAATCACGTATTTGCGGCCCCACAGATTTCAGCACTAATTACTATGATAATTTCATGCTCTGATAAAATTTAGTTTTTGTATACGTCAAAGGTTTACGTTGGGAATATTCCCTAAAGTATCTCTCAGACGTATGCCACTGTATAGCCATACAGGGGCATATGTGGGTCATTGACCACAATGTAAAGAACAAGGTATACTGTGCAGTATATATTTTTTTGTGGTGGCACATTAATAAATGTGGTTCCTGAATGAGGGACCTCCAACCGCTAATAACTCAGAATTCTCTTAATAGGTGATTTGAAAATGGGGTTTCTAAACCAGACCACCCCTTTAAAAAAGTTATTAGTTTAATTTAAAGATCAGTTCAAGTCCCAGGACTGCCCATAGGAAAAGTACGAAAATGTAAAAAAAAAAAAAATTGCATATTTGGTATCGCCGCATTCGTACTGACCTGTAGAATACAGTTAACATGCAATTTTTAGCGCACGGTAAACAGCAGAAAAAAACATCAAAGAATTGCTTTCCTTCAGATCTCCTTCCAAAAAAAATAAAAAAAAAGCATAATAAAAGCTAAATCAATACATTATATGCACCCCGAGATGGTGCCATTGAAAAATACAATATCATACGTCTACAGCGATGGAAAAAAATAAAATAAAAAATAAAAAAAAAAGTTATGGCTCTTTAAATGTGAGAATGAAAAAAATTTTTTGGGGTTAAGGCCTAAACTGGCCAAAATCATGCCTGCAAGCAGTGCCCACAGGCAAGCCATTGGGCACTGCAAAACGAGCCGTGCTTCGCCTGTGTGCGACTGCCGCTACGTGGAACCGCACCATGAGGGGTTAACTGGGTTGCAGTAAGCTTGGGACATATTTTACTAGTTCTCTAGGTATACATGTATATGTGAATATACTTGTCCTTGCATACTGACCAACATACCGTCCCTTACATAATTTATAATCCTGTAGAGATTTGTTTTAATAAGCAACGGACTTCCAGGAAAGAACATAATACTTTTGAAAAGTAACATATATTAGGTATCTTCTTGGCTAAACCAGTTGTGTGTACCCAGGGCTGGCCTTAGGGGTGTGCGACCATTGCACAGGGTGCATCACTCCAGCAGGTGGAAGGGGGGGGGGGGCGCTCCGCTGGCTCCCTTCCCCTGCTTGTGTTTCAGAAGCGCCCATGCCTGGCTACACATCAGCTGCTTTTCTGCCCGGGTGCTTCTTCTCTTAGTAGTGGCTGGGGGCCCAGTCTACAAGAAGGTGGTGGGGGATCATGACTGTCTACGGGGAGGCTGTATGGCACAATCTACAAGGGGGCACTATCTACAAGGGGGGCATTATACTATGTGGAGGCCACTAAGCAGACATTATACTGTGTGGGGCACTACAGGGAGCAATATACTGTGTATGGCACTTAGGGGGCATAATACTGTGTGGGCACAATTAGAGGACAAAATATTGTGTCCTTGAAGGGTTTATAATATATTATAATTAAACTGTATGGGGGCACTAAAGGGGCATTATATGGTGTGTGGGGCACTAAAAGCGCATTATACTGTGTGGGGACACTATATAGGGCATTATACTGTGGGGGGGGCATTATACTTTTTTATGGGGCATTTTTCTTTGATGGGGTTGGGCGCCGAAAGATAATTTCGCACGGGACACCATCTATCCTAAGGCCGGCCCCGTGTCTACCTCACTTTACATAATATAACAGGACTCTGCTTCCTTCTGACTATTCAGACTGTGTCATTGTCAACATTTCATTATAATATAGGATCAGTAAGGGTATGTTCACACGGCGGGGGTCCGTAACGGCTGAAATTACGGGGATGTTTCAGCCTGAAAACATCCCCGTAATTTCAGCCGTACCGGCATGTGCAGGCGCTTGAACGCCGCGTCCATTACGGCCGTAATTAGCGCTGCTATTCATTGGAGTCAATGAATAACGGCTCCAATTACGGCCAAAGAAGTGACAGGTCACTTCTTTGACGCGGGCGTCTATTTACGCGCCGTCATTTGACAGCGGCGCGTAAATATACGCCTCGTGTGAACAGACAAACGTCTGCCCATTGCTTTCAATGGGCAGATGTTTGTCAGCGCTATTGAGGCGCTATTTTCAGACGTAATTCGGGGCAAAAACGCCCGAATTACGTCCGTAAATAGGCCGTGTGAACATACCCTAAGGGTGATTTTTTGTTAAAAGTTTAAGAGGAAGCAAAAACAACATTCTACAATGGGCCATGTTTACCAGTGCGGGGTTCTGGCAGACCATAACTAGTATTATGGGGAGGGGGACGTCATTCAGGGAACAATGCTTGGTTCTCTTAAAAATCCCATTATATCAAGATGTTCTATATATTTACAAATGGTGAAAATAATAGTCATGTCATTGGGCAAATTGATATGCCGGTCTACCCTACAGTCTTGTTAGGGAATGGTCAAACATATAAGGATCAGGGGTTGAAGCCATTTGGATGATCACCCACTCTATTTAAAGGGACAAGGTAAAACTACAGGTGATATGTGCTACTCTTTGGCTAATGTCTAATGCTGCATAAATAGTAGATTATGAACAACAGGATCTGCCGAAAATCGAAAGTGTGGGGGCAGCCCACCTGTCCCCTGATGGCAGATGTCGGGGGAAATGAGGAATGGTTATGATAGATTTCAACACACTTGTTCCTGTTGTTGTGTCGGGGACCTAAAAGGAGTTATCCAATTTGGACAATCCCTACTTAAAAGGGTCCCTTGACAATATGCAGATCACAAAGTGTACCCCCCAGCTATAATCTGTTCGGAAATCTGACAGTAAGTGTTCAATTTCCATGCAGCACCTCCACAGGGAAAATTAAGCATTACACAGTTTTTATTCAAATCAATAGACTGTCTTTGTAATGCAGGACAGAACAGGTCCTCCAAAGTAAAAGACGCTCTTACCAACAGCTCCTTACTCTGGCCATGAAATAAGGATCCTAAAGAAAAGAACTCTCCTCTTTGAACGCTAAATTCCTTAATAGGGTATATAAAACTGGACAAGTCCTTTAAGAGCCTTGTCTTCCTCAACCCATGGATATGAACATGAATGCCTGGCCAAGTATGCCAGTACATAAGGGAAGATTCCGGTTTGATCGAATTCACACGAGCATGTTCGGTCCGTGATATATGGACCGTATTTCGGGAGTATTTCCTGGACTGAACACACTGCAGGGAGCCGGGCTCCTAGTGTCATAGTTATCTATGACGCTAGGTGTCCCTGCCCTGCTGCGGAAAACTGTCCCGTACTGAAGACATGATTACAGAACACGTTCGTGTGAATTAGCCCTTAATCTTATCATATTGAGCAGGGAAATTGGACAAGTGGATGACCAGCAATAGACTTCACCCATACACGATTTGGATAGTTTCCCTGCTTCAATACTTCCTGGTCATCTCACCAGGTGTAAATTCATAAGTACGAATCATCAAGAATATATAGCAAACGGCCAGATTAAATTTAAAATAAAAGATTTAACGTTGGATTCTGGATGTGTGCAAAAAATAAGGTTTCTATTTATAGGAGTCTGGAGCCAAGTACCAGACACCTAAGAAATCCAACGTTACCGCAGTTTGCCGACATTCCGCTAAGTTGCAGGTGCTTATTAAAATAATCACATTTGTCATTGTAATCTTTCTGTCTTATATAGTTGAAAATGAACCCCAGTGTTATTACATAACCCTGGACAATGCCAAAATTGCTGCTTTGTAATCTTTCAGATTTTATTTTCCTCTATGCCAGCAGATCTGTAATTATATATTAGAGAAAGTGTGGCTGATGAAACAGAAAAAAAAATTAATTGTGGCCTCAAATTGTAGAGAATTTCCCTGCTTCTCGTTCTGTTGAGAAACAGTTGCAAAATTCTAACGCTTATTAGTAATAACATCAGAATACCTTTATTGTAGCTGGCTTAGGTTTATAAATAAAATTATTAGACTTGGAATTTATTTGTTGTTGTTTTACTACAAAGGCAACAAACTTCATACAAAAAGGAGTTGCATAAAATGAAGAAAAATAAAAAAAATTAAATAAGAAAGTAGTATCTACTTTTTCCCCCCAGAAACAGAACCACTAATTTCACTATTTATTTTGATTTGGTGGGGCTGCAATACCGAATTCGGCCCATGGACAAGAGTGGTGTTGTTTCTGAACAAGAGAATGTGGACCCTTTTTTCTAATCTAATAGGCTGGATTCACACTCCGTGTTTACTCACATTTTCAACAGCATTTCTTTGCAAGTTCCCCCTCCCAAAAAAAAAAAAATGCTGTTGCCAAATGTTTCTTTAAAGTCTACGGTATAATATGGGAATGCCTACATACACAGCGTTTTGTTTTTTGCCGTAGGAGGCCAGACTAGGTGCAGAGAAAACCGAGGGGGTAAGTTTGAACGGCTTTCTTCTGCAGCGGAAAATCTGTCCGAAAAACGGCACCACTAGGTGGTGCGATTTTTTTTGGACGGAATGTACTGTGGGTTTCAGGTTGGACACGCTGCGTGATTTTTACATAGCGCATACTACCCGTGGAAACCCGGCCTAAGTTGTCCATTCACACATTGCAGTTGAGATGCAGATAGAAATGCATAAAAACTTGTGCATTTTTACCATGATTTTGGGAATTTTTTAGTGCGGTTCCACTCTTTACCGCAACTGCATCAAAAACACATCAAATTGCGGTAAAACCGCATGCGTGCAGGGTTTTTTTTATGCGGTTCAAACCACATCTCATATGCAACGTGTGAATGGACCCTGGCACGAGTTTTCTGATGCCTCCAAAAATAGCTAAAAAACAAAAACAAAACTAAACCCTACAAAAGCAGTTCAAATGTGTTACATTATTGAACAATTCTCAGTAGCATCATGATCATGGTGACTAATAGTTAACTATCATAAAACTGTTCTCCATTTTGGGTTTTTATTTCTACTGAGATTATTTTCCTTCTACTCCTACACAAGGTGTGATCTGTCAAATTTTAGATGAGAAAAAAGAACCATTAAATGAAAAAGGTAATCCTGGTATGAGGTTAGTTTGAGTACGGGTTCGCACGTAGCGTAAATACTGCGGAATTTTCCGCAACGGATTTCATTGCGGATAATCTGCAGCATAATACATTAGCTGCCAGCTGGATGAGGTGTTACTAAATCTCATCTACACACTGCATTAAAAAAACAGCCCAAAAAGTTCATAAATTGACCTGCGGTGCAGTTTTTTAATCCACAGCATGTCAGTTTTATGTTGCAGAATCGCTGTTTTTCCTGTGGTGGGTTTTCCCTGTTTAATTCAAAGGGGGAGGTAAAACCTGCAACGAATAGCAGATGTTGTGATTTTTGTGGTGGAAAAGCTGTGATTCCACTGCAATTCAGACAAAGGCTGTTTCTGGTATTATTGCTTAGCATTTAAATGGGACCAAACTGCAATACCAGACACTGACCAATGTCAAGAGTGGCACTATTTCTAGAAAGAAAGCAGACCTTTTACCTAATTTCACACAACTTTTTATATAGGACCCAATGAATTGGTCAAAGAGTTTACCAAATGCAAGGTTCAACCTTAAATATAGACGAGGATTATATATTAGTAGGGGTATCTCTACATTTTCACATATGTCTGCACATTAAAAGCCTTCTGCTACATTACAGTATATGTTCTTGATATATATGGGACGAGCGGTAATATCAGACACAGCCCATAGACTAGAGCAGTCCCGTTATCCACCGACCACCGTTTAATTTACATAGTTACATAGTTAGTACGGTTGAAAAAGTCACAGTTCTCACAGTAAGGCTAGATTCACACGGAGGTGCGTCCGTGCTCTGCGCTGCGGGATGCGATATCACGCATTCCCCATATAATAGAGTCTATGGAGGGATACGTGAAAAAACAGGACACGTCCTATTTTCTCACGGACCCTTCACACGGTCCGTTGAAATAACGGCAGTGCGAACAGCCACATTGAAGTATATAGGTACGTGTGACGGCCATTGTTTCAACGGCCGTCACACGGATGTTTAACGTGTTCGTCTGAATAAGGCCTAAAGGCGGCTTGTCGCTTTTGCAGATTGAACCTTTTTTCCTCCACACGGAGGGAGTGCCCCCTTGTTTTTTGAGGGGGTTTTACATGGAAGAGGATTTCACCATATTTTTTGTATGTGCCATTCATATATTTATATAAGTTAATCATGTCCCCCCTTAGTCGTCTTTTTTTCCAAGGCTAAATAGGTTTAATTATTAGACTGTTTCCTCATAACTTAGATTCTCCATGCCCTTTATTAGTTTAATTGCTCTTCTTTGTATTTTTTCCCAACTCCAGGGCATCCTTTCTATGAACTGGAGCCCAGAACTGAACTGCATATTCTAGATGAGGCCGCACTAAGGCTTTGTAAAGTGGTAATATTACATCCCTGTCCCGTGAGTCCATGCCTCTTGATACACAACAATATCTTGCTGGCCTGAGAAGCAGCTGATTGACACTGCATGCTGTTATTTAGTTTAGGATCTAAAAATACTATATCCACAGCGGCCCCTCTGTCTAGGCTTCTGCTCACCTCTTCATAAAAACAAATCAGGTTGGTTTGACAACTTCTGTCTTTAGTAAAACCGTGCTGGCTGTCACTTGTAATACTATTTTTTTCCCACATACTCATGTATATAGTCCCACAGTAGCCCCTTAAACGTTTCTCCCATGATCGATGTTAAGCTTACTGGTCTATAAAATTACCCGGGGAAGACCTGGAGCACTTTTTGAAAATTGGCACCACATTTGCCCTGTGCCAGTCCCTTGGCACTATACCAGTCACTAGAGAATCTCTAAATATATAGCGGGACAGAAATAACTGAACTAAGTTCCTTAAGAACTCATGTGTAACCCATCGGGCACCGGAGCCTTGAGCACATTTATTTTATTTAACTTAGCTTGGACCATATCTACATTCAGCCAATTCAGTATATCAACTGATATATTAACAGCACTGGCACCGGCTACATCAGCTGCTCTTTCTTCTGTTGTATATACAGAGATAAAGAACCCATTTAGTAACTCTGCCTTCTCTTGATCCCCTGTGATCAACTCCCCATTACCATTATCTAGGGGTCCTACATGTTCAGACCTTGGATTTTTTGCATTTATATACTTGAAGAATTTTTTGGGATTTGTTTTGCTATCCTTGGCCACCTGCCTTTCATTTTGTATTTTTGCTGATTTGATTACTTTTTTTGCACGTTTTATTAAACTCATTTTAGTTTACAAAGGCTACAGATGTACCCTCAGATTTGTATTTTTCAAATGCCCTTTTTTTTGTCATATATTGCCCTTTTTACAGAAGGTGTAAGCCATGTGGGGTTTAATTTTAGTCATTTATACTTGTTACCGATAGCAATAAATTTGACACTATAATTATACAAAGTGGATTTTAAGATTTCCCATTTATCAATACCCATCTGTATGCATTCTGGTTCCCATCATCAGATTCCAGACCGCCAAAATTTGCGTGTAACGCATTCAGAATTTGCCGCAAAATCCATAACGGGTTTTCAGACCAAAAAAACTTTTATGACATGCTATCAGACTGTCAAAACTGGAATAAGTCCTCACCTTCTCTATCATTGCAATGGTGTGCATGCGTGCTTACGCTACAATTCAAGAAATGGGAGTAAGGCCTCATGCACACGGCCATGCCCGTAATCATGGCCCGCAATTGCGGGCATGGCTGGACGCGGGCCGCATTTTCGGGCCATGCTCCCATACAAAGTACGGGAGCACGGCCCGTAAAATACTAAAACATGCTCAAGAATTCCCGGCACGGACACCCATCAGTAGCGATACGGAAAGGTGTCCGCGGCCAATAGAATAGTCCGTATTACGGTTCACAATTAGTGATTTTTTACGGTCGTGTGCATGGGGTCTAAGGCTGGGTTCAGCTGCAAACGTATGCGTTTTTTTAAATTACCAATACGTTTTACAAACCGTTTCAGCTGTAAACCTATGACTAGTAAATAAAAAAAAAAACTGATTACAGCTGTGACTTTCTTTTGGGTTTTTTCAGCATTTAAAAATGGCACAAAAATGCATACAATACTAACTCATCCTAACTGGGCACTAGGCAGTAATGCTGGTTATTTCTATATATTCGTTTTTTTTAATTACTGCTTAAAGAGGATCTGTCACCAGATTTCACAATACGAACTGCATACATTATTAAATAAACCTCATAAATCTGATGATTTACTTTGAAAATCCATGCCACAATGTAAACGACAGCACAGTGTGATCTCGTGAGATCACGCTGTGCTGTGTGAGTAAGTCCCACAAAAACTGTACCGAACTGTCGGTAGTGTGACTAGACATGGCGTCCTGGCTGGAGGTGATGTCTATTCATTCTCAAGACACTTCAGTAAAGTTAATGTGGGTGTATGTGACAGTACAGCGTGATCTCGCGATTCCTTGTGCCGCTGTACAGCAGGAACACTGCTCTGCCATATTACAGCTCCATTTTTTACAGTCATAGTAGGGCACCCATAGAAGTTCATGGGCTTTTACTGTACATACGCTTATATAGGCATGCAGTTTTCCTCACCTTGAGGCATTGCAAAACTCATCAGCATGCGCAATTGGATCTTTGAAAACAAAGGAGTCCATGTACGGCGGTGCACGGAGGCTGTACTGCTCTATAGAGGCTCCGTGCCAGTGGGCATTATCCCTAAGGCCTTATTTACACAGTGCAGTTTTTGTAACCACAACCAGGAGTGGAATTCTACATCTTATTTGTTTTTTTGTTCCACTCCTGGCTGTGGCTTCTAAAACTGACCTGTATGAATATACACTAAGGTTTACACCACGTTTGTGCCTTTTAACAGTAGAAAAAAAAAAGGTATCCTGCAAAAAAGGGATGCAACTGCACGCTAGCTGTAAATTTTTCATGGAGCTGTTAGAAAAAAAAACAAAAAAACAGCATACAGCTGGCATACGTTGAAAAAGGACAGAAGGCTCCTTCACACATCTATTTTTGCAGCATTTTCGGTGTAAAAATGTCAATTTTTTTCATGATACATATGCTTTTTCTTAAATAGTTTGTTTTAGTACCTGCATTTTCTTTAGATGCCGTTTTTCAAATTGCAAATCATGTGACGCAAAGATTCCTCTTAAAATAAAAAATAAACTTACGGAGGTCTATGTGATTAAAACATCACTAACTGCCTTAAAACACGCCAAACCTTTTCTGCAATTTAAAAAACCCATCACTGACCCAAAATATGAAAGACAAATAAAAAAACTTCATTGTCCATAGTGTGTTCAGTATTTCCCTACTGATTTCCAACTGGACGCAGCTTTTCTACCAACACAAAAGCAGCAAAACATGCCTGGAAGACCACCACAAAAAATGTAGCATTTTTACTACATATATTTTGCATCACAACCACTATCAAATACAAAGCATGCAGCTAGAAAAGACATTTCTACAAAACAGGATTGGTCAGCCTATTGTGAGGAATCGGTGAACAGCAATATCCCAAAAAATGTTGCAAGATGGAAAAACAGAGGGGATATCCACCAAAAATAATCTTGAAACCTGCAATTACAAATTAACGTCGCCTTTCATCAGCACACCTGACATTTTCTAGAGGTTTTCATCATAAAACATAATACATTTCATTTCTTTCACCTGCAATATTTCCTTTCTGAATAAGGGAAAAGCAACAGGTGTGGAATAATTCCTAGCCATGAAATCAATTTCATTCACATGAGTTAGCGAACACGCCAAGCGGGAACGCCATAATAATGTAGCAATTATTTATTGGGTTTTCCTATTGACTACGCATGAATAGTAAAATCAAAGTCTCCTCACCTTATCCTATCCCCAGCTGGAGCAGTGATTTTATTCAATTTATCCATATTACCAGAGACCTGAGAACCAGGTGTCCGTCTTATAACCCTACAATGGACTGCAAGCTCCTCTGCCCCGGTGGAATTCCCATACACGATGTGCGTCTGTGTCCTCTCCTCTCTGTAGCATTAAATAGACATTTCATAGGAGAAGTAAAACTTGCTCGTTCACATAGTCAAGTCTCAAGTTTCTATTTTGTCACATGACTTTTTTTTTATCCCAGCCCATCCAGCTCATGAATAATCCTAGACAAACATTCAAGCTTTTACCTTTGGGGCGTGAACCTGTAGTTATAGCTCCTTTTCCTGCTGGCACATGATTACCGACTGGTTTCTTAATACTATTCCCATGTTTGCTATGACTTCAACATAAATCAATTACAACAATTAGTTTATTGGGCAATTCAACAGGGACCAAAGGTTATTTTTGTGACTAGAGGAAAAGTGTTATAAAAAAACAAATTAACACAATTGTGGTAAAAATATAATTCAATTTTATGCCTATTTCTGTTAGAAAAAAAGGCATTTGTTAGGGTATGTTCACACGCAGTGGTTTCAGACGTAATTCGGGCGTTTTATTGAGCGCCGCGGGCATAAACTTCCGCAAAATATGCTTTCTCTGCCTTCCATTGATGTAAATGGGAGGTCAGAGGCGTCAACGCCCGAAGATAGGGCATGTTCCTTCTTTCTCCCGCGAGACGGTTTTACCGCTCGTGGGAAAAAGACGCCTCCGCCTCCAATTGAAATCAATGGGAGGCATTTTCGGGCTGTTTTTGACGAGTTTTGCGGCGCGGTTTCCGCGTCAAAAAACTTGGCAAAAAACTCTGTGTGAACCCAGCCTTAGATGAATGGAACTGATTTCCAGTTGCAGAAATTTCTGCAACAAAATTTGCCATGCGTGACTGGCCTGGGTTCACACATAGTGTAAATACTGCAAATTTTCCGCAATAGATTCCATTGCGCAAAATCCGCAGCATAATACAGTAGCAGCAGAGTGGATAAAATTTGAACAAATCTCATTCACATGCTGCGTAAAAAAATCTGACGAAATTCAAACCTGTGGTACTTTTTTTTAATCCATAGCATGTAAATTTATGTTGCAGAATTGATGCTTTTCTGCTGTGGGTTTTCCCCATTTAATTCAATGAAGAGGTAAAACCCGCAACAAATATCAGATGTTGCGATTTTTGCGAGGGAAAAGCTGTGACTTGTAACTTGTAACTCAGGAAAAAAAAAATATTTTACTTACCAGAACTCCCTGCTTGTGCATCCAGCCAGGCCTCCAGGGATGACGTTCCATCCCATCTGACTGCTGCAGCCAATCACAGGCTGCAGCGGTCACATGGGATGAAACGTCATTCCAGGAGGCCGGGTTTGCAGGACGTCAGAGGGACGTGTCGCCATGGTTAAGTATGAGGTTTTTTTTACCTGCTATTTTTCATAGCGGTCATTTCGGCCAAAAAACTGCACCACAATTTAGCTCAGTTTTTTGTGCAAAATTCCCTGCGGCGTCCAGGGCGGTTACACTCTGTACTTTTACGTAGTATATCCACCCTGTGTGAACATACCCTTAGGCTAAGTTCACATATATCGTAAATACTGCAGAATTTCCCACCTGAATTTCCGTGTGGCAATTTTGCAGCGTATAACAGTATCAGCAAATTGGATGGGATTTCAACAAATCTCGTCCATGCACTGCATAAAAAATATGTGAAAAGAAGTGCGGAATTTGACCTGTGGTGCAGATTCTCTATATATGTAAAAGACCATACGTATTGCATGAGTGGGTTGGAACTTCCTTTCCAGCAGCTCCCCGTCATGCCCAGCGGTGCCATACACCCTGGCAGCAGTGTACAGTGTACAGTGTAAAGCTATGACTAAAAACAGCAATGTGTATAGTATGTACAGTGAAGGAAATAAGTATTTGATCCCTTGCTGATTTTGTAAGTTTGCCCACTGTCAAAGACATGAACATTCTAGAATTTTTAGGCTAGGTTAATTTTACCAGTGAGAGATAGATTATATTAAAAAAAAAAAAAGAAAATCACATAGTCAAAATTATATATATTTATTTGCATTGTGCACAGAGAAATAAGTATTTGATCCCTTTGGCAAACAAGACTTAATACTTGGTGGCAAAACCCTTGTTGGCAAGCACAGCAGTCAGACATTAATTGTAGTTGATGATGAGGTTTGCACACATGTTAGATGGCATTTTGGCCCACTCCTCTTTGCAGATCATCTGTAAATCATTAAGATTTCGAGGCTGTCGCTTGACAACTCGGATCTTCAGCTCCCTCCATAAGTTTTCGATGGGATTAAGGTCTGGAGACTGGCTAGGCCACTCCATGACCTTAATGTGCTTCTTTTTGAGCCACTCCTTTGTTGCCTTGGCTGTATGTTTCGGGTCATTGTCGTGCTGGAAGACCCAGCCACGAGCCATTTTTAATGTCCTGGTGGAGGGAAGGAGGTTGTCACTCAGGATTTGACGGTACATGGCTCCATCCATTCTCCCATTGATGCGGTGAAGTAGTCCTGTGCCCTTAGCAGAGAAACACCCCCAAAACATAATGTTTCCACCTCCATGCTTGACAGTGGGGACGGTGTTCTTTGGGTCATAGGCAGCATTTTTCTTCCTCCAAACACGGCGAGTTGAGTTAATGCCAAAGAGCTCAATTTTAGTCTCATCTGACCACAGCACCTTCTCCCAATCCATCTCAGAATCATCCAGATGTTCTTTTGCAAATGTCAGACGAGCCTGTACATGTGCCTTCTTGAGCAGGGGGACCTTGCGGGCACTTGAGGATTTTAATCCATTACGGCGTAATGTGTTTCCAATGGTTTTCTTGGTGACTGTGGTCCCAGCTGCCTTGAGATCATTAACAAGTTCCCCCCGTGTAGTTTTCGGCTGAGCTCTTACCTTCCTCAGGATCAAGGATACCCCACGAGGTGAGATTTTGCATGGAGCCCCAGATCGATGTCGATTGACAGTCATTTTGTATGTCTTCCATTTTCTTACTATTGCACCAACAGTTGTCTCCTTCTCACCCAGCGTCTTACTTATGGTTTTGTAGCCCATTCCAGCCTTGTGCAGGTCTATGATCTTGTCCCTGACATCCTTAGAAAGCTCTTTGGTCTTGCCCATGTTGTAGAGGTTAGAGTCAGACTGATTAATTGAGTCTGTGGACAGGAGTCTTTTATACAGGTGACCATGTAAGACAGCTGTCTTTAATGCAGGCACCAAGTTGATTTGGAGGGTGTAACTGGTCTGGAGGAGGCTGAACTCTTAATGGTTAGTAGGGGATCAAATACTTATTTCTCTGTGTACAATGCAAATAAATATATATAATTTTGACAATGCGATTTTATTTTTTATTTTTTATATAATCTATCTCTCACTGGTAAAATTAACCTAGCCTAAAAATTCTAGACTGTTCATGTCTTTGACAGTGGGCAAACTTACAAAATCAGCAAGGGATCAAATACTTATTTCCTTCACTGTATATAGCAGTTATCGATGTGTATAGATATACAAACATAATTGCTATATAGACGTGGATAATCTCCTCTAGAAGTAATGCTAGATGAGAACACCTCTGTAATGAGGCATCCGGTGGAGCATTTAACAATCTTTTTCTGTTAAATTCATATATATGAAATGAGAGTATTCATAGACTTTTATGGGTGCCATGTTTCGGCTCCGTACTCGGAGCTTATGCGGAGCCATAATACAGCCAGTCGTTAATTGCTGTTTATAAGTGAGAACAATAATTGTATCCATATAATACGAAAATGATCGGCCTTGATAGGAAGAATTCAGATCAGCGTTAACACTGACCATAGCAGGAACCATAGAATTGCTCTCATGCTAGCAACATATCTCTGTGTGTAATTGTTTAGGTCAGGCAGCCATCCTGATAATGTTGAAATGTTACATTCTAACAAAAACTGCAAATGTTGATCCATTTGGGGCAAAATTCATTGAAATTCAATATAAACAAAAGTTCATTTTCTGTTGATAGATTCCCTTTGTTTTCCAGGAGTGGACTCTCCAATAAATTACCTTAAACTTAAGAGTCTTGCCGGTTTAACCCTGGTTCCAGCCATATAATATACTCTATATGTATGTATATTATTGTCCTTGTGACGTCATGTCTATGGGTCATGTGACATAAGCACATAACTGCGTTGTCCATAGGCTCTCCTGCTGTATGCTCATTCGCGGGGCATTTTAGGTAAGAGATCTCCTACTTTTATGTTTCCTTTTTTTGTTTTTTTTGTTTTTTTTTTAACCAAAGAGGGTGAAATGATCTCCGAAATCTTGTTTTAACCTTGAGGTACTTGTTCAATGTTTCTATAACTAAAACATTTCCGAGCATTCAAGGACATCACTGTTGATTCAAATATGAAGAGCAAATAATAGCAGCCTATCAATTCAAAAGCTGCTTATCATTTCTGGAGCAGGACCAGCCAGGTTTACAATGTTCGTTCAGGGCTAATGTGTCCATGGGTTCAGAAAGTCATAGATTTGGCGTTGGCAAACTGAAGACTGAGAATACAGTGCTATAGCATCTTTTTGTTGAAAAACTCTCTGTGCTTTTCCTACGTTCAGGTTGTGAGGCACCTTCACCCGGACTGAGCTTCAACAAATAAAGCAGGTTGCAAACCAGACTCTTATGGCAGATCGTCTATCTATGTCATAATGCCACCTTCTGCCACTAACACTCTGTCTCTATACAATATAGTTCAATCAGGGACTCACATTATGAGGTTATAAAAAAGGATGAGCTATAACGGTCTGGATCAACTTTACCGCAATTGAATGACCTCTGTCAATTCTTATCAACGACCTTTGTCAAGGTCATATATTAACAGGTCTGCTGAGTCAAAATAGCAATGCAGGGTGGACTTAGGTGCCGCACATAAATCCGCATGCAATACTTAAGAATGGGACAGAAGTCAAGTCAGAGTAAGAAAGAATCAATGCATTATTTTGGATTAAAATGATTTAATTGTATGTGGTATCAGATTAACATTCCAGGCACAGATTGCCTGGCACATAAAGGCCCTTTTACATGGGCCAATGATCGGGGAAAAAAGCGTTCATACGAATGCTCATTCCTGATACCTGCCCTGTGTAAATAGGGCAAAAGCTCATTCATCGGCTGAACAGCTCGTTTATTCGGCCAATAAAATTGAAATGTACGGGGACGAATGATCGTAGTAACGATCACTCGTCCCCTTACACAACCGATCATTGCTCATTGTGAAAGGAGGGGCTGTCTTGTTAGTCGGCGTCCATTTTCACGACCCATAGACACCCTAATGGTAAGGCCACACGGTGCTTCATTGACGCGGTTTTGTTGCGTTTGATAACTGCATGCGGTCAACTCAATGCGTTTTTTGTCCCTGTAATGCCGCAGTTCTGTTGTCTTTTTAAAGGAAATAATTGATGGACATAGTTTTCACTGGTGTTGAAGTTTGTTAGGTGCTGCCTGCATATAGTTCATTACAAGGCATCGAAGAACTGTTAGCAAAAACGCAAGCAGTTCAGCAACAACTTTGGCAGCGCGGTCGTTAACTGCATGCAGTCGGACATTATGAAGAAGCGGTTAACTGCACAAAAAACACATTGTAATATAATAGCAGCACTCTGTCCATAACACAAATTTCACCATTGACTTCTATTGAAAAATGACTTGCTACAGTTTAAAAACGCAACATAAACGCACCGTGACTGCACCGTGTGCCCTTACCCGTAGGGTATGTGCACACACACTAATTACGTCCGTAATTGACGGACGTATTTCGGCCGCAAGTCCCGGACCGAACACAGTGCAGGGAGCCGGGCTCCTAGCATCATAGTTATATACGATGCTAGGAGTCCCTGCCTCTCTGCAGGACAACTGTCCCGTACTGTAATCATGTTTTCAGTACGGGACAGTAGTTCCACGGAGAGGCAGGGACTCCTAGCATCGTATATAACTATGATGCTAGGAGCCCGGCTCCCTGCACTGTGTTTGGTCCGGTACTTGCGGCCGAAATACGTCCGTCAATTACGGACGTAATTAGTGTGTGTGCACATACCCTTAGACTCCACTTATCAAGTAGGACACACCTTAAGTCATAACATTTTTTTCTGCTCTTACATAAAGCAGAATATTGTGGTGTGCTTTTCCCAACATCCAGCACCCACTACGGCCTTCCGTCTGTCCCCCCTTAAGGGGTTCTTCTCTTTCCCCCACAGCACTGAATAACATATAAATAGGCATCATATACATATCAATAGATGATGTCCAGTGTATTAATATGTAAGTTGATCCATACAGCAGGTGCCCTTCCTGCAGGGCAGCCTTTAGGCATAGGCCTTCTTTGCCTAAAGATAAATCCAGCCTGATCGTATGCTCTTTTTTTTCTGTTGGTATACGACTATATATATATATATATATATATATATATATATATATATATATATGTTACCTTATATGACAGGAGTTTACTAGAAGCAGCATCATACCAAGGAGTTTGGTCAACACAAGAGCCACTATGAGCATCAGGGAGCTGCAGGACTTATTGAATGGCTAATATGTTTGGGGCTGATCTTGCTGAAACCGTCTTTACTTTGAATTGCCATCCTAGCAGTAACAAAAAATACTATATTTGAATATATTTTCTGAAATGTATTTCTTTTACATTTTTACCCATTGTCAAAGAGAGAATATTTTTTTATGCTTAGCACACCGGACTGATATAATATACAGCTTTTTTTTTTTATTCTGATCAGGTTAAATACAGCCTGTTGTGTCATAAATGACATCTAATATCTAGTTACTAATCTGTTTATCAAGTGTGAATAAACATATATGTACATGTTTAGTGACTAACTACTAGCACACGATTTCCTGTTGGACAACCTCCTCATTTTACCCTTTGCCATATAATCTTGCGGTGATACAAAATCATCTTCCCTTTAGTAGGTGTGAGAACAAGATAATTCTATTTATAATTTCGAGATGACTGTAGTGTGGAGATGACACATTGTTGTTAGACTACACTTAATATTAACGTTTTCAACAGAGCTAGAATATAAATTATCATAAAAATGTATAAGTAGAATGTAACCCCTTAATGACCGCCAATACGTGTTTTCACGTCTGTCATTAAAGGGGTTGTCCAGGCACGGGGCGGTTTTTCATACTGATGACCTGTCACGGCCATGGTCACGGACCACCGCCGTTCCTTACCTGGCGACGCCTGTGACCACAGTCTGTTGACTTCCTGCCGGCGTCTCCCTCCTAGGAGACGCCAGCACCCGCGGCTGGCCGGCCCTGCTCCTCCTGTTAAGGCGCCTGTTAAGGCACCCATGTTAAAAGTTCCATAATTAAGCCCTGTCCTTCCTGGACTATAAGAAGGGCTCCGCTTAGTGGGTTCACATACCCCTAGATCGTAACATGACCTTTCCACAGGATAGGGCATCAGTATATGATTGGTGGGGGTTCGACACCCGGACCCCCAAACCGATCAGCTGTTCCGGCTGCCTTCAGGCACTGGATGTTATTCAGTGGCCAGTGTTGGAAGCAGATGGCTCCGTACATTGTATAGTGGCTGTGCTGCAGTACTGCAACTCTGCACCTATGCACGGCCGCTATACTGTGACCGGAGCCATCTGCCTACAGCACGTACATTTGGTGCCTGGAAGCAGCTGATACAGCTGAACGGTGCGGGGTCTGGGTATCAGACCACCACCAATCATATACTGATGATATCCTGTGGATAGGTCATCAGTATGAAAAACCGCCCCGTGCCCGGACAATCTCCTTAAGGGTACTTATATCACAGTGCCACCTTTTCACGGTGCTGCGACAAGCTTGGCACGGGTGTCCCATGGTAGCTGGAGCAAATGCCAGGTTGTCTAAAGACAGCTGGGCAACTGTTCTAGCGAGCAGGATTGAAATTAACATAGAGCACGCCCGTTTAACCCTTTAGATGCCGCAGCCAATAGTGATTGCGGCAACTAAGTGGTTTTCATCCTATCAGTACATCCGCGATGCGATAGCGGGGTGCCGATGATTTTTATGGTAGCCGGGGACCTAATAAAGGCTCACAGGTCTGCCTCTAGTGAATGCCTATTGGGCCCTGCTAAAGGCAGGGTCTAATAGATGCCTGTCAGTTTTATACTGACAGTTAGGGCATGCCCACACGTGGCGGATTTCCTCCGCAACTGTCCGCATCAATGGCGCACAGAATCTGCATGCAGATTCTGCGGCGGATCTGCCCAAAATGTGCAGTAAATTGATGCGGACTAGCTGCTGCGGACTGCGGTAAAAGTGCTTCCCTTCTCTCTATCAGTGCAGGATAGAGAGAAGGGCCAGCACTTTCCCTAGTGAAAGTAAACAAATTTCATACTTACCGGCCGTTGTCTTGGTGACGCGTCCCTCTTTCGGCATCCAGCCCGACCTCCCTGGATGACGCGGCAGTCCATGTGACCGCTGCAGCCTGTGATTGGCTGCAGCCGTCACTTAGACTGAAACGTCATCCTGGGAAGCCGGACTGGAGACAGAAGCAGGGAGTTCTCGGTAAGTATGAACTTCTATTTTTTTGACAGGTTGCTGTATATTGTGATCGGTAGTCACTGTCCAGGGTGCAGAAACAGTTACTGCCGATCGCTTAACTCTTTCAGCACCCTGGACAGTGACTATTTACTGATGTCTCCTAGCAACGCTCCCGTAATTACGGGAGCCCCATTGACTTCCTCAGTCTGGCTGTAGACCTAGAAATACATAGGTCCAGCCAGAATGAAGAAATGTCATGTCAAAAAAGCAAGACGCATCCGCAGCACACATAACATGTGCATGACAGCTGCGGACTTCATTGCGGAATTTAGAATCTCCATTGAAGTCAATGGAGAAATTCCGCCATGAGTCCGCAACCAGTCCGCCACAACTCCGCAACATCCCTTGCATGCTGCGGACACCAAATTCCGCACCGCAGCCTATGCTCCGCAGCGGAATTTTCAGCCTCGTCTAAACGAACCCTACTAAATAGAAGTGGAAGTCAATGGAGAAACGGCTCCGCTGCGGATTAACGCTGCGGAGTGTCCGCAGCGGAATTCAAGAGCAATTCCGCCACGTGTGGCTTTGCCCTTATAATACACTGCAGTACAGAAGTAGAACAAAAGATTGCATAGAGGCACTAAAAAACAGT
Organism: Rhinoderma darwinii; assembly: GCF_050947455.1. Taxonomy (NCBI): domain Eukaryota; kingdom Metazoa; phylum Chordata; class Amphibia; order Anura; family Rhinodermatidae; genus Rhinoderma; species Rhinoderma darwinii. The sequence continues at coordinate 30,254,513 of NC_134697.1, read as the reverse complement.
GGGGCTAAAAAAGGTTAAAAATAGTTTGATAATGTTTATAGTAAATAAAAATCCCAAGTAAAAAACAATGAAAAACCCACATTTTCTCCCTATTAAATGCTTTAAGTTAATTTTAAAAAGTAAAAAGCTACACATAATTGATATCGCTGTGTCCGTAACAACCCAAACCCAATGCTAGAATTCATGCTTTCTGTTCATCCTACCTGCCAAAAAATAAAATAAAAAACTATCAAAAAGTCGTATGTACCCCAAAATAGTACCAGTAAAAACTACAAGCCCTTATACATCTACATAGGTGGAAAAATAAAAAAGTTATTGCTCTTAGAATATGGTGACATGAAAATGAATAATTTTGAAAGAAAAGTATTTTAATAGTGCTAAAGTAGTAAAACATAAATAAACTACACAAATATGGTATCGCCGTAATCGAAAGCGACCCACTAAATAAAGTTATTATGTTATTTATACCACACGGTAAACTGTGCTAATTTAAGACTCGAAATAGAATCACAAAATGTCAGTTTTTATTACATTACCCCTCAAAAAAGTTAATAAAAGTTAATTAATAAATTATATGTACCCCAAAATGGTGCCATTAAAAAATACAACTTGTCCCGCAAAAAACAAGTCCTTATACAGCTATGTTGATGGAAAAAGTTATAGCTCTTTGAATGTGATGATGGAAAAATGAAAAAAATAGCTTCAACTGATACACAGTGTTATGCCTGTTGCAGGTTTTGAGGGGGCGGTGCATGACACAGAAATTCTCTCTTTGGGGTTCTATGAATCCCTGTGTCATACACTGTCCCCTCAGGACATGCACTAGTCATAACACAGTGTAAAGATTTTCTTAAAGGAAAAATCTAATCCCTCCAATAACTATTTTTAAAAAAAAAATCAGATCTGTTAACCGAATATGCCGCCATAGGTAAGGGCAGCATGTTACTGGGATAGGTACGTTTCCCTTTTAGCCAAAACGGCACAAAAAAATATTGTGCCATTTGGCTAACAGGAGTGATCAAAGAATACACCGAACTGATAGTTATGAGTCCGCTATATTCAGGATGAGAGCTCTCTTTAGTTCATATAAATAGTACAAGACTCTACAGAGCTCCCTGCTTCCACCCAAAACCACTCTGGCATCTCATGGAGACATGTCAGATGATCACATCGGTGGAGTCCATGGGCTTAGACCTCAACTATTCTCTAGAGCTTGAAAGCACAAAAATCAATTTGTCACCACTTAGGGATCTCCAGCACTGGAAAATCTAGGAACATTTCCTTAAGACGAAGTAGAAAATTGTGTTTTTTGTAATGACTTCAGGGTAGGAACTGTATAGGGAGCAGGGATAGCTGGGTAATTATATATTCATTCTTGCACCATTGAATAAGGCAGTAGGGAATTAATCCGTAGAGACATGATGTGTTACTGCCAGAGTTCTTCTTTACAATTACTTCTGAATCCATAGGCTACAATAATACTTAATTGTTCTAGGTCAGTTCTGCATTTAAATTTTTCTGTCGTAATAACAATATCCTAGATGGATTTGAGGGAATTAACTGTCCTAAGTAAGCTATGGTAGTGTATTCTATTTTGCATGTCCCACACAGTACTTTATTGTTTGTACCTACTGTTTGAGCAATACCGTTTTTAAAGCCAGTATAAACATGGATCTCTTCCGCGTTTTAGAATTCTTCTTGTTGCATTAAACATGACTTTATTTTTGGATCTTACACTGATGCAGCACTGTTCCAGCATTATTTAATTTTCTCTTATTATCTGGAATTATTAGTAAAACAAGTACAATTGTAATCCTTGTGTACTCATAGCAGCAGAGGTTCAGACCTTAAAGAGGCTCTGTCACCAGATTTTGCAACCCCTATCTGCTATTGCAGCAGATAGGCGCTGCAATGTAGATTACAGTAACGTTTTTATTTTTAAAAAACGAGCATTTTTGGCCAAGTTATGACCATTTTTGTATTTATGCAAATAAGGCTTGCAAAAGTACAACTGGGCGTGTTGAAAAGTAAAAGTACAACTGGGCGTGTATTATGTGTGTACATCGGGGCGTTTTTACTACTTTTACTAGCTGGGCGCTCTGATGAGAAGTATCATCCACTTCTCTTCAGAACGCCCAGCTTCTGCCAGATCACGCTGTGACGTCACTCACAGGTCCTGCATCGTGTCGGACGAGCGAGGACACATCGGCACCAGAGGCTACAGATGATTCTGCAGCAGTATCGGCGTTTGCAGGTAAGTCGATGTAGCTACTTACCTGCAAACGCTGATGCTGCTGCAGTATCAACTGTAGCCTCTGGTGCCGATGTGTCCTCGCTCGTCTGACACGATGCAGGACCTGGGGAAGTGACGTCACAGCGTGATCTGCCAGAAGCTGGGCGTTCTGAAGAGAAGTGGATGATACTTCTCGTCAGAACGCCCAGCTAGTAAAAGAAGAAAAAACGCCCCGATGTACGCACATAATACACGCCCAGTTGGACTTTAACTTTTCAACACGCCCAGTTGTACTTTTGCAAGCCTCATTTGCATAAATACAAAAATGGTCATAACTTGGCCAAAAATGCTCGTTTTTTTTAAAATAAAAACGTTACTGTAATCTACATTGCAGCGCCGATCTGCTGCAATAGCAGATAGGGGTTGCAAAATCTGGTGACAGAGCCTCTTTAACATGGACATTTTGGGGGTTAGGAGTCCAGTAGGAGGTTCCTCATACAGGGAAAGCTGTTAACCATTGAGTGATCCCGCCCACTTGACTCATAGGCCCAGAATGATAATAGATTTACATAATTAAATTACAAGTTATACTGATTTTTTTCCCCCCTGAAACTATAAATCAATCTGCTTAGCTTCTCCTGCTGTGTAATATACTGCCTATAGATAGGACAGCATGCACAGCATGAAAGGGTTCCTTTAAATAAGTACCTAGAACCATTTGCATTGAGAACTCCATGTGTGTGACATTGTGCAAAAACTGCTCATGACTATGTTATTTGCCCTGAAATATTCAGCTAGCGGGAAAAAGAAGCGTCTGACTCCCACTGAAATTAATGGAAGGCGTAATTTTGCAGCGGAATCCACGGCGGATTCTGCTTGCAAAATTCCTCCATGAGCAAATACCATTATAAGGCTGGGTTCACACGTGGCGGAATTTCACTTGAATTCCGCTGCGGACACTCCGCAGCGTTAATCCGCAGCGGAGCCGTTTCTCCATTGACTTCCACTTCTATTTAGAAGTGTTCGTTTAGACGATGCGTAAAATTCCGCTGCGGAGCATAGGCTGCGGAGCGGAATTTGGTGTCCGCAGCATGCTCTGTCTGTTGCGGAGCAGTGGCGGACTGGTTGCGGACTCATGGCGGAATTTCTCCATTGACTTCAATGGAGATTCTAAATTCCGCAATGAAGTCCGCAGCTGTCATGCACATGTCATGTGTGCTGCGGATGCGTCTTGCTTTTTGGACATGACATTTCTTCATTCTGGCTGGACCTATGTATTTCTAGGTCTACAGCCAGACTGAGAAAGTCAATGGGGCTCCCGTAATTACGGGAGCGTTGCTAGGAGACGTCTGTAAATAGTCACTGTCCAGGGTGCTGAAAGAGTTAAGCGATCGGCAGTAACTGTTTCTGCACCCGGGACAGTGACTACCGATCCCAATATACAGCAACCTTTAAAAAAATAGAAGTTCATACTTACCGAGAACTCCCTGCTTCTGTCTCCAGTCCGGCTTCTCAGGATGACGTTTCAGTGTAAGTGACGGCTGCAGCCAATCACAGGCTGCAGCGGTCACATGGACTGACTCGTCATCCAGGGAGGTCGGGCTGGATGCCGAAAGAGGGACGCGTCACCAAGACAACGGCCGGTAAGTATGAAAGTCGTTTACTTTCACTAGGGAAAGTGCTGTCCCTTCTCTCTATCCTGCACTGATAATAGAGAGAAGGGAAGCACTTTTCCCGCAGTCCGCAGCAGCTAGTCCGCATCAATTTACTGCACATTTTGGGCAGATCCGCAGCCGTAATCCGCAACCCGGATTAGGTGCGGCATTGATGCGGACAGTTGCGGAGGAAATCCGCCACGTGGGGGCATGCCCTAAAGGATTATGACTGTAATTGTTCTACCTTTGAATCAATCAGAACCATCGGGAGCGCTCATGACCCTTTCTCTCTGGTTTTATAGACTTTTCAGTTTTGTCGGATGGGTGGCTGTTTAGTGGGTGCAGATGGTGGCTATTAGGGCAACTGGTGGCTGTGCATGTATGGCTACTTCTCGCTCCATGCACAAAAAACCTGACACACTAGTTGTCTGTATAGGTGGGGGTCCCGATGGTTGGACATTTATGGCATATTCAAATAAGATGCCATAAATGTCTGTGTTCGGAGAAGAAACCTTTAAGACTCCTTCTCTCCCTTTGCATGTCTGTGTGAACCAGCTATAATTAAATGTTTAGCTATTAAAAAACTCTCGTTTTACTGTGCTGGGTTTTACTGTTGGAAATGTATTTGACTTGCAATAACAGCAACAAGTTAAATATCCTTATCAGCGATGTACAATTGTAGCTGGTCCTGAAGCCAGATGATGCCATTAGCAGCTCTTTTTTACTCCACGGCTCAATGACCACATAAACTGAACATTACTTTGCTCATCCTGTCTACTCCCAGGTGCAAAGCTGAATTTTTCAATAGCGGAAGGGAAACTATTGATGCAAAACTTGCCCGGATAACTGTGTTTCATGCACACTACTTGAAGAAAGCAGAGGTGTAAAACAGTTTTACTGTAGTAAGAATACTTTTTATACTAATACTGTAGATATATTCAGTCAATCTGGTTATTAATCAGCCCTCGTAATTTATGGCTTGGATGACAGACAGACACTTAGGGTAAAAAAATCTGAGTTTAAACAGAATCGGTAATGTGTTTTAGTAAATACTTGCATTTCCTCATAAAATAACAATTCTGGAGCACGTTTTCTTAGAACTATGTGTTGTGCCGTTCCTCTATTATTCCTCTTGGAAATCTATGAATTGACATTTTGGGCATTACCATTTGCCTTATCAATGGGGTGTGTACTTACAAACTTTAGCAACCAGTACTCCAACCAGCGCTGACAGTGTCAGACTGTTTAAGGACACATCCTATTGAAAAAGGGAATGGTAGTGCCCAGTTGCCAGTTTAATCAAATATTTCCAGGAAAAAGAACAGTGATCCAACACATAACAGTATTTACTAAAACAAACATGTTAGGAGAGAATACAGTTCCTCTTTATATTGCATTGCTTAAGTCTTTTTTCTTTGAATTTCAAGACATTTGATAGATACGTAAATTATATTAGTATAAAATACATAGATATATAATAGGATGCTTGACTCTAACACTAACATAAAACAAGTACAACAAACCATCATAGAATACATGTTGACACATCGGATCCGGATCCATCACCATTGAAATCAATGGTGATGGAAACGGAAACGTCTGGTTTCCGTCTGTGTCAGTTTGTGTCTGTTCAGGGTTCCGTTCTGACAGAAAACTCAGACGGAACGTCAGAACGGGACCCCAAGGCAGATGTGAACAGAGCCTTAATGGGATTTTAAAAAAAAAGTAATAAAAATAAATACATTAATTTAAAAAGTCCAAAAAAAAAGGTCATTATTGTGTATAAAATATATTTTATTGCCCTTACACTAAATAAAAACCAAAAAAACTACACATATTAGATATCTAATGGACCATAATAACCTGAAGAATTAATTAACAGGTTATTTAGCGTGAAACATGAACGGGATAAAAAATAAACAAGAAAAAGGATGCAGAGAATCGCTTATATCCCCCTATCCTCTCCAAAAATACTCTGTAAGTCCCAACTTCTAAACACTTCTTCACTAAGCTGGCTCTGGATCTTTACTTCCATATGGTACCCCTATGCCATGACTATACCTCATAACCAACTATAGTCTACAACTGAATGTTACAGTCCTTATGCCTTGGTTGTACTGAGTAATGTGGTCTGGTGCCACGTTTGTACTTGCAACCCTGACATTTTACACTCCATTATATGAATTACAGGCATATACAACAATTTGAAACAATCGTTCATTATCTTGTTCATCCCTAAATGCAGCGTTGTTGAACTATAAAAATAATGTAAATCATTAGATTTTTGCAAATACATTATTATGTTACCGCTGTAATGTATATATTTCTCATATCATAAAACTGATGTATTTCTGTTTCTTCCTCCTTTCTAGTGACAGTGAAAATGGTCCAAGCGGGCTGAAACGTCTTTTAAATATCTGTCGCTGATTTGCCATATGCTTTATTGGAAATTTCTAATCTCCAATTTAAACTCACTTGTGGATTTAAATAAAAAGTGTAAACTTGAGAGTGCTGAGTTATACTTTCGGATATGATGCTCACGCAACACGATTCAAAATGAATACAGACCCCAGACCCCCTAAACGAATACAGACCCCATAAACAAATACAGATACCAGACCCCCTAAATAAATAAACCCCAGTCACCAGACAGCATATACAGTTCTCAGACCTCCTAAATAAATCTAGACCCCTAAATACAGACCTCCTAAATACAGAGACATTAGCCCCCTTACTAAAAAGACATCAAATCCCGTAAATACAAACCCCAGACCACACCCTCTAAAATAAGACCCCACCCAGACCCTCTGAGTACAGACTCTCTAAAGTAATATAGACCTCAGACCAGACACCCTAAAATCAGACCCCAGACCAGACGTCCCAAAAAACAGACCCCAGATCCTCTAAAGTAATATATACCTCGGAACAGAGGTGCGGATACTCACCTCTTCAAATTCCTACAGTCCTCTTCACTTCCGGTGCCGCTACACCATCCCTCGTGTCAGGACGTTGTTTACAGCTGTGCCCGGGGGTGAAGGGGACTGCAGGAACGGGAGAGGTGAGCAGCAAAATCTTCTAGGATCTGTAGGGGATTTGCCTGCTCTTTCGGGAATCTGGGTGGGCTTCCCTTATTCCGGGAGTCTCCCAGACATTCCGGGAGAGTTTGCAAGTATGATTTAACATGTAACTCCTGTACTGTGTATACGTGATAAATGTAAATAGTGGGAATAGCTTTTAATACATATGTTTTTCTGCCACTGTTTCTATTTAAAAGAGTCTGTTCTAGGAAATATATTAATTGAGCTGTTTCTACAGAAAACCACGTTATGGTGCCATGAGTCACAACCACAATTGTGATTTTTACATGAAATTTTCCAGGGGGTGTTTTTTCCCTTTGAAGTGTATGGGCCTATATGGCATTCGGTGCATTTACTGTGCCTTTATTAATCCAAGGGTAGGACATGTATTTGTACATAAAGCTAGGTTCACACATTGCGTAAATACTGCAGATTTTCTGTCTGGATTTGTGGATGGAAAATCCGCAGCGGAATACAGTAGCAGCAAAGTGAATAAGATTTGAACAAATTTCATCCACTCACTGCAGAATTTTTCAGTTTCAAAATTGACCTGCAGCCCGAATTTTTAAATTCACAGCATATTCATTTCTGCTGCAGAAAGTGCGCGGATTTGTTATGCAACAAATCCCAATTGTCTGGACAATCTAAGAAGAAAAAGCAGATTAAAATAAAATGTAAAAAAATATATATACTCACCCATTTTCTGCCGCTCCAATGGATCGATATCCTTGTCCTCCGCCGGTCTCTGCATCCTGGCCTCTAGTGATCTTGTCGTGTACACGTCACCGCTGCAACCAATCACCAGCGATGACGACACGTCACGTGTGGACGTACCAAAATAATATACGGTTCAGCCTTCTATGGAGCATATAGTACACACAGTTTCATTATTTAAGGCGTTTCCACCATTGGTTTTCAATGGAGAATTGCAACCACATGTTCTGTTTTCATTAGATATTTTCCTAGAATGACGACTTTAAAAAAACAAACAAAACACACAACAAAACCCCTATGTACGTTTCAAGCATAAAGCATTTCTTTGGTGTATATGTGCAACTCTCAAGTGTGTTCTGTTACTCAGTTGCCAAGTGTGAACATAGCCTAATGGGAATTTATGCCTCTACCTCCTGACACCTGCTTAGTGAGGGGGTGGGGGTTACATGTTACATCTCCCACCTCACATCTATTCCCTCGATGATTTAATTTCACAGCTATGTAACAGAAAGAATCCTGGAGAAAAAGAAGCCATGGCCCTGTCTCATTAACATAAGAGTAAACCAATTCTCCTATCTAGGAAAAAAGTGAAATCTTATTTGATTTTAATTGTAACCACATTGTGTAAACAAAAAAATGAAAATGCCCTCGAGAGTGCTGTTTGCCTTCATTGCCTTGATGTCTGGAAAGTGGGTTTAGAAGTCATTATGAGATACGATGGAAGTTTCAAGAAGTCGTCTTGTGTTTCATACATGGATAACATGTGTTCTAGAAGTTAGAAGATGTCAGTGGAAAGAAGAACTCAAAAATATATTTTTCTGAAAACATAAAATTCTAAGTTTGGCAGTTAAAGGGGAAATCCAATTGAACTCTTTAAGGACCAAGGCCTTCAGATGCCACAGCAAAATGTACCTTTTGGAATGACACATTTTAAGGGTAAATATTTTTTTGTGTTTTATACTTTGGCTTATTATTTATTTTCCTTTTTTGGGGCACATGTGGGGCTTTAATATGGTAGCAAAACAGAACCAGTAACTTTTAACGCCTTCCCATCACAGCCATTTTTCCGTTTTTTCTCCCCGCTTTCCAAAAGCCATACGTTTTATATTTTACCTGTCAATATAGCTGTATGAGGGCTTGTTTCTTGTGGGACCAATTTTAGTTTTAAACTTCACTATTTATTGTACCATATAATGTACTGTGGGGTGGAATGGGAAAAAACGGATTCCTCCATTTTTTTGGTTTCCGTTTTTATGCCGTTTATCATTCTGCATGTTAATATTATTACGGTCATACCAAAGTTATATAGTTTTTGCGATGTTTTAACACTTTAGGGCTCTGTTCACATCTGCGTTGGGGTCCCGTTCTAACGTTCAGTCTGAGGTTTCCGTCAAAACGGGACCCTGAGCAGACACAAACTGACACCGACGGAAACCAGAGGTTTCCGTTTCCATCACCATTGATTTTAATGGTGATGGAGCCGGTGCCCGTGGTTTCCGTTTGTGTCTTTTGTGCACCAGATCCGTCGTTTTTCCGGAAGCAATCGCGTTGCACCGGCAACCTATGGTTTCCGTCGGTGTCAATTTGTGTCTGCTCACGCAGATGTGAACAGAGCCTTACAAAAGAAACTAATTGTTAAAAAGAAAATATTGAATTTAAGACCCATAACTGTTTTATTTTCCATCGATTGAGCTTTGTTAAAGAGACTCTGTCACCACACTATAAGTGCCCTTTCTCTTACATAAGGAGATGGGCGCTATAATGTAGATGACAGCAGTGCTTTTTATTTAGAAAAACGATCTATTTTCACCACATTAGGAGCGATTTTAGCTTTATGCTAATTAGTTTCTTAATGCCCAACTGGGCGTGTTTTTACTTTAGACCAAGTGGGCGTTGTGGAGAGAAGTGTATGACGCTGACCAATCAGTGACCAATCAGCGTCCTACACTTCTCCCCATACATTTACTCCGCGCATAGGGATCCTGCTAGATCAGTATGTGCTGTCTTATACTAACACATTAACGTTACTGAAGTGTTTAGACAGTGAATAGACATTCCTTCCAGCCAGGACGGGATGTCTATTCACAATCCCGGCACTTCTGTAACGTTTTTTGTGGTACTTACAGCAGAGCAAGCGTAATCTTGCTGTAACCTGTCATTTACAGCGAGATCTCGCAAGATTACGCTTGCTCTGCTGTAAGTACCACAGAAACGTTACAGAAGTGTCGAGATTGTGAATAGACATCCCGTCCTGGCTGGAAGGAATGTCTATTCACTGTCTAAACACTTCAGTGACGTTAATGTGTCAGTATAAGACAGCACATAGTGAATAACGCAGGATCACTATGCGCGGAGTAACTGATTGGTCAGCGTCATACACTCCTCTGTACAACGGCCACTTGGTCTAAAGTAAAAACATGCCCAGTTGGGCATTAAGAAAGTAATTAGCATAAAGATAAAATCGCTCCTAACATGGTGAAAATAGATAATTTTTCTAAATAAAAAGCACTGCTGTCACCTACCTTACAGCGCCCATCTCCTTAATTAAAGCTTGTTTTTTTGTTGTTGGATGAACTATAGTTGTTATTTTTACCCTCCTTGGGTACATTCCACATTTTGATCACTTTTTATTGCAAGTCTGTGGGTGTAGTGGTGACTGTGCCTAAGTGCGAGTTAAATAATGTGTTTTTTCTTTTACATTACTTTAGGGAAAAAATGGGAAAAGGTTTTTTTTTTAAACGTTTGATATATCTATTCTGTTTATTTATAGATTTTTACCTTTTTTAGTTGTCACCCAATGGGACTTTGGCAATTGATTATTGGATAGCTTTCACAACATTCTGCAATACTTATGTATTGCAGTGTTTTGTGTTTTTTTCCGGCTTCTAGTAAGCTCAATAGGAGGAGAAATATGGCAGACCAGGGGGCCTTTAGTAGGCTTCCAGGTTGCCCTGTCAACCATTGATATCGCATCACAAAGGGGCAATGGTATGATGGAAGGCGCGCCCCCCCCTCTTTCTAACGCTATAGATGCTGCGGTCACTAATGACTGGTGCATCTAAGTGGTTAATCGCCCATTGTATTGAGGTGTAACATACAGCCAACACCCACTAATTATGGAGTGGGCCTAGCCTGTGAGCCCACCAACCCAAAAATTTTATAGCACAATACAATCCTCTCCCTCTCTTGTGTAAAATGATACAAAATATGTGCACTTTGCTTTACATACATGGTTGCTATAACATCCGAGAACAAAGGTCTCCATATTACTTCTAGCTGGCACCTTATCGTTAGTTGGTAAGTGGGATCTGTGAATAGGTGCAAAGAAACTGTACAATTTTTTTTTATTATAGATGTCTAAGAACAGATAGGGTGGGGGTGACGATTTATTATTTGTGAGGTTTTGGGTATCATATTTAGCATGATATGGATGCTCAAGTACATGGGTGCATGGACGCCCATGTACCATGTATCTATGTCACATAGGGTGCTCCTGAAAGGGATTTTTTCAGAGATATATAAAAAATTGTTTAGTAATGGTTTAAGGAACATGACAAAGAGTTCAGTGTGTTGACTTGGCCTTCAAATTCCCCAGATCTCAATTTGATCGAGCGTCTGTGGGATGGATGTGATAGAAAAACAATTCAGATCCATGGAGGCCTTAAAGGGTCTGCTGCTAATGTCTTGTTGCCACATACTACTGGATACCTTCAGAGGTCTTGAGGAGTTGGTTCCTCGATGGGTCACAGCTGTTTTGGTGGCACAACGGGTAACTACACAATATTAGGCATATGGTCTTAATATTATGACTGAACGTTGTCTAGCCGCAGGTGAGTGTGACATCACACCAAGAAGACATTTTGGGTACTGTCCCTTTAAATCTAAGAGAATGCATAAACTCATGTCCTGGGCCAGCAGATGGCAGCAGAGAGAAAAGACAAGACAAGACAGGGCACTTGGAAGCAGCCATGGATCATGTGGTAAACAATCAAACACCAGAGTCAGCAGCTACAAGTGGCAGTGCAACGTTCTGGTTATTGCATAAGGCCTTATTCACATGGACGTGTCCATTTTGCGCGTGCAAAAACGCTGCGTTTTGCGCGCGCTAAAGGTACGTGTGGCAACAGCATATGGTGCGTGGCTGCGTGATTTTAACGCAGCCAGTATCATTATGACACTCTGTTTTTATGTTTACAAACATTCATTTATTTTACTACCGTAGCACGTATCACGCGCGGCACACGGAAGTTCTTCCGTGTGCCGTGCGCGATTTGCACGCACCCATTGACTTCAATGGGTGCGTGCTGCGCGAAACACGGGCAAGTATAGGACATTCGTGTGAATAAGGCCTAAGAATGTGTTTTAAACATCATGTTTTACTTATCCCAAATGGTTTTAAGGAATTCATAAATGTGGTGCCACTGAAAAGCTTCATCCCATACAACCAAGTGACAAAAAAATGGTGTCTCCCATAATGCAAATGTCTGATTATGTTTTCCCAGCAGTCAAATACCTACTATAAAGGTAGACCATGCCATTGCTTGGGACCCATGGTTAGAGGAAGGAAAGCTGATACCCCTTCTCCTTTTGGGTATTTTTTTTTTTTTTTTTTTTTAGAGAGAATGCATACAAAACCCTACAACAACTGTGTTTTTTTTCCTGCATGTCCCTAACTACTAAGAGAGTCCTTCTATAGTTGTGTTTCGATTTGTACTACAGATTGGAAAGTTTCATTTTCATTGTTTAGGCTTTTATCCTCACTTAGTTCTCACTTCTTTCCTGTCGCATTATGGAATTCCCCTCTGTGTATTGTTTCACAGATATTTGCATTGCTTTACCAAACGGAAGGAGAGCGCATATGAATGAACTCAGTCTCCTTGCAGACTTCATTGAAATGTGATTCGACTTTGACACAAGTCTCTAAAGGACGATTGTGTAATGTACATTAGTTAAGAACGTAAAGTGGAATTGAGTGGAAATAATCCATGGTGTGTATTTATGCATGGGCAAAGAGGTAAACTGGCAATTTATCCTTAATTGCATTAGTTCTGTTTTCTTGGACTTTGCTGAATGAGAGTTGCAGAAATGATGGGATAGGAAAGAATCAGTGGCACTTTGCACTAGATTTAGTACTGTATTACAAGGAGCTGGCACTGCCCTTGGCTCCCGGGTCAAAGTCATATACCAGACACTTGCCATTTGATACCGTAATTTGTTAAAGGGTTTTTTCCAACTGTATGTGAGTATAGCTTAATCATTGTATAATGAAAGTTATGCAAGTCGCTGGCAACTGAGCATTAACACTCAGTGCTTTATTTTTAAAGGGGCTCTGTCACCAGTTTATAACTGCCCTATCTTCTATCGAATCTAATAGGCGCTTTAATGTAGATAAGTAATGTGTTGTATTTTTTTTTTTTTTAAGTTTATTTTTGACAAAGTTATTAGCATTTTAAGTGTTATACCAAGGGGCGTTGTAAAGAGAAGTGTATGACGCTGACCAATCAGCATCATATATTCCTCTTCATTCATGTTCAGCTGTACTCACAGCACAGCGTGATCTCACGAGATCACGCTGTGCTGTCACTTACTCCCACATTAACTTTACCGGAGTGTCGGGAGAATGAAAACACATTGCCTCCAGCCAGAAGGCGATGTCTTTTCATTCTCCCGACACACTGGTGTTACTTATCTACATTAAAGCGCCTATTAGATTAGGTAGAAGATAGGGCAGTTATAAACTGGTGACAGAGCCCCTTTAAGGTGCTGTGATCATGTGGCTATTTAACCCTTGTGATGCCACGACCAATAAGAATTACGGCATCAACAAAAGAAGTGTGCTCCCTTTGTCCATCTTTCACAGGGATTGTGATCATCTGGGTTGATGAATTTATGGGACAATCCTAGACCTAACATAGGCCCCCAGGGCTATCTTGAGGTAATCCCTGTTATGGTATACCATTGCATCCATAGACTGAAAACCTGTACAGACCTAACACTGCTAATACCCAGTCACATAACCTATTGATGTGCCATTCGGGGAGGTGACAGGGTTATTTGACTAAATGCGGAGCAGGGTGGCCGGGTAGCTACATCCCACATCTACAGCCCATAGTAAGCTCAATGGCTCATTGGACTGTTGACGTTTGATGTAGCTACCCAGCGGTCCTGGCAATTAGTGAAGTAACCTATGATCTGTGACCATGCTCAAGTCTTCTCAGTTACTGCCACCACCTTATTAAAAATAAATAGGACAGCTATATCCTGCCGCCCTTGGCACACGCCGATTCGAGCCCAGTGATAAATACAGCCATGCCGACCAAATATTCATGGCCTATCCTAAGGATAGGCTATCAATACTAAAGTCCTGTAAAACCCTTTTTTTCCGCTGCATGTGCATGGGGATACAAAACCCCCATTCACTTGCATTGGATGCGGAACATATCCATGCCTATATCCTCTTCAAATCCTAAATGTGTGAGTATGGCCTGGTGCAAGCTTCCCCTGACAATGGTAGACAGAATAGTCCTGGTGCAAATGATTCTCCCCTAAATATTATATATCCTTACTTACTATCTGTCTGAAACAGACTGTCATTACCAAACTGGTTTTGAAAGGGAGAAAGGCAAGGATTAAACTAGCCTATTTGACAAGAGAGGAAAATCACAGCGGATTTTCGTTCCCAGATATGAGTCTATATTTTCTGGCTGGTGAGGTGACTCATTAAGCCAGATGGAAGCCATACTCTCACATGATGTATGTTATTCAAAGTACTAAAGTACAAGTGGGGAATATTTGTGAGCTGCTGAAGAGTTTGTATATTGGTACAGTTGGTGGAACTTTGAAATAAATTACGAGGTATTTACAGAATTAAGGCCGTACTGAAAGAACCCCCCACTTTTCTTTAATTGAAGATATATGATGGAAAATAATGGCACAGTCACAATTTAAAATATGTACGTAAATTTTTGAAGAACGGAACATTGTGGGAGTTTGGATATATTTGTCAGAAGAATATTGTACCCAGCAAGGAACATTTTAGATATTTAAAGTTAAAACATGTGATGAGGTTTAGATGTGTGGAAACATGTTAAGTAGAAAAATTCACATTTAGAAAAAAACTTAGAAAATACTGGACTGGCAAGTGTCCTCGAGTGAATAAATCCTCTTTGTATCACCCATTTTCCCTAGGCGTTTTGGGCATGCCTAATATACATTCCTATTACATGGCTGCGGCTCTGGCCAAAGTAAAAACTTGGTGGTTGGATACGGACTCTACATTGTGGAGAGACATTGAGTCCCACTTCTGTTTAAGGTCCTCTTTGCAGGCTCGGTTATGGGGAAGACTAGTATCTAAGACAACATAATACCCAGCAGCACATTTACGCACAGTTTCTCACACACTCAATATGTGGCACAAGGCTATACAAGAATATCCGGCTTTAATCTCTTTCACTCCGGATGAAGCTCCACTGTCCCAACTCTCAACCTCTCATGATGGTTTCAAGCTGGTATCCAACAAGTAGGTCAACTCTTCATAAATAAAGCTGTCGTCTCATTCCAATACCTCAAAGATCCTTATTCTTTGGATAATAAGCAATTTCTCCACTACACGCAAGTTAGACACCGTGTCTCTTCTTGCAATTGGACTTGGGTTATCCGACCATACCACATTTACCTCACTTCTCCCGCTACTTAATTGAGAGGTCTTTCTACTTCTTATGAAGCCCTGTTAACTCCTGCTGACATTCCTAAACTTCCATACATGGGTAAATGGGAAAATAAACTAGGCCTTACCCTAACAGCAGTTGAGTGGACAAATTCACCGACAAGGGCCCAAGAAACAACTAAATGTATAAATCACTTAGAAATTTTGTGCAAAATACAAATGCGGTGGTATTTGACCCCTCTTAGAATCAGGGCCGATTCTAGCTTTTCTGCTGCCTGAGGCGAAAATTGAAATGGCTCCACCCAGATCTTAATTGACATCCGCCTGGCTGTTCTACAGCACTAGCAGCCTACTCCAACTCTTGCGAATGCGCTGTTGCCTTGTACTCCCCTGGCATGTGCGGTGCAGCGATGAAGCCGGGCAAAGTACACCTTTCTGCACGGTGCGTGCCCAAGGAGTACAAGGCAAAGGCGCATCCGAGAAAGTTGGAGGAGACTGGTAGTGATGTAGAACGGCCAGGAAGATGTCCATCAAGAATGGAGGTTGGGTTTAAAGGCATGACTGTGTGATTCTTCAGGATCGCGGCACCGGCCCATGACCCTTTAATGAATAATTAGCATACAGCGTGCGCCGTTTTAAAAGTTGATTTTATAGATTTTGCTGCTTCTAAAAAAAACATACAAGGAAACCTTTGGAAATATTGTCAGGTCATGTATTACCGCATGGTGGCGGTTCAAGGGGTTAAAACTACCTGACAGTTTCCCATTAAATTTACAATGAATTGAAAATACTTCCATCTGCCCTGCAATTTTGCTATTACAAATATATCCTATGTAATTACAGCTCCAGAACCAAGCTCATACATATATACAGTACCAGAACCAAGCTCAGTTCATATATATAGTACCAGAACAACACTCATGCATATATACATCCCCAGAGCCAAGCTCAGTACATAAATGCAGCACCAGAACAAAGCTCAGTACATAAATACAACACCATAACCAAGCTCAGTACATAAATACAGCACCAGAACAAAACTCACTACATCAATACAGTAGCAGAACCAAGCTCAGTACATAAATACAGCACCAGCACAAATACATCTCAGTCCAGAGATCGATTGCAAATTTAGTGCAACCAATGCTGTATAGGTTTGTACGGCATAAAACTACAGCTCTCAGCATGGCCCGAACAATGATAAGGATAAGCTGGTAAGAAAAAAGGAGAAATGATCCAGCGCTGTGTCGGGATAAAAAGGATACGTGTTTCCCACTTTTATTGGCAATAGAAGATATAAAATGTAGAACGAGACGCAGTCCCAGGATGGTTGATGGTGCGGGCTGGTAGTTACTGTTTTACAAAAAAAATTAAAAAATAATACCACCCATCATCTCGCTGCAGATCATACAGTGACTACAGTACTCATTAGAGGCAGAATAAACATTTACATTTCACTTTTCACATTTTTTCAAACATTTCATTTTTCACATTCACTCACAGGTGATGTCTTCTCAGATTCTAGTTGTTCTTTTTCTCTTTCCTTATCCATCCGGTCCAGACCTCATAACGACTTCTCCTGGCCACGACCCTTTTCTGAAGTTTGCCGCTCTGCACCGATAAACGAAGATAAACTTCTCATGGTGTCACACACTACGCCCTTAAATATAATTGCGCCATACTCTTCACCTCTAATTATGATAGTGCCATACACTGTGTCCCTGATTAGAATAGCACCATATACTTTGTCCCTGTTTATAATAGCACCATAGAATATGACACACACAGTGCCCCATATACATAGTGCCCCCTTATGGAGCCTCTTGTAGATAGTGCCCCCATAGAGCCCCCTGTAGATATTGCCCTATAGAGCCGTGTAGATAGTGGCCCCTGTAGATAGTGCCCTACATAGATCCCCAGTAGATAGTGGCCACCATAGAGCCCCCTGTAGATAGTGGCCACCATAGAGCCCCCTGTAATTAGTGGCCCCAAAGATCCCCCTGTAGATAGTGTCCAACATATAGCCCCCTGTAGACAGTGCCCCACATATAGTGCCCCCTGTGGATAGTGCCCCACATATATAGGTCCCCTGTAGATAATGCCCCACATACAGCTCCCCTATAGATAGTGCCCCACATACTGCCCCCCTGTAGATAGTGCCCCATATACAGTCCCCCTGTAGATAGTGCCCCACATACAGCACCCCCTGTAGATAGTGCCCGACATATAGCCCCCCTGTAGATAGAGCCACTCACACACAGAAAAAATCCAAAACTTTACATACTCACCTGATCCCGTTCCCACGCCATCCTCTTGCAATGCAGGCCTGCTCTCTTCAGATCTATTACTGGATACTCTTCGAGATCACTTAATCCAATCTCCCTGTTCACCTTCACTTCAGGGCCACTGTTGTCTGCGTCCTGAGGATTGTCAAGGCGTGGGGTGCGGACCCACTGGGCCGTACCGCGTAGCGGGATAGCAGCTGGCCAAATAGGTACAGTACAAAGTCTATAGTCCAGAAAGGGTACCTGAGGCAATGTAGACAGTAGCGGTGAGTCAGGCTGAAGATAAGGCTCCGGCAGTAGATGGACACCCGGCAGGGTGTGACACAGTAGATGCAGTGGAAGACACAACTCGACTTCAACTCTAGATGGCACAGAGGCACTGTAGCACGGGATACAGGGTACAGGCAGCAGGAACGGGTAACACTGGGAATTGGAAAACACTAGGAGACCATTTTCTAGACAAACTTTAGGTACATGTAATGGCAGGAAGGAGGTGAAGGGAAAGTGAGCCCTAATCTACCCACCGCCCTGTCCCTGCCTACTTGCAACGACCCGCCCTAGGCGACGAGGTACAACTGGGCGGCGGTCCCTACGCTGGCTAAGTGCACAGGAAGACAAACAGGGAACACGCAAGGGAAGGGGCAGTAGCCACGGAACGCCACGAGGAAACGGGGCGGCGAACGAACAGTCAGGACCAGGACGAAGTGAGTACACCCGAGCGGGCACGGAGACAGAAGCAAGCCAGGGGCAAAGCAAGCAGGTCAAGCAGAACTGCAGCAAGGCAGAAGCACGGCAGAAGCAGGCTGGAGCAAGCAGCAGTGGGGCCAGGAATCCAAAAGAATTACAAGCACTGAGGGAGAGCACAGGGCAGGTAATAAAGGGCAGGGGGCGGAGCTAACTCCGACAGACCAGGCCGCGATAGGCTCTCCCACTCCTGAGCCTGCCACCCTGGTTGGTGGGAGATGGTGTCAGTCGAACAGGTCTGGCCTCAGGTGTGGATTGATTAATCCCAGGAGTATAGCTAGATGAAGTACCTGGCAGATCCCTAACAGTACTCCCCCTTTTATGAGGGGCCACCGGACCCTTACTAAGGGGACCCGGTTTAGTGGGGAAGAGGAGGTGGAACCTCCTGATCAATACCCCAGCGTGAACATCACGGGCAGGTACCCAAGTCCTCTCCTCCGGCCCGTATCCTCTCCAATGGACCAGGTACTGGAGGGAGCCCTGGACCATCCTACTGTCCATAATCTTGGCCACCTCGAATTCCACCCCCTCAGGGGTGAGAACGGGAACAGGAGGTATCCTCGAGGGGGACCAGGACGGGGAGCAGCGTTTAAGGAGGGAGGCATGGAAGACGTCATGTATGCGAAAGGATGGGGGGAGCTCCAGACGGAAGGATACAGGGTTGAGGACTTCAATGATCTTATAAGGTCCAATAAATCGGGGAGCAAACTTCCTGGACGGGACCTTAAGGCGCAAGTTCCTGGACGACAACCAGACCAAATCCCCGACGACAAACCGGGGGTTAGCAGAACGTCTACTATCCGCCTGAATCTTTTGTGCGCTCTGGGACGCCTCTAAGTTCTTCTGAACCTGGGCCCAGACAGTGCACAGTTCCCGATGAACCTCCTCTACCTCAGGATTATTGGAACAACCAGGGGAGACGGAGGAGAACCTTGGGTTAAACCCGAAATTACAGAAAAACGGGGAGACCCCTGACGAGTTACTGACCCGGTTATTCAGGGAAAATTCAGCGAGGGGAAGGAATGAGACCCAATCGAATTGACAGTCAGAGATGAAACACCTTAAATATTGTTCCAGGGATTGGTTGGTCCTTTCCGTTTGGCCATTAGTTTCGGGATGGAAGGCGGAGGAGAAGGACAGATCAATCTCCAACTTTTTACAAAAAGCTCTCCAAAATAAGGAAACAAATTGTACCCCTCTGTCAGAAACGATATTGACTGGGGCCCCATGGAGACGCAGGATGTGTTTCACAAACAAAGAAGCTAACGTCTTGGCGTTAGGTAGCTTCTTAAGGGGCACAAAGTGGCACATCTTGCTGAAGCGGTCGACTACCACCCACACCACCGACTTGCCCTGAGATGGAGGCAAATCGGTGATAAAATCCATGGAGATATGGGTCCAAGGTCTCTGGGGGATGGGCAAGGAACGTAGTAGGCCCGCAGGTCGGGACCTAGGGGTTTTGGACCTAGCGCAAACCTCACAAGCGGCGACGTAAGCCCTAACATCTTTAGGCAACCCAGGCCACCAATAGTTTCTGGTAATGAGGTGTTTGGTGCCCAAGATGCCAGGATGACCAGATAGAGCGGAGTCATGGTTTTCCCTGAGTACCCTCAGCCGGTATTGCAGGGGAACAAACAGTTTGTCCCCAGGGACGTTCCCGGGGGCTGTACCCTGATCAGCCGCGATATCAGAAGCTAAATCAGAATCCGTGGCAGAGACGATTATACCAGGGGGTAAAATACAAGCAGGATCCTTCTCGGAAGGAGGATTGGCCATGAAACTACGTGACAGAGCGTCAGCCTTAATATTCTTGGACCCAGCCCTATAGGTAACCAAGAAATTAAATCTGGTAAAGAATAGTGCCCACCGAGCTTGTCTAGGATTAAGCCTCCGGGCCGATTCTAGGAAAACCAGATTCTTGTGATCCGTAAGGACCGTTACCTGGTGTCTGGCCCCCTCCAGGAAGTGCCGCCACTCCTCAAAAGCCCATTTAATGGCTAGAAGTTCGCGGTTGCCAATATCATAGTTACTCTCCGTGGGCGAAAACTTCCTAGAGAAGTAAGCACAGGGGCGGAGATGGGTGAGGGAGCTGGTACCCTGGGACAAGACGGCCCCCACTCCCACCTCGGAAGCGTCAACCTCCACAATAAATGGCTCCTCTTGGTTGGGCTGAATCAGCACGGGGGCCGAGATAAAGCACTTCTTGAGAGTCTCAAAGGCCTGGACGGCCTCAGGGGGCCAATGGAGGACATCGGCACCCTTGCGGGTAAGGTCCGTAAGAGGCTTAGCGACGACCGAGAAGTTGGCAATAAATCTCCTGTAATAGTTGGCGAACCCTAAAAA
The DNA here is from genome assembly GCF_050947455.1 of Rhinoderma darwinii. Lineage (NCBI taxonomy): Eukaryota > Metazoa > Chordata > Amphibia > Anura > Rhinodermatidae > Rhinoderma > Rhinoderma darwinii. The sequence goes on along the minus strand of NC_134697.1, from coordinate 30,233,796 downwards.
ACACTGTAACGCCTTAAGGGAGGCAGGTTGGACCCATTCCGCCACAGCTTGAACCTTGGCAGGGTCCATGCGGAATTCATGAGGAGTGAGGATTTGCCCTAAAAATGGTATCTCCTGTACCCCAAAGACACATTTTTCAGTCTTAGCAAACAGATTATTCTCCCGAAGGACCTGGAGCACCTTCCTGACATGCTCCACGTGGGAGGACCAGTCCTTGGAAAACACCAGTATGTCATCAAGGTACACAACAAGAAAATTACCCAGGTACTCTCTCAGGATTTCATTAATAAAATTCTGGAAGACAGCAGGGGCATTACACAACCCAAAGGGCATGACCAGGTATTCGAAATGACCCTCGGGTGTGTTGAACGCAGTTTTCCACTCATCCCCCTCTTTGATGCGGATAAGGTTATATGCCCCCCGTAGATCGAACTTAGAAAACCATTGGGCTCCCTGAACCTGATTAAAAAGATCCGGAATCAAAGGAAGTGGGTACTGGTTCCTTACGGTGACCTTATTCAGGTTACGATAATCAATGCACGGCCTAAGACCACCATCCTTCTTCCCCACGAAGAAGAAGCCAGCACCTACAGGAGAAGTCGAGGGGCGAATGAAACCCTTGGCCAGGCATTCTTGGATATACACCCTCATCGCTTCACGTTCAGGACATGAAAGATTAAATATCCTACCCTTAGGAAGCTTGGCACCAGGCACCAAATCGATAGCGCAATCGTAATCTCTATGGGGGGGCAACACCTCGGAGGCCTCCTTAGAAAACACATCGGCGAAGTCCTGAACAAACTCAGGAAGCGTGTTTACCTCCTCCCGGGGAGAAATAGAGTTAACAGAAAGCCATGACATAAGACATTCATTACCCCATTTAGTGAGATCCCCAGTATTCCAATCAAATGTGGGATTATGCAACTGCAACCAGGGAAGGCCTAAAACCAGATCAGACGATAATCCCTGCATCACCAGTACAGAGCACTGCTCCAAATGCATGGAGCCAACCAGGAGTTCAAAAACAGGAGTATGCTGAGTAAAATAACCATTAGCAAGGGGGGTTGAGTCGATTCCTACTACAGGGATAGGATAAGGTAAATCAATACAAGGCATCTTTAGAGACATAGCAAATTCCACAGACATGATATTAGCAGATGAGCCAGAATCCACGAAAGCACTGCCCGTGGCAGACCGGCCAGCAAACGAGACCTGAAAGGGAAGCAAAATTTTATTGCGTTTCACATTAACGGGAAATACCTGTGCGCCCAAGTGACCTCCCCGATGATCACTTAGGCGCGGAAGTTTTCCGGCTTCTTATTCTTGCGCCTGGGACAGGTGTTCAGTAGATGCTTGTCGTCCCCACAGTAGAAGCAGAGACCATTCATTCTGCGAAACTCCCTACGTTGTCGAGGGGACATGGAGGCCCCGAGTTGCATAGGTACCTCCGAGTCCTCCGTGGAGGGGCGAGGAGACGGGACCTCGGGGGGAATCGCAGAAAAGTCAGAGGGGAGCACACTGAAGCGTTCTAGCTGACGTTCCCTGAGACGTCGGTCAAGTCGTACTGCTAGGGCCATAACCTGGTCAAGGGAGTCAGGCGAGGGGTAGCTAACCAGCAGATCCTTCAGGGCGTCAGATAATCCTAACCTAAACTGGCACCTTAGGGCCGGATCGTTCCACTGAGAAGCTACGCACCACTTCCTAAAATCCGAACAGTATTCCTCAACCGGTCTCCTACCCTGACGTAAGGTCACCAGCTGACTCTCGGCTAAAGCAGTCCTGTCAGTCTCGTCGTAAATGAGTCCGAGGGCAGAGAAAAAACGATCAACAGAGGAAAGTTCAGGGGCGTCAGGAGCCAAGGAGAAGGCCCACTCTTGGGGCCCTTCCTGGAGTCGGGATATGATGATACCCACCCGCTGGTTCTCGGAACCAGAGGAGTGGGGCTTTAGGCGGAAATACAGTCTGCAACTCTCCCGGAAGGAGAGAAACGTCTTACGGTCCCCTGAAAACCGGTCAGGTAGCTTGAGGTCAGGTTCTAGAGGTGAGGTGAGGGGTACTACTAAAGCAGCGTCACCCTGATTGACCCTTTGGGCCAGGGCCTGGACCTGTAGGGAGAGGCCCTGCATCTGCTGGGTCAGGGTCTCAAGGGGGTCCATGATAGCGTCAGCGTAGGAGAAATGGTAGACTAGGTAAGGGCTTGTAATTATGTAATGGCAGGAAGGAGGTGAAGGGAAAGTGAGCCCTAATCTACCCACCGCCCTGTCCCTGCCTACTTGCAACGACCCGCCCTAGGCGACGAGGTACAACTGGGCGGCGGTCCCTACGCTGGCTAAGTGCACAGGAAGACAAACAGGGAACACGCAAGGGAAGGGGCAGTAGCCACGGAACGCCACGAGGAAACGGGGCGGCGAACGAACAGTCAGGACCAGGACGAAGTGAGTACACCCGAGCGGGCACGGAGACAGAAGCAAGCCAGGGGCAAAGCAAGCAGGTCAAGCAGAACTGCAGCAAGGCAGAAGCACGGCAGAAGCAGGCTGGAGCAAGCAGCAGTGGTGCCAGGAATCCAAAAGAATTACAAGCACTGAGGGAGAGCACAGGGCAGGTAATAAAGGGCAGGGGGCGGAGCTAACTCCGACAGACCAGGCCGCGATAGGCTCTCCCACTCCTGAGCCTGCCACCCTGGTTGGTGGGAGATGGTGTCAGTCGAACAGGTCTGGCCTCAGGTGTGGATTGATTAATCCCAGGAGTATAGCTAGATGAAGTACCTGGCAGATCCCTAACAGTACACAACAACGCTCAGGCAATGATCAAGAGGGCAGAGCCCTTTTTATTGTCCAGCAGCATTCTGGACTAATTGCAGACTTCCTGCAATTGTGGGCACTCTGGCCCTTTAAGACCATGCACTTGCGGGCAGACAGTCTGAGATCCAGGAAGTGAGTGCTGGAGTCTCACAGGAGGGAGACGCTGCAAAGAACTCACGTGTCCATGGCCGCGGCCATCGGAGGGTAAGTCAGAACGATAGACGTAACAAAGATGCAGATACAGTTCACACCATGACACACTACTGGGCGCCCGAGACACTGCCCGTAATCCGAGACTGTCCTGCTGAATCCAGGATGGTTGGGAGGTATGCTGAAGCAGCCCTGTATTACAGATTCATACAACACAGATCAATTAATAAGACCTAATACACATTTTCATTACTAAATCTAACTTTTTACCTTGTGGTTAGTGTTTACTTATACAGAGATTATAAGTATAAAGGTATTGTCCAACATAGAGGCGGCAGCATGCGGCCTAAGCCCTGCCCACTTGCAGTGGCCAATGATCGCACGATATTGCCGGTAGTTCCCGGTATAAATTGTGCGGTCATTGGTCAGCGGAAGCAAGCCGGGTTTCGGCCGCCGCTATGTTGGACTGCACTATAACACAGAGTATTGCTATGAAAACTTTAGCATGGTTTATTGGTTTAATGGTCTATTAAGCTCATTCAGCAGTTTTATTATTATAAAATCCTAACCCTGTCCCTTTATATTTACTGATTTCTGGTAGCCAGGTAAAGGAGGCTTAACAATAGTCAAGTAATGTGAAGGGGTGAAGTAGATGTCTGAATTTCTGGGTTCGTAAGCAAAGTTCTGCCCATTTTATGACATTTTAAAGAACATTAGAAATTCAAACATTCCAGTAAGATTGATGGTCTAGACTTCAGAGCTAATCAGATGCAAATGAAATGCTAATAAGGCATCAGCAGATCAATGCATATTCATTCCATATTTACTTCCGTCCCTCATTCTTAATTCAGCTGTTAAGAGCAGTAAGAAATTTCCACTTATTCTTTAACCCTAAATGTGGCTAATGTAGAAAAAACCCAACATATTTCAACCAGTTTTAGGAGTTGTGTCACCAGGACAATGCCTTTCTAAATGTTTTTTTTATTGTAAGGACATCAAAAAGCGAGTTCTCCACACAGGACTTCCCTCTACTAGCCAGAGTGAAGACTCACTAACAGAGAGGCAGGATCACACGCGCACACGCACACGCACACGCACACGCACACGCATACGCACACGCACACACACACACACAGTTTTTGGTGCAGTTTTTTTTTTAAGCTAAACACAGGAATGGAAACAAAGAAAGGAGACACATCAGTGTATTTTTTCTTTACAACTCTTCTTCCTTTGCATCCACTTCTGGCTTTGGCTGAAAAAACAAAGCCAAAAATGGCATCAAATTGCCGTGTGTGATCCTGTCTCGATACATGTTTTGGTCCACGCTTTCCACGAGTAATAAACCCTTTTTGTACTGTTGATGTATATTTCTTTCATATGCTCGCTTCTTTTTTTTCCTAATAAAAAGTGATTTCCTATAGAAAAAAATATGGTTGATAATATTAACCATTTGTAGTCTGCAGCCTAGCCATTACAAGTCAAAATGTGGTTTTGAGGTGAAAAGTTCGAGAAATATAATAAAGTAATCCTATTTTTATTTTTAATCGAAACAATTTCATTTAAAAAAAACTTAGCCTTTAGCCCCATTCACCCGACGAAGGCCAAAAAAGCATTCTTTTGGCCTTCTTAGGGGTGGTATGCGACGGCATACCTTTTTTTGGTTACTGTAAAGAAAAGGGCAGAGCAAAGAACAGAGCCTTGAGAGACCACTGAAACACTTCTTTTGAACTCCAAAATTTGGACATGGGTTGAATTAAAAACGTTCACGGTCAGTTTTATGGGAAATAAGGGCCCCCCCATCCCACCATTTTTAGACACTTTTTCTCATAATTTAAAAAGCTGCCCCCTCATCGTACTGCCATATATTGCCCAAAGAGTACTGCCATACAATGTTCAAATAAAACTTCCATACAGTGTTCCCTCAGTGTAAATCGGCAAATCAGTCGAATTAACAGTGGAGCGGAATGTTTTAGTGGTCCACTGTCCGGTTGCTCCTGGTGATCCTATTCTTGGGGGCCCTGGGCAGTTGCCTAGTTTGCCACCCTCCAAAACTGGCCCTTATAATTTGATTTATTTTGAATAATTTCTGAATGTACATTTTTTTCTAATGCTTCATAACGTCCTGACTTGTCTCTGGGCTCTCACTTATCAGACAATTAGTTGCTTATAAGACCGTCATTATAAATACGTAATTAATCACTTACGGCATAAACTATAATGATAAAACAAAGTCTAGCAATATTCTGATATATTCTATTCCTGGAGGTTCAGTGTAGATCTTCCTGAACTGGAGGCCAATATACTGGTGTCATTGTTCCAAATAGAGCAGATTTTCGGATTTAATGTTTTAGCTTCGAATTTAAATTTAAGGAAAACAATTTTAAAGGCCAATGACTAGAAGAACTTCCTTTTCTTCAAATAGGCTTTCTTAGATCATAATTGAAGACAGACTTGAAGTGAAAGAACATTTGTTAAAGAAGCATGATCTGACAAGCCCATTGTAAAGCTGCTGAGGCCGATGGATTAACGTGTTTCTACAATGAGGTACAAATGGTTTGAGAATGACAGCAAAAGTGGAGAGACATAACCAGGAACAACATGCTGATGTAAGAAATCTAATCAAATGTGTCCCATTAACCCTCCTACTGATTATCCAAGGCTGTGCCTGCGCAGAAGGAAAAGTACAGGGAGATATGGTTCAATCATCAGCAACTCGTCCCTGCACAATAAAAGTAGAGTTTAATGTTTTTGACCCTTTTTTTTTTTAAATAACAGATTTTTTTTAAAATAAATTTGCATAAAACAATAGCCAAATGTTGTGTAGACTTTAAGTGGCTGTGTGGCATTAGGGGGCAGTTTCCTTCGCCTCGATTTGGAATATCTATAAGTATAAACAATTTATGACTGAGTATAGTTTTTGGGAAATAATTGGTATTACACTGGCAGGTCACATTTTTAAAGAGGAAGACTTAATTTCTTTTGAGGATTTATAATCCATGTATGGGGTAAATAAGAAATTTGGATATAGGCATTATCAATTATGGCATGTTAGCACTAAAACTCTGGACAAAGCGCTTTGCTTTAGAATGTATTCTTGAGATGAATGAAGCTACGACATCTCTTTCAAGTATTTAGAAAATAATTATAAGTTTGCACTCACGAAACACTGTCTTCACCTGTCAAAGCGGTTGCAATAGGGATTTAGACCCAATAAGTCAGGAGAGATGGGTGAATATGTATAAGAATGGGAAGGAAACTTCGGTTAGTTTATATTATACTCCTGCTTGACTTTATAAAATGAGTTTAACTGAGGAGGCAAAATGCCATAGATGCCAATATCTGGTGGCGGAGTTCTGGCATATGGTAAAGGAATGCCCTGCTATTGACTCATATTGGTCTTTGATATTTAAAAAAGTGGCATCCAAGTTAGATCAGGAGATCCCAAAATCTGCACAGTTGGCACTTTTGAATTGTACCGAATATCTGGCAATGGTGAAGTTTTTTGCAAATGCAAATCTGTCTCATTTTGAGAGTTTTCCTTCTCGCTAAACTAGTTATTGCAAGGAAATGGATGGCAGAGTCTCCCCCCTCTTTTTAGCAATGGAGAAATATTGTTCTTAAAATTAATATGTATGAGAAGATAAGAGCTAAAAAGCTGAACCAACTATATAAATGGGAAGAGCCTTGGGGTATCTGGAATTGATGCGAAGTGGAGAGGGAATTGGGATTGTGGGGGGTTCCCCTCCCTTCTTTTTTCCCTTTTTTTCTCTCTTCCGTTCCTTGGATCTGGAGGGTGGGGGATGGGTTGGGATCTGTAGGGTATTGTGTGGGCTGTTATTTTGTATTATTCTCTGCTGTTTGTACCACAATGATTTATTGAATAAAAATAACTTATTTTTTAAAAAAAGTGCGGTAAAAACAGTATATTAATGTACTCTACCCCCTCTGCTTTATCTCCCCTTTATATGCTCTGTCCCCCCTATACCTTAGTTCCCCTGTCCATGTCTCCTTGTTTTGTGCCGTCTTGCTGTTAAATTCCTCATTTTCCTGGGTTTAATCACCCTTTTACTCCATTCCAATAAAATATATAAAATAAAATGTAACAAAGTGTTAAAATAACAGTTTTTTGTGATTTTATGCATTTTCCTCACTAAAAATAATGTGAATGCTGTATATATTTTCCTTGAAAACAATAAATAAATCATTTATGTCGAACCCATTGCAGGTGGGTAAACAATTTTACTGGTCTTTAAATTTGATTCTGTCATGGATTTTCAGCACCCCAGCCTCATCTGATCTAAGAGATCTTTTTAATAATTTATAAAATTTTTATTGAGAAATCAGGTGACAATAAACCAAGATAGAGAAGAATAGATAAAGAAATATATTCAAAATAAAAAAAGGACAAAAAAATGATGTCTATTTAAATAAATGAATATCAGTGTCGTTTTTGGGGAAAATAACATTTTATTACCACAATGGGCAGTGGAAAGGACACTGGTGTTTGGTGCAGCACTATGACAATGTTCTGAGGATGAAGTGTTGTGTAAAATGGCGACGGGGAGTATGGAGCGTGTACCTCATGGCATTCTGGGAGAGAAGCGGTGCATGGTGGGAGCAGACCGGACGATGGCACTGAAGAAACGGAGGGATGTAAATAAACAGCGAGAGGACAACAGACAAGCTTTACCAATCGGAAATACAAAGAAAAAGGAAAAAAGGTAATCAGGGGGAGTTATTTATGGGCAAAAAAAGCAACAGTCCAAAAGGTAGGTCTTCGGCCGTGCGACATCCGGCGGAATTTCATGTGGACCGGAAGCCGCGGCCGGACAGTAAGATGACTACTTCCAATCGCGGCTTCCGTCCATATGTTCAGAAGCAAGGACTAGGAGCGGACGGAGAGGAGGCATCGGCAGCGGCAGGAGCAGGTAAGTTATGTTTGTGTTTGTGCGTATTATACTGTGTGATTACACTGTATCTAATCCTCATACACTGTGCATTCGCTCAAAAAATGGCGGCACACAGTGTAGGAGGTTTGAACATTCAACCCCCTCCTTTATCCTGGCACTAGCCAGGAGAAAGGAGGGGGCATTGTGCGAGCACACTAGAGCGTGTGTGTCTACACCAAATTTGCAGCATAAAGCAATGAGGTTGCTTTACCACATTGCAATGCTGCAATTTTGGGAATTGCTCCCTCTAGTGACCAACACATGGAAATGTTATAAATTAGAATCTAATTTATAATATTTCCTGACTTGTGAAAAAAATAAAAAAAATTAGAACAATGTGTAATCATTTATTGACTAACAGTTTAACTTAAAAAGAATACAAATAATTTCTAGCGACACATTCCCTTTAAAGGTTAGACCACTTTTACATCCACTTTTAGTTAAAGTGGTTGTCCACTACCAGACAACTGATGAACTATCCACCAGATATTTGGATAAGCGGAGGTCCCAGATGTTGGACTCCCACCAAGCAGAATGTTATGCAATATCCTAGCGATAAGCCATAACATTCCATGGTGGGAAAACCCCTTTAAGCCTAACACAGTAAGACTACATATTTTGTAGGCCAAGCCAAAGCACAACTAAAATAAATCAATACTGTATATTAGAGATTTATTTTATGCAATTTCCTTAAATCAAATTTAAATTACCTCCAACTAAATTTGTAACTACACACCGATTCTTTGGGCTATTAAATATTAAAAAAGATTTAAAAAAAAATGTGTGTAGCCTTTTTTTCTTTGTAAATATATTGTAATCTAGTATATTTGCTGAATATATGATGAACTTTCTCTTTCTACCACTAGATGGAACTATATGCATTGTAAAAAGTCCAAAACTGTTTTTGAAATTTGACTTTACCAGTTTTTTAGGACTTCACATCTGTATTTGGTTCATTATTTTATATTTTACTCTGCAGTATACATAGGAATCTTTTTTGTCCCCATACTTTTTGATCAGACAATGCTACAGGTGGGTGAGCTTGCAAACTCACATTTTGGGACTGATAAATAGATGTGAGGGGTTTAACAGGGATTAAAAAAAACAAAAACATTTCACTCTGCTCAAAATGCTAAAATAATTCCCAATATACTTGACCCTAATATTCTTCATCGTTTCTCACCGCTACAGGTTAGATCTCCTAACCTATTTGTTTACACGCTTCACATTATTTGTCATCCGATTGGAAAACACACCATCACGGAGACATGTTGTAAAAATTGATATGGCGGGGGAACCAGTGGCAGCGAGGGGATAGTGAGGAATTGGAGAGTGAATTTCTCTTTATGGCTGTTATATTATATCTGTATAACTTTTAACGTGCTTATTATTATGATTAATATTTCATGGTGATATTTGAGGTTTATACAACAACTTTGACATGTCCACAGGATAGAAGATAAGCTCTTGATTGCTAATGGTCCCACCATTGGGACCCTAATTCTGCCTAATAGATATACAGCGAAAAACTTAGACCAGGCAGTCATATATTTATAACAGTGGTGCATGCATAAGATTATTTTGGTGCACCTGTTAGACACTTTTCGCTTCCAAATATCACCTCTAATTTGTCTAATTTATTAGTAGAATTTTGTGGCCGTTTGGCGCATTTTTGGCACATGTTGCCACTTTTTAAGCCATGCCCCTTTCCTGCTAAGCCTTCCCTCCTTTTCAGGACACTTTTAAAAAATGTCTAATGAGGAGCAAACATCAAAATTGTGTCAAATTGTGACAAAATTTGGCACATTTTTCCATATACTCTTGATCCAGACAGTAGGAAATCTGCTTGTTGTATTCTGATTGTAGAACTCACAGAACCATCTTTTGTCTTGATACGATATGCTATAAACCATTTCATAAGGTAGATTCCAATATAGTTTGGGGAGAAACAAGTTAATAGTTAATGGGGTTATCTGTGACAACCTTTTCAGATTGGAGCACTTATTGTCGCCAGTCGGCTCCCGTCTAGCAGCTTATTATGGGGGAGGGGGAATGTGCGGCCAGCTAGACATTTCTCCTGCAGCAGCTGTCATTCTGACTCATAGGCAGTGGTTCCCCTATGACGGTCCATATGCCTTAATAGGGTATATGGACAGGGGTGTCTTCACTGCTTAAAATTGTATAATTTGTTACAAGAAATCATTTTTATAGAAGGAAGAGTTACTTAAAGACATTGCATTAGGTATCTAGGTAAATTGACTCCCATTGATTTCAATAGGAGGTGGAGGCGTTTTTTTTTACCGCGAGCAGAATAAACGCCTTATAGCCCAGAGCTGCATTCAAAAACCTCTTGGCTGTTATTGGAATTAGTCAACATGCGCACCCCTAACAGCGTAGCTGAGCTCTGAAGCAGTGTGAAAGTTTGCTTTTCCTACACAAGATTACTGTATAGTGTCTGATGCAGATTACTAGAACAGGCTCTGTATAAACAATGAGGCAGCAAGGAATGCTAGGAGATTTCAGCTCCGAAGCCTACAAAATTGTAAATTCAGCTCTGGAATATGACACAGGCTGCAACAGAGATAATACAAAATGAATAATGCAATCTATTTACAAAGTTATCAATTCTTTTAATGTAGATTATATCCATATGTTAATTGTAAAATGGTGTATAAAGATGAACATGGACCTAAAGTATTAAAAATTGTTTGTATGAGTAACAAAAATTTGAGAGATGTCATCTGCATGGGAAACATTTCTTTAATCTTTTCAGAGCATAAGGAAGTAACATTTACAGTAAGTGATTTATGGGCGAAGTCACTAAGCCGGAATTAGTTCATTTTAAAAAGGGGTTTTCCTGGAATGTAATGCTGATGGGTTAGGTCATCAATATCTATTTGGATGGGGTATGACTCTGGTCAGCAGAATGAAGGGTCTGTGGCACAGCACCGTATTTATAGCGCACTGTCCCTGGGTAAACATGAAGTAGATGTGGCCACTTCATACAGCTGATTGGCGTGCTTGAGTCAGAAACCCCTTTTAAATATAGGGCCCAGTTCACGCAGTTTTTTTATTTTTTGGTGCTCAACTTTTTGTGTACAGTAAATGTATTATACATGTAAATGGTAAAAATGGCATTCCTTAACGGTTTTATTTTTCCATCGATATAGTTGTATGAGGGCTTGTTTTTTGCCGGACTAGTTGTATTTTTAATGGCACCATTTAATGTACCATATACTGTACTGAAAAACGCCCAATTTTTTTTGTGGGATAAAAAATAGTGTAGTACTGTGTTAGCCACAAACAATATGCAATGTTAAATACTTTTGTGTCAAAAAAGACAAAAGTATTGTAGGTATGATACCTTTATTGGCTAACCATAAAAATGATATATGAAGCTTTCAGAGCACACAGGCTCCTTCTTCAGGCAGATTTACAAATGAATGACACAACAAAGCACAACATTTGAGATGTTACACAAAGACAATTAGTACATGAGGTGATACATAATTAAGATAAGCCAGGGCCATAAAACGGAGGTTATAGGGGTGATGACTAAGGGCCTTTTACACCGGCCGACACTCGGCCGGTGCAGCGAGGGCCGATCAACGAGACATCGTTGATCGGCGCTCGTTTGCTCCTGTCACACGGTGCTATGGATGGGGAAGAGCGGTCGGTAATCCAATCGCTCGTCCCCATACATTATTATCATGTCGGCAGCGTGTCTCCCTGTTTACACATGTTGCTGCCGACAATGATAATATTTAACTTTTTTAAAACGATACGATCAGCAGATGATCCAGCGTTTGCTCGTTCATCTGCTGATCGCTGCCCTTTTTACACAGGGTAATTATCAGCAACGAGAGTTACATGAACGCTTGTCTGCCCGATAATCGCCCAGCGTGAAACCCCCTTTAGGAGTTAAGGGATCTGGATGGAATAAGAAAAAAACCTGCAATTCCAACATAGTTTTTTTGAGTTTTGATTTCATGGCGTTTACTGTGTGGTAAAAATGATAAGCTAACTTTATTCTGCAGGTCAGTACGATTACGGCGATAACAAATTTATATCGTTTTATGTAGTTTATTTTCTTTTTTACTACCCATGACAACCCATCGGCACACCCGCAAACTCGTAGAGAGGGGCTAATGGGGTGACAGAGAGGACCCCTCGCTATCTATTGGTTTAGATGCCATGGTCGTGGCCTGGATTGGAGTAATCTCTGATTCCGTCTGTTAGAAAAGGGTGTCAGTTAAAATATACATTGGACACCTGCTGTGCGTGGATCCGGTCCAGCTTCTGAGCCCGCTCCATACTTCCCCCCTCTGACTGTCGGGAAGGGGTTAAAGGGCTGTCACTCTGGCATCATTTGCCCCTAGTCACTCTCCTGTTTCTGTTAGAGGCTTTGGTTGTTGTTCCCTTTCTGTCTCTGTCTTTTCCTTCTGGTTTTCACTGCGGCTGTGCTCGTACGTATTGGCTATTGTGTATAGGTGCCCAAAAAGTAGTGATTGGATAGATGATTTCTATTACAGTAATAATAATCCAATAAACTACAGGCAAATAAACTAATAATTCGAAGAGGAAGATTATCAAGTAGCTGCCACATATACTGAGGAAATAGAACCACTTCACACGCAGTAGACTTGTTGCAGAAATTTCTGCAACTAAAAATTAATTCCATATATTGAATGTGATTGTTTCTACCTCATTTGCATGGATTAAAGAATGGGCAGTCACAGACATTTCTGCAACAGATCTGCCATGTGTGAATTTACCCTAAGGGTGATTCTGGAGTTCTTTCTTAAATCGTTTTTCAAAATGGAATGGGTTAATTTAGTTTGTATGACAATGCAAGTGTAGCTGAGATTGAGAACTGATGACTCTTTATTTATGACTTTTTTTGTATCAAGTAAAAATGGACAAAATAAGCAAAGTACAATGCTGCTGAAATGAGATAGATTTGTCTTTTGTGATTGTTGAAATGTTTGAAGTATGACATATAGAAATTATTGTGAAGATGCTAATAGAAAGTCACACAGACCTAGAGATAAATGGGAGAATTCTGTCTGCCTAAGTCCACCTCTAGGTGGAGCTTAGGAGCATACTGCATACTTTTCCTATAGAAATCAATGATAAGTCTGTATGCAGTAAACTCCTAAGGTCCTCCTAGTGGTGACTGCAGCCAGACAGAATTTTATTATTTCACTCTTTGACTATATACTGGAGCTGCAATTCTATATTAGAAAAATAGAGCTCCGACTTCCATAAATATGCACAGAATTTATACCTAAAAATGAAATGGTGTTCAAAGATGGACATTCACTTTAAAGCTATAGTGTAATTTTTTTTTATAAGACAATTTACGTTCTAATACAATTCTTCCCCAAAAATATCTATGTGTGTGTGGAGAGAGGGGATTATGTTAGATTGTTCTTTAGCATTCATCACACCTTTTTAAGACAGAAAGTGAGGAACTTTGTATAGCAATACATTTCTGTTCATATATGCATCATGACTTCCATTCATAAGGGAAGCCACAACGCAGTCCCGGATCTTTCAATAATCCTCCATACATGGTTAGCCATATTGTTGATGGATTACTGAGAGGTGCATTGCGTTCTTTATCTACAGGTAGAAATTCATTGGTTATACATTTAATTGCGGTCACAGATTTTCTATTATTTGTTGATAACAGAGACATATCCGCTCAGCTGTTCAAACTAGAACATGACCAGAGACCACATGAAGCCCCTTTAACAAAAAAACTGTTAAATGAAATGATGGCTGCGAGTTTAATCCAATGACCTCATCTACATCGCAGGCGAAGATGAAGGGGCAGAGTAATTGGCTAAAATTACAGCTTGCAGGAGAAATCATTTATGTTTAATTCCGTAAATGTATTTCTACCCTTCCGCTTGCTTTTAGGAGCAAAAGCTGTTTGATGGCAGGATGACAACATAATAGTTCTCAGATAAATAAAATCAATGTAAAATAAGAGTGCAATTGCATATCAAACAGGGATTTCAAATTGGTCTTTTCTGTATTAACCCACTGGTAATCAGGTCAATCTACTATCGGGAACAGGTTGCACCTGAATAATTACTGCCAATGGATATGACTAAAATTAGCTCAATCCACCCCAGACCTAAAATTTTAGCTTTTGGTGAGTTATACATTATTGCAGAATACAAAATAAACGGGAATTGGTGTACCCCTTTACTCATCGTCCTTCACTCTACTGAGTTGCTACTGCTGGCTGGACTTTGCTTAATGGAATCATATCTTATATAGTTAGTATGGTTGAAAAAGACATATGTCCATCAAGTTTAACCAAGAGAGAAGAGAGAACATAGATGAAAGGAACGGGGAGGGTAAATCTTAGAATTTAGGGTCCCCTATTGATACAGAGGAAGGCAAAGAAACCTTATAAGGCATGACCCAATCTAAAAGGTAATAAATTCCTTCCCAACCCCATGTGGCGATCAGACTGGATCAACATTCCTATAGAAATTCTATAAATTTCCATCTTATTTTATGGTTTGAATGGAAGACCACAGCTCCCTGATGATCACAAGTAACCCCACCATAAGTAATCGACCCCATTAATTATGACTGTGACTATAGCTGTCACATCTATGTATGTTTGCTGAGGGTCTCAAGGGCCGCAGTTTCCAATGTGTTTCTACCTGTTTAGACCATTAATATGTTTCACAGAAGAGATTAGATTACAATCTTTAGAGGAGCTGTCTGACCAAGACGTCACATTTTTAGGGTATATTTACATGAGTTATTTTTGTTGCGTTTTTTACGCATCCGGAGGCTGGCTGCTAATGTAATAGTGATGTACTCTGTCAACATTAGAAAAGTTTGATTTGACAAATACAGTACATTATCATTAAGAAAATCACAGATGTGCAAGACTATAAGAGACATACCTTGGAGCCTTTTCTTTCGCTTGACTCATCTTTATAGTCCTTTTATCATTCATCAGCTGAAAGTTGCGTTTATGTCTCACCGTTGTCGGCCTCGGTGCACAATGATCCTCTTCACTGTTACAAATACATGGCTATGTGCCTGACCTTTCTGATCAATTTGTAACTAGAAACAGTCAAGTTTTGCTTTGTATTTCCTCATTTCGGTGTGTTAATGATTAAATGAAGTAAAGCTAATTCTAGTCATAAATGTGTTTCTCTTCAATTGTCTGTTAGTCTTTTCAACAGATTTCAGCTTGTGCCATAAAAGAAAATCCTCTGTGCTTAGCAAACAGTGTTGAAATTCAAGCTATCTCTATAGCTACCCATACACAAAAAAGGGGTATTGCACCATTGTCCCATTCACTTGAATGTGACAGTTCTGCAATACCTTGCACAGCCGCTATAAATGTAACGGCATAGTATGAACGAGTAGAAGCGGCAGCACTCGTAAAATCGCTGCAGCCCCTTCAAACAGTTGATCAGCGGTGATGTCGAGAGTTAGACCCCCACCGATCTAATATTAATGGCCTATCCTCAAAAAATGGCAGCACACAGTGTAGGAGGTTTGAACATTCAACCCCTCCTTTCTCCTGGCACTAGCCAGGATAAAGGAGGGGGGATTGTTTGAGCACACTGGAGCGAGTGTGTCTTCTCCAATTTTGCAGCATAAAGCAATGAGGTTGCTTTACCACATGCCAATGCTGCAATTTTGGGAATTGCTCCCTCTTGTGACCAGCACATGGAAATTTTATCAATTAGAATCTAATTTATAATATTTCCTGACTTGTGAAAATATTAAAAAAAATTAGAACAATGTGTAATCATGTATATACTAACTGTTTAACTAAAATATTTTTTTTTCTGGCGACACATTCTTTTTAAAAGACAGCAGGAAGTACTCTTCACCTGAATACGCAATGGCTAATGCGCATCAATTTACTGCACATTTTAGGCAAAGCCGCAACAGAATCTGCAATGATTGCAGATTATGTGCGGCATTGATGCGGACAGTGTCTGCAGAAATACGCCACATCTCGCCATGCCCTTAGGGTATATAAGTAAGAATAGAGAGCCGAATTACATGGACGGCCATGCTGGGGAAATGTCTGGCTAGCCAAAGCTTCACCTAGTAAAACCAGCTGCTCCATTTGAAAGGGGATGTCTGCAGTAAAGTCCGCAGGAGTATGATGCGACAAATTTATTAAGCCACATGCCTCCCCAGTTTCTGGCGTAAATTATAGTAAATTGTTCAGGGCCACGGGTGTCCCCAACCCTTCCACTAAGCTTTGCTCACTTTTTAGAAAAGTGTCATGAGCGGCAGAAACAGCATAAAAGTCGCAATTGTTCGCGACTTTTCTACACCAGAAGACTGGTGTCCAAACTTGAAAAGTTCCCCCTACTTGCTTCTAAGGCCATGTTTACGCTTCTAAATCCAGAAGGAATCCACAGCAATTCCACTGGCAATGCATGTGAATTGGGTATTTTAGGCACCATTCGCATACTCCGGAAAAAATCTGTGTGGAATAATGACTTGGCCACAGATTTTACAATACGCAGAATGCTCCTTAATTACTCTGATTCTGTGTTAAAAAGTCCCCATGCAAATCTGCGGTGGAAATCCAAGTTTCAGCTGTGAGTTTCTGCCACGGATTATCCTGAAAATCCAGGGCGAATTTGCCTTCTGCAAATCTTTACTATGTGATCACACAGTTGCAATAAATAGTACGTGGAATTAGCTGGATTTCTGCATTGATTACTAATAAACTGTGGTCTGATTGTTATCTAAGTCACAATTATAGACAAACACAATGTAACTAAATGAATAACTCACAAATATTTGTACTGTTCATATCTTTTACTAAACACATTGTGTAAACATCCCCAGAGCAAGGTGAAAAAAAAAATTGTGAATCTGTGCGTTATTGGCTTCGTCAAGTGTTAATTGCCAAAAGAATGGAAGTGTGGGTATCATAGGTGCTTTGCCCAATAAAGGCACATAAAGCCTGGTTACCAACAAATCTGTTCTACTCAAGAAACATTGATTAGTGTGAAAGGCTACAAAGGCACTGCTAAAGACCTAGGTGTACATCGATCTACGGCAACAGAAATTGCATACAAATGGAGAAAATGTCACTACTCTCCCTAGGAGTGGGCATCCAGTTAAGATCACTTCATGAACACAATGGGAAAATCTGAAAGAGGTGAGAAAGAACCCAGGGATAACAGTAAAAGACCTACAACCTGTAAAAACCTCTGTTCACGTGTTCACTATTAAAAAAAACACTGAACAAAAATGATGTTCATGGAACTACACCATGATGGAAGCAACTGCTGTCCAAAATAATATTGCGGTCCGTCTTTACGTTGCCTTGGACCACCTGGATGTTCCGCAATGCTTCTCGAAAAATGTTCTTTGGACAGATTAGACAAATATGGAACGTTTTAGCACAAATACACAGCGCTATGTTTGGAGGAAAAAGAACACTGCAGACCAACACCAAAACTTCCACCTAACTGTGAAGCATTGTGTAGGCAGCATCATGGTTTGGGGCTACTTTGCTGACTCAGGGCCTATGCACCTTGCAATCAGTGAGGGAACAATGAATTCGAAGGTATCAAAACATTTTCCAGGTGAAAGCAAGGGCAGCAGTCCATGACCTCAAGCTCCAGAGACGTTGGGTGATGAAACAAGACAATGACCCAAAGCGCACAAGTAAATCAACTAAAGAATGGTTGAAACAGAAGATGATGTTTGTTTTGGAATGGCCAAGTCAGGGTCTGACCTCAACCCTATTGAGATGCTGTGGCCTGAGGAGGGCTGTGCACGCAAGACATTGCAGAAATATTGATTAACTGAAACACATTTTCAGGAAGGAATGGTCCAAAATTCCTTCTCAACATTGGGCAAATCTTATTTGCAGTGTCAGGAAACGTTTGGTGGAGGTGATCGCTGCTGAAGGGAGATCTACAGGTTATTCCATTCAAAGGGTTCACTTACTTTTTCTCCCTGCACTGTGAATGTTTACTCAATGTGTTCAATAAAAAGACATGAACGGTGCATCAGTTTGTGAGTTATTAGTTTAGTTAGATTGTGCTTGTCTATAATTGTGACTTAGATAACAATCACACCACATTTTATTAGTAATTAATGCAGAAATCCGGGTAATTTCAATGGGTTCACTTACCTTTTCTTGCAACTATAGCCTTACCAATGGTGTAATGAGCAGGACACCCTGGTTCAATTATAAAATTAATCGGATATTTCTGTCCTATAACATAAGCATTGTACACTTCACATAACATCTTCTAATGCAAATACTTTTATCAGATCAATGTTAACAAAAAAAATTTTTTTTTTAAAAATAAATAAAGTGGAGTCAAAAAGTGCCCTAACTCCTGGAAGCTGACCTGGGGTGTAAGTCACTCCTTCACTTCATACGTGAACCTTCATGTCATTGAATTGTATCATGTCCTTTGTAATATCTGCGTACTTTTTAAACACTGTCCTATTTCTGGTTTTGTTCTGTCGTGCAGCTCTCTATACACATTGTTTTGATGAGTCATTCTTCTTTAGGACCAACTTGTGACATGTTTTTGATGCCTCTTTGATAATGTTACTGAAGTTTTAAAAATCAGGTACAGAAAAAAGTTTGAAGCAGGACTTTGAGTGATCTGCACCTGCAGGTCGTACACTACAGGTAACAGTTAAAATGTCACTGCGCTCTTAAATATAGGTTTTTACATCAATGCGGTAGAAAATACTTTCACAAAGGCTTCACAATTTTTATAGTGATTTCATTATTATTCTAGTTGCTATTGATGTTCGGTTCCTTTAGATACTTAGTACTAGCAAACATACTTTGTATAGAAAAATAAGAGAACTGGCATAACACGTTGGATGTAGGAACTTTGTTTCATGTAGTAATGCATATGATGCCATAGTCTTCATGTTTGACAGGAATTATGCTATACTCTAGTCCAGGGCCAGATTGTAGGAAAGGTAAAAGGCCAGAGACCTCCACCAACTAGGGGCCGCCACTACACAGTTCCTTAACACCTTAACGCAAAATCACGTAACTGTACGTGATAAGGGTTAAGGGGAAGTATGGAGCGAGCTCACGGGCTGAACTCGCTTCATACACAGCGGGTGACGGCTGTTACAACTGACACCTCACTGCAACGGGCGGAATCAAAGTTCACTTTGATTCTGCCCGTTTAACACCATAAATGCCGCGGTCAATCGCGACCGTGGCAGTTAAAGTGTTAGAAGCAGGGGGGCGCCCCCTCAAACACGCCATCCCCCCCTGCGACGCGATCGGCCGGTAACAACGGTTGCTATGGTAGCCTGGGGGCCTAACAAAGGCCCCCAGGTCTGCCATCTTTGTACTCCTTTGAAGCTCTGCCTCTGGCAGAGCTTCAAAGGAGACTGTCAGGGTATGTTCACACGAGGGCGTCCATAACGGCTGAAATTACGGGGATGTTTCAGCCTGAAAACATCCCCGTAATTTCAGCCGTAACGGCATGTGCAGGCGCTTGAACGCCGCGTCAATTACGGGCGTAATTAGCGCTGCTATTCATTGGAGTCAATGAATAACGGCTCTAATTACGGCCAAAGAAGTGACATGTCACTTCTTTGACGCGGGCGTCTATTTACGCGCCGTCTTTTGACAGCGGCGCGTAAATTACGCCTCGTGTGAACAGACAAACGTCTGCCCATTGCTTTCAATGGGCAGATGTTTGTCAGCGCTATTGAGGCGCTATTTTCGGACGTAATTCGGGGCAAAAATGCCCGAATTACGTCCGTAAATAGGCGTGTGAACATACCCTCAGAATCACAATATACTGCAATACATTAGTATTGCAGTACATCATCAAGCGATCCAACGATCGCTGCTTGAAGTCAATGTTAGAAAAAATAAAAGTTAACATAATTGGTATTGCCGCGTTCGTAAAAGTCTGAACTATCACAATATAGCGTTGTTTAACCCACTCGGTGAATGCTGTAAAAAGATAAATATATAAAACACACAAATTGCTGTTTTTTTGTCACCCAAGCGCTCCAAAAAAATGAAATAAAAAGTGATCAAAAAGTCGCATATACACAAAAATGGTATTGGTAAAAAAAACAGCTTGTCCCGCAAAATTTAAGCCCTCACATCGCTAAATTGAGGGGAAAATGAAAAGTTATGGCTCTTAGAATACGGCGACACAAAAGTTTTTTTTAATTTAGCAAATAGTTTTATTTTTTTAAAAGTGGTAAAACATAAAACAAAACATATAAATTTGGTATCGCCGTAATCGTATCAACCTGTAGAATAAGGTGAATATGTAGTTTTTACTGCCGGATGGATGCTGTAAAAACAAAACCACCCAAAAAATGGCGTAATTGCTGTTTTTTGCCCATTTCACCCCACAAATTATTTTTTTTCAGCTTCCCAGCTTCCATAACTCCCATAGAACTGAATAGTAGTTATGGAAACAGCGTAGCTCGCATGCCATGTTGCTTCTGTAACTGCCATTCACAACTATGTGAGTTTTGGAAGCAGCGTAGCTCAGCGAGTTACGCTATTTCCGTAACTCCCGACCATGTAATCAGGAAGTGACTGGAAGTCAGCATGAGCACAAAAAACTAGAATGGGGATTAGGGGGCCCTGTTCTAGAGATAGGTGCGGGTCCCTGAGGTGGGACCCACATCTATCTGACATTTATGACATATCCTGTTGATATGTCATAAATGTCCTTCAAGGGAAAATCCCTTTAAATCACTTTCCAGACACTCCCAGTGGCGAGACATGGCATACATGGCATCCGGAACCTAGGGCGTAACTAGAAAGTGCTGGGCCCCATAGCAAACTTTTGAATTCATAAAAGATTTCAACTGTTAAAATGTGATTTAAAGGGTAATCATATGTTAAACTAGAAAAAATTTAGCAAATGTAGCAAGTAGTGTTCAGGCCCCAGATGTCGTCGCCGCCGGTCCACGGATGTTTACTTACCAGCTCTCTGCAGCTTCCGGGCCAGTGCTGTTCCTCTGCTCGGGGCGGCTTGCCACGCTACGGTCGCTCTACTTGTGGCTTGACGTCTGGGCGCTGGTGCGTGCAAGTAGGCTCTTTCTTTCTTACAAGGCCAGCAAACGCCAAAATTCATAGTTCTCTAGTGTTCCCTGTGTTATTACATTATCTGCCTTCCCTATATATTGGATTTTCTGTGTTTTGATGTATCTGATGTTTTGATTGAACATCCGTGCCTACCGTTACTCGTGACAAACTATTGCAGCCTGCCCTGACCATCAGATACGTGACTCGTTTTGTATCTTGCGGCCCAGACCTTTCGCTATACCAGACGATGCTATCTGTCTCTATACCTGTTATGTTGGCTGTCACCAAAGGAGACTTCTCTGGAGGTAGCGACCTGGGGTTCCCCTGCAGCGAAGTCAAGATCCCTGTACTGGGGTTAAAGGGTAAAGACCAGGGGTTCCCTTAGACTCCGCTCGCTGGTTTAGCCACAAGTCAAGTTCCTTGGTGATAAGGTGGGTTCACACTGCTCTTTGCTGGCCCCATGACAGATACTTCCACAGGCTTCGTGACACTAGATAATATTAAACCTTTCCGGCTTACTCTAATAAAATAGCATCAAAAGTTTAAAGGGAAGGTTCATTTTTATTTCACTGAGACATGTCAGAAGATATAATCCGTGGAGATTGTAAAATAAAGGGGCCGTGTTGAAATCTTTTGTTCAATGCAATGGGGCTGTACTACTAATGTGCATGCAATCCTATAGAAGTAATTAGGAAATTCAGATGACAGACTTGGATGGAGGAGGGCCATGGCCACTTTACACTAGCGATCGGTGGAATCAAAAAGTACAGACCTTCGCCAAAGACATCTTGTCTCAGTAACACTTTTCTTTAAATTTGAATTTGCTGCAAAACCAGTAAATTATATATCAGTCTCCAAAACTCTGAAATCCTCCTTAGGCCGCTTTCATACGAGCGTAATATAGGTTTATGGACATAAAAACCAAACCTCCCGCTGCTCATGAGAATTAGAGTTAAAGCACCATAGAAGCCTATGGTGTTAGAATTTCGATTCCAATGAACTATTAGATGTCCGGGTGTTATATAAAAACACCCATATTACGCTTGTGTGAAAGTGGCCTTATCTGGAGTGCTGCAACCCTGAGTTCTTAAAGCGTTCCCTGCCCTAGTTCCTGCAGATTATGAATTAGGCCTGCACAGAGTGGTGTCATGATCATCCCCATACACAGAAATAGAAGATGGGGCAGAACAGAACTCTGTGAGAGCGGGGGGGGGGGGGGGGACGGGGGACGGGACGGGGGGGACGGGACACCTGTATTGTATATTTGTATATATACCGGTATCACGTATGTTTATTTACGCAATGTGACTTTAAGGGCCGTTTCATCCCTTAGCCATGTTTCACAGAAGGAGTTGCCTGTCCAGCCTGTTGTTTTTGTGTTGTACTGCTATTGTCCATTGCACTGTAACATTACATTTGCAGGTGCAGCAGAAGATGGTTGGCTCGTTTGTTCGTCTAAATTGAGGCTGAGATATTTGGCCCAGACACCTTCTTTGCCATAACAGCGCCAGGATGTCGCAGTCTGATTACACTTCGTCCTGACGCTGGGGATGGCGCTTATTTTATAACACAGCTGCTGTACCCGCCAATGTTGTGCAGTGTTGGTTGGGAATAGTGGAGGAACCCGACTGTGGAGTGAGCTGCTGAGAGTGAAGCGTAGAGCTGCTTTGGATAGACTAGCACTAGCGTTGAGCCTGACTCTGTGGGTCCTGAAGCATGTTGCAGGTGAGCCTACTCATGAGTGTGCAAGTGCTATGTGAGCTGTGGTAGGTGACAGGCAGGAGCATTCACACATGTACCAGCGCACAGCTAGCCAGTTGCGGCCTCATTTATTTGTTTTCTCCCTCAACTGATTCTTGCTTTTGTTGCAAATTAATGCAACTCCAGATTTGTTCCCACTTGCATGCCTCCCAACCATCCCGCTATTCCTGCCATTGTCCCGTGAAACAGTCTTAAAGCGGCAAGGCTTATGCAAATATAATCCGAAATGGGTGTGTTATGGGATGGTTTGTGGGTGTGCCTGTATGGATCAGGGGTGGGGCTTAACTGTGTCGGTAATGTTGGGAGGTATGTAACTATAGTACTACCACCAGGTGACCACATTTTTTTTTTTTTAACTGCACATGTTTGAAAGGTCTCATAGTATATTTAGTAATGTTTTCCGATGTGATGCACTTTTTTTGTTTTTCTTTGTACAATGATATGTAGAAGTGACTATCATAATATTTTGTAATCAGAAAAATGTACTCACGGTTGGTAAAGTATGTTGAACTTGTTCAGTTCATGATCTGTCATGTTCTAAAAAAAAAAAGAAAAAATAATGTTTTACTCAAAGGGTTCAAATGGAGAAAATAACAACTCACAAATCTTGGCAAAATTCCTCCGAGGAGAAACATTGTGCAGTATGAAAACCTCATTGGTCATGCATGCTGTCAGAGAATATAGGACACTAGCATATTGTGGATAGAATAAACATACACACGGAGTAGTGGCGGATCCTCATTAGGGTGGTTCAGGTGGATGCCTGGGGCCCAAGGCTCACAGGGGGCCATGGCCGCCCGAACCGCACGGGCCCCCTCATGCCCGGTGGCGTCGCTAGCATCGGAGGGGGCCCCAGTGTTAGCAATAGCCAGATTCACTTGTATCTGAGTCCTCAGTACTGTGTGGGGGCTGTGTGGCACTATATTCAATGGGGGGCTGTGTGGCACTATATTCAAGGGGGGCTGTGTGGCACTATTTACAAGAGAGGGAGAGCTGTGTGGCGCTTTCTACAGGGGGCTTTGTGTGGCGCTATCCACAGGGGTATGTGTGTGGCGCTCTACAGGAGGGCTGTGTGGTAGTATCTATAGGGGGTTGAGTGTGGTGCTCTCTACAGGGGGCTGTGTGGAACTATTTATAGGGGGCTGTGTGTGATGCTCTCTATGGGGGATGTGTGATATCTACAAGGGCTGTGTGTGACGCTGTCTACAGGGGGCTGTCTGTGGCACTATGTACAGGGGCACTGTGTATGTGGTGCATTGCTTTACAGTGTTTGACCAAATTATATTCAGGGGTACAGTGTATGGTATTATTATATTCGGGGGCACAGTGTTTGGTAATATTTTATTCACGGGTGCAGTGTATGGTGCTATTATATTTAGGGGCACAGTGTGTGGCACCATGATAATTTTATCTTAGTTTATAGGTGTGGAAATGTTGGAAAAGTGAGTGGCAAATTCTGCAGAAATAGGTCATGGCCGGGAGAAGTCGTCATGAACTCTGGACCGGATGGAGAAGAAAAGAGGAAAAAAAACTACTAGAATCGGAGAAGTCATCACCTGTGAGTCACTGGATTTATAGAGAATCTGTCACCTTTCCTGACATGTTTATTATAGGAAATCCTTGTATTTCACAAAAAGTCTTTGTGCAGTCCAGGATTGATAGACAATTCCCCTTGTCAGGAGGATGTGTTCCTGCACAGTGTGATACTGTTTGATACTATCAGTAAGTAGAGACACAGCCCTTTGAGAAGGAGAATCGTAACACCCATTTTTTAATGCTTGCACAAAAAGGTAGTGTTAACAATAGTTACTGCACTGCAGAGCAGCGGTGGAGAAGGGGGGCCCAAGTTTGGGTAACAGCCCAATGGTCTTCTTAATCCGCCACTGACAGGGAGATCTCTATGCCTAAGCATTGCAATATTAGCAAACAGCTCATGCTGCCTTTCTACCATGTAATTTATAGCAGTGTTCCCCAACCACTAGCTCAGTGTAACGTCTATGGCCGCGGACCGTCATTCTGACTTACCCTCTGATTGCCGCGGCCATGGACGTGTGAGTTCTCTGCGGAATCTCCCTCCTGAGAGACGCCGGCACTCACTTCCTGGCTTATAGACTGTTTCCCGCAGGGCTCACGCGCTTGCGCGTGCACGGCCTTAAAGGGCCAGTGCGCTCACAGTTGCAGAATATCTGCAATCAGACCAGAATGCTGCTGGACTATAAAAGGGGCTCTGCCCTCTTGATCATTGCCTGAGCGTTGTTGTGTTACCTAAAGTTTGTCTTTGCAAATGGTCTCCTAGTGTTTTCCATTTCCCAGTGTTAACCGTTCCTGCTGCCTGTACCCTGTATCCCGTGCTACCGTGCCTCTTTGCCGTCAAGAGTTGGAGTCGTGTTGTATCCTCCGCTGCATCTAGTGTGTTGCACCCCGCCGAGTGTCTGTCTACTATCGGAGCCTCATCTTAGCCTGAATCCATCGCTACTGTCTACATTGCCTCAGGTACCCCTTCTGGACTATAGACATTGCTTTGGACCTGTTGGCCAGCTGCTTTCCCGCTACGCGGTACAGCCCAGTGGGTGCACACCCCGTGCCGTGACACTCAGGAGCCCATTTATAATAGAAATCCCCATTTTTATATATATATATATATATATATATACACACACTGTGTGTATACTGTATAAATTATATATGGATTATTGATTATTCAGCAGTATATTGTCCCTTAAAGTAATATAAGTAGGCAGGTGGAAAGTAAATATGGGTCCTCTATCAAACATGATAAACATGTTGATGTTGCCTCTCTGCCACCTGAGAAGACACCGGTATTATAAATGGCACATGGTAGGTTGGGGGTACTGCTACAGATTTTGTATTAAGGTCCCACGAGTTACAAGTTACACCTTTGTTTGCATTGCAGAACTGTAATTATTCAGATATATATAAATGAGATACAGAAACTTACAGCAACATTACACATTGTTCTTCTTTCAGTGTAGCATTTAATTATAAGATAAACTTGACGTAACATCGTAAAATGCAGTCATAAGCATTAGAGGCATATGAAAATATTGATCCACCTCAAACAGGACTTGCACAGATTCCTAATATGTTCACTATAGGAATTGCCACCAAAAATGGAACCAACATAATTTTAGAATATTGCACAAAATGTAATACATATCTATTGAAAAATAGAGATGAGTGAAACTTGGTCAACAGGCGAATTTCCTCTTACACAGCGATATTTGCTGCTTAGAAGACAATGGAGACTGATATATAAATTCATAATTCCACATTTCTGTCTCCATTGTCTTTTATGTGTGTTTTTGTGTTATGTGCTGTTTTCATTATCCCTCCACTATTTCATAACTTTTTGCATTATTTATATGCTGTGACATTCCCATAAGCATTAACTCTTTGCTATTACATCCTTATATTTTTTACCTGTGCTATGATATCATCATGCGTATTATCCTTGTACTTTGACATTACAATGACATCACTGTGTGCATTACTATTCTGACAAAACATTACTTTGTACATTATCCTTTTATTGTGACATGAGTGTTTACATAATTCATGCGCTGTAATTTCTCTGTGTAGATTATCCTTGTACTGTGACAGCACATTGTGAGTTGTCTCTATGCTGGGACATAACTATGCACATAATTTCTGTACTGTAACTTCATTGAGTTAGTTATCCCTGTACTATGACGTCTGTGTTTATTTTCCCAGTATTATGACATCACTGCATTTATTATCTCCGTACTGTGAAATCATTGTGTTTTATTATCTCCGTACTGTGAAATCATTGTGTTTAATAACTCTGTACTGTGACATCACTGTGTTTATTAACTCTGTACTGTGACATCATTGTGTTTATTAACTCTGTACTGTGACATCATTGTGTTTATTAACTCTGTACTGTGACATCAACAAGTTTATTATCTCTGTACTGTGACATCACTGTGTTTATTATCTTTGTACTGTGACATCAACAAGTTTATTATCTCTGTACTGTGACATCACTGTGTTTATTATCTCTGTACTGTGACATCAACAAGTTTATTATCTCTGTACTGTGACATCACTGTGTTTATTATCTCTGTACTGTGACATCACTGTGTTTATTATCGCTGTACTGTGACATCATTGTGTTTATTATCTTTGTACTGTGAAATCATTGTGTTTATTATCTCTGTACTGTGACATCCAGTGGCGTAACTACCGCGGTAGCAGCAGTAGCGGCTGCTACGGGGCCCGGGGCTTGAGGGGGCCCGGTGGCGCCGCTAGCAGCCGTTATGGCTACTACAGCGGTAGCGTCGCTACTGTGGGGCCCGCGACGCCGAGCCTTACACAGGCCATCTCATGCCTGTAGGTGTCGCTAGCACCGGAGGGGGCCCCAGTGCTAGCGGCAGCCAAATACATGAATGGCCGGGCATGTTCCGTGCCTGACCATCCAGTGCCTTACAATGACACTGATTGGCTAGCGGCGCGATGACATCATCGCGCCGCTTCCATGCTTGGAAGGTGCTGATTGGCGGGGCAAGTCATTCTGCCCCGCCAATCAGCGTCATTGGAGGACGCTCGTTCAACTCCTGCAGACATGCTCAGAAGAGAGCATGTCTGCATCGCCAGTGAACAGCGTGGGAACCGGAGAATGTGAGTATGTCAAGTTTTTGTTTTTTTTCCCCTCATAAAAATGTGAATGGCATTATCTATGGGGGGGGGGGGGGTGTCATCTTTATGTGGGCTATTATATATAGGGGGTCTATATGTGGGGCAGTAGCTACAGGGGGGGTCTATATGTGGGGGTGTGGGCCATTATATACAGGGGGCTCTATATGTGGGCCATTATATACAGGGGGGTCTATATGTGGGGGTGTGGGCCACTATATACAGGGGGCTCTATATGTGGGCCATTATATACAGGGGGCTCTATATGTGGGCCACTATATACAGGGGGGTCTATATGTGGGCCACTATATACAGGGGGGTCTATATGTGGGACACTATATACAGGGGGGTCTATATGTGGGACACTATATACAGGGGTGGGTTACCTGTGGGGCACTAGCAACAGGGTGGCTATATGTAGTGCACAGTCTACAGGGGTGGGCTATATGTGGGACACTATATACAGGGGGAGCTATATGTGAGACACTATATACAGAGGTGGGCTATACGTGGAGCACTAACTATAGGGGAAGCTATATGTAGGGCAGCACGGTGGCTCAGTGGTTAGCACTATTGCCTTGCAGCTCTGGAGTCCATATGTGGGCACTATCTACAGGGGCTTCTATGTAGGTCACTATCTACAGGGGACATGTTGTGTGTTTGTGACAGTTATATTTAGATGTGTTGAGAATTTTAACTTCGTTTTATAGGTGCAGAAATGTTTTAAAAGTGAGAAGCTGAAGACATCTAAACGGAAAACTGCAGAAATGGGTCATGGCCGGGAGAAATCCATCATAGATGTCTGAACCGGAGGGAGAAGAAAAGAACTAGAATCTGAGACGTCACCGGTGAGTCACTTAATGTAAATGTTTATTCTGCCTCTAATCAGTATTGTAGTCACTGTATGATCTGCAGCGAGATGATGGTGATAGGATTTTTTTGGTGAAACCGCATCTCCCAGCATATCCTTACCATTGTTCCGGCCATGCTGGGAGCTGTAGTTTTACGCCGTACAAACTTATACGCAGTGGCGTAACTACCGCTATAGCAGCCGTAGTGACTTCTACAGGGCCTGCAGCATGAGGGGGCCCGTGCCACCCGCCGGCACGGCCCCCTCCCATGGCCGCAGGCTCCGCTAGCAGCCGCTATGGCTGCTACAGCGCGACGCCACTGAAGGGGTTGTTCCTACATAAGACATGTATCCCCTATCCACAGGATAGGGGATACATGTGTGATCGCTGGCAGCGATGAGGAGAACGGGGGACCGAAAGTCCCCCCTAAGTTCTCCATGACAAACCTCGGACTTCCGGGGTCTGTGTCGGCAGCTCCGTAGAAATGAATGGAGCGCCGGTCGCGCTTGTGCGCATGCGTGACCAGCGCTCCTTTCATTTTTATTGAACTGCGCAGACGCCGGAAGTCCGAGGTTAGTCATGGAGAACTTCGGGGGACTTTCGGTCCCCCGTTCTCCTTATCGCTGCCAGTGATCACACATGTATCCCCTATCCTGTGGATAGGGGATGCATGTCTTTTGTAGGACAAACTATAGGACGTTTTTTTTTGGGGGGGGGGGGCTATATAGCGTTATCTACAGGGGGGGCTGTATGGCGTTATCTACAGGGGGGCTGTATGGCGTTATCTACAGGGGGGCTGTATGGCGTTATCTACAGAGGGAGTCTGTATGGCGTTATCTACAGGGGGGCTGTATGGCGTTATCTGCAGGGGCTGTGTATGGTGCTATCTATAGGGGGGCGCTGTGTGGTGGAATCTATAGGGAGGCACTATCTACAAGGGGGGGGGGGGGGTTGTGTGATACCCAGCAGAGGGGGGGCCCCAGTCAAAAGTTTGCTATGGGGCCCAGTCTTTCCTAGTTACGCCCCTGGTGACATCCCTGTGTTTATTAGCTCTGTACTGTGACATCACTGTATTTACTATCTCTGTATTGTGACATCACTGCATTTACTCTTCCTGTACTGTGACATCATTGTGTTTATTATCTCTGTACTGTGACATCATTGTGTTTATTATCTCTGTACTGTGAAATCACTGTGTTTATTATCTCTGTACTGTGAAATCAGTGTTTATTGTCTCTGCACTGTGCCATCACTGTATTTACTATCTCTGTATTGCGACATCACTGCATTTACTATCCCTGTACTGTGACATCCTTGTGTTTATTATCTCTGTACTGTGACATCACTGTATTTACTATCTCTGTATTGTGACATTACTGCATTTGCTATCCCTGTACTGTGACATCCTTGTGTTTATTATTCCTGTACTGTGACATTCTTGTGTTTATTATCTCTGTACTATGACATCACTGTTCTTTTTATTTTTGTTCTATGACATCATTTTGGTCATTATATCTGTGAAGGGTGAACTGCAAATACTCCATTTGCAGCCTACATATTGCCATTTTCATTTGTAAATAGCGGCCCTGTACATATGTATATATTTGACTGGATATGTACTGCTTATGTGTTGTCTTTCTACATTTATTTTTGCAGATTATACGAAACGGCGTGTTGTCATGGCCTGCGGTACTGCCGTGACAGGCTGCTGGAGCTGGACACAGGAAATGCGCATATGTGTATATACAGTAGATGTTATGTTGAGTGGTGTAGCAAATAGTGCTGTTGCCACTAGATTACTTTGTTGCATAATGTATATAAGACACTAACTGCAGGAAGTGCAGCCAGTGTGTGGTGAGAGCCACATGGAGTGAGAAGAAGGGAGAGTGGAGTGGGCCTGGATCTAGCAAATGTTAGCTAGTCAGTGGACTGGGAGTTAGCGGGTGAACTGCATGTAGAGAAGTCTGCTGGTGTTGTGCAGTGGCTGAGATATCCGGAGACCAGGACGGCTTTGCCTTAGTTCAGTATGGAAGTAGAAGGCTAATTCATCTTCTGGGTTTGGAGACCGGAGTGTGACACAGGCCTGTGCAAAACTGAGGCCGATACTGCCAACCACTCGAGAAAAACCACATTACATGTGCATTTGGACTTATTCAGACAAACGTAGAATACGTCCGTGTGACGGCCCCTAAAACAACGGCTGTCAGACGGACACATGTATTTCAATGGGGCTCAAGTCTATGGGGATCCGTGAAAACGGCAGTTTTTCACGTTTGAGTTTCCGCACATTCGTCTGAATAAGCTCTTAGCGACAGACACATGACACAGAGTGGAGACAAAAATAATCATGTTTTATTTAATCTACTGCTGAAGGTGGTCATGGAGAAGTAGGGACCCATTCTATGTTTTTCGTTGGGGCCCCATGGTCACTTGTTACGTCCCTCCAACGTAGAGTATCTTAAGCTCGTGAGCCCCAGTGCAGATTCTGTAGCAGGGTCATTTGTAGCATTGTA
Source organism: Rhinoderma darwinii (assembly GCF_050947455.1). Classification (NCBI taxonomy): domain Eukaryota; kingdom Metazoa; phylum Chordata; class Amphibia; order Anura; family Rhinodermatidae; genus Rhinoderma; species Rhinoderma darwinii. The sequence continues at coordinate 30,203,025 of NC_134697.1, read as the reverse complement.
ACCTCTGTAACCAATATAGTTACACCCCTGGCTGCCGTACAGCATTCAGTGTTTCTATACAGTAAATAATGTCTCAATATGACAGATATAGTGACAGCGACAACTCCAACTGACACAACTGAGTGTCACACTGCAGTATATCCATTTCCCTATATAATGTCACAGTATAGCGTATCATTTCACATCAGGTAATAAGGTCCTGTTGTGGGTGTTTATAGCTAAGAAGTAGTGATAGATGAAATAACTTCTTGACAAACATCATTCACAAATGTTTCTTATACCTGAGGACATTTCTTCCTATAGATTTCTGTGCTGTTCAAGATTATGACGTTCTTGGGCACCAAAACTTTATAGTTGTAATAAACATGAACCATGGACTGGGAATTTCCGTTTTGTGATGTAAGTTTATGGCAACACAGAAGCTTCAAATTTCCTCAATGTTTTTACATAATAGGAAGGAAATTGTAAGAACTAATGTCATGCAAGTTTACAGTAGCAGCTGCTTGCCCCGGGGAGGAGACGCTCGCGGCATCTCGTACCACTCTACAAATGCTTCAATGATTATATTCAAAGAACAACAGATGGGATACAAACTTTAATTAATCTCAGGTGGCTTTTTTATGTTTGTTAACAAAGATGTAAAAACTCCATTCCGCAGCTAAAGTAAATCTCACAATGGCAATGTAAAGCCCTCGCCTTCCCCAGTTCAGGTCTGACAGCTGTAATGTAAGTTTATATAATGTTTATGATACATTGTGACAAGTCAGCAGTCTTGAAGGGACATGATGGAGACATGGTAGGATGATTTTTTTTTCTTTTTTAGATTTTACACATTAATTGTGCAGCTTTTCAACTTAATTGAAGGTTTCAGAATTCCACAATTACATTGCAGTGCGCAAATATCGGACTGTCGAAAATGAAATATGATTAAGAATTATAGCTCCGTGTTTCCTTCTTGTCTTATCTAAATGGTTGCTATTAAACCTGCTATTCATCCTCTGCAGTGCATTAAAGGAGAAGTCCCACAACATTTTTTATTCGCTGGCCCATTAGAGGTACATTATGTAAATTGTGGTGGCTGTATTTGTGAGTTATATGTGGTGGCTGTAATTGTGAGGACCCTTCTGGTCCTCAGCTGCGTCATGTGACCAGTGATAGGACTCTCCAACTGACACAGCGTCTCATGTGCGGACAGGAAGTGAGTTTCTCCATTCATTACTAGCACAGCCTCGATGTGACTCTGATACTAGTAATGAATGGAGAAACTGACTTCCTGCCCACACATGAGACGCTGTGGCAGTTGGAGAGTCTTATTGCTGGTCACATGACAGCAAACAATTTTGTGGGAGTGCTTCTTTAATAGGACTCAGAGATTGATCAAAAAGTACTGAAGTTTCTTTTACTTAACACTTAGGGTATGTTCACACGATGAGAGGCATTTACGTGTGAAAAGACAGACTTCTAACAGCTGCCTCGTTTCACACGTAAATGCTCCTCCTCGCATTTTGCGAGGCTTCTCTGAGACGCTCGTAAATCTTGAGCTGTGCTTCATTGAGTTCAATGAAAAACAGCTCAAATTACGTGGCAAAGAAGTGTCCTGCACTTCTTTGCCGAGGCAGTCCATTTACGCGTCGTCGTTTGACAGCTGTCAAACGACGACGCGTAAATTACAGGTCGTCTGCACAATACGTCGGCAAACCCATTCTAATGAATGGGCAGATGTTTGCCGACGTATTGGAGCCGTATTTTCAGACGTAAAACGAGGCATAATACGCCTCGTTTACGTCTGAAAATAGGTCGTGTGAACCCAGCCTTAAGGTAAAGCTCCAACATTAGAGACACTTAAAAGAATACCCTAGGGAACTGCATGAGTAGCAATTCAGTAATGTTACAAGAAATTGCTTCATTTAGCTGCGAGAGCATTCTGATAATAGCCTGGAGGACTGTGGAGAATTTCAAATTCACTGCACCTACTGCAGAACTTAAGGCCGAATTAAGAGACGTGGGCAAAAGAAGCCGCGAAAAACGCTTTCTCTGCCTCCCATTGATTTCAATGGGAGGTCAGAGGCGGAACCGCAGCAACAAAAAAATATGCTGTGTTTTTCCCCGCGAGCTGCTAAAAGCCGCCGCAGAAAAAAACATCTCCGCCTTCCATTGAAATCAATGGGAGACGTTTCGGACGTCTTTTGACACTGATTCCAATACAGTTTCCGCGTCAAAATCAACGCCAAAAAACTCTGTGTGAACTGTCTCTAAAGAGTGAATTTCAGTTGAGTTATTAGCTTAAATTCACATATTGCGTATTTATTGCAGATTTTGAGCCATAGCCAGAAGTGGTTTCATAAGAAATGGGAAATATAAAGGAAAAACTTATACTTTTCCTTCCTCACAGATCCATTTCTGGCTTTGGCTCAAATTTTTGCATCAAAATCTGCAACAAATGTGCTATGTGTAAATCTAGTCTTAAAGGGGTTGTCCACTAATAGACAACTTATGATCTATCCGCCTGACACCCCGACCACATACCATTAAGCCGCTCAGGCTGCCTCCAAGCACCTACATGCACATACATGCTGAAAGCAGTTAGCTCCAGCCACTGAATAGCGGCCGAGCTGCAGTACTGCAGCTCTGCTCCTATTCAAGTGAATAGTTAAAAAGGAATGTCTCTCACTCTGGAGGACCTGGCATGGGTCCATACATTACATTGATAGCCCATTGATTTGAACACCAACTATGTAATACCTAATTCCTCCTGTCGTGGCACTGCAGGAGAATTGAACACTTGCTATTGGATTTCCCCACAGATTGTGAGGAAGGTTGAGGGTCCCTGCAGTGTGACACACTGTTATCAGCTTATCGTTAGGAGACCCTACTGAGAAAATATGATTATTTAAAGCGTACAGCCCCTTTAAGAATAATTGGAGGAGATTTATTAATACTGTCTTAACCCCTTCAGGACTGAGCCTGTTTTGGCCTTCAGGACGAAGACGATTTTTCAAATCTGACATGTGTCACTTTATGTGGTAATAACTTGGGAATGCTCTTACCTATCCAAGTGATTCTGAGATTGTTTTCTCGTGACATATTGTACTTTATGTTAGTGAAAAAATTTGGTCGATAAATTCAATATTTATTTGTAAAAAACACCTAGATTTGGAGAAAATTTGCAAAAATAGCAGTTTTCTAAATTTAAATGTATCTGCTTAGAAAACAGATAGTAATACCACACAAAATAGTTACTAGTTACCATCCCCCACATGTCTACTTTATGTTTGCATCGTTTTTTGAACATTCTTTTATTTTTCTAGGACGTTACAAGGCTTAGAACTTTAGTAGCAATTTCTCATATTTTCAAGAAAATTTCAAAAGGCTATTTTTACAAGGACCAGTTCAGATCTGAAGTGGCTTTGAGGGCCTTATATATTAGAACGTCCCCATAAATCACCCCATTTTGAAAACTGCACCCCTCAAAATATTCAAAACAGCATTCAGAAAGTGTTTTAACCCTTTAGGCGTTTCACAGGAAGTAAAGCAATGTAGAGGTGAAATTTACAAATTTCATTTTTTTTTTTTGCCAAATTTCATTTGTAATACAGTTTTTTCTATACCACAGAAAGTTTTACCCGAGAAATGTAACTTATTATTTATTGCCCAGATTCTGCAGTTTTTAGAAATATCCCACATGTGACCCCAGTGTGGTAATTGACTGAAACACCGGCCTCAGAAGCAAAAGAGCATATATTAGAATATATTTTAGGTATTATGTCAGGTTTGAAGAGGTCTTGTGGGGCTAAAACAATAAAGACCCCAAAAGTGACCCCATTTTGGAAACTACACCCCTCAGGGAATTTATCTAGGGGTATAGTTAGCATTTTGAACCCACAGTTTTTTTGCTACATTTATTTGAATTAGTATGTGAAGATGAAAATCTACTTTTTTTCTGAAAAATATTAGAAATGTTTATTTTTTACAAGGAATAAAAGAGAAAAAACACCCCAACATATGTAAAGCAACTTCTCCCGATTATAGCAATACCCCATATGTGGTAATAAACTGCTGTTTGCACCCACAGCAGGACTCAGAACGGAAGGAGCACCATTTGGATTTTGGATTTCTGATTTTGCTGGAATAGTTTTCAGTGCTGTGTCGCGTTTGCAATGCACTGGAGGGAACAAAATAGTGGAAACCCCCCAAAAGTGACCCCATTTTGGAAACTACACTCATAAAGGAATTCTTCTAGGCGGAAAGTTAGCATTTTGACCCCACAGTTGTGTAGCTGAATTCATTGGAATTATTCTGTAAAGGTAAAATCTACTTTTTTTCTGAAAAAAGGTAGCCATTTTTAATTTTTACAAGGAATAAAGGGGAAAAACCACCCCAACATTTGTAAACAATTTCTCCCGATTACGGAAATATGCCATATGTGGTAATAAACTGCTGTTTGTACCCACAGCAGGGCTTAGAAGGGAAGGAGCGCTATTTGGCTTTTGGAGCTCAAATTTAGCTCAAATGGTTTTTAGGTGCCATGTCGCATTTGCAAAGCCCCTGAGGGGCCAAAACCGTGGAAAACCCCCAAAAGTGACCCCCATTTTGGAAATTACACCACTTAAAGAATCTATCTAGGGACATAGTGGGCATTTAGACCCCACAAGTCTTTTGCAGGATTTATTAGAATTAGGCCGTGAAAATGAATATCAACATTTCTTCCACTAAAATGTTGATTTTTTTCAATTTCACAAAGGATAAAGGAGGAAAAAGCACCCCAACATTTGTAAAGCAATTTCTCCCGAGTACGGAAATACCCCACGTGTGGTCATAAATGGTTTTTCATTCGAAAGTAATTAACCCTTTCCGGACTGAACCATTATTTTATTTTCCTTTTTCGTTTTTCCCTCTCGGCATTCCAAGAGCCATAACTTTTTTATTTTTCTGTCAATAGAGTGGTGTGAGGGCTTATTTTTTGAGGGACGAGCGGTCGTTTTTATTGGTACCATTTTTTGGTACATACAACTTTTTGAGCACTTTTTATTAAATTTTTGGGTAGAGCCAAGGTGACCAAAAAACAGCGATTTTGCCATTTTAAATTCTTTATTTTTCACATGAGCCCGCTCCATACATCACCCCCCACACTACGACATGCTATGTCGTGGTGCACGAAGGGGTTAATGTGCAGCAGATGGGGCAGAGTGAAAATTAAAATTTTCCACTGGTATGCTATTTTAGTGCACTACATGTTATGCCCAGTTTGTGCCACTGAAGACAAATACCTCATAAAATATTAACCGGGTTCTCCCGGGTATGGCGATGCCAGATCTGTGGGTGTAAACTGCTGTTTGGGCACACTGCAGGGCTCAGAAGGGAGGGAGCGGCATTTGGCACGCAGATTTAGCTTGTTAGTTCGGTTTGGCGTTTTACTGGTATTTCAGTTTATGATGTGGGGGCATATGTAATATGCGCGGAGAACATCAGGGCATAATAAGAGGGTATAATAATCGGGTAAATAAATAATAATCCGCAGATATGTGGCCGGTGTCGCACTGATAAATGGCGCCCGATCTTGTCTGCTTTTGGGACACTCTGCACATTTTGCATCGTTATATTCTGAGAGCCAGAACTTTTTTTATTTTTTCTCCACCGGAGCTGTGTGAGGGCTTATTCTTTGCAGGACAATCTGTCGTTTTCATTGGTACCATTTTGGGGTACATTAAATTTTTTTGATTACTTTTTATTCAATTTTTTGGCAAGCAAGATAACTAAAAACCATAAATTCTGACGTTTTTTTATAAAAATTTTTTACGGCGTTCACCCTGGGCTATAAATGACCATTTTACTTTATTTTGCGGGTCGGTACGATTACGGCGATACCATATGTATATAATTTTTTTTATGTTTTGCAGCGTTTGTGCAATAAAATGACTTATTTATAAAATAAATTATTTTCTGTGTCACCATATTCTGAGAGCCGTAACTTTTTTTATTTTTTCAGTCAAAAAAGCTGTGTGAGGGCTTGTTTTTTGCGGGACGGGTTGTAGTTTGTATTAGTATCATTTTGGCGTACATGCGACTTTTTGATCAGTTTTCATTGTATATTTTGAGAGGAGTGGTGAGCAGAAAATAGTGATTCTGGCATTGTTTTTTTTTTTTTTGCGGTGTTCACCGTGCGGGAAAAATAATATTAGAGTTTTATAGTTGGGGTCTTAACGAACGCGTTGATACCAAATATGTGTACTTTTTTTTAACGTGTTCATTTTTTTCCTATAATAAAAGACTTATTATAGGAAAAAAAGCATTCTTTGTTTATGTCACTTATAACTTTTATTTTTACACTTTTTAAAAACATCTTTATTATCTTTTTTTTTAACTTTTTTTACTTGTTCCACTAGGGGACACTTAGACTTGCAGCTTTGATCGCTGCTAGAGTACATTACACTACACACGTAGTGTAATGTGTTCTAACTGTCATTCTGACGTGAATCGGCCGAGGCTGCTCCTCCGAGGCTTCCGTACATGGCAACCCGGAGGTCATTGTCTGGCCTCTGGTTGCCGTGATAAGGATCGCCAGCCCCCGCAAATGCATGTGGGGGGCTGCCGATCTGCTCTAAACCTCTTTAATCCGGCGATCGCAATCGACCACCGCATCAAAGGGGTTAATTAACTCTTAAAGCGCGGACGTAACTGCACGCCCAGGTGCGCGAAGTTACTGCTCACCTGTGCGTTCATTTACGCCAAGGTGCGGGAAGGGGTTAATTTCAGTATAAAACTAAACCAGACAAGGCAGAAACGGCACCATATTTATCCCAGTGGCCCACTCTGTATGATCTATTTGGTGCATCTTGTTAGACATGTTAAACGTTTCCTTTTGCCACCTTATGGCTGCTGTGCTTTACATCAATATTTTGTGGCAAACAAACTGGCACACGCAGTTAACAAAATTTGGCACGTTTAACAACTCTTCTTAGCCACGCACCTTTTTAAAGACATGTTGCACGCCATGTACAATTGGCACAATTTATACACAGCAGCAGATCTGCAAGGGGATGGACGGAGCAGAAGACTGAGCCAATGATAAGACAGGCGGTGGATTTCAGACTACCTCATCCTACTTTTAGCCAATGCAGCTAAGCTGAAGTCATTAATCATTACTGAACCTTAATGAGGCAGCGCTAGAAAGTAAATAGCGAGATGAGTATCAACATATTCAGGGAGATTTACTAAGGAAAATGTGACAGTATTCTAGGACAAATTGTGCCAATTGTACATGGCGTGCACCAAATTCATGTGAGACAAGTTTTGCACTTATCTAGACAGTTTTAAAAAAGTGTCTTTAAAAAGGTGCGTGGCTAAGAAGAGTTGTGAAATGTGCATATTCTTGGAAGACATTTTTGCTCAAGCAGTTTGGCACTTGTAAATGTATCTTTAGGCTAGGACTATATAGTGACACGGTATCACCCAGAAGTTGTGGTAAAATCGAGACTGACCGATAACGGTCCGATTTTTTGGTGATTGTGGCAAGGCTGCTTGTGACCTTTTATGCACATAGGGAAATATTACAGTAGCAATAACATTGTAATTTTACCACATCTCATGGGATAAATTGTGTGGCTTATAGTTAATGTATTATTGGTTTTAGAATACTCAATAATATAATAATAATAATAATTACGCAGGTTCTCAGTTACTTTGTATCTCTTTATTGAATTATTGTAGCAAACGTTGCACACTCCTGACATCTAGTGGTATAATGAAGTTATGAAAAAGTGGTTCCCTGAATAAAGGTCTTCAGAACATTTGTTTTGTTTACACTTGTACTTGCATGCTCAGGATTAACCTGTTAACGACTGAAGACGAAAATGAATGTAATGGACCGGGGGGTGATTTTGGAGCGGGCTCATGCGCTGAGCCCGCTCCATACACCGCAGCTATCAGCTGTGTATTACAGCTGACGTGCTGCTCTAACAGCCGGGAACAGTGATCACGCTGTTCCTGGCCGTTTAACTAGTTAAATGCCGCAGTCAATAGCGACCATGGCACTTAAACCGTTAGAAGGAGGGGAGGCCCCCTCTGACAGCCCAATGGCCCACCCCGAAGCGCAATCAGGGGGCGCTGACAGTTGTCATGGCAGCCTGGGGGCCTAATAAAGGCCAGCAGGTCTGCCTTCTATCTGCCTCTGCTAAGCCATGCCTCTGGCACGGCTTAGCAGAGCCCTGTGAAAATGACAATATCATTTAAATCCATAATCTTTTTTCATTTTACGAGTATTTCAACTACAGCAACAAACTTTTTCGTTCAATACAATTTTTGTAAACGAAAAATAGGGTGGAAGGAGTGAAATTAACACATTCAATAGTAGAAATTCTATATCTTCACATGTGTTTGTGCATTATATATTCATTCATTGTGTATATATATATATATATATATATCCTTTGTTCTTTTTCGTTATGTTTGACATAGTTTATTAAATTTTATTTATATGTACTATGGGTTTCTTCCTATAAGCCTGTGCAATACCGCATGTCTTTTCATCTAACTAGTGTGAACTAGCTTCTATGTAAAGGTGTGGCTGCCGCGAACCTGCAGACTAATTAATTTACTTCTCAAAAGGTGGTAGTTCCTTTCTGACCTCAAATGTTACAGGATTGGTTGATGTTGATTTTAAAACACATGTCCTAACTGTGTTATGGTATGCTATGAGTAAGAACACTCAGTTCGAAACGCGTTAGCAGTAACATGTCCCACCTGTGTCCAATGGACTTTTATTCTATGCCGAAATAAAGCTCTTTTTATATTTTTCTAAATGTGGATGTGCTGAGGATTTTCTTTCAAAAACTCTTCTATTTATTGGATCCTTGCCTGCCGGCAAGCCCCCTTCTTCTGACTGCACTCCAACTGAGGGACTACAGATCCGAGGACAACCTATTTGGTGAGCACACCTGCAGCTTCCATTGCTGCCATTTGTTTTTGTTCATTACTGCAATGCATTAGTATTGCAGTGTATTGTACCAGCGATCTAACGCTCTAGGGATCGCTGGTTCAAGTCCCCTTAGGGGAACTAATAAAATGTGAAAAAAAAGTTAAATACATTTTTCAGACAAAAATATTAAAAGTAAAAAAAAAAAAACCCTTTTGCCATTTTCCCCCAAGCGCAATGTAAAAAATAAAAATAAATTAAATTGGTATCGCTGCGTCTGTAAAAGTCCGAACTAATATAATACACACGGCGAGCGGCAAGTTCAGTTGTCGTTTTTACCACACGGTGAACGCTGTAAAAACAAAATCCAAAAAACCATGGAGGAATTTATTTTTTTCCCAATTCTACCCCACAAATATTTTTTTCCCGTTTCCCTGTACATTATATGGTACTTTATATGGTGCCAGTAGAAACTACAGCTCCTCCCGCAAAAAACAAGCCCTCACACCACTCTATTGACAGAAATATAAAAATGTTATGGCTCTTGGAAGGCGGGGAGTGAAAAACGAAAACGTAAAAATGAAAAATTACTGGGTCGTTAAATGGTTAAGTAAACTGTTAACATGGACCAGGCAGTCTCTTGTAGTTGCTCAGTTAAAGCCACTGGTGACCAGCTTAGCGGCATGATGATTCTGCCAAACATCTCCTCATATCTCAGCTTACTGGTCCTCTGTGAGTGTGACATGGGAGTAGAGGAATATTGGGACTATCTGTGGTCACACATGAATTTTCAGGTTTTTGATTAGGCTAAGGGGAATGTCTCATGTATTTAGTTTGTAGAAGAGAAATAAAGTGTTTGTTTATTTAAATGCAGCTATTTATATATATATATTTTTTTAAACTTTCCTTGGGGCGGCCATCTTGGAGATACCTACTGTATTTGTATAGATAGCAGCAGGGTGTGTGTGCTTTATGGCAGCTGAAATAAATGGGAGTTAATTGACAGAGAAATGTCATAGATTATTATAGTCTCTAGGAAGTGATGGAGTACAGCCCCCTTCCTCGGAGACAAAGAAGTGACATGGGAGCTGCATACAGAGTCTTATCTGTGTATATAATGTAAAGTGTTCTATCCAATCAATTCCTGAGCAGTACAATAGAGCTGTCAAGGGGTTGTCCAGTCCGAAGAAATTGATGGCCTGTCCTCAAGATACATATAAGGAGAAAAATCAGAACCAAAAGTACAGCGCTGCTAACATCAATTGCAAGTCCAGACAGGGAGGTAAGAAAAGGGATTTATTGGGTTGTAAATAAAATAATTAGTTAAATAGGCAATTAGATAGGCTACGCGTTTCGACGCTGGACTAGCATCTTCATCAGGCCATGTGACATAGGGATGTAATTGCCTATTTAATGAATTATTTTATTTACAACCCAATAAATCCCTTTTCTTACCTCCCTGTCTGGACTTGTAATTGATGTTATCAGCGCTGTACTTTTGGTTCTGATTTTTCTCCTTATATGTCTCATTGAGCGGTTGTATTTGTACCAGCGGTTTGGACCTAGCTGCAGCTACATCACCTCATAATATCATTACCTGCCTACAGTAGAGTTGTGCCTACCCTTGCACAACTCCAAAAGGTGAGCAAAATCTTCACCACTATTCTTTTCCTGTTTTTTCTCTTGTGATCTGCACCATGTGGCGCCGTGGTATTTTCTCGTTTTTCCTCTAGTGTACTCAGGATAGGCCATCACTATTTGATCGTTTGGGGTCCGACTCCCGGCTCCCCCGGCGATCAGCTGTTTTGAAGGGGCCGCAGCGCTCATACGAGCGCTGCTTCCCCTTCATTTCTATTGAAGCTCACACTGTGAATCGCGAACACACTTGTAGTGGCGATTCACAGTATTACATTGAAGTGAATGGGAGAAGGCTGTAATACTGTGATCTGCCACTACAAGTGTGTCTGCGATTCACAGTGTGAGCAGTAAAGGAAACGAACAGGAAGCAGCGCTCATACGAAAAAAAACAGCCACTTCAAAACAGCTGATCCCATAAATTTCTTAGGACTGGACAACACCTTTAATTCGTTCACTCTCTGAGGGTATGTTCACACGACCTATTTTCGGCCGTTTTTCGGGCCGTAAACGCTCGAAAAATGGCCGAAAAATCGGAAGCAGAACACCTCCAAACATCTGCCCATTGATTTCAATGGGAAAAATGGCTTTCTGTTCTGACGGAGCGTTTTTCGCTGTGTTTTTTTACGCGTAAAAAAACGGCTGCGAAAAAGAAGTGCAGGACACTTCTTTGGACGATTTTGGAGCCGTTTTCCATATTGAAAAAAGCTCCAAAAACGGCCGTAAAAAAGGAAACGAAAAATGCAGCAAAAAACGCAAGTGGAATCAAAAAAACGTCCGAAAACCAGGAGCTGTTTTCTCTTGAAAACAGCTCTGTATTTTGAGACGTTTTTGGTCACTACGTTTGAACATACCCTTAGGGTATGTTCACACGTACACGTCCGATACGCCTGAAATTACGGAGCTGTTTTCAGGAGAAAACAGCTCCTGAATTTCAGACGTAATGGCATGTGCAGGTGTTTTTCGCAACGTCCATTACGGACGTAATTGGAGCTGTTTTTCTATGGAGTCAATGGAAAACGGCTCCAATTACGTCCCAAGAAGTGACAGGCACTTCTTTGACGCGCCGTCTTTTGACAGCAGCGCGTAAAAAAAAATGAATGGGCAGATGTTTGCCGACGCTTTGGAGCCGTATTTTCGGATGTAATTCGAGGTTAAAACGCCCGAATTACGTCCGTAAATAGGGTGTGTGAACCCAGCCTAATTGTTATGAGATGACTCTGCTCATACTATACAGCAAAGCTGACAAGTAAGATACAAAACTACAGGAAACATCAGTGTGTTGAGTATGCTCTTGTTGTCAGTGTAAACACTGAAATATTTACATGGTGCCACATAAAAAATAATAAACACCATCAATATTTTCAAAGAAATATGGTTATAATAAAAACATGATTTAAATAATTTTCTGATAAAACATTCCCTTTAGGGCACAGTCAGACGTCGCTGAGACCCAAACTGTTCGCTAAAACGAAGTAGCAGAAGTACAAATATTTGAAGAATGTGGTTTTCCTTTAGGGAATGTATAACCAGAGAATCATATCCAGGTGGGCTATTTTGAGTAATAATATTCAATGCTTTAAGGGTTTTGGGACTAAATGTATGGACTCATAGACTTTCTATTGAGCTCGTACACCGCTCACTCAGCCTTCCGAGAAGATCCGATCAGAAACAGAGGGGCGCTTCTGCTGTTTTATGGTTACGTCATAGCCGGGTAGGGAAAGTATGGAACGGGCTCATGGAGTGAACTCGCTCCATATGATCCGGGTGTTGGCTGTATGTTACAGCCGACACTTCACAGTAACGAGGGTGATCCCGCTCGTATAACCCGTCAATAGCGACCGCGGCATTTAAATAGTTAGAAAGAAGGGGCAACCCCCTCTAGCAGCTCGTTGCGCCCCCGGCAATGCAATCGCAGGGTGGTGATGGTTGCTATGGCAGCCTGGGGGCCTAATGAATGCCCCAGGTCCGCCATCTTTGTGCTCCTATTATGTCCTGCCTCTGGCAGGGCTTAATAGGAGCCTGTCAGAAAGACGATATACTGCAATACCTTAGCATTGCAGTATATAGTGCAAGCGATCTAATGATCGCTGGTTGAAGTCCCCTTGGGGGACTAATAAAAAAAGTAGAAATTTGTAAAATTAAGTTTTTATTGATGTAAAAAAATATTTAAATATTAAAAGTTAAAAAAAGCAATTTTCCCATTTTCCCCCTAGAGCATTGTAAATAAATAAATACACATAACTGGTATCGCCACATCCGTAAAAGTCTGAACTATTACAATACATCATTATTTAACCCGCACGCTGTACGCTATAAAAAAAAATAATGTAAACGCCAGAATCGCTATTTTTTTGTCACCTCATCTCCCATAAAAAATGGAATAAACAGTGACCAAAACGTTGCATGAACCCCAAAATGGTAGCATTAAAAATACAGCTTATCCCGAAAAAAATAAGCCCTCATACCACTTAATCGACTTTATTTCACTTGTAACATTGGAGTGCTGCCTGTTTTTGGAATCTCTCTCTCTCTCTCTCCCTCTCTCCCTCTCTCCCTCTCTCCCTCTCTCTCTCTCTCCCTCTCTCCCTCTCTCCCTCTCTCTCTCTCTCTCTCTCTCTCTCGCAAACCACACTGCCCCATGGCATAGTTAGTCACAGTATCTCATATCAGTGCCAGCCACAAAGCCCCACACAATGCCAGCCACGGAGCCCCCATATAGTGTCAACCACAAACGTCTTTAAATAGTTATGACCACAGTGCCCTAATAAAGTGTCAACCACAAAGCCTTTGATAGTTATATCCACAGAACACCCATATAATGTCAGCCACAGAGACCCCCCTGCAGTTACAGCCACAAGTCCCCAGAGACCGCTCCAGAGCCCATATTACCAGCCACTGACTCCATATTGATGTAGTGTGAGCAGAGACTGATCACTTCTGCATGGACAGGAGCCTCTTACCCCGGGACAGTATGAAAACTCGAGGACACTTTGAAGACAGGGTTTTAACCCCATAGCCTCCCCCTGCCGTACACAATGAACTATGAAATAAGACATGAGAATATTGGAGATAGTGCATTGTTCTGAGTGCAGTGTGAGATCAGGTACATCTGGCACTACCATAAAGATCTAGAATCAAGAGCGAATATTAGAAGACAACAGAACAAGATAATATTCCATATTATGCATTTTACAGTCCAGTCAGGTACTAAGTAGAAAGAATTTCGGACAGCAGACACCGCCTGTGCCCTTTGGCTGCCCTTCGGGTGTGCACAGCATGGTGTAAGACACAAGAATGAATCTATCCTAATACATTCAAGCTGTTAGATAGTGACTAGCAATGGGCATCGGAGAAACTGTAACTCCACATAGTCTGCATATTTTGTTGACTTTCTTCTTTTTCACCTTGTCCTCATAGATGACACCAGTGGCGTAGCTATTGGGGTCGCAGCGGGACATTATACCATATGGGGTCTTCTATGGGGGCATTATATTGTCTGGGGGGCTGATATGGTGGCAGCTATGGGGGCATTACACTGTAGGGAGACAGCTATGGGGGCTTTATACTGTGTGGGGGCAGCTAAAGGGGGCATTATACTGTATGGGGGCATTATACTGTGTGGGGCAGGTAAGGAGGGCATTATACTGTGTGGGGGAAGCTATGATGGGCATTATACTGTATGGGGGAATTTATGAGAGGCATTATACTGTATGAGGTCTGCTATGGGGGGCATTATGCTGTATGGGGGCATTATACTGTGTGGGGGTAGCTATGGGAGCATTATATTGTGTGGGGGGGGTAGGTATGGGAGCACTATACTGTATGGGGCAGCTATGGGGAGCATTATACTGTATGGGGGCAGCTATGGGGAGCATTATACTGTGTGGGTGCGGCTATGGGTGGAATTATACTGGGGGGGCTGTTGGGCAAGGCGGCTGGCCATAGGCATGGGTCTTGTAGTGTTGGGGAGGGGTAGGGGGGCCCAAGCTGAATTCTTGCACCAGGGCCCATGAGCCTTTAGCTACGCCCCTGGATGACACACAAGAACTATAATTATCCAGCTATATTATTAGTGTTCTCTTATTGTTATAACATCTGCCCTTCCCCCACGAGACAGTGCAGGATTAAAAGGGGTTCTTGGGGAGCAAGCAATTAAAACTTTTTTTGGAACTAAGGCTATGGACGGGAGGTTTTGTTCAAATATAAATAGAAATCTATATACAATATGTTCATGACAAGACAACTACTACCCTCATGAAGCTTTAGGCCAATAAGGTGCTACTTAGGGATTAGCTTTTCTTAATCACAGGGAGCCTCTTTGGAGGAAATGTTTCATCTTAATCTTTTTTTAACCTAAAAATCCAGTATTTTAACATAAATTCGGCGAGATTTATTAAGACTGGTGTTTCATACGCCAGTCCCAAACGAAAATGTGTTGGAGTGAATTGTGCTAAATTCATTCAAAGGTACATGCCTTTCAATAAATTTGGCGCATTTTGAACAGTCCTAAACTCAGAAATTGAATTCTACGCCTGTTATGAGAAGGCAAATATTTGCGGCAAAATTTGCACCATTTTCTGGCTTTAGTATAAGGTGGAGAACATGTAAAGTCCCGGTAACCGGCCTCTTCTTTTATTATCACTTTCAAAACTGCCAATTGCGTGCCATGAATTATGACTTTTTGAAGCCAAAAAATAGGCGCAAAGCTGCTGATAAATTACTCTACATTCTCTAGAGGATTTCAGGGCAGTCAAAGTTCCAGAGATTTGCTTTAGGCCCGGTTCACACGAGCGTTGCGCATCTTGGACTTGAAAAACAGGCAGTTTTTTTACATCCGAGGTGCATCCGTGCTCTGCGCTGTGGGATGCGATATCACGCATCCCCCAAAGACTAGAGTCTATGGAGGGCTGCGTGAAGCGTGAAAAAATAGGACATGTCCTATTTTATCACGGACCCTTCACATGGTCCGTTGAAACAACGGCCGTGTGGACGGCCACGTTGAATTATATAGGTCCGTGTGACGGCTGCTGTTTCAACGGCCGTCACACGACGTTTTTCGTGTGAATAAGGCCTTAAAGCAGTCACGTGGTCATAGAAAAAAACCTCACATGTGTAGAGGTCAGTGTGCAGGAAAAGGGAGAAGGAGTATATACATAATGGCATGGAAAATGTAAAAAAAAACGCTACCAAAACTGTAAAATTGACCTGGTTTCAAACAAACTTTTTTTTTGAATTAAAGAGGAGCTGTCACTTCTCCTGACATGTCTATTTTTAGTAATTACTAATATCCCCCATGAAATAACAATTCAGGGACATTTTTTCTTAGAACTCTATGGTGTGCTATTCCTCTGTTATTACTCTTAGAAATTTAGGCATAAATTGACAACTGGGTGTTACAATTCTCCTTGTCAAAGGGCGTGTCCCCACACAGCTTTACTCTGTCAGCACTGATTGGACAATGCTGGTACACACTCCCAACTGGTAACACCCAGTAGTCAATTTAATCATAAATGTATAAGAAGAATAACAGAGGAACGGCACAACATAGAGTTCTATTAAAAGGATCCCCAGTATTGGTATTTCATAGGAAATAGTAGTATTTACTACAACAGACATGTCCGGAGAGCTGATATGTCCTCTTTAATTCAATACTATTATATTAATTTATTTAGCTATTGTCATCGTGAAGGCTGGTATGACCTCTCAGTCAGTACTATATCCAGTCATTTTATCGTTAGACTTCCACCTATTAGTTGTAATGAGGTAATAACAATCAGTTTCACTGTAGGCTGTAAAACAAGATTTTTTTTTTGTTAATCAGGAGTGCACCCTGACATCTAGTGTCCAATGTGACAACTGCAATACTTTACTTTTCAATAATATGTTCCAACATAGATAAATGTCACACAGAAAAAGAAATACTTTCAATATTTAAGCTTTTATAAAACCCTCATTCGAGAATACTCCTGTGCGCCCATGTGAAAGAACAATAATTTCAATTATGAGAATTATTTTCCCAGTAGAAAATTATTCCCATCATTGGAAAACATATGCCCATATATTCCTTTCAGTACAAGCCTGTCAATAGTGAAAAATATTGGAACAATCATCGGACCAGAAGGGACCTTTATATCTATTGAACGATTTGGGTTTAATGCAGTAAAATATTTCACTTCCAACAATTTTCATGTCGTATCATAATAACATGTAGTCAATTTAAGCGTGAAGCATTTAAAGTGCCTTATATTAAGCCATGCACTGCGTATATATGAAAAGACTTCATGTTTTTTTTAAGTTGAATGACCTTTTCTTACATGATATATAAAGACATTGTGGCCTAGAAAAATGTTATATAAATTGGGTGCCCATATTTGTTCTCAGTGATAGAGGTACAGTATAATGGATTATGGTTTCCAGTTCTACAGCTCAGTCATCAATTTTATACTTAACAAAAAACATTTATTACGGCTATAAGGTAATACAATACATATATGTATATATATATATATGTGTGTGTGTGTGTATATATGTATATATATATGTGTGTGTGTGTGTATATATATATATATATATGTGTGTGTGTGTGTGTGTGTGTATATATATATATATATGTCTTGGTTTTCTTTTAAAACACTTAAGGGAGATTATAAGATTAATGGTCAAACCGTAATTTAGGCCATCATTGTTTGATCGGTGGGGCTCCAACCCCCGGGATTCTCTGTGATCAGCACAATGAATTAAATCAGTAGCAGGAACCACCTTTATTGACAAGCTGGTGCACCTATGTAAACAATTAAGGGAATTTGACACCAGCAGGAGCGCATTTGCCCCTTCATTGTACTGATCAGGTGGGGGGTCCTGGAGGTTGGACCCCTCCAATCAAACATTAATGGCCAAAGAATTGAGTTACATCAAATATATTATGCCACGTGGGTCATTAGATAAGTATGGCTTTAATTTGCACAATTTTTGCAGACATGTAAATTAGTGCACACGACCTATTTTCAGACGTAATGGAGGCGTTTTACGCCTCAACTTACGCCTGAAAAGACGGCTCCAATACGTCGGCAAACATCTGCCCATTGCTTGCAATGGGTCTTACGATGTTCTGTGCCGACGAGAGGTAATTTTACGCGTCACTGTCAAAAGACGGCGCATAAAATTACACCCGCGTCAAAGAAGTGAGGGACACTTCTTGGGACATAATTGGAGCCGTTTTTCATTGACTCCATTGAAAAACAGCTCCAATTACGTCCTTGATGGACGCCGCGAAAAATGTGTGCACTTGCCTGAAAACAGCTCCGTAATTTCAGACGTATTTTGCGTTGCCATGTGAACATACCCTTAGGCCCTGTTCACACTTGAGTTTTCTTGCAAGCAGAAAATTCTGCCTCAAAATTCTATCTGGAATTTTGAGGCAGATTTTGATCTGCCTGCACGCCGTTTTTCGCTGCGTTTTTCACCCTCGGCCATTAAACGCCGCAGGCAAAAACGCTTTCTCTGCCTCTCATGTCAATGGGAGGTCAGAGACTTAAACGCACGAAGATAGGGCATGTCGCTTCTTTTACCCGTGACATGGTTTTCCCGCTCGTGGGAAAAAAATGCATCCGCCTCCCATTGAAATCAATGGGAGGCATTTTCGGAGGTTTTTTGGCGCATTTTATGACGCTGTTTCCGTGTCAAAAAACGTGTAAAAAAACTCTGTGTGAACAGGGCCTTAGTAAATCTACCACATTTTGTTCACCAAAACCGTGATTTGATCAGAAAAAGGGGGCAAGTATAAAGAAGTTATACTTCCCCTATTTTGTTGTCTTAGGGTATGTTCACACGCTAGCTGTCATTTACGTGTGAAAAGATCGACTGTTTTCAGGAGAAAACAGCTGCCTCGTTTCACACGTAAATGCTCCTCCTCGCATTTTGCGAGGCGTCTGAGACGCTCGTAAACCTTGAGCTGTGCTTCATTGAGTTCAATGAAGAACAGCTCAAATTACGTGGCAAAGAAGTGTCCTGCATATAATGTATATAAGTGTCCTGCACTTCTTTGCCGAGGCAGTCCATTTACGCGTCGTCGTTTGACAGCTGTCAAACGACGACGCGTAAATTACAGGTCGTCTGCACAGTACGTCGGCAAACCCATTCAAATGAATGGGCAGATGTTTGCCGACGTACTGGAGACGTATTTTCAGACGTAAAACGAGGCATAATACACCTCGTTTACGTCTGAAAATAGGTCGTGTGAACCCAGCCTAATCCTTGCTTTAATGAACAGAAATGAAAATGACCTTTCTAAACCTGGTGTAAAATCTGTCCAGGGTCAGTAAAAAAGAAAAATTCTGCTCAAATTAAAAGTTTTCCAGCATTAGGTAAATTAAGCTTATTATCATGAATAGTTCCGTAAATTTCAAATATGCTTTGTGTTTCAATTCCTTACCATTTTCAAGATCTCTGCTTATTGTCGGTTGATAATTAAAACATCTAGAGGATACAAATTTGTATAGATTTAACTGACATGTGGATACACTATGGGTATGTTCACACGGCCAAATTTCAGACGTATACAAGGCGTATTATGCCTCGTTTTACGTCTGAAAATACGGCTCCAATACGTCGGCAAACATCTGGCCATTCATTTGAATGGGTTTGCCGACGTACTGTGCAGACGACCTGTTATTTACGCGTCGTCGTTTGACAGCTGTCAAACGACGACTCGTAAAAATACAGCCTCGTCAAAAGAAGTGCAGGACACTTCTTTCAGACGTTTTTGGAGCTGTTTTCTCATAGACTCCAATGAAAACAGCTCCAAAAACGGACGTAAAAAACGCAGCGAAAACGGCGTGAAAAACGCAGCGAAAAATGCGAGTTGGTAAAAAAACGTCTGAAAAGCAGGGTCTGTTTTCCCTTGAAAACAGCTCTGGATTTTCAGACGTTTTGGTTGACTACGTGTGAACATACCCTTAGATCCCTTCCAGGCAATCGTTTGTGAGATAAATACATCAGCAGAACAAGTCTTTCCCTTTGTCTTGATAGTTTGCTACAATGTATCAGTGTAGGTAAAATGTAGGATTGCTTAGGCCTCATTCACACGGCAGGGTTTCCCGTCCGGGTGCCGGCCGTTCATAAATCGGCCGGCACCCGGCTGCATTAGGAATGATAGACCCCTAATGGGGCTATTCACACGACCGATTTTTTGACGGCCGGAAAGTCCGGCCGTCAAAAAATAGGACATGCTCTATCTTTGCCCGGGCACCCGGCCGCCCGGCTCCCATAGAAGTCTATGGGGCCGGGTATTACACGGCCATCACCGGAATGTGTTCCGAGTGATGGCCGGGTTTCCCGTGGCTTGCGCTCTATCTCCTCCTCCTCACAGCGCAGAGTGCATGTGAGGAGGAGGAGTTGATGCCATTCTGACGAATGGCATCGCTGCACACTGTGTTGCAGGGCCGGGGTGTACAGCAGGTGGAGGGAGCGCTGCGCTGGCTCCCTTCCCCTGCTTGTTAAAAGCACCCTGGCTCGGCGACACCTTCGATGGCACCGCTAGTAGCAGCAGCTGCTGCGGCTGCTACTACTGCAGCGACGCCACTATAGCAGAGCGGGGAGGTATCTCCCCGCTCTGCTATGTGCTAGCCGCACTTTAGCTCCTTGAAGGAGCGGAATCCCCGTGTGTTCGGGGATTCCGCTCCTGGACAGAGCGCTCTGTCCATATCTGGGCAGTGACATCAGGGGAAACTCCTGAAGCGGAATCCCCGAACACATGGGGATTCCCCTTCAGGAGTTGCTGCTGATGTCACTGTCCGGATCTGCCCGGCCCGGCACGGATGCATAACTTTATGCAAACCGGCCGGGCAAAATGGCCGATTTTACCGGCCGACACTCGGGCTCGGGAACGACCCGGTCGTGTGAATCCCGCCTTAGACTGGATACAACCAGGGGTGCAGATTGTAGGAGGCATTTGGGGCATGTACCTCGGGTACTGGGTGCCAGGAAGTGCACCAACAACTCACTCTGCCTTGGCAATGGTATTTAGCTACAGGACTCAGGAAAGTCTATCACTGTCTCTAAATACAACTACTACTCTCAGGAAACAACTACTACACTACTATATCAGTACTATGCACACTTCACTTCATTTACACAATATTCCTATGGAAACACTATGGTCGTTCCTTTATTCTGAGGATTTACAACGTTTATATCACGCTGACGGGCTTAAATAGAAGTGATAAAGGGTTTTAATATTTTCAGGTATAATGTAACCTCTAAAGACCTGAATCATTTAATTGACCCAATACAGATATTGCCACAATGTATCATTCTCAGGGCTTTGCTGTCCTGACACCAGTGAGAATGGATTAGGTAAATGTTTGGTCTTTAACACAATGAGGGAGATTCGTGTTTTAAGAATCAATAATGTCAAAGATTAAGGCCTCATGCACACGAACGTATTTTTTTCCTCCCGTAAATACTGGTGTAAATACGGGTCCTTTGTCACACGTATTCAACCCGTATTCCACCAGTATTTAGGGAGCCGTGCCCGTAAATACGGGTCCGGTGTCACCAGTATTCCACCCGTATTTACGGACCCGTTTTCTCTGCACTAATCGGCAGCCCCTCCTCTCTATCAGTGCTGGAAAGAGAGGAGGGGCAGCTCTTTCGGGCAGAGTTTCCGCAGCGATTGAAAGTAAAAGAAGTTCATACGTACCGTTGTCTTGGTGACGCGTCCCTCTTTTGACATCCAGTCCGACCTCCCTGGATGACGCGGCAGTCCATGTGACCGCCGCAGCTTGTGATTGGCCTGGGATTGGCTGCAGCGGTCACATGGGATGAAACGTCATCCCGGGAGGCCGGACTGGAGGGAGAAGCAGGTAAGTTAACTTTTAATACTATTAACTCCAGCGGTAGTCACTGTCCCGGGTGCTGAAACAGTTACTGCCGATCAGTTAACTCTTTCAGCACCCTGGACAGTGACTATCCCCTGACGTCGCCTAGCAACGCTCCCGTAATTACGGGTGCACACACGTAGCCACCTGTAATTACGGGAGCCCCATAGACTTCTATGGGCCTGCCCGTGCCGTTCTTATGGTTTGAAATAGGACATGTTCTATATTTTTCAACGGCCCGGGCAACTTCCTATAAGCAAACGGGAAGGTACCCGTGGCCAATAGAAGTCTATGGGCCCGTAATTACGGCTTGTAATTACGGGCGTTTTTACGTTCGTGTGCATGAGGCCTAAGATCTTAGAAATTTGTAGGCCAAGACAACACTTTGAACTGTTTGTCATGTTCCTCAAACCATTCCTGAACAATTTGTACAGTGCGGTAGGGCACATTATCCTGCTGAAAGTGGCCACCGTTATTAGGGAATACCGTTGTCAGGAAGGGGTGTACTTGGTCTGCAACAATGTTTAGGTCGGTGGAACATGTCAAAGTCAAGATTTTCCAGTGGAACTTTTCCCACAGTATCGCACTGCCTCCCCCAGCTCGTCTTCTTTCCATAGTGCATCTTGGTGCCATCTCTTCCCCAGGTAAGCAATGCACATGCACCCAGCCATCCAGATAATGTAAAAGAAAACATGACTCATCAGGATAGGCCACTTTCTTCCATTGCTCCATGACCCAATTCTGATGCTCACGTGCCTATTGTAAGCGCTTTTGGCGGTGGATAGGGTTTTGCATGGCACTCTAACCGGTCTGCGACAATGCAGCTCATATGCAGCAAGCTGAAATGCTTGGTGTGTTCGGACACCTTTCTATCCTTGCCAGCATGAGCTTTTCCAGTATTTCGGACTACAGTAGCTCTTTTGTGGGATCGGACCAGACAGGCTAGCCTTCCATCCCCTTGCGCATCAGTGAGCTTTTGGGCACCCATGTCCTTGTCATTGGTTCAATGGTTGCCCTTCCGTTGTTCACTTTTGGTAGGTAATAACCACTGCACACCGGGAACACCCCACAAGACCGTCCGTTTTGGAGATGCTCTGACCCAGTCATCTAGTCATCACAATTTGGTCTTTGTCAAAGTCGCTCAGATCCTTACACTTGTCCATTTTTCCTGCTCCCAACACATCAACTTCAAGAACTGACTATTCACTTGTTGCTTAATATACCCCACCTCTTGACAGGCGCCATTACAACCAGATAATGAATGTTATTAACTTCACCTGTCAGTGGTTTTAACGTTATAGCTGAACAGTATATTATATTGAAATGTTTGAGTTGTGAGACACATATATATAAAAACCTGTCCCAATTTCTGAGTAATGTGCAGCTCATGGGGCCACTAATGACAGCTATTTGCTGTCGTACATTTCTGTGACTTTTTTGTACTTGGAAAATGTTTCATACACATTCATCTCACTTCTTACATAGTTATTGTTGAAAGTTTAAGAACAATGTAACAATCTCTCTCGCTGCTTTTACTTTAATGCTCCTTATAACTATGACATTTCCCATCGCCGGCTTTCTTTCTACATTACTGCCCCTTTGTGGATATGGGAGATGTTGGGGGTATGTAAATATTTTGCTGTGTGGTTTGGGCAGGGACTGTCATCTGCAGATTACCAGTAAATCCATACAAGAATACTTTCATTCTTAGCTAGTGGTACGCTTCACTGCAAGTGAACCAGGTGCATGGACAATATAAGTCAAATTATTCTGGTTCTCTAAATAACTTTAGAGCAAAGCTCTAGGGGCCCCAGTGCATAATAAGTTACAGCGCCCCCCCCCATCTATCACATGGCATTTATAATATTGGTATCTTCTTTTGTGGCAGAGAGGCCCTTGGGCCCCCTCAGGCACCAGGGTCTAGGTGCGACTCCTACCTCTGCCCTCGATCACATAAATATAATTGGGAATTAAAAGGAGCTCTACACATAAAGTACAACACATTAAAAGTGCTGCATTATAAGATGAGCTGCTAATATCCTTCATACATGTTGTAATTCAAGATGGCCGATCCTTTATTTCCTTGGTAGATGGAGTAGCATCAGACGTGTGTGGCAGTGGCTTATTTTGGCAGTAAACTAGCAGCGATCATGTGTAAGATGCCCTCATAACAATAAACTACTGGAGCCTAAATTATGGGTGCCATTACTTTGACCAGTCAGCAGTGCCAAGAAGAGCTAGCTGATAGACTTTGGAGACACTTCTTCTAGTGCATTTAGTAACATGTCAAGTTATGTATATTGGCCTTGATGACTGATGAAGATTAATTTTTGAGGAGAAGCATAGCATGGTTCAGACAAGTACATTAGAGAGAAGTTTTTAGGTAGCACTCTGGTTCCGAATGGCAGCACTGAGAAGGTTATTATAGAGGATACCAGTGACACTGCTAGGCTTTTCTTGACCTAGGTCAAGAATTCAGCTAACCTAGCCTTGTATCTAAAGCCCTTGACTAAAGGCCCTTTTACACTGGCCGATAATCGGCTGGAGCAGCGAGCGCCAATCAACAAGACATCGTTGATCGGCGCTCGTTTGCTCCTGTCACATGGAGCTATGGATGGGGACGAGCGGTCGATACTCAGATCGCTCGTCCCCATACATTATCATGTCGGCAGCGCATCTCCCTGTCGACAAAGATAATATTTTACATTTTTAAAATGATACGACCAGCAGATGTTCGAGTGTTTCCTCGTTCATCTGCTGATCACTGCCATGTTTACACAGGAGAATTATCGGCAATGAGTGTTCTATGAAGTGCGGTCCACACCGGCCTCGCTACTCGATGCAGTGGAGTAACGGTAAGCCCTGACATTAAAGCTCCCCCTCAAGGTACACATGCAGGTCCGGCACCCCCCCCCCCCAGAAAACCCTCATCCCCAGCATAAGTCCCCACCGACAACCAGGGACCCAGATATCTCAGCTGAGAGGCAAGATAGTACAAAAAGAAGTTAGGAAGAGCCATACCCCCAACACTTTAGGGTGTTTCAACAGTTCCAAACCAAGTTTAACTCTGGACCCCATCCAAAGAAAGGATGTCAGTAGACTATCCAGTGTGGCAAAAAAGGACCTCGGAATGGGAGTCCAGATATGCTGGAAAGTATACAGAAGCTTAGGCAAAATCAGCATCTTAACCAAGTGAACCCGCCCAGCAAGAGACAAGGGTAACTTGCGTCATGTTGCAGTTTTATCACGAACCCATACAATAAGAGGGGTGATATTCAATCTTATAAAATCAGCAGGAGTAGGAGCAATGACAATACCCAAATACTTAAAAGTAGTTACCACCTGCAGAGGAAGGCCCCGAGCCGCCACATCCGGGCACGCACTATCCAAGGAGTATATGTCCGATTTCCCCCAGTTGATACGGAGGCCTGATTGGCAACCAAACTCATCTATGATTTACATAGCAGTCGTCAAAGAGTGTTGAGTATCCTGTAACAACAGGATCAAATCATCAGCATACTGTAATGATGGGGGTAGGGAAACAGACAAGTGAGCCCTAATCTACCCGCCACTCAGTCCTTGCCTACTTGCAACGACCCGCCCTAGGCGACGGCGTACAACTGGGCGACGGTCCCTACGCTCAGTAAATGCACGACAGACAAACAGACAAGGGTACACAAAGCTAAGGGAAATGGGTCAGTTGCCCACGGCAACACCGTGAGAAACAAAAGTGGTGAACGAGCCGAGTCAAACCAGGAGTGTACGAGGTACCAAACGCAGAGCAGGAGAGTAGTCAGTAAGCCAGGGTCAGTATGAAGCAGGGTCAAATAGTTAGAAGCTGCAGCAGGGCCAGGAAACCACACGAGAAGAATCACAAGCAAAGGAGGAACAGGAAAGGCAGGTATAAATAGACAGAGGGCGGGAGCTAGCTCCGTCTGGCCAGGCTGCGATAGGCTCTCCCACTCCTAAACCTGCCATCCTGAGTGGTGGAAGATGGAGTCAGTCTCACAGACCTAGAAGCAGGTGCAGACTGATTACCTATGGGCGTATACACAGAAGTTGTGCCTGGCAGATCCTTTACAGTACCCCACCCTTTTATGAGGGGCCACCGGACCCTTTCTAGGTGGACCTGGTTTATTGGGGAAATGAAGGTGGAACTTCCTGACCAATACCCCAGCGTGAACATCCCGGGTGGGTACCCAAGTCCTCTCCTCAGGCCCGTATCCTCTCCAATGGACCAGGTACTGGAGGGAGCCTTGGACCATGTTGCTGTCCACAATCTTGGCCACCTCGAATTCCACCCCCTCAGGGGTGAGAACGAGGACAGGAGGTTTCCTCGAGGGAGCCAAGGACGGGGAGCAGCATTTAAGGAGGGAGGCATGAAACATGTCGTGTATTCGAAAAGATGGGGGCAACTCCAGTCGGAAGGAGACAGGATTGAGGACTTCAATGACCTTATACGGCCCTATAAACCGGGGAGCAAACTTCTTGGACGGGATCTTAAGGCGCAAGTTCTTAGACGATAACCACACCAGATCCCCGACCATAAACAAGGGGTTAGCAGAACATCTTCTATCAGCCTGAGTTTTTTGTATGCTCTGGGACGCCTCTAGGTTCTTCTGAACCTGGGCCCAGACTGTGCACAGTTCCCGATGAACGACCTCTACCTCGGGATTGTTGGAACTACCAGGTGAAACGGAGGAGAACCGTGGATTAAACGCAAAATTACAGAAAAAGGGGGAGACCCCTGACGAGTTACTGACCCGGTTATTAAGGGAAAATTCGGCGAGGGGAATGAATGAGACCCAATCATATTGACAGTCAGAGATAAAACACCTTAAATATTGTTCTAGAGACTGATTAGTCCTCTGGGTTTGGCCATTAGTTTCAGGATGGAAGGCAGAGGAGAAGGACAGATCAATCTCCAACTTTTTACAGAAGGCTCTCCAAAACAATGAAACAAATTGTACCCCTCTGTCCGAAACAATATTGACAGGGACCCCATGGAGACGCAGGATGTGTTTGACAAACAAGGTAGCTAACGTCTTAGCATTGGGTAGTTTCTTGAGGGGCACAAAGTGGCACATCTTACTGAAGCGGTCTACTACAACCCACACCACCGACTTGCCTTGAGATGGAGGCAAATCGGTGATAAAATCCATGGAGATATGGGTCCAAGGTCTCTGGGGAATGGGCAAAGAACGTAGTAAGCCCGCTGGTCGGGACCTGGGAGTCTTGGACCTAGCACAAACCTCACAAGCGGCGACGTAGGCCTTAACGTCTTTAGACAACCCAGGCCACCAATAGTTTCTGGCAATGAGGTGTTTGGTACCCAGGATGCCTGGATGACCAGATAGTGCGGAGTCATGATTTTCCTTAAGTACCCTTAGCCGGAATTGCAGGGGAACAAACAGCTTGTTCTCAGGAAGGTTCCCGGGAGCTGAACCTTGATCAGCCGCAATTTCAGAGACTAAATCAGAATCAATAGAAGAAATGATTATACCAGGAGGCAAAATACAAGCAGGATCTTCCTCCGAAGGAGGGCTGGCCATGAAGCTACGCGACAGTGCATCGGCCTTAATATTTTTAGACCCAGCCCTATAGGTAACCAAAAAGTTGAATCTGGTAAAAAATAGCGCCCATCGAGCTTGTCTCGGGTTTAGCCTCCGGGCAGATTCTAGGAAAACCAGATTCTTGTGGTCGGTAAGGACCGTTACCTGGTGCCTAGCCCCCTCCAGGAAGTGGCGCCACTCTTCAAATGCCCATTTAATGGCTAAGAGTTCGCGGTTGCCAATATCATAGTTACTCTCAGTGGGCGAAAACTTCCTGGAGAAGTAGGCACAGGGACGGAGATGGGTGAGGGACCTGGTACCCTGGGACAAGACAGCCCCCACTCCCACCTCGGATGCGTCAACCTCCACGATAAATGGCTCCTTTTGGTTGGGCTGAACCAGCACCGGGCCGAGATAAAGCACTTAAGGACCTCAAAAGCCTGGACAGCCTCAGGAGGCCAGTGGAGGAGATCAGCACCTTTGCGAGTGAGGTCCGTAAGAGGCTTAGCGATGACCGAGAAGTTAGCAATAAATCTCCTGTAATAATTAGCGAACCCCAAGAAACACTGTAACGCCTTCAGGGAGGCAGGTTGGACCCATTCCGCCACAGCCTGGACCTTGGCGGGGTCCATGCGGAATTCATGAGGAGTGAGGATTTGACCCAAAAATGGTATCTCCTGCACCCCAAACACACATTTTTCGGTCTTCGCAAACAGTTTGTTTTCCCGAAGGACCTGGAGCACCTTCCTGACATGCTCAATGTGGGAGTACCAGTCCTTGGAAAACACAAGTATGTCATCCAGGTACACTACAATAAATACCCCCAGGTAATCTCTTAAAATCTCATTTATGAAATTCTGGAAGACCGCGGGAGCATTACACATCCCAAAGGGCATGACGAGGTATTCGAAATGACCTTCGGGCGTGTTAAACGCAGTCTTCCACTCATCCCCCTCTTTGATGCGGATAAGTTTATATGCCCCCCGTAGATCAAACTTAGAGAACCATTGGGCCCCCTGAACCTGATTAAAGAGATCAGGAATCAAAGGAAGGGGATACTGGTTCCTTACAGTGACCTTATTCAAGTTACGGTAGTCAATGCATGGCCTAAGACCACCATCCTTCTTTCCTACGAAGAAGAAGCCAGCACCTACCGGAGAAGTAGAGGGGCGAATGTAACCCTTGGCCAGGCATTCCTGGATATACTCTCTCATGGCTTCACGTTCGGGACAAGAGAGATAAAATATCCTACCCTTAGTGAGCTTAGCTCCTGGTACCAAATCGATAGCGCAATCGTATTCTCTATGAGGAGGTAACACTTCGGAGGCCTCCTTAGAGAAAACATCAGCAAAGTCCTGAACAAACTCAGGTAGCGTGTTCACCTCCTCAGGGGGAGAAATAGAATTAACAGAAAAACATGACGTCAAGCATTCATTACCCCATTTGGTAAGCTCCCCAGTATTCCAGTCAAACGTGGGATTATGCAACTGCAACCAGGGAAGGCCTAAAACCAAATCGGACGATAATCCCTGCATCAACAGTACAGAGCACTGCTCCAAATGCATGGAGCCAACAAGGAGTTCAAAAACAGGGGTATGCTGTGTAAAATAACCATTAGCAAGAGGAGTGGAGTCGATACCCACTACCGGGACAGGTTTAGGCAAATCAATCAAAGGCATAGCTAGAGACATAGCAAATTCCACAGACATGATATTAGCAGAAGACCCTGAATCCACGAAGGCACTGCCGGTAGCAGACCTACCACCAAAAGAGACCTGAAAGGGAAGCAAGATTTTATTACGTTTCATATTTACAGGAAATACCTGTGCGCCCAAGTGACCTCCCCGATGATCACTTAGGCGCGGAAGTTTTCCGGCTGCTTATTCTTACGCCTAGGACAGGTGTTCACTTGATGCTTGTCATCCCCACAATAGAAGCAGAGACCATTATTCCTGCGGAACTCTCTACGTTGTCGGGGGGACACGGAGGCCCCGAGTTGCATAGGTGCCTCCGAGTCTTCCGTGGAAGAGCGAAGCAACGGGACCTCGGCGGCATCATGGGGGAGTCAGAGGGGAAAACGAAAAACGTTCAAGTTGTCGTTCCCTGAGACGTCGGTCAAGTCGTACCACTAAAGCCATAACCTGGTCTAGGGAGTCAGAAGAGTGATAGCTAACTAGCAGGTCTTTCAGGGCGTTCGACAGACCCAACCTAAACTGGCACCTTAAGGCAGGGTCATTCCACCGAGAAGCTACGCACCACTTCCTAAAGTCAGAACAATACTCCTCAACAGGTCTCTTACCCTGACGTAAGGTCACCAGCTGATTCTCGGCAAAGGCAGTCCTGTCAGTCTCGTCATAAATGAGTCCGAGAGCAGAAAAGAAAAGATCAATGGTGGAAAGTTCAGGGGCGTCAGGAGCCAAGGAGAAGGCCCATTGTTGGGGCCCTTCTTGGAGCTGGGACATAATTATACCCACCCGCTGGCTCTCAGTACCTGAGGAGTGAGGCTTTAAGCGAAAGTAGAGCCTACAACTCTCCCGAAAGGAGAGAAAAGTCCTCCGGTCCCCTGAGAACCGGTCAGGCAACTTGAGGTGGGGTTCAAGAGGTGAGGTGAGGGGCACTACCATGGTAGCATCAGGCTGGTTGACCCTCTGAGCCAGGGCCTGGACCTGTAGGGAGAGACCCTGCATTTGCTGAGCCAGGGTCTCAAGGGGGTCCATAGTAGTGTGAGGGACCAGGGTAGCCTAGGTATATGGCTTCTTATTATGTAATGATGGGGGTAGGGAAACAGACAAGTGAGCCCTAATCTACCCGCCACTCAGTCCCTGCCTACTTGCAACGACCCGCCCTAGGCGACGGCGTACAACTGGGCGACGGTCCCTACGCTCAGTAAATGCACGACAGACAAACAGACAAGGGTACACAAAGCTAAGGGAAATGGGTCAGTTGCCCACGGCAACACCGTGAGAAACAAAAGTGGTGAACGAGCCGAGTCAAACCAGGAGTGTACGAGGTACCAAACGCAGAGCAGGAGAGTAGTCAGTAAGCCAGGGTCAGTATGAAGCAGGGTCAAATAGTTAGAAGCTGCAGCAGGGCCAGGAAACCACACGAGAAGAATCACAAGCAAAGGAGGAACAGGAAAGGCAGGTATAAATAGACAGAGGGCGGGAGCTAGCTCCGTCTGGCCAGGCTGCGATAGGCTCTCCCACTCCTAAACCTGCCATCCTGAGTGGTGGAAGATGGAGTCAGTCTCACAGACCTAGAAGCAGGTGCAGACTGATTACCTATGGGCGTATACACAGAAGTTGTGCCTGGCAGATCCTTTACAGTACCCCACCCTTTTATGAGGGGCCACCGGACCCTTTCTAGGTGGACCTGGTTTATTGGGGAAATGAAGGTGGAACTTCCTGACCAATACCCCAGCGTGAACATCCCGGGTGGGTACCCAAGTCCTCTCCTCAGGCCCGTATCCTCTCCAATGGACCAGGTACTGGAGGGAGCCTTGGACCATGTTGCTGTCCACAATCTTGGCCACCTCGAATTCCACCCCCTCAGGGGTGAGAACGAGGACAGGAGGTTTCCTCGAGGGAGCCAAGGACGGGGAGCAGCATTTAAGGAGGGAGGCATGAAACATGTCGTGTATTCGAAAAGATGGGGGCAACTCCAGTCGGAAGGAGACAGGATTGAGGACTTCAATGACCTTATACGGCCCTATAAACCGGGGAGCAAACTTCTTGGACGGGATCTTAAGGCGCAAGTTCTTAGACGATAACCACACCAGATCCCCGACCATAAACAAGGGGTTAGCAGAACATCTTCTATCAGCCTGAGTTTTTTGTATGCTCTGGGACGCCTCTAGGTTCTTCTGAACCTGGGCCCAGACTGTGCACAGTTCCCGATGAACGACCTCTACCTCGGGATTGTTGGAACTACCAGGTGAAACGGAGGAGAACCGTGGATTAAACGCAAAATTACAGAAAAAGGGGGAGACCCCTGACGAGTTACTGACCCGGTTATTAAGGGAAAATTCGGCGAGGGGAATGAATGAGACCCAATCATATTGACAGTCAGAGATAAAACACCTTAAATATTGTTCTAGAGACTGATTAGTCCTCTGGGTTTGGCCATTAGTTTCAGGATGGAAGGCAGAGGAGAAGGACAGATCAATCTCCAACTTTTTACAGAAGGCTCTCCAAAACAATGAAACAAATTGTACCCCTCTGTCCGAAACAATATTGACAGGGACCCCATGGAGACGCAGGATGTGTTTGACAAACAAGGTAGCTAACGTCTTAGCATTGGGTAGTTTCTTGAGGGGCACAAAGTGGCACATCTTACTGAAGCGGTCTACTACAACCCACACCACCGACTTGCCTTGAGATGGAGGCAAATCGGTGATAAAATCCATGGAGATATGGGTCCAAGGTCTCTGGGGAATGGGCAAAGAACGTAGTAAGCCCGCTGGTCGGGACCTGGGAGTCTTGGACCTAGCACAAACCTCACAAGCGGCGACGTAGGCCTTAACGTCTTTAGACAACCCAGGCCACCAATAGTTTCTGGCAATGAGGTGTTTGGTACCCAGGATGCCTGGATGACCAGATAGTGCGGAGTCATGATTTTCCTTAAGTACCCTTAGCCGGAATTGCAGGGGAACAAACAGCTTGTTCTCAGGAAGGTTCCCGGGAGCTGAACCTTGATCAGCCGCAATTTCAGAGACTAAATCAGAATCAATAGAAGAAATGATTATACCAGGAGGCAAAATACAAGCAGGATCTTCCTCCGAAGGAGGGCTGGCCATGAAGCTACGCGACAGTGCATCGGCCTTAATATTTTTAGACCCAGCCCTATAGGTAACCAAAAAGTTGAATCTGGTAAAAAATAGCGCCCATCGAGCTTGTCTCGGGTTTAGCCTCCGGGCAGATTCTAGGAAAACCAGATTCTTGTGGTCGGTAAGGACCGTTACCTGGTGCCTAGCCCCCTCCAGGAAGTGGCGCCACTCTTCAAATGCCCATTTAATGGCTAAGAGTTCGCGGTTGCCAATATCATAGTTACTCTCAGTGGGCGAAAACTTCCTGGAGAAGTAGGCACAGGGACGGAGATGGGTGAGGGACCTGGTACCCTGGGACAAGACAGCCCCCACTCCCACCTCGGATGCGTCAACCTCCACGATAAATGGCTCCTTTTGGTTGGGCTGAACCAGCACCGGGGCCGAGATAAAGCACTTAAGGACCTCAAAAGCCTGGACAGCCTCAGGAGGCCAGTGGAGGAGATCAGCACCTTTGCGAGTGAGGTCCGTAAGAGGCTTAGCGATGACCGAGAAGTTAGCAATAAATCTCCTGTAATAATTAGCGAACCCCAAGAAACACTGTAACGCCTTCAGGGAGGCAGGTTGGACCCATTCCGCCACAGCCTGGACCTTGGCGGGGTCCATGCGGAATTCATGAGGAGTGAGGATTTGACCCAAAAATGGTATCTCCTGCACCCCAAACACACATTTTTCGGTCTTCGCAAACAGTTTGTTTTCCCGAAGGACCTGGAGCACCTTCCTGACATGCTCAATGTGGGAGTACCAGTCCTTGGAAAACACAAGTATGTCATCCAGGTACACTACAATAAATACCCCCAGGTAATCTCTTAAAATCTCATTTATGAAATTCTGGAAGACCGCGGGAGCATTACACATCCCAAAGGGCATGACGAGGTATTCGAAATGACCTTCGGGCGTGTTAAACGCAGTCTTCCACTCATCCCCCTCTTTGATGCGGATAAGTTTATATGCCCCCCGTAGATCAAACTTAGAGAACCATTGGGCCCCCTGAACCTGATTAAAGAGATC
Organism: Rhinoderma darwinii; assembly: GCF_050947455.1. Taxonomy (NCBI): domain Eukaryota; kingdom Metazoa; phylum Chordata; class Amphibia; order Anura; family Rhinodermatidae; genus Rhinoderma; species Rhinoderma darwinii. The sequence goes on along the minus strand of NC_134697.1, from coordinate 30,170,214 downwards.
AGGAATCAAAGGAAGGGGATACTGGTTCCTTACAGTGACCTTATTCAAGTTACGGTAGTCAATGCATGGCCTAAGACCACCATCCTTCTTTCCTACGAAGAAGAAGCCAGCACCTACCGGAGAAGTAGAGGGGCGAATGTAACCCTTGGCCAGGCATTCCTGGATATACTCTCTCATGGCTTCACGTTCGGGACAAGAGAGATAAAATATCCTACCCTTAGTGAGCTTAGCTCCTGGTACCAAATCGATAGCGCAATCGTATTCTCTATGAGGAGGTAACACTTCGGAGGCCTCCTTAGAGAAAACATCAGCAAAGTCCTGAACAAACTCAGGTAGCGTGTTCACCTCCTCAGGGGGAGAAATAGAATTAACAGAAAAACATGACGTCAAGCATTCATTACCCCATTTGGTAAGCTCCCCAGTATTCCAGTCAAACGTGGGATTATGCAACTGCAACCAGGGAAGGCCTAAAACCAAATCGGACGATAATCCCTGCATCAACAGTACAGAGCACTGCTCCAAATGCATGGAGCCAACAAGGAGTTCAAAAACAGGGGTATGCTGTGTAAAATAACCATTAGCAAGAGGAGTGGAGTCGATACCCACTACCGGGACAGGTTTAGGCAAATCAATCAAAGGCATAGCTAGAGACATAGCAAATTCCACAGACATGATATTAGCAGAAGACCCTGAATCCACGAAGGCACTGCCGGTAGCAGACCTACCACCAAAAGAGACCTGAAAGGGAAGCAAGATTTTATTACGTTTCATATTTACAGGAAATACCTGTGCGCCCAAGTGACCTCCCCGATGATCACTTAGGCGCGGAAGTTTTCCGGCTGCTTATTCTTACGCCTAGGACAGGTGTTCACTTGATGCTTGTCATCCCCACAATAGAAGCAGAGACCATTATTCCTGCGGAACTCTCTACGTTGTCGGGGGGACACGGAGGCCCCGAGTTGCATAGGTGCCTCCGAGTCTTCCGTGGAAGAGCGAAGCAACGGGACCTCGGCGGCATCATGGGGGAGTCAGAGGGGAAAACGAAAAACGTTCAAGTTGTCGTTCCCTGAGACGTCGGTCAAGTCGTACCACTAAAGCCATAACCTGGTCTAGGGAGTCAGAAGAGTGATAGCTAACTAGCAGGTCTTTCAGGGCGTTCGACAGACCCAACCTAAACTGGCACCTTAAGGCAGGGTCATTCCACCGAGAAGCTACGCACCACTTCCTAAAGTCAGAACAATACTCCTCAACAGGTCTCTTACCCTGACGTAAGGTCACCAGCTGATTCTCGGCAAAGGCAGTCCTGTCAGTCTCGTCATAAATGAGTCCGAGAGCAGAAAAGAAAAGATCAATGGTGGAAAGTTCAGGGGCGTCAGGAGCCAAGGAGAAGGCCCATTGTTGGGGCCCTTCTTGGAGCTGGGACATAATTATACCCACCCGCTGGCTCTCAGTACCTGAGGAGTGAGGCTTTAAGCGAAAGTAGAGCCTACAACTCTCCCGAAAGGAGAGAAAAGTCCTCCGGTCCCCTGAGAACCGGTCAGGCAACTTGAGGTGGGGTTCAAGAGGTGAGGTGAGGGGCACTACCATGGTAGCATCAGGCTGGTTGACCCTCTGAGCCAGGGCCTGGACCTGTAGGGAGAGACCCTGCATTTGCTGAGCCAGGGTCTCAAGGGGGTCCATAGTAGTGTGAGGGACCAGGGTAGCCTAGGTATATGGCTTCTTATTATGTAATGATGGGGGTAGGGAAACAGACAAGTGAGCCCTAATCTACCCGCCACTCAGTCCCTGCCTACTTGCAACGACCCGCCCTAGGCGACGGCGTACAACTGGGCGACGGTCCCTACGCTCAGTAAATGCACGACAGACAAACAGACAAGGGTACACAAAGCTAAGGGAAATGGGTCAGTTGCCCACGGCAACACCGTGAGAAACAAAAGTGGTGAACGAGCCGAGTCAAACCAGGAGTGTACGAGGTACCAAACGCAGAGCAGGAGAGTAGTCAGTAAGCCAGGGTCAGTATGAAGCAGGGTCAAATAGTTAGAAGCTGCAGCAGGGCCAGGAAACCACACGAGAAGAATCACAAGCAAAGGAGGAACAGGAAAGGCAGGTATAAATAGACAGAGGGCGGGAGCTAGCTCCGTCTGGCCAGGCTGCGATAGGCTCTCCCACTCCTAAACCTGCCATCCTGAGTGGTGGAAGATGGAGTCAGTCTCACAGACCTAGAAGCAGGTGCAGACTGATTACCTATGGGCGTATACACAGAAGTTGTGCCTGGCAGATCCTTTACAGTACCCCACCCTTTTATGAGGGGCCACCGGACCCTTTCTAGGTGGACCTGGTTTATTGGGGAAATGAAGGTGGAACTTCCTGACCAATACCCCAGCGTGAACATCCCGGGTGGGTACCCAAGTCCTCTCCTCAGGCCCGTATCCTCTCCAATGGACCAGGTACTGGAGGGAGCCTTGGACCATGTTGCTGTCCACAATCTTGGCCACCTCGAATTCCACCCCCTCAGGGGTGAGAACGAGGACAGGAGGTTTCCTCGAGGGAGCCAAGGACGGGGAGCAGCATTTAAGGAGGGAGGCATGAAACATGTCGTGTATTCGAAAAGATGGGGGCAACTCCAGTCGGAAGGAGACAGGATTGAGGACTTCAATGACCTTATACGGCCCTATAAACCGGGGAGCAAACTTCTTGGACGGGATCTTAAGGCGCAAGTTCTTAGACGATAACCACACCAGATCCCCGACCATAAACAAGGGGTTAGCAGAACATCTTCTATCAGCCTGAGTTTTTTGTATGCTCTGGGACGCCTCTAGGTTCTTCTGAACCTGGGCCCAGACTGTGCACAGTTCCCGATGAACGACCTCTACCTCGGGATTGTTGGAACTACCAGGTGAAACGGAGGAGAACCGTGGATTAAACGCAAAATTACAGAAAAAGGGGGAGACCCCTGACGAGTTACTGACCCGGTTATTAAGGGAAAATTCGGCGAGGGGAATGAATGAGACCCAATCATATTGACAGTCAGAGATAAAACACCTTAAATATTGTTCTAGAGACTGATTAGTCCTCTGGGTTTGGCCATTAGTTTCAGGATGGAAGGCAGAGGAGAAGGACAGATCAATCTCCAACTTTTTACAGAAGGCTCTCCAAAACAATGAAACAAATTGTACCCCTCTGTCCGAAACAATATTGACAGGGACCCCATGGAGACGCAGGATGTGTTTGACAAACAAGGTAGCTAACGTCTTAGCATTGGGTAGTTTCTTGAGGGGCACAAAGTGGCACATCTTACTGAAGCGGTCTACTACAACCCACACCACCGACTTGCCTTGAGATGGAGGCAAATCGGTGATAAAATCCATGGAGATATGGGTCCAAGGTCTCTGGGGAATGGGCAAAGAACGTAGTAAGCCCGCTGGTCGGGACCTGGGAGTCTTGGACCTAGCACAAACCTCACAAGCGGCGACGTAGGCCTTAACGTCTTTAGACAACCCAGGCCACCAATAGTTTCTGGCAATGAGGTGTTTGGTACCCAGGATGCCTGGATGACCAGATAGTGCGGAGTCATGATTTTCCTTAAGTACCCTTAGCCGGAATTGCAGGGGAACAAACAGCTTGTTCTCAGGAAGGTTCCCGGGAGCTGAACCTTGATCAGCCGCAATTTCAGAGACTAAATCAGAATCAATAGAAGAAATGATTATACCAGGAGGCAAAATACAAGCAGGATCTTCCTCCGAAGGAGGGCTGGCCATGAAGCTACGCGACAGTGCATCGGCCTTAATATTTTTAGACCCAGCCCTATAGGTAACCAAAAAGTTGAATCTGGTAAAAAATAGCGCCCATCGAGCTTGTCTCGGGTTTAGCCTCCGGGCAGATTCTAGGAAAACCAGATTCTTGTGGTCGGTAAGGACCGTTACCTGGTGCCTAGCCCCCTCCAGGAAGTGGCGCCACTCTTCAAATGCCCATTTAATGGCTAAGAGTTCGCGGTTGCCAATATCATAGTTACTCTCAGTGGGCGAAAACTTCCTGGAGAAGTAGGCACAGGGACGGAGATGGGTGAGGGACCTGGTACCCTGGGACAAGACAGCCCCCACTCCCACCTCGGATGCGTCAACCTCCACGATAAATGGCTCCTTTTGGTTGGGCTGAACCAGCACCGGGGCCGAGATAAAGCACTTAAGGACCTCAAAAGCCTGGACAGCCTCAGGAGGCCAGTGGAGGAGATCAGCACCTTTGCGAGTGAGGTCCGTAAGAGGCTTAGCGATGACCGAGAAGTTAGCAATAAATCTCCTGTAATAATTAGCGAACCCCAAGAAACACTGTAACGCCTTCAGGGAGGCAGGTTGGACCCATTCCGCCACAGCCTGGACCTTGGCGGGGTCCATGCGGAATTCATGAGGAGTGAGGATTTGACCCAAAAATGGTATCTCCTGCACCCCAAACACACATTTTTCGGTCTTCGCAAACAGTTTGTTTTCCCGAAGGACCTGGAGCACCTTCCTGACATGCTCAATGTGGGAGTACCAGTCCTTGGAAAACACAAGTATGTCATCCAGGTACACTACAATAAATACCCCCAGGTAATCTCTTAAAATCTCATTTATGAAATTCTGGAAGACCGCGGGAGCATTACACATCCCAAAGGGCATGACGAGGTATTCGAAATGACCTTCGGGCGTGTTAAACGCAGTCTTCCACTCATCCCCCTCTTTGATGCGGATAAGTTTATATGCCCCCCGTAGATCAAACTTAGAGAACCATTGGGCCCCCTGAACCTGATTAAAGAGATCAGGAATCAAAGGAAGGGGATACTGGTTCCTTACAGTGACCTTATTCAAGTTACGGTAGTCAATGCATGGCCTAAGACCACCATCCTTCTTTCCTACGAAGAAGAAGCCAGCACCTACCGGAGAAGTAGAGGGGCGAATGTAACCCTTGGCCAGGCATTCCTGGATATACTCTCTCATGGCTTCACGTTCGGGACAAGAGAGATAAAATATCCTACCCTTAGTGAGCTTAGCTCCTGGTACCAAATCGATAGCGCAATCGTATTCTCTATGAGGAGGTAACACTTCGGAGGCCTCCTTAGAGAAAACATCAGCAAAGTCCTGAACAAACTCAGGTAGCGTGTTCACCTCCTCAGGGGGAGAAATAGAATTAACAGAAAAACATGACGTCAAGCATTCATTACCCCATTTGGTAAGCTCCCCAGTATTCCAGTCAAACGTGGGATTATGCAACTGCAACCAGGGAAGGCCTAAAACCAAATCGGACGATAATCCCTGCATCAACAGTACAGAGCACTGCTCCAAATGCATGGAGCCAACAAGGAGTTCAAAAACAGGGGTATGCTGTGTAAAATAACCATTAGCAAGAGGAGTGGAGTCGATACCCACTACCGGGACAGGTTTAGGCAAATCAATCAAAGGCATAGCTAGAGACATAGCAAATTCCACAGACATGATATTAGCAGAAGACCCTGAATCCACGAAGGCACTGCCGGTAGCAGACCTACCACCAAAAGAGACCTGAAAGGGAAGCAAGATTTTATTACGTTTCATATTTACAGGAAATACCTGTGCGCCCAAGTGACCTCCCCGATGATCACTTAGGCGCGGAAGTTTTCCGGCTGCTTATTCTTACGCCTAGGACAGGTGTTCACTTGATGCTTGTCATCCCCACAATAGAAGCAGAGACCATTATTCCTGCGGAACTCTCTACGTTGTCGGGGGGACACGGAGGCCCCGAGTTGCATAGGTGCCTCCGAGTCTTCCGTGGAAGAGCGAAGCAACGGGACCTCGGCGGCATCATGGGGGAGTCAGAGGGGAAAACGAAAAACTTTCAAGTTGTCGTTCCCTGAGACGTCGGTCAAGTCGTACCACTAAAGCCATAACCTGGTCTAGGGAGTCAGAAGAGTGATAGCTAACTAGCAGGTCTTTCAGGGCGTTCGACAGACCCAACCTAAACTGGCACCTTAAGGCAGGGTCATTCCACCGAGAAGCTACGCACCACTTCCTAAAGTCAGAACAATACTCCTCAACAGGTCTCTTACCCTGACGTAAGGTCACCAGCTGATTCTCGGCAAAGGCAGTCCTGTCAGTCTCGTCATAAATGAGTCCGAGAGCAGAAAAGAAAAGATCAATGGTGGAAAGTTCAGGGGCGTCAGGAGCCAAGGAGAAGGCCCATTGTTGGGGCCCTTCTTGGAGCTGGGACATAATTATACCCACCCGCTGGCTCTCAGTACCTGAGGAGTGAGGCTTTAAGCGAAAGTAGAGCCTACAACTCTCCCGAAAGGAGAGAAAAGTCCTCCGGTCCCCTGAGAACCGGTCAGGCAACTTGAGGTGGGGTTCAAGAGGTGAGGTGAGGGGCACTACCATGGTAGCATCAGGCTGGTTGACCCTCTGAGCCAGGGCCTGGACCTGTAGGGAGAGACCCTGCATTTGCTGAGCCAGGGTCTCAAGGGGGTCCATAGTAGTGTGAGGGACCAGGGTAGCCTAGGTATATGGCTTCTTATTATGTAATGATGGGGGTAGGGAAACAGACAAGTGAGCCCTAATCTACCCGACACTCAGTCCCTGCCTACTTGCAACGACCCACCCTAGGCGACGGGGTACAACTGGGCGACGGTCCCTACGCTCAGTAAGTGCACGACAGACAAACAGACAAGGGTAAACAAAGCTAAGGGAAATGGGGCAGTTGCCCACGGCAACACCGTGAGCAACAAGAGTAGTGAACGAGCCGAGTCAAACCAGGAGTGTACGAGGTACCAAACGCAGAGCAGGAGAGTAGTCAGTAAGCCAGGGTCAGTATGAAGCAGGGTCAAATAGTTAGAAGCTGCAGCAGGGCCAGGAAACCACATGAGAAGAATCACAAGCAAAGGAGGAACAGGAAAGGCAGGTATAAATAGACAGAGGGCGGGAGCTAGCTCCGTCTGGCCAGGCTGCGATAGGCTCTCCCACTCCTAAGCCTGCCATCCTGAGTGGTGGAAGATGGAGTCAGTCTCACAGACCTAGAAGCAGGTGCAGACTGATTACCTATGGGCGTATACACAGAAGTTGTGCCTGGCAGATCCTTTACACATACAATGCAAGCTTCAAGGCAGTCCCCTTGCAGGTGAGCCAAGGACCTCCCGAGAGGATCTGAGACTAATGGCCAACATCTCAATAGCTAGCACAAATAGTGCCAGAGACAGGGGGCAACCCTGCCTAGTACCCCCAAAAAGTGAGAGAAAAAGTGCCCGACAAACCCCCATTAGTAAGCACATTAGCTGAAGGTGAAGTATAGAGAAGTTGCACCCACTTACAAAACGCACTCCCAAAACCAAATTTTTCCATGCAGGCCCAAAGAAACTCCCACTCCAAGGAATCAAAGGCCTTTGCCGCATCAAGAGAAACCAAGACTCTATCCCCAACTAAGTCATCCACCACAGAGTTATGTATATGGACTCTCCGAAGATTTATAGAGGTAGATTTGGTAGGCATAAAGCCCGTCTGATCACCATGTATTATGTCAAGAATAACCTTGTTTAACCTTAAGGCCACGACCTTAGCCAAAATTTTGCAATCCGTAATAATATATATGTAAGAAGCTTACTAGACTGATTCCCTAACTCAAAAAATCTTTACTTACAAAAGAATTGGCGACGTTCAGCCTTAACATTCAAAAGTAAATTATAAGCTCTCTGCAGACTTCTCCACGCACCATAATTAGACGGAGTAGGGTCAGGGACATAGCTCCGCCTCGGAAAACCTATCCGCTGCACACTCCTCTGAATCCCAGCGTCTGCCTCTTAACAGATGATATCGGAGACAGACCCTCAAATAGGCCTTGGCAGTATCCCAAGTCAACAGATTATCAGCAGGATGTGGGTTAGTTGTGAACAGTGTCGTGAGTTGGTCAGTAATTCTATCAGGCTCAGGAAACTGGGATAACTAGAAGGGATGAAACCACCAATTACGAGACATAGGAGGCAAGCCAACATCAAGGGAGAGCAGCATGGGGGAGTGGTCAGATATTCCTCTCTGGAGATACTGGATGTCAGCAACATTAAGCATAGTTGGAGTGGTACAGAATATATTAATACGGGAGAGAGATTGATGGGTGAGTAACAGGAGTACAGCAATTCCTGAGGATGGAGATGTCGCCAAACATCACTCCATGCCCCCTTATCTTAGCTGTAAACGAGTGGATATCTCCCCCGACACCCTGAGGGGAGACAGCTACTTATCTGGCTGAGAGCTCTATGTGTATGGCTGGACTTAGATGATACAATTCCCCCTGATGTTGTGAACCAGTACTAGTAGGCGACGCCTGACTTTTATATTTGACATGTGGCTCCCTTTCCTCTATATACACTCTGACTAACTTCTAAATTATTTTCTTTCTTTCACTGTCACATGAAATACATTGGAAACTTTATTGAAAGGTAACGAAGTTCTCACATTGTGGCGTTTTTTATCATTGTTGTTCATTATTTTTAGGTAGCTCTCCAGCTGTCACTGTGGTTTTGGTTATAAGAAATAATATTATTAGTGTAGTTCTGCAGCAACAGGTCAACATCAACATTTTACACAATGCATTTGGAAAGTCTTCGGACCCTTTACATTTTTTCACATTTTGTTATGTTGAGGCCTCGTGCAAAAAAAAAAAAAAAAAAAATTATAAAGATTTTTCCCATCATTCTGTACACAATACCCCATAATGACAAAGTGAAAACAGAATGTTAGTTCTTTGCTAATTTATTGAAAGGAAAAAAATAAAATATTGCTGTCACGAGGCGTGGTGTGACTGTCACGAGGCGGGGTGTGCACCCACTGGGCCGTACCGCGTAGCGGGATGGCAGCTGGCCAAACAGGTATGGTACAGAGTCTATAGTCCAGAAAAGAGTACCTGAGGCAATGTAGGCAGTAGCAAGGCAGGCTCAGCTGGGACCAGGCGGTAGGCAAATGTCAGGCGTGGTGCAGCAGAACAGGCGTGGAGGTGCAGCAAAACGTGACAACAGCTCAGCACGGCAGTAGACCAGGATGGTACTGATAGCACGGGAAACAGGATACAGGTACGGGGAACACTGAGAAGCTGGAAGACACTTAGGAGACCATTTGCAACACAGACTAAGGGAAACAACAACAGCGCTCAGGCGAGGATAAGAAGGACGGTGACCCTCTTATAGTCCAGGAATTCAGGAGTTGATGATGATGATTTCCAGGTGTGCGCGCTGGCTCTTTAAGAGCGGGCACGAGCGCACGCGTGCACCCTCCGGGAGACCGGCTCGATACCCGGAAGTGAGTGCCGGCGCCTCACAGGTGGACGACGCAGCGCAGCAGCAGGACGTCCATGGCCGCTGTCATCGAGGGGTAAGTTAGAACGATTGCATTGACATAAGTATTCAGACCCTTTACTCAGTACTTAGTTGAAGCACCTTTGGTAGTGATAACAGCCTCCAGTCTTCTTGGTATGATGCCACAAGGTTTGCACACCTTGATTTGGGGATTTTCTGCCATTCTTCTTTGCAGGTCCCCTCTATCTCTATCAGGTTGGATGGGGACCGTCAGTGGCCAGCCATTTTCAGGTCTCTCCAGAGATGTTCGATTGGGTTCAAGTCAGGGCTCTGGCTGGGCCACTCAAGGGCATTCACAGAGTTGTCCCTAAGCCACTCCTGTGTTGTCTTGGCTGTGTGTTTAGGGTCATTGTCTTGTTGGCAGGTGAACCTTCGGCCCAGTCTGAGGTCCAGAGTACTTTGGATCAGGTTTCCATTAAGAATATCTCTGTACTTTGCTCCATTAATCTTTCCCTCAAACCTGACCAGTTTCCTTGTCCCAGCCGCTGAAAAACATCCCCACAGAATGATACCCTCACCACCATGCTTCACTGTAGGGATGGTATTGGGCAAGTGATGAGCAATGCCTGGTTTCCTCGAGACATGATACTTAGGCTGGGTTCACACGACCTATTTTCAGACGTAAACGAGGCGTATTATGCCTTGTTTTACGTCTGAAAATACGGCTCCAATACGTCGGCAAGCATCTGTCCATTCATATGAATGGGTTTGCCGACGTACTGTGCAGACAACCTGTCAAAAGACGAAGCGTAAAATTACAGCCTCGTCAAAAGAAGTGCAGGACACTTCTTGGGACGTTTTTGGAGCCGTTTTCTCATAGACTCTATTGAAAACAGCTCCAAAAACGGCCGAAAAAATGGCACGAAAACGCAGCGAAAAAAGTTGCTCAAAAAACGTTTTTGGCTCAGCGTGTGAACATACCCTTAGAATTGAGGCCAAAATGTTCAATCTTGGTTTCATCAGACCACAGAATCTTGTTTCTGACAGAGTCCTTTAGGTGCTTTATTTGCAAACTCCAGGCGGGCTTCCATGTGTCTTTTACTGATCAGAGGCTTCTTTCTGGCCACTCTGCCATAAAGCCCAGATTGATGGATTGTTGCAGTGATGGCAGAAACTTCCAGAAGGTCAACCATCTGCACAAAGAATCTTTGGAGCTCAGCCGGAGTGACCATTGGGTTCTTAGTCAACTCATTTACTAAGGCTCTTCTCCCCTGATTTCTTAGTTTTGTGGGGCGGCCAGATTTAGGAAGAGTCCTGGTTGTTCCAAACTACTTCCATTTAAGAATTATGGAGGCCACTGTGCTCTTCGGAACTTTTAGTGCAGCAGAATTAGTTTTGTACCCTTCTCCAGATCTGTGCCTCCACACTATCCTTTCTCTGAGCTTTACAGGCAGTTCTTTCCTCCTCATGGCTTGGTTTTTGCTCTGATATGCATTGTCAGCTGTGAGACCATATATAGACAGGGTGTGTCTTTCCACATCATGTCCAATCATATGAATTTACCACAGGTGGACTCCAATCAAGGTGTAGAAACATTTCAAAGATTATGTAGAGACATGGGAGGCCCCCAGAGCTAAATTTCTAATGTCATAGCAAAGGGTCTGAATACATATGTTCATGCAAAATTAGAGTTTTTCATTTTTAATACATTTGCAAAAATATTTAAAATTAAGTTTTCACTTTATCATTATGGGGTATTGAGTGCAGAATGATGGGGGAAAACTCGATTTTTTTTTTATTTTAGCACAAGGCCTTAACAAAACAAAATGTGAAAGGGTCTGAAGACTTTCCGAATGCACTGTATCTCATGCTACACACTTGAACATTGAAATTGCAACACCAAGAAGAAAACGTTTTGAAATTGTGGAAATCACAGGATCGATAGCCATGTTAATGATATGCAAATGATAAAAAAATGGAAACAAAATATTCCAAACATCTTGATTTATTCAGTATCGAGTACGAGCACTACGTGCAGAAATACACGCACTTACACGCCTTAGCATGCTATTAATGAGGTTATTAATGGTTGTCTGAGGAATGTTATGCTGCGCTGAATGCCACGCTGAATGCTGGCAGCTCCCTTTGTAATTGCCGACCAATGACGTCCCAAATGTGCTTGATGGGAGACAAGTCCGGAGACGCTGCAGGCCGCGGTAGCAAGCTTACGCCCCGCAATCTGCTCACCGTAGCAAAAGCAATATGTGGCCTGGCATTGTCCTGTTTAATAACGCCTTTTGGGGCACGTTGGAGAAATGGCTGTACCGCTGGTTCCATGACCAAATCAATGTAACGCCGAGCTGTTAGTGTACCTAAAATGAAGACTAGAGGGGTCCGGCTACCATACATTATGCCGCCCCACACCATAATCCCGGGAGTAGGACGGTGTGAAGGCCTCTTTATGTCATTGCCCACGTGGTTTTCCAGGCCAATCTCCGGCTATCATAGTGTCTGAGACAAAAGCGAGACACATCGCTAAAGTAGATAGACCTCCATTCCAGCCTCCATTGCCGTCTTGCTGTGCACCATGATAGCCTTTGAGAGCGGTGGCGTGTGGTTAATGGAACACCTGTAGCTGGACGTTTGGCTCCTAGCCCAATGTTGTGCAAACGCCTCTGACGGTTTGTGTCTACACTTGTTGCCACCCTAGGCTTGGGATGTGACCGCCAATTTCACTTGCAGTACAAAATGGATCACTGTGCGCCATTCTTCCAATCAGCCTCCACGCAGCTCTTTCTGTCATTCGCGTTCGATGTTGTTCTTCCGACCTCCGGGACACGCAATATTGAACAGTTCGGACATTTCGGCCTAGGCGCGTAGCGATCTGCTACCAAGGCCTCTCAGTTCAATGATTCTGTCCCTCTCAGTTTGTAGCAAGTGGCGGTAACTGGCACGTCGATGAACAGGAGTCATTACACAATCAACCCACACCACTTACAATTTTTGAATTTTCATGTGGCTAAAAAAACTTTGCTTTCAATCTGGTTTTTATGCCCCTCCCACATGCTACAGATTGGAGCTAGGTGCTTGAAAATTAGATTATTTGCAGATCTTAGCGACACCTGCTACTTCCTCAATTTGTATAACCTTATGGCTTGCCCTTCCGATGTTGCAATTTCAATGTTGAGGAGTGTATTTATCTATCTATTTATCTTATATATTTCTCCATGTTCAGTGAAAACTCTCCTAACAGCTCTGGTACACGACCGAGTTCGCGCAGTGAAAAACGGTCCGTGTGTCGGCCGGATTTACCAGCCCAACCATGGTACAGGTGAACAGGACTCCTGGCATCATTGACATTCCTAATGCTAGGAGTCTCTGCCTGGCCACAGAACTGCTGTTCCGTACTGTATAATTTTGTTCAGTATAACAGCAGTTCCGTGGGGTGCCAGGAGTCCCGTTCACCTGTACCGCGTAGTCAGGCCGGGAAATCCAGCTGACACACGGACCGTTTGTCACGGCCCGATCTCGGTCCTGTCCCAGAGCTGTAAAGAGCACATCTTTCAGAAGACAACCCCCTTGTGTAGATTTTTCTGAGACCGATTTTCATCTCCATCCTATGTATACTGTCCCTCTTTGATAAGATCGCCTGTTTTCTCATTATAAGACCACCATATACTTAGCTCCTCAGCACCAGGTCTGCATCGACATTTTACACATGTATCTCAAGCCTCAATCGTGTAGCTGCTGCATATGCCAGTCCCTGTAGACGATTGTCCTTACCAGCTCCAATGCAAAGAAAAACAAAAAAATCCAACAGTGGGGGCTGTGTGGCACTGTCTGCAGTGGGGGGCTGTGTGTAGCACTATCTACAAGAGGGGAGGCTGTGTGGCACTATCTACAGTGTTTTCTTGGTGCTGTGCAGAGATTATCTTCCCTCCTATCTCAAACACTCTATAAACACTATCAACAAGAGGCGGAGGGGGCTTTGTGGCACTATTTACAAGAGGGGAGCTGTGTGTGGCACTATATACAAGAGGGGGGCTGTGTGGCACTATCTGCAACAGGGGGCTGTGTGGCACTATCTGCAAGAGGGGGCTGTGTGTGGCACTATCTACAGGGGGCTGTGTGTGGCACTATCTACAGTGGGGGCTGTGTGGTACTGTCTACAGTGGGGACTGTATGGCACTGTCTGCAGTGGGGGGCTGTGTGTAGCACTATCTACAAGAGGGGAGGCTGTGTGGCACTATCTACAGTGGACGGGCTGTGTGACACTATCTACAGTGGGGGGGCTGTGCTGCAGTGTCTACAGTGGGGGGCTGTGTGTGGCACTATGTACAAGAGTGAGGGCTTTGTGGCACTATATAAAAAAGGTGGGCTGTGTGGTACTATCTAAAAGTGGGGCTGTACAAGAGGGGGGCTGTGTGGCACTATCTAAAAGTGGGGGAATGTGTGGCACCATATACAAGAGGGGGGCTGCGTAGCACTATCTACAGGAGGGGGGCTGCATAGCACTATCTACAAGAGCGGGGCTGTGTGGCACCATATACAAGAGGAGGGCTGTCTGTGGCACTATTTACAAGAGGGGGCTGTGTGTGATACTATTTATAATAGGGGGCTATGTGGCACTTCCTACAAGAGGGGGTTGCTGTGTGGCACTATTTACAAGAGGGGGGCTGTGTGGCACTATCTACAAGTGGGGGGCTGTGTGTGGCACTATCTACAGGGGTGTGTGTGGCACTATTACTGTGTGGGGCCTAAAGAGGAGTACAATTTTAGTGTGTCTCACCGAGGTGGCATTATTTACATCTGGGGCACTATACATGGTGAGGTTTTTATAGAGAGTGGGGAGGTGCTAGAAAAGCGAGAAACCAAAGATGATTGTGTTGCAAATTCCGCAGAGGCGATTCGTAGTCGGAAGAAAGCATCAGAGCAATCTGGGACGATGAAGAAGAAAAAGGAAAAGTGAGCGACTTCAATCAGAGAAGACATCACCGGTGAGTCATTGGATTTCACTCCATTGTATTAAAGGAGTTTTCCCATCTTAGACATTTATGGCATATCCACAGGAAATGCCAAAAATGTCTGATAGATGCACGTCCAAGCTCTGGGACCAGCACCTATATCAAGAACTGACCGCAAAATCCAGGTGGAGACTAGTGGAGAGAGGGATGCCCATGCGTGCAGCTCTTTTTTTTTCTGTTGTATGGGTGACATGGAACAGCTGAGTAAGTCTTGCACGGATGTTTCCGAAACTCCCATTGAACAGAATGGAGAGAGCTGCGAGAACGCGTGACCCTCCACTGGTCTCCGCCTGGATTCTGCGGCCAGTTCTAGATATAGGTGCAGGTCCCAGAGCTGGGACCCATATCTATCAGACATTTTTGTCATTTCCTGTGGATATGCCATATATTTCTAAGATAGGAAAACTCCTTTAAGTTATATGGTATGCAGAGCGCTTGTGTAGGACTGGTGTCTACCACTATATGGTCACTATGTGGTGGTAATATTGGTCTTTGGTTTACTACACACGTTTTACTATACAATTAAAGGGAATGTGTTGCCAGAAAAACATGTTTTTTTTTTTTAAATTAAACATTGTGTGTGGGTGATTAAACATTGTTCAAATTTTTTTTATTTTTTTCACGAGTCAGGAAATAGTCAGGAAATATTATAAATTAATTCTAATTTATAATACTACCCATTTTTGGTCACTAGATGGAGCTATTCCCAAAATTGCAGCATTGCAACATTGGGTTAAAAGCCCTCGCTCTAGTGAGCTCTCAGCATCCCCCCCTCCTTTATCCTGGCTAGTGCCGGGATAAACGAGGGGTTTGAACGGTGTAACCTCCTACACTGTGTGTCGCCATTTTTTGAGCTAACACACAGTGTAGTAGGTTTACATACAGTAGTAAACACACACAATCACGAACATACATTGAAATCTCTTACCTGCTCCTGCCGCCGCGGCTCCCTCCGGCCCGTCCGCTCCGTTTGCTGCCGCTGGTCCAAGTGCACAAATCCGGAAGCCGCGACCGGAAGTAGTAATATTACTGTCCGGCCGCGACTTCCGGTCCACAGGAAAATGGTGCCGGACGGCGCCAATTTCGAATTGGACTGTGTGGGAGCGGCGCATGCGCAGTTCCCACACAGACGCCGTACACTGAAGTCAATGGGACGGGAGCCGTTCGCAGTCCCTATGGGACTGTGACTGCCGTATTCCATGTCTGTATGTGTCGTTAATCGACACAGACAGAAATGGAACAAAAAATGGCAGCCCCCATAGGGAAGAAAAAGTGTAAAAATAAGAAAAAGTAAAACACAAACACACAAATGAATATAAACGTTTTTAAAAAAGCACTAACATCTTTAACATATAAAAAAATAATTTGTGATGACACTGTTCCTTTAAGAGTGGTTGCATTATTTCTATATAGCTGACGGGTGGGCCCCAAGAATTATGTCCTCTGGTGGGCACAAGGTACTCCAGTCCGACACTGGTTCCGAGTGGCAAAACCTGACACCATAATGGGGGGAGTTAGATCTTTACCATGGAGCCCTCTCTCTTCTATTTACGCCACTGCTCATAATTGTACAATGCTTTGTCCACTCCATAGCAATCAACTCATCATCTGAATGGGGTAAATTTGAAAATGGTCAGAAAAGGCACTGTTTCTTAGAAAAACATCATGCCCTATTTTCTAATCTCATGCAAACCCTTCGTTGGCATGGCATACTTCAGATTGGTACCTTGAGAGGCAGTTATTGGGTGACAGCCTAGTTCTCAAATGAAAGCCTTAAGTGGGTTATTATAGATAAAATTGTAGTTTTTAACCAAATTATGACGGCTTTTTTCCAGAGCAGTATTTTAAACTATAGATGTCACAAAATGATGGGTGTTGTTGTCCAGCTAGAGATTACACCCCTGCAGATTCCATCATAACATACATTTTCATTAGGCTGCAAAACAACAAAGGCTTATTTTTAGTCGCTTATTTTTGGATATTTTCAATAATAAATAAATTTTCCCGTTTTGCTTACTACTCTCCGTTTGTATCCTTTTTGTATTTTTAATGGGACTTGTTTCTGTTTCCTTCTTGAAATTGCTGAGCTCTGAATGCCTTTATTACATGACTTCAAAACAATTCATTAGTCATTTCTCTTAGAACAGGGATGAAAGGAGTCAGTGTACCCGCTATGTTCTGGTACTGCGTATATTTTCTCGCTATTGAATTTAAAGTGTCAGATTCTTGGACCCAAAATCTATATTTTGCAGAAATTAAGCATTAATCTGTTATATATGGCGGTAGGAATTTCAATAGTAATTATCATAATAACAAATGTTAATATGGAGTGTGCCGCGATTAAACAGCATATACCATCTGTTGGATGAGAGTGTGCCAGCTCACGCAGGGAGGCCATGTGACCCATTCTTTTGTACTAAGCTGCTATGCCACAAATATGTATTACCAAGGAAAATGGCTTTTTATGAAACAGATCATTCAATTATTGGCTGGTTCGACATGGAGATCAGATTCTGCTTATAAACATCATAGACTATAATGACCAACTGTATAAGGATCATTTTAAAAAACACAAAATGTTTTGAGCAATCCTGTATTTTATTATTTTTTAACCCTTACACACAGAAATATTATTGAATATAACCCAGGGACTAAGGGCATGACCACACGTGGCGGATTTCCGCAACTGTCCGCATCAATGCCGCGCGTTGCAGATTCTGCTGCGGATCTGCACAAAATGTGCAGAAAATTGATGTGGACTAGCTGCTGCGGACTGCGGGAAAAGTGCTTCCCTTCTCCCTATCAGTGCAGGATAGAGAGAAGGGACAGCACTTTCCCTAGGGAAAGTAAAAGAATTTCATACTTACCGGCCGTTGTCTTGGTGACGCGTCCCTCTTTCGGCATCCAGCCCGACCTCCCTGGATGACGCACCAGTCCATGTGACCGCTGCAGCCTGTGCTTGGCCTGTGATTGGCTGCAGCCGTCACTTAGACTGAAACGTCATCCTGGGAGGCCGGACTGGAGACAGACGCAGGGAGTTCTCGGTAAGTATGAACTTATATGTTTTTTACAGATACATGTATATTGAGATCGGTAGTCACTGTCCCGGGTGCAGAAACAGTTACTGCCGATCGCTTAACTCTTTCAGCACCCTGGACAGTGACTATTTACAGACGTCTCCTAGCAACGCTCCCGTCATTACGGGAGCCCCATTGACTTCCTCAGTCTGGCTGTAGACCTAGAAATACATAGGTCCAGCCAGAATGAAGAAATGTCATGGTAGTAAAAACAATACGCTCCGCAGCACACATAAGATCTGCGGACTTCATTGCGGAATTTTGACTCTCCATTGAAGTCAATGGAGAAATTCCGCCATGAGTCCGCCACTGCTCCGCAACAGACAGAGCATGCTGCGGACACCAAATTCCGCTCCGCAGCCTATGCTCCGCAGCGGAATTTTACGCCTCGTCTAAACGAACACTGCTAAATTAAAGTGTAAGTCAATGGACAAACGGCACCGCTGCGGATTAACGCTGCGGAGTGTCCGCAGCGGAATTTAAGTGAAATTCCGCCACGTGTGAACCCGCCCTTACATAGTGGTGAGGCGGCCCTATAGAAACTATTAGAATTGGGCCCACTTCTGTTAGTTAACATCACCAGACCCTTAACAGGACAAGCGGGCTAGAGGATTGTTTGCCCTGTAACTTTTTGTTTTCTTTTTATTCCCATTATGGTACTTGACCATGCGATCGCTTAAATAATACAAGGCAATACTTCTATGTTGCGGTGTATTATGCCTGTCAGTGTACAACTGTCAGGCCATGTTCAGCCGTGGCGGAATTTTTCCGCTGCAAATGTTGTTGCGGATTCGGGGGAATTACGCAACGGATCTGCAGCAACAATTGCAAGTCGGGTGGCAAAATATCCTTCAGTTAGGCCTATATGCAATAACTTTCTTTGACCATTAGAAATATTGGGAGGTTGGTCTAATCTAATATTATTGCTGGGACTGTTTTCTTAAAGGGGTTGTATGAGTTACTTATAGAATACCACAACTACTTGATGTGAGCAGCATGAAGGTTTAGTAGTTGGCACTGTTGCCTTCACTGCTGGGGTCCTGGGTTTGAAACTGGCCAAGGAAAACATCTGTCTGGAATTTATATGGATTTGTATGAATTGCCATATACTGATGGGTTACTTCATACATGTACAGTGAAGGAAATAAGTATTTGATCCCTTGCTGATTTTGTAAGTTTGCCCACTGTCAAAGACATGAACAGTCTAGAATTTTTATGCTAGGTTAATTTTACCAGTGAGAGATAGAATATATAAAAAAAAAGAAAATCACATAGTCAAAGTTATATATATTTATTTGCATTGTGCACAGAGAAATAAGTATTTGATCCCTTTGGCAAACAAGACTCAATACTTGGTGGCAAAACCCTTGTTGGCAAGCACAGCAGTCAGATATTTTTTTGTAGTTGATGATGAGGTTTGCTCACATGTTAAATGGAATTTTGGCCCACTCCTCTTTGCAGATCATCTGTAAATCATTAAGATTTCGAGGCTGTCGCTTGGCAACTCGGATCTTCAGCTCCCTCCATAAGTTTTCGATGGGATTAAGGTCTGGAGACTGGCTAGGCCACTCCATGACCTTAATGTGCTTCTTTTTGAGCCACTCCTTTGTTGCCTTGGCTGTATGTTTCGGGTCATTGTCGTGCTGGAAGACCCAGCCACGAGCCATTTTTAATGTCCTGGTGGAGGGAAGGAGGTTGTCACTCAGGATTTGACGGTACATGGCTCCATCCATTCTCCCATTGATGCGGTGAAGTAGTCCTGTGCCCTTAGCAGAGAAACACCCCCAAAACATAATGTTTCCACCTCCATGCTTGACAGTGGGGACGGTGTTCTTTGGGTCATAGGCAGCATTTCTCTTCCTCCAAACACGGCGAGTTGAGTTAATGCCAAAGAGCTCAATTTTAGTCTCATCTGACCACAGCACCTTCTCCCAATCACTCTCAGAATCATCCAGATGTTCATTTGCAAACTTCAGACGGGCCTGTACATGTGCCTTCTTGAGCAGGGGGACCTTGCGGGCACTGCAGGATTTTAATCCATTACAGCGTAATGTGTTACCAATGGTTTTCTTGGTGACTGTGGTCCCAGCTGCCTTGAGATCATTAACAAGTTCCCCCCGTGTAGTTTTCGGCTGAGCTCTCACCTTCCTCAGGATCAATGATACCCCACGAGGTGAGATTTTGCATGGAGCCCCAGATCGATGTCGATTGACAGTCATTTTGTATGTCTTCCATTTTCTTACTATTGCACCAACAGTTGTCTCACCCAGCGTCTTACTCATGGTTTTGTAGCCCATTCCAGCCTTGTGCAGGTCTATGATCTTGTCCCTGACATCCTTAGAAAGCTCTTTGGTCTTGCCCATGTTGTAGAGGTTAGAGTCAGACTGATTAATTGAGTCTGTGGACAGGAGTCTTTTATATAGGTGACCATGTAAGACAGCTGTCTTTAATGCAGGCACCAAGTTGATTTGGAGCGTGTAACTGGTCTGGAGGAGGCTGAACTCTTAATGGTTGGTAGGGGATCAAATACTTATTTCTCTGTGCACAATGCAAATAAATATATATAATTTTGACTATGTAATTTTCTTCTTTTTTTTTTTTATATAATCTATCTCTCACTGGTAAAATTAACCTAGCCTAAAAATTCTAGACTGTTCATGAATTTGACAGTGGGCAAACTTACAAAATCAGCAAGGGATCAAATACTTATTTCCTTCACTGTATGTGGAGGAATATATTTCTTGTGCAATGCTAAGGAGGCAACTTTTAACACAAAGTGATTCAAAGTGCTATCAGCACTGTATATAAACAGTTTATAAATCACCCATCTTTTCTCTATACTGGGGAACTGAATTTAAAGTTCATTGGAGTGACTGCTAATGGTTGCATTTGCTTTTAAACAATGTACTCTAAGTCTATGTTCATATTTGAATAGTGGCTTCTCACATACAACAGATACCACTGGCGCCCAAAGGACCCAATTGACTTAAAATGGGGTTCATTGGGTTATGAGGTGGTGCCGGTTGTTTTCAGTGGGATAAATAGCACGGAATGCAGCATTACTTTTCCTGGTCAATATGATGAGATCTGCAACGGAGGCTCTGGATGGAATCTCCGACACAGATGTGAACACAGCCTTAATATATCATATTCTGTGGGAAATGTAGTGAATTAGTAAGAGGATGTTACAAAATATTTTATCATCATTACAATTATAAAAATCACTGTATTTTAGCTTTTGTTTCCTCATTTCCATCTGTAGAAATGTTGAGCTGCAGCCCTGTGGTTTTATAGAGCTGCTGCTTATACATCAATTTTCGGCTTAATTTGTTTTTGTTTTTTTTTAAATTGCTGCTTTTGATACTGAAATATTTCACAAATTGTTTCACCATTCACAAAAAATAAATAATCATGAGAAATCCTATAAAACACTGGGTAAAGGCAGCAGCAATATCTGAATTTTCATACATTTTTACACTCCCAGTAACTTTCAGTGACCCGATGCGTGTATATTGCTGCCGTTAGTATCTTTTTCATCCCACATCATTCTATAACACTATAGTTTTCATTCTCTTTGTTCTTAACCACATTTTTGTATGTCTGAGTTATTGTGTCTGAGAGGGAAACCTGAAATGGAAATACTTTAGGGCACTTCAAGCAATGTCACACACCACATCATGGTATAAGTACATCAGGAGAATGGGCTCTTAAAATGTGTGCATCACGCACATGGCAAAGCCCGTACAGCAGCACTCAGCATGCCACCGGTTATGTATTACGTAGGCACTCTGTGTGCCTCCCTATGGCACTGTATTCTAGGGGCGAATACCTAAACAATATTGCATCTGATGGAACATGCAGTGATCCCATATAAATCAGTGGGATAAAAGCTCTGCATACCTTTGTATTGGAGGCACACGGAGGTATAGCATGGACACATAGATGTCTATGGGTTCCATATTGCGGATCTGTACAATGCTGATCTGTAACAGGGCCATTTACACGAGCCCTAACAATTAAAATCAGCGCAAATAAATTCCTGTTTAAATGGTTGTCTTTGCTTAAAGCGTTATTCCCAATTTAAACATTTATGGCATATCCATGAAATATACCACAAATGTCTGATAGATGCATGTCCCAGCTCTGAAACCCGCACCTATCTCCATAACAGGATGCCGGGTCCCGTCGGCCACCGCATCCAGGCACATAATAAAAGGAGGGATAACTACTGTTCTTTCTATGCATTCCTATGGGAGTTACGAAAACAGATGAGCCCCCATTCTGGAGACAGGTGTGGGTCCCAGAGCTGGCACACACATATATTAATCAATTATGGCATATCCTGTGGATATGCCATACATGTTTCATTTGGGAATACCCCTTTAAAACATGAATGTGACATACACTGAAAGTGCTGTACAATATTATTATAGGGGTTGTCCAGGATTAGAAAAGCAGGTCTTCTTTATTGTAAAAACAGCGCCACACCCATTCATAGGTTGTGTGTCGTATTGCAGCTCAGCTCCATTCACTTCAATGGAGCTAAGCCGCAATATCAGAAACAACCCATGGACAGGTGCGGCACTGTTTTAAAAGTAAGCAGTCATGCTTTTCTAATTTTGGGCAACTTCTTTAAGACCTAAAAAGGGATGGTCATTAAGAGGTTAAAGGAAAATTATAATGTGGTTCCTTCTTCCTTAGATTGCATGAATGGAACTGCACTAAATATTCCTATTACTCCTCAATAGAGCTACAGCTCTCTTGTGGACTTAAAATCAATCACTAGTGCTACAAAAAGTCTCAGTGTAGCCCAGGCATAATTGACTAATTTACCCAACTGAGTCTTACCATTCTCCTTGTCCCTACGATAGTGTCAGCAATGATTGGACTGTATTAGAATGTGTAGGGACAAAGAATATGGTAACACCCAGTTGTCAATTTATTTATAGATTTCTAGGAGGAATAACAGAGGAATGGCACAATTCAGACTTCTAAGAAAAGGTGCTCCAGAGTTGTTATTTTCATGGGTAATACACGTATTACAGACATGTCATGACCTGCCTAAGTAGAGTCGTGTGTTAATGAACCTTCCCTTACCCATCCTATCCCTCCACCCCCACCTTTAGGAAAGACACGTGACACCGAGGTTGGATGTGAAATGGCCACAGCAGCCGTTTATTAATTTCACAGTTTTATAAAAACAATTTAAATCCGAAACATTGGGATAACTAGTTAGGAATCCACCAGAGAATTCCTCCTAATAATTCACATGACCCAAAATGGGTCAGAATCGTAAATAACAATTTTAACATTAACATTAACCCGAGCAGAGGAAGTCCTTGAAGCCCTTTCAGATATTCCTTTTTTAAGAACACACCGAGTTAGCCATCTGCAAACCACCAATTACCTCCAGCCGTCAACCAGCTCGGAAGCACCGTTCACCTCTGCAGATGGCTCCAACCACTAGAAGTCCACTTCAAAGGGATAACACCCGATGAAGCCCTCAAGTGATATACCGACCACTAGAAGTCCACTTCAAAGGGATAACACCCGATGAAGCCTTCAAGTGATATACCTTCCACCAGAAGACCACTTCAAAGGGATAACACCCGATGAAGTCTTCAACCATGTACCTTTTTTGGGGGACGCATACCCCCGATGCGACCCCCCCACCATTTTGTACTGACTGGCCTCAAGGACTCCCCCCGCCACAGCGAAACAGGCCTTGACCACCTTAAGCCTGTGAGTTCCGCCACACCACCACCGCCCTTTCTATTCCTTCTGCTATCGCCAAGCTCCAAAGATCAATGCCAACCTCGGTCAGATGAACCCCATCACTCCTCCAGAAGTTCCCCACTCCTGACTCCAAATCCCTGTGCCGCACGCAAATGCCCCCGTTTTTTGCTACAAAACGGGACACCGCCTGATTAACTTTAATGCGAGCCTTATTGACTCTCTCCACTGACCTAGCCAACCGCCAATGTTTCCTCGGGACTATGTCCGACCACACTATCACCAACTTGGGATAAGAAACCCACAAACACAACATATCGTGTTTGATGTCCCGTACCAACTCACGAAAGGGGCGGACTCCTAAGTCATTCCCACCCACGTGCAACACTAAGACCTCCGGAACCCTATCAAGCCGGGCATATGTCTGGAATTCCGCCAACACCCTGCTCCATGACATACCTCTAAATCCCAGCCAATGCACAACCGCATCCTGTCGCGGAATGCGCAACTGGCGACCGCCCGGGCGGACGTCCGCCCTCAAAGCCCCCCAGTGCACGTAAGAATGACCCAGCAACCACACCAAACACGGAGGCGAATCTGAAACAGAAAAACAATTAGACACCACCATATAAAACATTTCTTTAAGCGTTAACAACAAACCTCATAACAAATGGGGGCGGACATAGGACTTAAATCTGTTGGACTCCCAACGACCAATGCGCCGAACCCCTTCATCATCCAACCCCCAGCGCCCCGCTTCAGTTGCTGCGCCAATCCTGAAGGAATGAGATGAATATGAGCCCGCCGCGACACCAACCGCCGTCAGACATTTTTTAAATACAGCTCCAAACTGAAACCTGGACAAAAACGACCCGTCCACATGACGTAACAAAGGCAAATCTGGAGGCCCCGCTCGCGGCTTAAAACCCTGCATGCACTCTACTGGGCACATAACCGACCCCGGGAGGGCGAACAAAACTATCAGCTTACCCTTCCCTAATTGGTCAGTTTTTGAGAAAAAACCCCGCCTCCCAGGCGTCCCCTAACCAGTACAAAAGTGCCACCAACCTGTCTCTATCCGTATTGACGTCACCCAACTCTCTTACCCACTCCTCCCACTGCCTCCAACAAGCAGAATAAGCACTCCACGTCGTGCGCGCCAAAGACCTTTTTACCAGTTGTTCTACGGGACCGAGACCAGATCCCAAAGATGTTCCACACAAGCCAAACCGAGACGTTCCGCTCCCGGTGCCAATTGCCGAAACCGGTCCCACCGCGAGCGAGAAAGAGCATCAGCGATACAATTCCGTACTCCCGGCACATGCACCGCCACCACCCACGCGTTCAACGACAAACACACCAACACTAAATGTCGCAACAATTGAACTACCGGAGGAGAGGACGCCGTGATGTTATTAATGGCCAGCACCACCCCCATGTTGTCGCAGTAAAAACGAACCTTCTTATCCCTGAGCCTGTCCCCCCAAATGGTCGCCGCCACCACGATGGGGAACAGCTCGAGCAGGGCCAGATGCCGCGTGAGTCCACTGGACACCCAACTAGCCGGCCATTGACCTGCGCACCACGGACCTCCCCCGTAAGCCCCAAAAACCGCCCGCCCCAGCCGCATCCGTAAAAATATTCAAATCACTCGTATCCTGCGCTGGGGCCATCCACAGCGAGCGACCATTGTACTGGCCCAAGAAGTCATCCCAAACCTGAAGATCAGCTCGGTGCTCCTCCTTGAGCCGCACAAAATGATGCGGCGCACGCACTCCCGCCGTTGCCGCCGCCAACCGTCTACCAAACACCCTCCCCATTGGCATAATCCGGCAGGCGAAATTCAACTTCCCCAGCAGCGACTGAAGCTCCCGCAGCGTCAATTTCTTCAGTCTACAAGCCCGCCGTACCTCCAGCCTCAAAGCACCCAGCTTATCCGCAGGGAGACGACACTCCATTGCCACCGAATCTATTTCAATTCCCAAAAAACAAATCGTCGCTACCGGGCCCTCCGTTTTTTCTGGCGCCAAAGGGATCCCAAAATCCCTTGCCACCTTCTGTAGTGCATAAAGCAAATTACCGCAAACCGGCGAACCCCCCGGCCCAACGCACAAGAAATCATCTAAGTAATGGATCAAGGAGTCGACCCCGGATACTCCCCTCGTTACCCACTCCACGAAGCTACTAAACGCCTCGAAGTATGCACAAGAAAGGGAACACCCCATCGGAAGGCACCGATCCACGTAAAAAGCCCCATTCCAAAAACAGCCCAACAGCCGTTGGCTTTCTGGATGAACTGGCAACAACCTGAACGCCGCCTCGATGTCGGTTTTTGCTAGCAGCGCGCCCGGACCCGCAGCCCGCACTAAACCCACCGCCTTATCGAATGAGGTATAAACTACGGAGCACAACTCGTGCTCTATCCCGTCATTTATCGACGAACCCTTGGGATACGATAAGTGTTGAATTAAACGAAATTTTCCGGGCTCGCGCTTAGGAACAATACCCAACGGGGACACAACTAAATCTTTTACTGGCGAATCAACAAAAGGCCCCGACATGCGACCCAACGAAACTTATTTTAACAATTTGTCCGACACGACCTTGGCATGCAAGTAAGCCGATTTTAAATTCCTCCGCGTAACCGGCACCTCATAAGGAGGCGGAGGAATAACGAAACCAACACAAAACCCCTCGCAAAGCAATTTAGCCGCCGCCCTATCCGGATACTCATTTAGATAAGGGGCCATCTTTTCCACCCTCACCGGTGACACCCCCTTGACCAGCCGCGGAGGACTGGTTCCCTGACCTCTTTTTACGCATACATTTTGCCGCCCCGTGTGATGCACCATTACACTCGGAACACACGTGCTTGAACTTGCACGTGGCCCCGAACTTACACTGGCCTTCATTAAATTGCCAGCAAAACCCCGCCTTTCCCCCGCCGCCTTGTCCAACCTGACTAGACTGGCCTCCTTGGCCGGCGCTCCCGGGAAAGGACTGCCTAACCGGAGCCGTAACCCGTAACCAGAGAGCAATATCCTTCTGGTCCCACCGAATTGCCGGCCGAACCGCTTTCCGCTGACGGAATTGCTCATCGTATCGCAGCCACGCCTGACCCCCATACGCCCTATGAGCCTCCCCAATGGCATCAAAATAACAAAACAACGCCGAACAATTTTCCGGCGCCTTTTCCCCTATCACACTGGCTAATATGGCGAACGCCTGCGACCAATTAACGAACGTCTGCGGGATAAGCCTATACCGCCGCCGTTCCTCCTCGTCCTTTTTACTCTCGTCCCGCTTGCTCTTATCTAAATTAAATTTAGCGAGCGGCAAGAGAGAAAAAATCTCAACATATTCGTCCTTCCAGATCCGCTCACGCACCTCCTGCTTTAAATGCGCCCCCAACGGACCTTCGAAACAAACATACACCTCCCCACGAGCACGATCATCAATACGCACCCGATCGCCATCTTTTTGCGCCTCGGTCTGTACCGACACCGCGACCGCCTCTCTAACCGCCGTCACGGGCCGCGCTTGTAACAATCCCACGTCCCTGGGACCCTCCCAAACTACCGCCGGGGACACTTCCGTGACTACCGGCGCCACCGCCCTATCTAGGCGCCCGACCAGCTCTCTCAAGCAACCCACTAAATCTGCCAGACCCGCGCCATCACGCCCGCCCGTGCCACTACCGGCCACCGATGCGACGCTAGCAACCCCCCCGCCGACACCCGACATAAAAATCGCTGGATATGACAATGATGGAGTTATACACTCACCGGGCTGCACAGGCGCTGTGTTGCCGTCAGCCGGACCATCCTGACCTCGACGATACGCGTCCAGTTCACCTTCCTCCAGCTCCTCTCTCGCAGACGACTGGCCATCCCACCGACATCTTCGGAACGGAGATGATGAAGCGCTGACCGATGGGCCGGCAACCTGCCGCCCGACCGCTGGAACCCAGACTTCCGACCGGACCTGCTGCCTCGACGTCGCTGTAGATCTAGGCGTCTGTCTCGATGATCCTGAAGAAGCCTGCCCCCTGGCCGGAACATCACCAGGCGGGGCGGCCGTACCTTGTCCTCCGAATCTTCCATCCGATGGGGGAGGGGTGACAGGGAGCCCGGCCTGCGACTCCCTGCATACCGCCGGACCCCGTCGCGGCTTGGGATTCCTGCCAGGACGCAGGGCCTGGGAAGAGGCGGTCCTCCCAGCTGCCTGGCCTGCAGCGTCCGTGATCGGGCTCCCTCTGCGACGCCGTGTCCGCGGGACTGCCTCAGGACTGAGGCGCTCTGGAGGTCGGGACCGCCGGGAGGGACGGGTCGACCCGGCCTGAGTCGCCGTCACCCCCGGCAACGCTCTCTGCCTGCTCCGATCAGGAGCGGTTGTTGCCGACTCCCCCCCGCCGCCATAGTAATGCTAGGAAGGGGGCCGGGGGAGGGGAGCCTGTCCTCTGCAACAGACCCCGAACGCCGGGCCTGACGTGGCGAAACGGCGTCCGGGATCCTAGTTAATGCAGCCACGGTCTCTTCCAGCCATCCGGGACCGTGGTGCACAGCAGCGGCGCGCAGCCGCTCTAATAATAATGCCTCCGACATAGGGAGTAGCGCGGGCAACGGGGAGCTTGTCTCTCCCTGTGTTACTTCTCCCGCTGCTTCCGGCTCAATGCCGAAAAACAGCGGGAAGCCCAGCAACGGCCCCCTGACTCCTCCTTATCCCTCCTCCACCTCCTCCTCACTCTCCCTCCAACTCTCCCTTACCTATTAACCCTTTCCCTACCAGGGAGGTCATGGAGGCTTCCCCTTAAGCCCTGCAGGCTGCGTCCAGCCTCTTCTGGAGAGCTGTTTCTTTGTAATGATTAGGTGTTTCTTTGTTTTAATGATACCATTGTTGATGGTGTGGTTTACATATTTTAGGCAATGAAAATGAGCGTGAACATGGAAAGCAAAATGTGCAATTTTTCCTCCCCTCTAGGATTCAGTCCTGGATCTGTCCCTGCTGACAATCTAATGGGTATGGGGCACTTTAGCAGATTCAGGGGAAAAAGGGATCGGGCATGTTGGATTTTAACATGACTGATTATTTGTTGCTCTCCCCATTGGAAAAAACATACATGCTCAGGCTGGGAGAAATAGCTATTGGCTGCTTAATTCTATTAGCTGTAATGCTGCAGAGCAAAAGTAAGGCTTCGTTCACATCTGCATCGGGACTCCGTTCATGGGTCCCGTCTGAGCTTTCCGTTTGCATCACCATTAATTTCAATGGTGTCAGATCCTTTGCAAATGATTTCCGTTTGTCACCGTTGTGTAAGGGTTCCGTTGTTTTGACGGAATGAATAGCGCAGTCGACTACAGTATTGCTTCCATCAAAACAACGGAACCCTTACACAACGGTGACAATGGAAACCATTTACATCGGATCCGTCACCATTTTAATCAATAGTGATGCAAACGAAAACCTATGGTTTCCATTTGTTTCAGTTTGGTTTCCGTTCATGGGTTCCCCTGACGGAAAGCTCAGACGGGACCCATGAATGGAGCCCTGACGCAGATGTGAACAAAGCCTTAAAGGGTCATTTGCAAATGATAAAAAAAGAGTCATGCAAATCAGAATGGGATTAGTACATATGGTTTCGTTTCTATTGCACAGAAATCTCCTATGTATACAGCGTCTTCCTAGTAGGATTGCAGTCTGTAGGAAGCGAGCCAGCCCGTCAGTGTTCTTATATCATCTCCAAAAGGCATACAGTCAGTTACTAGTGCCCTATGCATTATGCATTACTATAAGCTGACAGCAGGATCTGACCTTGTTTCTTCCACTTGTAACATAAGACTTTACAATACATAATAGTTTTAGTGCTGGAAATAAAGAGATTGGGTCACGGGAAACAACATGTTTTAGCATCCAAGGGGAGAGAAAAGACATGGACCGCACATCCACATGTTTTAGCATTGATGAATTCTTCATGAGGTCCAGGGAGGGGGGGGGGGGGGGTTCAGTTCATGTTGTGGTAAATGTTTACATTAGCTGCCTCTTTAATGCAGATAGCCCCTGAAAGCCCGGGGCATGGGAACTGTTTAGAGAATGTCTAAATTGACAGACGCTGTATAAGCAGCTGCTGGATTATATACTAACCACTGAGAAAATCGTATTCAGACAATTGCCAATACACAATAACCTAGGTAAAGGGATCCAGGATACATGGGCACAGCTATTCAGTACTTTCCAAACTTGCATTTAGTTTAGTCCATATTTATCTTTCATATTTTGAGAACTTTTTATAAACACAAATCAGGGAAATAGAATGTTTTTTCAGAGTAGCATATTTGCATAATTGAGAAATTTTCACAGTTAAAATCTACATGAAATATGACATAATTTTGCTTCACTTGTCTCATTTTGAGTAACATCATGTTTACTTCTCCATTCATGTCTAAAGCTAAATTCAGAATTTTGATTTTTCATGCTCCATAATTCCCGGCACGGTTCTACGGCACGGACACCGATCCGTAGTGGTGCGGAAAGGTGTCCGCAGCCAATAGAACTGGGCGTGTCTTTATATGCGGACCATGTTACGGTCCGCAATTACGGAGATTTTTTACGGTCGTGTGCATGAGGCCTTAGACAGAGGGCACATGAGTGACAGCAGAGTAAGGCTAAACCTTTGTCTGTTTCCAAGGGCAACCGGCAGATTTTTTAAATCAGCTATGTATATAAACTTAAAATATTTATACTGTTACTTAACTTTTTATGGATTTTCAAATTGTTAAGTATTGTTAAAAGGGAAATATTGATTATAAGTGAGGATTGTAGCCAATTTATTGCTCCTATGCATCTAAAATAGAAACTGAAGCACCTGTACATATAGTCTTTATTAAAAATATCCAATGCTCCTATGCAGACCTGATTGTCTCCATGGTTACAGGCTACAAACAGACCCTGTGTAGTCCAATCATTGAAGCCATACTACCTTCCATTTGTCTCCTAGGCACCTGGACATAAGTAAAAAAAACCTGCTAATTGACTTCTGTGGAAGAGTATTGTCAGCATTCTCTGTGCCATGTGCTGCGTTCATTGTGTCAGGAGGGGTAGGGAGGAAGGAGGAGGAGCTGTCCCCATCATCTATTGTTAATGGTGTGATCCTGTCTTGTGGGCCTCCATCTTTCATCGTAATCCTCCCATCTGATGCTAATGCGTTAACTGCTGACCCCGGGACTCATTGTACACATCACAATCTTAAAAATCCTCTTTACAAAACCTGAAGTGTCAGCCTATTCTGAGTGCTTAGTGGCCAGTGTAAAAACGGAAAAATGTCAGTAGTAGCAGAAGTGGAAAACTGAAAAAAAATAAAAAATATTAATCTCCAATTAAAAATAAATAAATAAAAATGTATAACATGAAAACATTAAACAATAGGTCATTCTCTGATGGTAGATTCCTTCTAAAAGGGTTCTGATGGTGTCTCCTTTATACGTTATTGTGTAAGGATAACCCACCCCCCCGTATAGACAGATTTTTTTATTCTTAGATTAGGTATTGCATACAGTATGTATTTTCCAATATTTTTGGTACTTTATTTTTTATTCTGGGTGTATTGATCTGTCTCACGTAAACGTTGTATTATTATTCACCAGTGACTAATGCGATGCAAATTAAAAGAAATAATAGATTAATATGAAAAGTGTTAGAACATCTTTACATACATATATGCATACTTAAAGGGGTTGTCCACTACTGGACAACTTATGACCTATCCACTGGATAGGTCATCAGTATATCATTGGTGCGGGTCTGACATCCGGAGTCCACACTGATCAGCTGCTACGGCTGCCTCCGTGCACCGAACGGAAGCAGATGGGTGCGGTCACGGAATAGCGGCCGAGCTGCAGTACTGCATCTCTGCTCCTATTCAAGTGAATAGGAGCGGAACTGCAATTTGGCTTCACGGCTGCTATGCTATGTACGGATCCATTTGCTTCCGGCTCCATACATTGCATATTGTACAATGACAATGAGCAGCTGATCGGTGCGGGGTCCGGGTGTAGGACCCGCACCGATGATATACTGATGACCTATCCAGTGGATAGGTCATCCGTTGTCCGGTAGTAGACAACCCTTTTTAAGCCTGTCAAGAGTTTTTTTTATATTATCTATATTACTCTATGGAAAAAGTCTAGCTACAAAGAGAGTAGCCTTAGTGTCCTATGGGGTGATTGTACCCTATTTCTATTGGTTGCATACTGTTAACCCAATGGCACCATGCCTAATAATAAATGGGTTGTCCAGTATTTTAAAAAAGGATCTGCTTTTTTTCCGAGCAGCGCAACTCTTGTCCATGGGCTGTGACTGGTATTGCAGACCAGGCATATCCACGTGAATACTTGACAAGGTCAGATTTTTATCCATTGGAAGTAACCAATAAATTAAGCAGAGAAAGTATATTGTAAAATGTTATAAGTTTACTTTTTTTATAGAATAATGTATATTTGCAGAAACTGTAATACGCTTTTAAGAACTTTACAGAGGGCCTGTTTGCTCCACCGAAATGTTTGTTTTGGTCAATTGACATAACAATGCTGGACCACCTTTACTTAGAACTCTACATTGTGCAGTTCCTCTATTATTCCTCCTGGAAATGTATGAATAAATTGACAACTGGACGTTACAATTCTTGTTAATGGAGTGTGTTCGTACAGTCTAACAAAGGCAACACTGATTGGAGAGTGTGTAGGGACATGACCCATTAACAACGGGAATGCTAACACCCTGTTTACATATTAATACATTTCCATTGCACACACATAGCGGCACTCATCGAATGTTTGAAGTGTGATCAAAGAGAATTTGTTACCAGGGTAATGTCTCACTTCATACACAAATCAATTCCAGATGGATAAAGGTAGCCAAAAAACAACAGAAGCAATAAAGACGCAAAAAGACAAAGCCACAGTGAGGGAGACTTACACAAGAAAAATATCACTGTTAAACTAAGGCAAGGAAAAGGTCATGATACTCAAACTGAATGCAACATTTCCATATGTAGGCAGCGCCTGGGCTCTGCTTTATTCAATAGATGCAACATAAAAAAGAAAAGACTCCAATGCTATAATAAAGATACTTTACAGGGTATTTGTGGCAGGATTTTGTATGAAAATGCAACTTGGTAACTAAACTTTTAACAAACTTTTGACGTGTCATAGTGACATGACAGAAGGTTTAATCGGTGGGGCTCCGAGCACTGAGACCCCCACCAATTGCTAAAACGCAGGGGCAGAAGCTGTCGAGTGAGTGCTGTGCCACTTTGTTTCTTATAGTCTTTTCTCAGAAAGCCGAGCCAGCGATGTAGGGACTCATAGACTATCTATTGGGCCTGTACACCACTGAGGAAAGTCGTAGAAAGCTGATCAGAAACAAAGTGACACTGGAGGTGCGTTGCTTCTTACTACATGTGTGGGAGATCCAGTGACGTTGCATACATCTTCCATTGACTCCTGTATACTGTAAGGTTCCCTGTGTGGTCTTTTGTGTGTGACCCCCTTGTATTAAAGGTGTAGACGGTTTTTAATACAGTTATAACAGATAGTAAACCAGTGTGTACCAGTCAAAAAGTTATGTTCAAATCACAGTCTATATGAAGCCATGTTGCCAAACCACACTGACCATTTTACCCATGTAAACATGACCGGTATTTTTTTAAGGGAAAAGGTGGCAAACCTACACCATGTTCCAAATTATTATGCACATTGGATTTAAGTGTCATAAACATTTAATTATTCGTTTTTCAATTAAACTCATGGATGGTATTGTGTCTTCGGGCTCTTTGGATCATTGTAATCAATCTCAGACACCTGTGATAATTGGTTTGCCAGGTGTGCCCAATCAAAGGAAAACTACTTAAGAAGGACGTTCCACATTATTAAGCAGGCCACAGGTTTCAAGCAATATGGGAAAGAAAAAGGATCTCTCTGCTGCCGAAAAGCGTGAAATTGATTTGTGGCTGATTCAGAGCACAGACGGGTTTGTTCAGATAAAGGCATAATGAGGAAGGTTTCTGCCAGACAAATTAATAAGATTAGGAGAGCAGCTGCTAAAATGCCATTGCAAAGCAGCAAACAGGTATTTGAAGCCGCTGGTGCCTCTGGAGTCCTGCGAACCTCAAGGTGTAGGATCCTCCAGAGGTTTGCAAGTGTGCATAAAGCTATTATTCGGCCACCCCTAAACAATGCTCACAAGCAGAAACGGTTGCAGTGGGCTCAGAAATACATGAAGACTAATTTTCAAACCGTGTTGTTTACTGATGAGTGCTGTGCAAACCTGGATGCTCCAGATGGATGGAGTAGTGGATGGTTGGTGAATGGCCACCATGTCCCAACAAGGCTGCGACGTCAGCAAGGAGGTGGCGGAGTCATGTTTTGGGCTGGAATCATGGGGAGAGAGCTGGTAGGCCCCTTTAGGGTCCCTGACGGTGTGAAAATGACCTCTGCAAAGTACGTCGAGTTTATGACTGACCACTTTCTTCCGTGGTACAAAAAGAAGAACCGTGCCTTCCGTAGCAAAATTATCTTCATGCATGACAATGCACCATCTCATGCTGCAAAGAATACCTGTGTGTCATTGGCTGCTATGGGCATAAAAGGAGAGAAACTCATGGTGTGGTGCCCATGTTCCCCTGACCTCAACCCTATTGAGAACCTTTGGAGCATCCTCAAGCAAAAAATCTATGAGGGTGGGAGGCAGTTCACATCAAAACAGAATCTCTGGGAGGCTATTCTGACATCCTGCAAAGATATTCAAGCAGAAACTGTCCAAATACTCACAAATTCAATGGATACAAGAATTGTGAAGGTGATATCAAAGAAGGGGTCCTATGTTAACATGTAACTTGGCCTGTTAAGTTTTTTTTGATTGAAAGAGCTTTTCATTTCTGTAAATATGACCTCCTGATGCGGCAAACTCAACAAATTACCATTTTAGTTCTCTTTACAACCTTTAAAATGTTTTGATCTCTGTTGTGCATAATAATTTGAAACAGTGCATTTTGAGTTTTTTACTTCTAAAAAAAAATCTGTTATCATTAGGAGAATTGTTCAATAAAATTTGCATTATACTCCAACGGTTGATGGCTTGAAGATTATACTGACTGTCATTTGCATCGACTATTTAGGAAAATCAGCAAAAAATAACATTTGCATAATAATTTGGAATGTGGTGTAGTGCCCTTTTATGGCATCATACAACCTCCGAATCATAATATAGCAATGTACATGAGGCATAATACTCACCAAATACCAAAATTATTACTTTCTAAGTATAATTTCCTATCCATCACTTTGCATACATATATATTATTCCATGGATAATATCATGATGCCCAATTATAATGAGTGTATACAAAATGATAAAGATATGTAAACATATTAAAGGGGTATTCCAACTGATAACATTGATTACCGCTGAGGTGAGAAGGAGTTTGTCTGGTGCAGCAGTCAACCTTGCGTGCTGCCGCTCCATACATCCCCCTCATAGTTACAGGAACAGGGATTTGTAGACAATCTAACAACTATAGGGTCTAGATGACCCTCAGTCACTGTCATGGAAACCAAGAATCCGTCTTTGCCATGATTTTTCCTGCTCTGTAGAACACACACACATATATATATATAATAATTAAATAAATATATGTTTACAAAAAGTTTGTCTAGATTAAAAGACTCACATTTTTGTTTATTTTTTGCTTGAAGGGGTTGTCCAGTTTCAGCAAACGAATCTTATTTTTTTTTATGCAAAATTAAAAGTTGTGCAATTTTCCAATATAGTTTCTGTTTTAATTCCTCACAGTTTTCAAAATCTTTGCTTGTTGATATTCAGTAGGAACATTCATTGTTTACTTCCAGTGGATAAATTCCGTCCATGGTCATGTGAGGGACACACAGGTGCTTGGATCGTTAGTAGACACAGCTCTGATACACATACAGTAACTGTAACGAGCCGTGCACCTGCGTGTCCATCACGTGGCCATGGACAGAATAGTAGTTACTAGAAGTAAACAGTGAATATTCCTACTGAATAACAACAAGCAGAGATCTTGAAAACCGTGAGGAATAAATACAGAAAGTATATTGGAAAATTGTCTAGCTTTTAATTATACAAAAATTCCATTAATTTGCTGAAACTGGAATATCCCTTTAAGAAAGTCACAAAAATAGACAGTTAAAAACTCCTCGGTGAATGGTGGAGTTCTTTATTTTTTTGTGCAATAACTAATCCAGGTCAATACTAGACACATTAGAATAAAGTTGGCCAAACACGACGATTTTGGCTGGACCTGGCAGCAGATGTTGGAGGACCTCCATGTCCTATGCCATTCAATGGTGACCGTTTGGCTTGCAAGGCATTGGGAGAGATAGTTTTTGGCCAAAAGCCATCAGACCTGGATAGTGTTTAAGTCATGAGTGCCAACATTAGTCATAAATGATCACCGATTGATCTTTTGTATCAGATGTATAGCACATGACATTCATTTGAACTGGTCAGATTTGGCCTTTCCTTTTACAATGTGGCTACCATAGCATCTGTTGCTCAGAAAGACTCATTGACTATAATAATGGCTTTTGGGACCAGTGCCAGTGGAGTAACTCACAACCAGCATTTTGGGGTCCATATTTGTTAGTGTCTTTTTATACATGTTATACAGAAGAACAACTATTAAATACATTGTAGTTAAAGTCATATCAGACTTACCAAAAAACTGTATCCATTTAATCCCAATTGTTCCAGCACTCCTGTACATTCCTGCATTCCACACTAAAAGATAATCACACACAATGATAGACAGTCAGTATGCCATCTCACAATATAACTATTAATTGATACTTTGTGACATAATATGACACCCTTATTAAAGGAACACTAAAGACTAAACTGATATACGGTGATTTGCTTAGTGCAGGGCCTGAGGAGGGTGGTGGATGACACGCGGATACTCTATGTAATGCTCTTTGAATTTCTGCAGATATACACTAGGCATTACACTATGTATTAGTTCTGCTTTAAGTGTTCAAATAAAGTATGCAATGATATCCGGAGATTGGCCTGGAGACCAAGTGGGCAACGCCATGAAGGGGCTTTCACAAGGGAATGTCACACCGGTCCTTCTATTGGGATTATGGTGTGTGGTGGCATAATGTACGGTAGCCGACCCCCTCTAGTCTTCATTTCAGGTACACTAACAGCTCGGAGTTACATTGATTTGGTCGTGGAACCAGTGGTACGGCCATTTCTCCAAAGTGACCCAGAAGCTGTTTTACAACAGGACAATGCCAGGCCACATGTTGCTCGTGCTACTGTGAGCAGCAAACGTGCTATCATGGCCTGCAGCATCTTCAGACTTTTCTTCCATCGAGCACGTTGGGACGTCATTGGTCGGCAATTGCAAAAGGATCTGCGGACAGCCAATCTTGATGATTTGCGTGCCCAAAGGCATTCAGTGTGACATAACATTTCTCAGACAGCCATTAATAACCTCATTGTAGCATGCCAAAATGTATAAGTGCGTGTATA
Organism: Rhinoderma darwinii; assembly: GCF_050947455.1. NCBI lineage: Eukaryota > Metazoa > Chordata > Amphibia > Anura > Rhinodermatidae > Rhinoderma > Rhinoderma darwinii. Next base: position 30,133,531 of record NC_134697.1, on the reverse strand, counting down.
TATTCACGTGGTGCTCATAACCTATGCTAAATAAATCAAGATGTTCGGAATATTTTGTTTCCATTTTTTATCATTTGCATATCATTAACATGTCTACCGATCCTGTGATTTCCACAATTCCAATTCCTTCTTGGTGATTCAATTTCATTGTTGAGGAGTGTAATTCTCCTATTAGTGCCAGTGACAGTTTCCCCTTTTATTTAGAACCACATTGTTTTCCCATTGTATTACTAGACATGTATTTCCCCTCATTAGTGCCAGACAGTTTTCTTCCATGTTGCATTAGTGCCAGATACAGTTTGCACACTTTACTTGAAGATTTTCCCTTATAGTACTAGCTACACCACCCCATTACTGTAAACTAGTTTCTTGATGCCAGCAAGAGAAGGTTGAACACAGTGAGTGACTAAATACAAAAACTTACTGTATGGGTGACACAGGCTTATCCCCATTGGCTAAAGTAGAAAAAACGTGCCATCGAAGCCTGAATCCGATTTTTGCTATGCAACAGCTCCAATGTGATACATTATTTAGTGATAGAAGCAGCAAGAAAAAGAACAGGTAAGAGACTGACACATAATGAAACACCTGGGGAACATTGGTTTGGGTTGGAGTTTTTCTTTAACTTGATATTTTGGAGACCTTTTTATATGTTTGGTTGACTTAAATAGGGGATCATTCAACATGGCTTAGCGCCGAAGAGGTCGAAAGAACGCTTGTAGGAGTGTTGCTGGCCCTTTATTAAGTCAATGTTGTGTTCTCCTCTCTTTGCAACTAGAGAACATTTTCCCTCTAGTAATTTCAATGATTTTCAATTCTTCGCCTTCTACATTAGGAAGTTCTATGAACCTACATCATCTTTCCCGTAGTCTTGAGAAGACTCTATATGTTGATTCTCTGGTGGATGAATTCAACATTCCTATTTTGGTCCACATACAGCAAAATCTCCTCCAGATCACCACCCAAAATTACAATGAAAAACGGTCTTCTAGGGAGGTGGTCCTTTTAAAGATTGGGAATTGAAATCCATCACAGAAAATAAAGAAACTGACTACAAAATGTATTGACAAAAAGATAGGAGGAAATCTCCAGCTCACCAGTGTTGTGTCTCTGTTCTGACTGCGCCAGGATATTGTATGGCCTATATGCCATGACTAAGGATATGAGCTGTATCTGAAACACGTAGGCGAACTACCAACCACCTCTTTTTGCATTTTGGGATTTGAAATTGTTTTGCAATAAAATTGGAACATTGTTTCCTTTTAAAAGTACCAGTTCTGGTTTAAAGTTCTTCTTTTTTTAGGTACAACATTTATTGTAACGGTATTGTATACTGGTCTTCTACTAATGTTTCATGAGAATACACTGTAGTTGCTTCTTATAAATATTTATACAATAAAGGCTCAAACAAAATGGCTACAAAGTGTTAAAAAAACGAGATAAATAAATAAACCAATAAAAGCAAACTAGATGGCCAGTTTTACTGTACTTCCCTACATCAGCAGTGGTCATTTGGACTATCACATCATTCATATCATTCACTATGTGATATTCTTATCATGTGTAGTAAGTAGTCAGTGGATCTTACGGTTACCAGTCTGTTGGTTTCTGCTTCCAGTCTTAAGGTATTTACGGTACCTGCCTATTCATGGGAACGAGAAGTGACTAAACATATATATGTGTGGCAATACTCAGCACCTGCTGGTAAATGTCTTTGTTTGGGTTACATCTCTGATAATATGAAATAAGGTCCTTACAGTTCTCTATTTAACGTCTCGTAAGCTAGACTTAGATTAGTAGTCATTTTTGGTTGTCAAAAGTGCGGATCTGTAATATGGCTCCTATTGACCGCTTCAGGTAACAGGGGACTGCAGCTGCCGGCAAATCAAATCCCCAATAGTATTCTCCTTCATTCCATCAACCATTTCTGATGCCTACTTCTGTCAATGGACAACGCAGAAGGGCTGTCATAATCACAACAGGCTCTCTTCTGTCTCCATGCAATTTGATTTCCAGATGGCTGCACTTTCTATTACTTGAATCACTCGTACTTGGAAGGGGGGTGATTTGGCTCCTTATAATTAAATTTCCTAATATTCAAGTTAAGGTTCACCAAAAAAAGATCCCAAGAGAACATACTTGCCCATTTTCTAACCCTCCAAAACACATTGTCACATAGTTCTCAGTCTTTTAACCCCTTATTGTATTGTACTATACATTTACAGTAGGTGTTGGAATATTGCACCGTGACATAAATGTACAGCGCAGGGAATGACCCAGGCACAGGTGCTGTGTCCGCGTCATCAGCAGCGGATGTCAGCTGTAATATATACAGCTAAACGACCGTTTAACACCTTAGGTGTTGGTGCCTGATGAGATGCCGATTGCTGATGGGTTCCATGGCAGCCGGGGACCTAGCAAAGGCTTGTCATGGTTATATGTCTCCACCGACAGGCAAACTACATTGCAATACGTTAGTGTTGCAACATATTATATATATATATATATATATATATATATATTAATGCTATGTTGAAGTCCTTTAGTCGGAAGTTAATTAAAGTTTATTAAAAAAGTAAAGAAAAAAAGCAGAACAAACCCCCCTTTGTCCCATAAAATATGCTTTTATTAGGCAATAGTATAAAAATATTAAACTTTTTTCCATAAAAACCACTAATAGAAAAGTAGTAATACATAAAGATGTAGACATATTTGATATCGCCGTCATGGTAACAGCCCATAGAATAAAGTTATTATGTTATCTCTATCACACAGTGAACTGCATTAAAAATAAATAAAATACAATAACGGAGTTGGTTATTTTTGTTTCTTCTTCCCCCCACAAAATAAGAATAAAATCTAATCAATAAATCATATGCACCCCAAAATGTTGTTAATAAAAAACTCATTGATAATATACAGCTATGGCAGAGGGAAAATAATAAAAGTTGTGGCTTTCTGAATGCGGTGATGAAAAAAGAAAGAAAAAAAAGCCCCAAATATGTCCCTAAGGTGTTAGACAGACAATGCACTAATATATATTACTTTTACCTGTCCCTAATGTCACCAAAGAACAATCCAGACAGACAGACTGGTTGCTAAGGATATACTTCCTAACAACCACAGCATCAACAACAGCAACCACAGCCTTCTATATGTGATTGTCAGACAGCACATCCTTGGAACCCAGCCTCAGATTGTGGAAGCCTTTATACAAAGGCCAAAGTGGCAGAAAGGATTTCCCCATCCTTACTGTCATATAACTGGGTAATCCAATAAAGCCCATGTGTACATCTGTAAAGTCTCGACCTAAAGCCTTGTTTTCTTGTATTCTATAAGTGATTACTAAAAATGTGAGAAAACTCCAGCTATTGTCAACGTCGCCCCAAAATACCTGTAACCTGCCGTCAAAGCTAATTCCGTCAGGTCAGCTGGACTGGCAGCTCTGGTGATAGCCGGTCCTGCGTGTTTCTGACACGCAAGATCCAGCGAAAAATTATCCTATCTAAGTTCATCAACTTTAACCAGCATTTACCAGAGCCGTCAGTCCAGCTAACCTGACGGAATCGGCCTTGATGGTAGGATATAGATTCCATGTATACAGGATACATAGAAGCTGTATTTTAAAAAGTAAAAACATTTTTTAATTAGTCAATTTAAAAGTTGACTTAAATCACCAAAAACATTGTTATATATATATATATATATATATATATATATATATATATATAAAATTGGATTTAAAGGTAGCCTTTAAAACCGGTTCTGCGTGAATGCTATTAAAAGTTTCGGTTTATTAGCTGTTAGGCTACAGTCTTGAAAATTACCAACTGGAGGGGTATTAGGCCTCCTTCACATACACAATTTTACTGGAAATTTAGACTGCATAAAAAAGAACATGTATCTTGCATTTTTTTATTGCGTTTTTAGTGGTGATTTTGGTGATTGTTTTGTAAATTGTTATATGGTCTTTCAAAAGTCCTATAGGAAAAGCCTATGGGGAGAAACACCTAAAAAAAACACTATACCCAGAGCATTCTCCGTTTGGAAAAAGACTCCACTGATACCAAAATTGGTTAAAAAAATGACAGAAATGAATATGTATGAAATTGTATGAAGTGCATTTTATATTTTACTATAGACTTTAATATAACATTTTGCTACAACAGAAAACGCATCAAAAAAGTCATTTGAAAAAGCCATAAAAAAACGCAATGAAAAACACACAAAAATGCAGAAAAAAACTTTCACAAAGGATTGTCTGGAATAGATACATTGTAACAAATACTTGGCTGTGATCTCACATAAATAATACGTCTTTTAGTTATATGAACTATGATGAAATGTGATCCCAGAGCACTGACCTCTGGACCATATGTTCCGGAAAACGCTGTGTTGATTTACTTATAGACGTCAATATACAGTAGCATTCTCTATGGATACAATCTGTACAATGATTCTATAAGTTCAATGTCCAGAAAGAGACACTGTATGGTTTGAGTAAATAGTCTGCCCCGTTGACCCTAAAGCTGGAATTTGAACGTCATTACTTTACAGAGTTAGAGCATAGTTAGAGCAGTGCTACGTCAACTTTCTTTATAAAAAATAAAGTTTAGACCCTCTAATGTAAACAAATATATCTGCTTGAGCCAGTATTCAGCCATCACTCCCATAACTCTGGGATTCTTGTATTCAGTACATCATGTCATACGTTCTTACCTGCTTAAAAAGATCTGCAATTTGTGAAGTTGTCCAACTTTCAAAGTCTTCTCGGAGCGGGAGTTTAAAAGCCATGGTCTAATCTGGAGATTTGAAGGGATTCTATTAAATACAGTAGTATGTGCTCAGCTGCTCTGACAGATTTGCTAATTCTCAAAGAGGAAGTGTCCTTAGCAGTCTAGCTTTGTGAAACATGACTTAACCCCCACGCAGCCAAAGCTCTAACCCTAAAAAAAACATTTTGAAAGATTAGGTTAAAAGAGTTTAAAATTTCAAAAAATAGTCAAAATAAACTCCAAATGTTACAACCTTATTAATTTTTAAAAGGTATGTCCGCCTTTGTATCCATGTTTTTTTCCCAAATAAATCTAAAATAAAACATGAAGCAATTTTGCAAATAATCTTGATTTAAAAATATCTAACCGTTTTGTGTATACAGCCCCTATGTATCGGCATGGTTACAGACTACAAATAAGGGTATTTTTTATCACGACTATTGCTTTATGTTTTATTTTAGATCCATTGGAGCAATAAAAGAAAAAGGGTTGGAAATGTGGAAATAGCATTTAGAACACCCATTTTCATATACCCTATTGGAGGATTCTAAGTTAATAGAGGAGGTCATCTGTTCAGGTTCCTCATCTCTCGGCCAGAGTGGAGTGTGATTACATAGAGCATCTCTCACTCTGGAGGACCTATCCTGTCCTGCAATACACAGACAACAGATTGATATAAATAGCTACGGTGTAATATTTCATTTCCCCTGTGGTAGTGCTGCAGGAAAATTGTACACTTACTCCAAGGTTTCCCCACAGATTACAGCTAATTGCTAGGATTTGTGATCTTGTTGATCGGCGCTCACTTTCACGGCCTGTATCGGGCCATTTAAAAATACCTTAAGAAACTAAACTCTCTAAAACTACACAAACTATGTGGTAATAGGAATCACCTAAAAAACCTAAACATGTTTTGGCAATAGAATAAACGTTACCACAAAAATGTAACGCTCTTCTGAATTTTATCAGGTATTTAACCTAATCCAATTTAATCTAATTAAACATCTGAGCGTCCAACAATTACAATAATTGGGAATTTGTTCTTTAATCAGAATAGACTTAAAGGTCCAAACCCTTGGAAGAGCGCAAGCAGAAAAATTATTGGAGAACATACCTCTAATGAAAAAGTTGCTGCACACCAATATCGTATGTTTCTGCGTCCTGTTAAAGCGTTTTCATTCTTTTGGGTCCTGTTGATGCCATATTAAAGCGTAACTGTCACCATACTATGCTGTCCTGTTTTACTATGGGATGTATATTACTATTAGTACATATTGCAGTCATACTATTCTCTATTGTGAATCTTAATACACTGTCAGCAGCGAGGAGCAAAACTATTCATTGCTTTTCCCCGTCTGTCAGAGCTGATTTTTTTATTATTCCTGCTTACTGTTTATTGTAAATAATAACTAGAGATGAGCGAATCTATTCTACACAAATCAAATCCGGTTACTTTCCCAAAAGCTGCGGATTCGGTAAAATGGTAATCCTTTGGTGTTTGCTGGGCACGAATTGCTGCAAAATGGCGGTTATCCAGTGGATAAGGGTTATATCTGGCACGTAGGCTTTGTTCACATCACGTTTTTATGCCTACAATTGACAAATACGTTGGAATAATCTCCCAACGTATACGTTAAACAGAGGCTGTGACGGATGATAAACAGCGGCGTCTGTCACCATAGACATTATTGGTATCCTTTAAACAGATACATTGGGAACGGGGGTGATGAGCGTTCATGAGGTTAAACAGACACCGTTATACTGTATAGGTGATATTAGTAAGTGCCAAGCGTCCCACTTACCCACTGTTAAATTACATTACATCTAGGATAAAGTCGCACGAGACATCAGAGAGTCAGAAACAAGGTTTCAGTGCAATTCGTAGCAAATTTATTCGGACCAAACAAAATCGGACGGCTGATTTGATCGAATCGGACCCGAAACAAAATTTTTAGAAATTCGCTCATCTCTAATAATGACACTATTTGGCACATTATTAAATTGCAAAATGTACAAAGTATCATACGATCATTAATTGTGCCTCTGAACATGGAGATATTAGAAACTATTACAAAAAAGAAGTAAATCCCGCGTAATATAATGTTTATTAATAGACTTGACAAGCAATAGGGAGCGGTTTTAGTTCTGTTTCTAAATGTCCTGCATGTTGGTTGCTGTCACTTCCAGCCTCTTCGTTTCTCATATCCTCAGTTTACATTGTACTGTATATGGTTCCTGTATTTAATGTCACTGAAATAAGAAGCGATGCAAAGACACGTGCAATATGAGTCAACAACAGAAAATTCTTAAATAACATTTATAGACAATACAAAACTTTTCTAAGGTTGTATGATAACACGTACACAACTGTTCTTACCTTATTAACTTTCAAGATGTGAGGTGTGGCCGGAGTCCACCTTTAAAATGACTGTTTGCCTGGGACTAAAGTACATATGTTTGTGACTCTTTAATAAGTGATATGTTTTCTGGATAGCGCCTCCTGGAGAGGAAAAACAGTTTAAGCAGCACGCAAATTAAGACAGTGCCAACTCCATTGTCTAGACTACTCACCTCATTATTACAAACTACTACTACTCCAATCCCTTAGCAAAAACATTCACCACAGTCACCATAGCAAAAACATTTTTACGTGTCGTTTTTTTCATATTGTGTTATTAAATGCAGCAATAACAAACCAGGTGTGACAAAGTTAGGGCACATTCAGACGTGGCGGAAGTGATGTTGAATTCCGCTGTGGACAGTCTGCAGTGGAATTCTGCAGCAGCCGTTTTTTACATTTGTTTCTATAAATTTTTAGGAAACTTAGTTTAATTTCCCCTCCGCAGCATGCTCATTACATTGCGGAGAAGAAGAGGAATTTCACTGCGGATTTCAGCCTTTGCAATGCAAAAACTTAAATCTGTGGCAAGTCTGCTGTGATATCTGCAACGTCTGAATTACCTGTCAAATATGCAAATGTTGCTGCAGATTCGTTGTGTAAATGCCCCGAATCTGCACCAACATTTGCAGCGGAAAAATTCTGCCACATCCGAACATGGCCTTAAGGTCCACTCTTAATTATCATTTTATAACTTTATAATTATCATTTTGTTCTTTTTTATCTAAATCAGTTCAAAATTCTGTGCTGATTAATTTATTTATATATCTGTAAGGGCATGGCCAGACGTGGCGTATTCCTGCCGACACTGTCCGCATCAATGCCGCACATAATCTGCGTTGCAGATTCCGTTGCGCCTTTGCCTAAAATGTGCAGTAAATTGATGCGGATTAGCTGTTGCGTATTCCGGTGAAGAGTACATCCTGCTGTCTTTTGAAACATTTCATCTCAGTCTGGCTATAGACCTCGAAACACATAGGTCCAGTCAGAATGAAGAAATATCCTGTTCGTAAAACCAATCCGCAACGCAACACACATAACATCTGCGGATTTCATTGCAGAATTTTTAATCTCCATTGAAGTCAATGGAGAAATTCCGCAACAACTCTGCAACAAGTCCGCTACATGTCCGCAACAGCCAGTGTATGTTGTGAACACCAAATTCCGCACCGCAGCCTATGGTCCGCAGCAGAGTTTTCCGCCACGTCTGCACGAACCTAACTAAAAAGGTGTGGAAACCAATGGAGAAAATGTCCGCTGTGGTTTTCCGAAGCGGACTGTCCGCAGCGGAATTCCAGAGCAATTCCGCCACGTCTGGCCGGGCCCTAAGTATTCTGACAACCTGCAGCCACCACTAGAGGGAGCTTACTGCATACTGTTATAAGTTAAACCTGCCATTATATTGCTACACTGTATACGGCTACTATCAATACCTGTAGGCCCCGTGGTGGATGCAACAGAGAGCAGAGATTTTTAGTATGTGTGTGTGATACCAGAGGAGTAGTGGTCTGTACTGAGGATATGAAGCAGCATCGCTGTCAATTATCCAAATCATTTATGTTACTGGTTTCTAAAAATAAAGCGTGTAATCTACGGGTATATTAACCTAGTTTGTGCTATGAGTGCCAACTATACAGGTCCTTGATTTGTGGGTATCCTACACTGTGTTGGTAATCTAGACGAATTGCATGGCACCATAAGATAAGATTTACGCTATAATTTACGCCAATTTATGGCGTAAATTATAGTAAATGTCTCGGGCTGCTGGTGGTCCTGCCCCCTTCATCTAAGCCCCACCTGTTATTTTTTTAAAGTGGTAACAGTGGCGGAAAACGGTAAAAAAGTGCAAATTATTGCTCAAATATGTTGTAGTATGTTGTAGATGGACGAAGTGAACCTGTCAGGCAGATTCCTATGATAAAGGTGCTCTAAGGTTTAAGATAATGGGAAGATCTACTAATACTGCCTTAAATTTAGATAGGTTAGAACTAGACTAGATGGGCCAAATTTTTTTCAGCGGCTCATGCTGAATGATAAATTTGGCGCACATTTAGACACTTCTGTCTACGTTTTTACCACCTTTGGGTAGACTTACATTAGTCCACAATTAAGCCATGCCCTTTTCTGCTAAGTTACGCCACTTGTCTGGAGATGCAAATATCTGTTCTTTTTGGCGCACTTCTTTGATGAATTTGTATAAAATGATTTGCGCCATAAAGAAGGTGAAACTTAGGTCAGAAATCTGCCCCAATATTTCCATTTTGAAATATTCTCTCATATATGACTTTGGTCCTGGAATTTGGATTTGCATGACGGCAGCTGCATGATAAAACGGCGTTCATTCACACGTTTACTGCAATAACGTTTCGTGATGTCATCAGTGTATTTAAATGCACATTATACCCAGTGAATGCATCTTTCATATTGCACTACCAGAGTAAAATATGATATGTCAGTTTCCTTCCTCCAGGTTGTGACTCTGATGAATCTGTTTATAACCCTCCTTGTGTGAACAGTCATAGACTGTCAACCTCAGTTTGTCTTCCCTGTGCAGGCATCACCAAAGACTACACACACATCAATTGTTTACAGTCCCCGTACCCCAGAGCGGCCGCCTTCCATGATTACTAGACTAGTGCTGCTCGCTAGCTGCCATGTTCCCTGTCATCACTTGCTGGCACTAGAGTACTAGTTCATTTATCTGCATAGCACATCAGCAGCTGTTCTCAGCCATTCTATGAAATAATTCATGCGGTATCATATTCAACACTGCCTAACCTGGAGACCTTTATAAAAATCAAATTCATGAAAAATACAGCAATTTGCAAAAAATAAAAAAAATTCTTGTGTTTTATGCAATAAAACTATTTCATCTGTTTTTCTAGCTGCTTGTCTTGCAATGGTATTTTTTATGTCAATGGAAGATGGGGAAATAAAAAAAACGACACTGGGTAAGGATAGGCTCACTCTACATCCGACGTATATGCCAAGAAATTCTCCCTATGCGCCTATTGACTATTATGGGCTAACGTATGCCACAAGAATGTCCTTTTGGCCTTTGCTTGGCCTGCAAATGTGGGCTTGCCAAAAATTTATTGAAAAACATAGTCGACTATACTCTTCAATACAAATGTAGTAATAAAAAGGTATATTTTTTTCAGCCATCAGCAGACACACGCAGCTATATAGGAAGAGAGTTGCACATGTGTATATGTCTGGGGCAGACGTCAGGCAGAATGTTTCAAAGGTGCCCCCAAACATAATGTCCAAATGCAGCGTGAACCTAACCTAAACAAGGCCTTATACATAAAACTATATATATATATATATATATATATATATATTTATTATTATTCATCACCATTTTATAAACATTTTACCATTTTTTATTTGTTCCTGTGCCTATGGTCTACTCGGGATCCAACCACCTTTTGTATCAATTCCTATGTGATGATGTGTTGTTAAATGGCATCGATGACACGTCACGTGACTGAGTTGACCAACTTTTTGTCATCATGGTGATGTGTCGAATATACAGTAGTGATGTCATCATAGCAGGCAACAATTGGCCACCACGGTCTTGTGCCGCCCATGTAGCAATGTGCACAGACATTGGCGTGGAGACGTATGGATATCAAGGGACTAAGCAGACTGTCAGTGCAGGAATGGTGGGGAACCCAGAAGTGTAGCTGTGTAGGGCCTGTGGGTACCTAAATACTCTACACCACTATTATAAATGGCATATGATAGGTGGGGGGGGGGGGGCTGTTACTGATTTTGAATCGGGGCATAGGTGCTTCAAGTTTCATTACTGGGAAAAACTGTATAAAATATGTTATTAATTAGTATTTAGGCCTATTAAAAACTTTGTGCCAATAAAGTGGCTGAAATAAAATAAGTCCACCAAGAGGCCAAAACAATAACTAACAGCTGTCAGGGCTGCGTTACTAAACTAGATATGTTTTCATTTAGTTTTCACTGACTACTTGAATTTCCTACAAAAGTTGAGGGGCTTCAAAACTTCCATCGTTTTGGAATGGTTCCCAGTGCTGCTGGGTTTCATAGCACTTGCATGGTTTACTATGATTATAGCAATGTCAAAACTACAGGAAGTTTGTGTGCCTCCCGGCTGTGGAGCGCAGCTTGTCTGACGAAATCAGGTTGGGGAAATATCACTGCTTCTTTACACACTCAGCTATTTGAGTTTGCACAACTTTCTTTAGAAAAAAATGCAAATTTATCTGAGCTGCTAGGAACAAACTAAAGCGGAAAATTCTCGTAGGAAATTTATGATGTATCTCTACTACTTTGGCTACTTTTGCATATATCCAAGTCAGTGTTGGACTGGGGTGTCGAAGGCCCATGAGAGGAAATAATTATGAGAACCAACCTACATGTGCTATGTACCTTTTACAGTACATACTAAACTATGCCGCTATCATTGGAAGGATCGGATATATCACATCATTAAAACATTTTTATTTTTTTTAAAATCCTATAAGAATTGTAGCTGGTAGCAAACAATGGTCTCTGAATTAGCTTCAGATGAGGTAGTCGACTGCTAGACCTTTGGGGCCCATTATTGTGATAAAAATTCCAGTAAGTGATAGGAAAAGTCTTTGCAAAAATATTTTTTTTAACTTGTTTTTGTAACTTGACCCCAAGTAATGACCTTTAAAGTTTTTTCAATTCATATCTTTTCTGTAAACACCTCACATAGTTGGATAGTTCACTTTAGTTGCAAGTAAAGAAATATTCAGGTATATTTATAAAAGTATTCTCAGGCAGTTTTTTGTTGAAAATTTTTACTAGTAAATTGAGCAAAAAAAATTGCACCTTATTTATTGTTCGGGTACTAATCAGTCTCAACCGGCAGGGATAATACGCTGAGTTCGTACGAAAGGAATCACACCACACAGAGTCTGGTATAAAGCTCCTCACTCAGCATCAGGAGAGGCGTCACTGATTTATTTATTACACACATTTGTTCTATATCCCCTTTCTCCTGGGGGTGGGTACATGTTATCACACTTTTATAAAAGCACGTATCACTGTAAGCCTCTTGTTACTTTGTGTCATCCTTGGATAGGTTCACCCTTATCTGGTCCTTTAGATATGTCTTCATAGTTCATAGTTCGTTCATGCCAGGAAGTGACTTGTTATTTTATTAGTGCGTAGTCCCTGTTCAGGGGCCATCTTGCCACGTATACTTATCTAATCCTATTACTATTGCTTCATCACAATTATGTACACAACTCTATAGTCTATATTTTATTAAAGAAAGAAAATTATTATAAACATTAACTTCTGTCCACTCCATCCTTCACAGTCCCCCCTTTTATCATTATTTTCTTCATTTCTTAACCTAAGTGTGTCCGTGCTCTGGGAAAGGGGAGTAAAAGGATTTTTTCACCAGTTTGAGACGAGCCTCCCCTATTAGGAGACCCCCCTTTGTAGCTGGACTTAAAGAGTCGGTGCACACCCTACACTATCTATTCATCTTCAGAACAATAGTCTCGATAAAGGGTGGTTGTTCTCATGGATGGAGTTGGTAAAAGTCCTTCAATTTCTGAAGAAAACATAAAAGTGGGAGTTACTTCAGTTATAGTTTTAGTCATTAATTTCTTCATACATGGTAATACACAACAAGCAATAACTGCGAAAAGCACTAGAAAAATTAAGATTACAATCCAAATTTGGGCCAGAATTTTCTGCCATCCGGTTAACCATGAGAAATACTGATCCCATGGGTCTGTGAAACCTGAATTTCGTTTTAATTCCTCGGATAAAGAAACAATCTGTTTGATTGCCATGGTTACTTTGCCGTTTGGTCCTGTGTTATCTGGAATAAAAGTACAACAGGTAGTACCTATCATGGCACAAACGCCTCCTTTTTCTGCTAGTATCATATCAAGGGCCATACGGTTCTGGAAAGTCATAGTAGATGTGGGTCCTAACTGGTCAGCTAGACCTTGTAAAGCGTCCCTAGTATAGTTAACAAACCGTTGCTGGTTGTAATAGATATAATTTATCCAATCTACATTTTTGTTAACTGTGATCATAGGGATTAATGATTCAAATCCAGCTGCTACCTGATCCCGGGCCTTGAATTAATCTGGGACCCCCCTTGGGACTCCTATAGCATCTATATACACATGGGGGTCAAAACTTCCTTTCAGATCTCTTTTTTCCCTTGTTAATATGTGACTATTTTGAGAGGTGGTCTCTTGGGTCTCAGAGAGTATATGAAAAGGCATGATCGCTTTCGCCAGGGTGCATTCTCCCTTCCAGTTCCCTTCTATCCGCCGAACTGTTTCTAACTGTATACCATTCAATACTCCTAATCCCGTTCCTACCCCTCCTAATAGCGGGTCATACCATTCTCTTTTTTGTCTATGACAGCTGGGGGATTCAGGGAAGGAAATATTGAAGTGTACATTCTTTTTCTGCTGTTGGGTTACAGCGCTCTTACAAGTGTGTGGGATTCTTTCCAGACTTTGTACTGTTATATGTGGCTTAAAACTATCTCTTAAAATTGTTATCAAGAATACAAAATATCTTCTATTTCTTATTTGGCTATTATTCATACATAATATCATCCCATCAGTTTCTTTTATTACAATCGTAGAGTTGAGCCTCTCCTTGTTGCATCTTTCATAAGTCTTATTTATCATTTTGTTTCTATTTTTACTGGTTGTATATTTCTGTCGATACTGTAAATCTGGTTCATAACAACAAAACCACAGCCCCGGCGTCTCTTCTTGTATGCTAATGTTGGCTGTTTTGTCTATGTGAAGGTACACAGTCCCTCCATGTGGTCCTTTTTTTCCAAGTCCCTTCGGTTGTAGTCACATTTGTAGTATAACACGGGTCATTGGCCTTACAGGTGTAGTTACCCTGCTTTCTATCACTGTGGCATTCGCCCACCCTGTCCTGAACTGTTCCAGTGATTCTGTACTGATTACGTGTACAGGAGTAGCAGTTCTGCCTTTTTGTATAAGAGCACACGCAACAACCGCCGCAACAACCGCAAAGATCTTCATTCTTCTGGCTGAAGAACCTTTTTACAATGACTGGCGTGAATCCAGCTTGCCTTTCCTTCGAGCTTCACTGAGGTGCTTGTAACGAGCAAAACTTGAAAAGGACCATCAAACCGTGGCTCAAGGCTCTTCCTCACGTGTCTTTTGACAATGACCCAATCTCCTGGTTCTAGCTTATACGTCCCTTCAACTGAATCAGGACCTGGAATGGAATCAAAGACTTGTGCATGCACCTTGGTCAATTGTTTGTTCAGCGTTGATACATAATCTGTTAGTCTACCATACTGCATTTGGAGCACCTGTGGAAAATAACATCCTAATCTGGGAGCCGACCCAAATAAGATCTCATATGGGCTGAGACCTGTTCTTTTTGTGGGCGTGTATCTTACTGAGAACAAGGCTAATGGTAGACACTCGGTCCATGGTTTCCCGTTTTCTACCATTGCTTTTTGGATTTTCAATTTGAGAGTCCCATTTAGTCTCTCAACCTTCCCACTGCTTTGTGGATGGTATGGTGTATGTAGGGCTTGACTTATGCCTAGAGCTGACAACACATGGTTCATGATTTCACCCGTAAAATGAGTTCCTCTGTCTCTCTCGATCATCTCTGGAACTCCATATCTGCACACCACCTCGTTGATCAGTTTCTTTGCTGTGGCTACGGCTGTAGCTTTGGTTACTGGAAAAGCTTCTGGCCATCCTGAAAAGAGATCAATACAAACAAGCACATACTCCTAGGTACCAACTTTGGGTAGTTGAATATAGTCTATCTGCAGTCTCTGGAACGGATATATAGGTCTGGGTGTGTGCTTCTGTGGTACTTTTACAGTTCTTCCAATATTATGTGTTGCACAGATCATGCATCCTTGTGTAAAACTGCTGGCCATCACACTAAACCCTGGGGCATACCACACCTTGTTTACCAAGTCCATCATTGCCGTTTTTGATTGGTGAGTCGCTCCATGTGTTATTTCGGCCATCATTGGGAACAATGTCTTAGGCAGGCACAGTTTATTCTGGCATTGCCAGAGGCCATCTTTTCGTAACGTTGCTCCTTGGGCCGTCCACTTGTCTTTTTCTTCTTTTGTTGCTTGTCCTTGAAGTTTTTGCCGTAGTTCCGGGCTTACAGCTGGTCTTGTTTCCTCTGGATCTTTTATCTGACATACGGCTGCTAACACGGGTAGCTTCTGTGCTGCTTGCTTTGCCGCTTCGTCTGCCAGGGCATTTCCCCTTTTGTCTCTGGTGAACTCAACTTAGTGTGAGCTTTAATTTTTACTACTGCTACTTCTGTGGGTAACATCAGGGTCTCCATCAAGTATTTTACAAAGTCTGCATTCTTTACAGGTGTACCTGCAGAGGTCAAAAACTGTCTTGCCCTCCATATGGGGCCATAATCGTGTGCAATCCCAAAAGCATATCGAGAGTCAGTGTATATATTTGCTGTCTTTCCTTCTGCATGTTGGCATGCTGCTGCCAGGGCCTTAAGCTCCGCTTCTTGTGCTGAGCGGGACGCTGGTAAGGAGGCTGCTTCTAGGACTACATCTTCGGTGGTTACTGCATATCCTGTAAGAAAAGATCCTTCTACAAAATACCTTGAACCATCCACAAAGAGTATTTAGGTCTGGGTTTTGGAGTGGGGTATCTTTTACATGTGCGAACCCCACTGTTTCCTGGGCCATAAGGGCCATACAATCATGTTCATCAGTTTCAGACAAAAATTGTGACCATACTTTACCTACGTCTTCTCCCCCTTGCTCCAAAGGCAGTAAGGTAGCTGGGTTCAATGTAGTACAGCGGTATAAAGTAACCTGCTCAGAAAGAAGAAGCGCACAGATTAATCTCAAATGTCTTGCAGTGGACAAATGCTTCGGTTGTACTTGAGTTAGAATAGCAGTAATATCATGTGGTGGAAATGCCAGGACCAAATCTGAGGCCTTGTTTAACATTGAATTTACAGCAATAATAGCTTTCACACATGATGGGGAACCTCGGGCCACAGGGTCTAGTCTAGCTGAATAATATGCTACCGGGCGCTGCTGTGGTCCATGACTTTGTGTGAGAACTGCAGTGGCATGTCCATTTTGTTCAGTACAGTACAAAGTATATGCTTGCGTAGAGGTACTCCATGGATTGGTGTCACAAGCCGCTACCAAACACAACTCCTCCTCATTCAGCTGATAATCCACAATACTTTGAGAATCTCACTTTTATCAGGTTCTGCAAATACTTGATTAATACAAAAACAAATAAAAATAAAACATCCCTAAAAACTTTACATCAAATTAACAATGTCCAGACAAGTTTTGTTTTGCCTTCTCCCTCATCTAAATCCATAAAAACTCATGTGAGTGATGTCACATCGCCTCCTGTGTAACTTTGCTGGAGGGGGATGGTCTCTTACACATAAACCAAAATTGTACCTGATCAGTTCCTTCACCCTTCCCCCCTTTGTGGACTCTGCGAGAGTGATGTAGCAGAGTTCACAACTACATCTCAACATAACACTAATTTAACCCCCTGTAATGTACAACAGCCTGAAACAAAAATGACTTTTTCCTGACAAACATTTGATCTTTACAATGACATAACTCATGTGTGAAATCAAAAATAAAACAATTGTAGTTAGTTATTCAATAAAACAGAAAATATTATCTCTGATAACATTAATTACTGTAAACCAATAAACAGTATATAAAAATAGGGAACGGTGGGGGCACATACATTTTCAAAACCCCGTGTCTCACCGTATCTGTAGTTTAATACATCTGAATGATCAAAACACATGAAATCTGATCACATCATAACACATAAATATCGTAACTTTTATAACCAACAGCGCTTGCGCAAAAGAGAAGAAATGTATTTAGGTTTGTACACATTACTGATATATATATCTCAGCAGTGCATATTGAAATCCCTTGGTCTCATCAGCCCTGCAGACTGCACCCAGTCAGCCCCCCTCCTCCTCCTCCCAAACACAGCACACTTTAGGGGGGAGGGAGGTCACACACTCATTTCTCACAACTTCTCACAATCTTAACACTTTCAATGCCGGCAAAACAACATACGTATCTGCAATCATTTATCACACCATTGTACAGGAATTATCTACGTTAATGTTTAACAGTACAATCTGACGGCCACCATCTCTATATTATGATGACGTGTTGTTTCATCAGTGAACTAGACTGGAACTTCTGTAAATAGAAAAAACACTACAAATGACAAAATTAACAAGGTGATTAATTCATACTGATTTGGTTGGGCTGGGCGTGGCCACATCCTACGGAGGGGGCTTATAAAATCCACCTTCTTGTGTGAGTACCGGATATAACGGAACAACAGGTTTAGGTGTACCAAGATGGCCTCCTGGGGCGGGGAGTGGTGCCGAAGGCGTGGCATATATGGGAGGATCGGGGCGTGGAAAGTGACATGATACACAATATTCAACTTGGGGCGGGTTCTGTTGACCACAACTGGGACACTCCCACGAAGTTAGAATTCCACCGTCGCCATTATAGGGCGGTGGCTGGATACGTTCTTTGTAATACACATATTTGATGATTTTACCCTTTCTGTCTCGTATTTCTTGCTCAGTAAACTTGTCTTTAGTTATGGCTATGGCTGTTCTTTGCCAAGCTAATGCTTCATCTAACTTTCCTTCGTCACTTAATCTTCCATCTATAAATATGCCACATATGTGCATAACTTTCTTACTATTTTCTACATTCTTCTTGCCTTCTCTTTTTTCTACTATCTCTTTTGCGGTTAATGAACCACATTCCTTTGCCTGTCTTTTTTTTTTTTTTTTTTTTTAAACACATTAAACATACTGTTCTATATTTAACACCGTCCTGAGAATGAAACCTTATTCTCGATGTTTCTGAACACAAAACACAATTATAACTGACTGTCTGTCTCTGTCGTCTTAATGGTATCAAACTATACCCTGCGACGAATTAAATTATTACACTTACACATGTCGTCTTAATGGTATCAAACTATACCCTGCGACTATTTGTCTCTGTCGTCTTAATGGCCCGGCTAGCTCAGTCGGTAGAGCATGAGACTCTTAATCTCAGGGTCGTGGGTTCGAGCCCCACGTTGGGCGCCATGTGTGTTTACAACTCAAACCTCAAATGTAAAGGCATATATAATATATTGTACATATATAGAAGGGTTTTCTAAAGGGCAGTCCATGCATCAAATTCAAAAATGTCCCTGCAACATTTGTAGGACTTGTCACTTGGTAAAATGCCACATTATTTCCATTGAATAAAAATTATAATGACAACATATTAAGCATCATGCATAAAAACTATTCATTGCAGATAGTGATCAGCCAGATCACTTTTCCTACCTTGCCCTGAAAATAAGAAACTTGATTAGTTGTGAACACCGCCATTTATTTTTTTT
Organism: Rhinoderma darwinii; assembly: GCF_050947455.1. Classification (NCBI taxonomy): domain Eukaryota; kingdom Metazoa; phylum Chordata; class Amphibia; order Anura; family Rhinodermatidae; genus Rhinoderma; species Rhinoderma darwinii. The sequence continues at coordinate 30,114,902 of NC_134697.1, read as the reverse complement.
TTGAATAATTTTGTAAGCACGGGGGCCAGTATCCCAAGGACAGCCAACCTACTGCTTCATCCATATTGCTCAGGTGACATACAGATTCCCAAGGTCAGAAGAGGAGAATTCAGTTTTTAATGTTCAAGTTCTACTTAAATTTAAGTGGCAATATTTGATACTTTAAATTGCTCAAGTTGTGATGACTGTTAATAATTTTCTGTATTCTTGTATTTTATTATTGCCATCTGTGAAGTTTTATTATTGGCTGGAAGTGAATCATATTATTCCGTGGTCCTGGGTGTATATACAAAAATTGCTGTGTCCTATCAATAAAAAAGTTACAGCTCAGCTGAAAACAAATTACAAACTGGAGAACTATTAAATGTATGCACAGCTGAAATCTCATATAAATGCCAATATTATCAAGGCTACCAACCCTTTAAAGGTGTGTAATTATTGGTGTTCTTCAATTCCAAAAAGTTGGAGCTATGTGGGCACAATTAAGGTTGATAGATGAGATGCCACAACTGATACTATTTACCTTAAGGTTTTATTAAAATTACATGAGATATTATGCAATCATGATTTTATACAATACCATAATGCAATGTTAATATATTTGCCTTTAAAAACAAGTCTTCTTCCTTAAAAGCAAAAAATCGCATGTAAAATTGCTGTTTAAATAATTTTCTATTATTTTCTCGAATTTAGGCTCAAAGAAGGAGCGTAATTTTAGCTCTTCAGAGAAACACACAATAATGTTCCTACATTCTAACACTAAAGACTAAAAAAAACGAACAAATCAAAGTAGATTGAGGATAGAAAACAATGTGACTGGTTTAGAAAGCCTAATTTCCAATACCCTATTAGGCATTCTGAGTGAATAGAAGAAAGTCCCTCATTTGCGGCCTTCATCAATTAACCAAAGTTAGAGCGTCTCCAAAGTGAGTTCAATGGGCACCGTGCAATTCTTCATTTCCCCTGTAGTTGTGCTATAGAGAAATTCATCACTTGCTGCTGAGTTTTTCTTCCTCCACAGATTACAACAAATTGCTTGGGGGTCTAAAAAAAAAATATATATATATATATTGTCGACTGTGTACAACCTTACTAAGTTGACAATTTATTCAAATGAGTTAAAAATAAGGTTGACTTGAAATATATTCAATCTCATATTGAATTTTAGGACTTATTAATTAAAAAAGATGGAAAGCTGATTTTTTTCTACAAATATCTTTGGAAAAACTACGTCAACCAACACTTTATTACATGATACATCTTCTCATTACCTTCAGGTAGAAAGCCAATTCCAGTGGTTTAGTTTGTAAGAACTTATCTGATCCAGGGGCAACAGATTTGGACAGCAGATCACTCACATAGGTTGTTTGGAAGGAGGTATAGCCAAAAAGACATTAGGAAGGGTTATCTAAGGGTGAAAAAAAAATCTCCCTGGGACTCTCTTCTAGTGAGTAAGATATCCAATAAACCGATGTTTGACCAAAGGGCAGAGGTATATCACCAAGTTTAATTCTAGATGGAGTGTGGTGCTCAGGACACTAGTGAACTATTGGTCTATTCTATTAACAGATAAAGTCATGGCAAAACATCTTCCATCATATCCACCTATTATGTTGCGTAGTTCTAAAAACTTAAAAAATATACTCACCAGTAGTCACTACATTCCTCTTTAATGCTATTTTTTTTTTCAGAGTAGAGGCCCTAAATGGGGGCCCTACTCCTGTGGGAACTGTGCAGCGAGTAATATCATCGTCCTTTGTGAATTTTGGCAAGTGGCAGTAGCTTCACAGTTGTCCATCATATTTCTTGTAGTACTGAGGCAGTACTATATCTTGCCACCGGTCTGTGCAAATTGATTTATATTGGTATGACTACACAGGAACTCATAGAACACATGAGAGATACCTGGAGGGCAGGCAATGCAAAGAATAAGGAGAATTTAGGGCCATAGATTAGGGATTTGAGAGGGAGCAATGATGTTAAAAAATAACTCCTCCAGAAAGAAACCAAATGGATTGTATTATTACAGATGGTCTATCCGATTGGCCTTAACGGGGCTGGGAGCTTTAGGTATTTTTTGTCTGCCATTTTTATAGTAAGGGCTATTTTAAGAAAAAAAATAAAAAATTTAATATATGTATTTCTGGTTATTTTCTCCTTATATTTCTACCAGTATAACAATTGTTGTTTGTTTGAAGAAGCCTGTGGGACCGGAGGATTTGCATTTGGGGGATGAACATTGGAATCTAGGGACTAATTTTGTGTATGTGCAAAGTACGACATATATAAAAATAAGTTATATTCAGTTGTATATTGACCATATATATGATCTAGTTTTATGAATTGGATATATTTGATTTATTTAACAGATACTAGCATATTATGTTGATTTATAACAGTATAGGGGTATTGTTATAAGATACTTCATTGCAGTTTATATGCTTGTTTGCTGTCTTTTTTTTTTTTGTACTATATACGGTATGCTAAGTTTTCTATCATATTAGTATTCACATATTCTGATTATCCTGTAATACAAGGGCTATTGTGTTGAAGGGGGTAGGTATCAAGTGTATGTAATCTGTAGATGTATGTGTTACAGATGCGGCCGTGGACCGCCGCCGCTTAGCTCCATCGGAGGTCCGCGACCGCAGACTCCTGGCTGCTTGCCAGCATCTCCCTCCTAGGAGACGCCAGCTTGTGCGGCCGTCCTGCCCTGGACTGTCTGTTAGGGTGCGCGCGCGCTCGTCCCCGGCCTTAAAGGGCCAGTGCACGCACTTACTAAAAATTCCCTATGCAATTGCACAGATCACCCTGGACTATAAAAAGGGCTCCGCCCTTTTTTTCCCCTTGCCTGAGCATTGTTGTTGTTGTCTACCCATGTTAGTTCTGCAAACGGTCCCTTAGTTGTATCCTGCTCCCAGGGTTCCTGTGCCCTTCTACCTGTATCCCATGCTGTGTTTGTTCCTGTACCTTATTTAGTGTTGGAGTCGTGTTGTGCCATCTGCCATGCCTGCTGTCATACACCACATCTGGTGTCATCTGCCATGCCTGGTATCATCCGCCATGTCTGGTGCCACCTGCCACATCAAGCTCCATCCGTACCAAAGCCTCTGGTACTGTCTGGACTCTCACCGGTACCCTTGTGCTAGGACTTTGCATAGACTTTGTATAGACTGTGATTTGGCCAGCTGCCACTCCGCTATGGCAGAGCGGCCTTGTGGGCCCACATATACCGAGATCGAGACAGTATGTAGATTTGTAGGTTTTACCATCTCTAGCCTGTTGGTTTATGTCCTGTTTTTTTTTTTTTTTTTTTAAATGTTATGTATTATATTGTAAATTCTATTTATTTGGTTAAATACATTTTTTTTTTCTTGATATAACTGGTCTTATGATCTCTTTTTATTAGGATGGTTTGGTTCTATAATGGAGGTGCACATAAGGTAACTTTTGAGAAATTGCATAGGATACAATGGCATAGTAGATATGCAGACTAGTAGATGGCTTTGAAACCTGTTAAATTTAGGTTGAATGCTGTTTTTAACTGCGTGTTTGTGGTTTGTAGAATCCTATTTTTAATATGTCTGTAGAGGTATATGCGTGTATGACATATTCTTTTCATATGAAGATTTTGATGTCATTTACAATATCCACAATTCCTTACACAGAACGCATAATAAATGAAATAGAGAAAATCCAGCAAAATGAAAATGCCACTTGTCGGGGTACTTCTGTATGGTAACCTTTCCAGTTAGGTGACACAGTTACATGACCTAGATCTGTCGCTTTTGCTGTGGCAGCATGTTGCACCATTTTTGTGCACAGGGGAAAACAGAAAAGCATAAAGAGAGCAAAAGTGAACATTTCGATGAATGTGTAGAACAGATGAGCTTTGTTTCCATGAAACAGCAGTTGAATTTCACATTCTGCAATCTGTCTCCTCCTTCTCCGAATCTTATGTTTTCGTGCCATCTGTTGCTAATCTTCAGCCTCTGTGTGCATGTAGTGCTGGCCTGTTTCTGACTATTGAACTAGATTATAATTAGAGACTGGGGACTTTGTATAAGAAACAAACTTTTACCGATCCTAGAAGTCGAGAGGAGAATGGGCTGACGTTAGACACAAAAAAGCATGTCAAGGACTTTGCATGTATGTTAAAGGCTATGTAAACCTTTTAACAAAAAAGTCAGTCAGTGTGATTGGTGCAACTTTCTCAATAGTTTTTATTAAAAATTATTTTAACTTTTTGAGATACAGCTGCTCTGTATACTCTATACAGAGCAGCTGTATCGTTCGCTAAATCCTATTCCCGTCATGTCTGCGGGACTGACGGGTTCAGTGACAGCGGGTCCTGGGTGTCTCTGACACGCAGGATTCACCTGTAATCTATCACATCAGGATCCACCTATAATCTTTCACATCTAAATTCATAATTTAGATGTGATAGATTACAGGTGGATCCTGCATGTCAGAGACACGCAGGACCCGTTGACACTGAACCCGTCTGGTCCGCGGGAATGATAGATTCAGGTCATAGCGAACAATACAGCTGCTCTGTATCTCAAAAAGTAAAACAAATTTTTACTAAAAACTATTTATAAAGTTGCACTAATCACAATGACTGACCATTTTATAAAAATAAAAAAAAAATTGCCTTTCAAAGGTTTATATAGTTTTAACCCCCCCTTTGCAGGGAAGATGTAAAGGTCAGCAACAAAAAAATACCTGAGATGTCCCAAATGGACTGAAAGAGTTGTGTTTTTGAAATGACATTTTTCAAGTTACGGTTCCCCTTGTTTTACCGACTGCTGTCTTGCCTGAAAGCAGAACTACTTTTTCTTGAGACTCATTTGCCTCAATCTATGTGTTACAATTACTTGATAATATTATTTTTCTCATTGGTGGTTTACATACTTAAAATTTGTAATCATTATTTCCCTGTTGAGATAAAAATGATCTCTCTGTGCAGAGACTTACTTGAGAACTAGTGCTTATACACAGCAGCTAATTTGAAAAGGCAGAGCTGCAATGTTAAGAATGAAGGAGGTATAATGCAGTAGCCTTAAAGGGGTTTTCCCATCTTGGACATTTATAGCATATCCACAGGATATGCCAAAAATGTCAGATAGATGTGGGTCCCACCTCTGGGACCCACACCTATGTCTAGAACGGGGCCCCCTAAACCCAGTTCCAGTTTACTTGGCTCCCGCTGCCTTTCGGCCACTTCCTGGTTAGGTGGTCGGGTGTTGCGAAAACAGCTCGAGTGCTCGCTGAGCTACACTGTTTCCGTAACTCACATAGAAGTGAATGGGAGTTACTGAAACAGTATAGCTCACCGTGCTACACTCTTTCTGTAACTCACACTCACTTCTATGGGAGTTACGAAAGCATCGTAGATCAGTGAGCTTGGCTGTTTCCGTAACTCCAGACCACCTAACCAGGAAGTGACCGGGAGGCAGCGGGAGCCGACTAAACTGGATTGAACTTTAGGGGGCCCCGCATCTATCGGACATTTATGGCGTATCCTGCGACTATGCCATAAATGTCTAAGATGGGAAAAAAACCCTTTAAGGAGGGCAATATAGTAAGCTGACAGATCTGCTTTAAAAAGGACCTGTCACCAGGTCATATAAGTTGAGCTAGTTTACTGACCTAAATAGTGTTGTCTCCCTGATTCCAGAACTGTTTTTCTTTTTCTCCTGGATACCCCCGTTCCAGAGATATGGCCCACTGTTATGTTGGTTCCCTATATGCTAATTTGCTGTAGTTAGCCAACAGGGTGGAGCTAGCTTCCCTGCCTCTGATTCTAACCAATTAGCGCAAAGCAGCTTCAGGGTAGTTCACGCCCTGTTGGTTAACTACAACAAATAGAGGGAGACAACACAACACTGGGCCATATCTCTGGAACAGAGGGGTCCAGGAAAAAAAGAAAAACAGTTCTGGAATCAGGGAGACAGTGATATTCAGGTCAGTAAACCAGTTTAACTTATTTGACATACTGACAGATAGGTGTCAGGAAAAGTAATACGTAGATAGAAAACAAACACATCACTGATATATTAAATGCAAATGATACTTGATAAGGGTAATACAGCTCTAGATCTATGTTCTTGTAAAGATTTAACATCAAAGGCCTCGCTCAGGTATGAGGTGAATTATTTCTTCAGTGTATAGTGCATGGAGCAGAGACGGCATCTTGTAATAGGTATACTGCTATTTCTTCTTAACCATGTATAAATTTACTATTCTGTGTACGTTAAAAACATCCCAGAAAGCCACAACCACAGAACTGCTATATTTTAGCATTCATTTAAATTATGAATCTATCCCACAGAGACAGCTCCCAAAAGGATGAGGCAGAACGTCAGAATTATTTCTAAGCATTCAGACTCCATGGAGAGAGTGAAGCAATAATAGGCAAAACACTTAGCAACAAATATAAAGCGGAGGCTCCACGAGAAATCACAAGCATCTCCAAGGAGTCATAAATAACAGAAAGACTGTACAAAGTATGACAGTGAGAAGAAAGGGAACAACATCAGTGAAATGGAGAGGAGCTCTTTATTTTATCCTGCGACAAGGACAACACATTCTCAAACAAACATGTTTTTACCTTACAACAATCTAAGATGTATCAATCTCTCCTATGACAAATTATTAGCATGCTCAAAGGGGTTATAACCTAGCAAAAAGTAAAAAGGCGCTACAGGAGCATAAAACCTTCAAAAGGCACATAATATATTCACTGATATAATATTGGGGTGTGGAATACAAATTTTGTTTTTCAGATACTTGGTATTTTAGGTTTTACAAATAGTTAGGCTGGGCCGTATCAAGGTTGGTGAAGGCCATGGACAAAAAATTTGGGGTGGACTCCTTTTTGCAGTCACATATGGGAGATGTTTCCATGGACACGGCCCTCTCCATTGAAAGTTATGATTATTATGGTGCCACACGTATGCATCTTATTGGCTGGTTAGGATAGGTGAATGAACATCAGGGGACCCTAGTTTGTCTGAGAGGTAGGGGTCCCAGAGTTGAGCAGTGTATATGTTACCCAAATAAATAGTGCCTACCAGCTGCATTACTAGAAAATGCTGGAAATAGAAAAATAATGCCTTGTAGGCCACAAGTTAGAAGTAAGCCAAGGTAAATAGCCTGGGAGGAAGCCTAGAGATCCCTTGTATCCACAAGACAACTGGTTCCCCTCATTTAGTTGCAATTGGAAAATAAGCCTGGCAGGGACTGTGTGTGGTGGAGGCTCTATCAGTATATGGGGCCTAAAAGGGGGCATTATTAGTGTGTGAAGCCTAAATGGCGGCACTATTAGTGTGTGGGGGCTAAAAAGCGGCACTAGTAGTGTGTGGGGCCTAAAACAATGCACTATTAGTATGCGAGGCCTAAAACAAGGAAGTAGTGTGTGGCGACTAAAAGAGGACCCTATTAGCGTATGGGGCCTAAAAGGGAGATACTTTTAGCTCGTTGGACCAAAATAGGGCACTATTAGTGTATGGGTTCTAAAAGAGGGCACTATTATTTTGTGGGGCCTACAAGCGGGTACTCTTAGTGTGTGGGGCCTATAAGAGGGCACTATTAGTGTGTAAGGACTAAAAGGAGCCCTATTAGTGTGTGGGGACTAAAATGGATCCTTTTAGTTTATGGGGCTTAAAAGTTGGTACTTTTAGTGAGATGGGCCTAATAGTGTGTAGAGCCTAAGAGGGAGCACTATTAGTCTGTGGGGCCCACAAGGGGGCACTATTAGTGTGTGTGGCCTAAAAAAAGGGTACTATTAGGGTATAGGGCATAAAAATTGGCACTATTAATGTGTGGGGCCTAAAAGGGGGCACTATTAGTGTATGGGGCCTAAAAATGGGCACTATTATTGTATAGGGCCTAAAAAGTGGCACTATTAATGTGTGGGGCCAAAAAAGGGGCACTATTAGTGTATGGGGCCTAAAAATGGGCACTATTAGTGTGTGTGGCCTAAAAGTGGGCACTATTAGTGTATTGTGCCTAAAAAGGGGCACTATTAGTGTGTGGGGCCTAAAAGGGGGCACTATTAGTGTGTGGGGCCTAAAAAGGGGAACTATTAGTGTATGGGGCCTAAAAAGGGTCACTTTTAGTGTGTGGGGCCTAAAAAAGGGTACTATTAGTTTGTGTGGCCTAAAAGGTTGCCCTAATACTGTGTGAAGCACAAACAGGCTATTTATTTACCGTTATTACCATAGATGTGAATAGAGAGAGCCGGGGCCTCCTCCCTATTGATTTTCTGCCTGGATATGGTGGCTGACGGCTGCCTCACCAGACAGGACAGAGGACCCGCAACTATCACACATATTGATAAGACAATGTCATGGATGGTCATCCATTAGTATCGTTGTGTTTTTGTGCTTGTTGGAAAGTGATAAAGCTTCTTCCATCATAATTTGTCTAATCACTAACAGAAATGTTTGATCTACTAGTATCATGTTCTTACATGTAACTAGGGCAGGAGTCGTACTGTAGAATTGAAAGAACATCTGTTAAGTAATTTGCTGATATAAAATAATTCTACTTTCTGTTCATTGTAGAGAATATCTGTGCAGATGTACATGATCTAGTACAAACAAACCACCAACCTAGCAGGAAAACAGAAATAAATGGGTGGTGGAGATATAAAAAGCAGCTGCCAGTGGATTAGTTGGCACAGTCAAGATTGCATTGGCATTAAGCTGATATCATGAACTTAGTCAGACCACCAGCCCTGGTTCCTATAAAAAAGAAACCCAAACTTGTTCATCTTTCCTCCTCCCTTTACTGCTATGAAGTAAAGTTTAAAGAAATAGTCTTGTATCTTTTGGAAAGGAAGATGGGGTCCAGCCGGAGGAATTTTCTGATGGAACTTGGAAGGAAGAGGGGCTTCCAAATCGAAAATGAACTGAGGTAGGATTATAATGCATATTTATAATGGGATTGCATGGAAAGGCAGTTTATTGATATAACCCTACTGCTCCAATTGCCTTTAAAACAGGGAATTTTGGGATAGCACATTTGCAGGTCTGAGGGCCGTACAGTATATATTCCCCTCAATTGCCCAGTAGTGTATTTGCTGCTGTTTGCAATGGCCTGTGATCTGTCTATAAAACAGCAGATAAAACAACCCATGTCTATTGACCATCTGTAGGAAAGTCAAAGAAAATGTAAATTCCCTGTAGCCTCCTTGGTGTATCTTTAGAAAGGTTCTTTTTGTAAGAGGAAATGTTGATAATTATATATTAGAAATTTTCTGTTTAAGCCACTTTGTAATTAATATATATATATACAGTATATATATATATATATATATATATATATATATATATATATATATATATATATATATATATATACACACACACACAGTGAAGGAAATTAGTATTTGATCCCTTGCTGATTTTGTAAGTTTGCCCACTGTCAAGGTCATGAACAGTCTAGAATTTTTAGGCTAGGTTAATTTTACCAGTGAGAGATAGATTATATAAAAAAGAAAACAGAAAATCACATAGTCAAAATTATATATATTTATTTGCATTGTGCACAGAGAAATAAGTATTTGATCCCCTACCAACCATTAAGAGTTCAGCCTCCTCCCGACCAGTTACACGCTCCAAATCAACTTGGTGCCTGCATTAAAGACAGCTGTCTTAAATGGTCACCTGTATAAAAGACTCCTGTCCACAGACTCAATTAATCAGTCTGACTCTAACCTCTACAACATGGGCAAGACCAAATAGCTTTCTAAGGATGTCAGGGACAAGATCATAGACCTGCACAAGTCTGGAATGGGCTACAAAACCATAAGTAAGACGCTGGGTGAGAAGGAGACAACTGTTGGTGCAATAGTAAGAAAATGGAAGACATACAAAATGACCGTCAATCGACATCGATCTGGGGCTCCATGCAAAATCTCACCTCGTGGGGTATCCTTGATCCTGAGGAAGGTGAGAGCTCAGCCGAAAACTACATGGGGGGAACTTGTTAATGATCTCAAGGCAGCTGGGACCACAGTCACCAAGAAAACCATTGGTAACACATTACGCCGTAATGGATTAAAATCCTGCAGTGCCCGCAAGGTCCACCTGCTCAGGAAGGCACATGTACAGTCCCGTCTGAAGTTTGCAAATGAACATCTGGATGATTCTGAGAGTGATTGGGAGAAGGTGCTGTGGTCAGATGAGACTAAAATTTAGCTCTTTGACATTAACTCAACTCGCCGTGTTTGGAGGAAGAGAAATGCTGCCTATGACCCAAAGAACACCGTCCCCACTGTCAAGCATGGAGGTGGAAACATTATGTTTTGGGGGTGTTTCTCTGCTAAGGGCACAGGACTACTTCACCGTATCAATGGGAGAATGGATGGAGCCATGTACCATCAAATCCTGAGTGACAACCTCCTTCCCTCCACCAGGACATTAAAAATGGCTCGTGGCTGGGTCTTCCAGCACGACAGTGACCCGAAACATACAGCCAAGGCAACAAAGGAGTGGCTCTAAAAGAAGCACATTAAGGTCATGGAGTGGCCTAGCCAGTCTCCAGACCTTAATCCCATCGAAAACTTATGGAGGGAGCTGAAGATCCGAGCTGCCAAGCGACAGCCTCGAAATCTTAATGATTTACAGATGATCTACAAAGAGGAGTGGGCCAAAATTCCATCTAACATGTGTGCAAACCTCATCATCAACTACAAAAAACGTCTGACTGCTGTGCTTGCCAACAAGGGTTTTGCCACCAAGTATTAAGTCTTATTTGCCAAAGGGATCAAATACTTATTTCTCTGTGCACAATGCAAATAAATATATATAATTTTGACAATTTGATTTTCTGTTTTTTTTTTTTAAATATAATCTATCTCTCACTGGTAAAATTAACCTAGCCTAAAAATTCTAGACTGTTCATGTCTTTGACAGTGGGCAAACTTACAAAATCAGCAAGGGATCAAATACTTATTTCCTTCCCTGCATATATATATATATATATATATATATATATATATATATATATATATAAAATTTATTTTATTTTTTCTTATTTAATAATGACAAGCCCACAATCTAAAGCAAACTGGTCACATTGAACATGCTGCTCTGAATGTTATAGAGCAGGAGGACATACAGATTGATATACGGATTTGTGCTAAAGAATTCTCTCTGAGCTTATGAGTCCAGTGGGCGGTCCCACTCAATGATTGACTGTCTTCCCTGTGTAATTATAGTTGTCAATCACTATGTAGGACCCTCTACTGGACTTAGTTAGAAAGTATATAAATTATTATAGTTCAAGATATATAGAAACGTTTCCAACAAAATATATATCAATCTGCTACGTCGCCAATTTTTAGGGTGTAATCTATTTTAGTTTATAATAAATTCCTTCGTTACATAATATCTTAAACTTTTTTTTCAGTACCTCTTACTTTGCAGTTAAAGGTTGGCTTGTGTCTGAATTGGGCTGGAACTGTAGTTAAGGCTCTGACCTATCAGATTCAGTATAGCTCATGAGAGTGTGTGAGGTCACATTATCGATCAATCAGTTTTTTAAATCCTGCATGCTAAGGGGACAAAACTTCCTCATGAATATTCATGAGCAGATATTTTGTTGAGATATTTCACGATCTGAGTTTATGTGGACCCACTGGGCCGTTCCGCCGTAGCGGGATAGCAGCTGGCCAACATAGTACCAAGTCAATATATAAATAGTCCAAGCACAAGGGTACCTGTAGTGGTTCAGACAGTAGCAACGGCTAGGCACAGATGGGACCTTGACAGCAGACACCAGACGTGGTGTAACACAGCAGGCGGAACCGGTGGCACAACACGACTCCAACAGGTTTAAGGCACAGGAACAAATAGCACGGGATACAGGGTACAGGTAGCAAAGTACAGGAACAACGGGAACAGGATAACACTAAGGGACCATTTGCAAGACTAACATAGGAAAACACAACAACGCTCAGGCATTGAGCAAAGGGGCAGGGCCTTTCATATAGTCCAGGGTGATCATGGGCTAAGTAATAATTCCCATGTGCGCGCGCTGACCCTATAAGGCCAGGCACGAGCGTGCGTGCGCACCCTACGGGACTCAGCGGACCGGAGCGGAAGTGAGTGCTGGCATCTCCTGGGGAGGAGATGCGGGCCAGCGCTCACAGATCCATGGCTGTGGCCGACGGGGGGTGAGTAATCCCGACGATCCGCGGCCATGGACGCTACAAGATACATACATAAAATTCAGGACAGCTGCAGTATAAATTACTGAAAGAAAATCAGAGACACATAAAAAGGTTCATGCCAGAGATGTAACTTGATGCTCCTGGGCCTCAATGCATGATCTATAACAGGGCCCCTACCTACCATGTGAAATTTATAAAACTCGTGTCTTCTTATGTTGTAGAGAGGCCTTTGGACACTGTCGGGCACCATGACCCAGGTGCAACTGCTGTTTTGGAGCTTTGAACCCATAAAACCCCATTTACTGGGCTAAATTCTGCTAAAGAAATCATCCTTATTATTGCTTAATTATTATCTGTATTTTACTATTATTTTTCATTATGCACATGGAAAGGGGCTGTCATTAGACCTTGATTGTATTTGATTTGGTACAATCTTCTTGCCATAAACCACGACTAATTTAAAAACATAAGAAAAGTATAATAGCAAGTCTCCTTGTTTGTTGGACCCAATCTGGGGTTTGGCAGAAAAATGCTTTAAAAACTGCATCAAAACTGAATTAAATCAAAAAGCCTAAATCACATTAGTAGTTTCCACCTTCCAAGACGATAAACTGAAGAAAGCAGGTCAAGTTCTAACTTGCTGTGTAGAATTTTGAAGCATCTGTTATTTTGTACTTTTTATCTAGCATTTTGTCTTTTTTGCTGTGTTTAGCTGAGGGAGCTTTATATATTTTGTTCTCTGTGCCAAATAGCAGACACAGCTGTACAGGTATCGGGGGAACTCTGCGATCAGCAACTCCAGCGCTTCCACTACCACAATAGTGGGTCTGGATATGGCAATAATCCCAGTCTTGCCGCCTGTGTAACAAATTAACAATTAATGTGAATATTTTATATAAAGTAGATAAACCACAGGAAACAGACGTTCTATCTCCAACTGATTTTCTAACAACAGGAAAAATCATAACGGTTGTGGTATTTACTGGAGAAAATAACACGAATGAATGTTTGTTCTTAACAAACCTAATAATGAAGTATCCTGTAAGGAGGACTACTGTAAAGAGATATCTTAAGTAGTGATAGACTAGAGAGGTGTTCCTTGTACTTATATATAGTACAACTCTACTAATTTTGCATTATATAACATTGCATAGTTAAAATTTTTCTTTTGATAAAAAATGGGACAACCCCTGTCCATATGCCGTGTCAGGGGCATAGAGGGGTCAACCACTTGGAACGCCATCGATCAGCCAAGGAAGAGAGGCGCTAATAAGCATCAGCTCTTGCTCTAACTCAGGGGTCTCAAACTCGGCCGGGTTAATGGGCCGCACATAGGAACAATTTGAAGTTGATGGGCCGCATTACTTTCAAATTTGATACAATACTAAATTATTGTTAATCAATTAGTTATTAGAATTACTATAACAATACTACATTACTATAATAATACTGCTAGGTTTAAACTTACCAGAAATTTGCGCGTTTACTCCATGTGCTTATTTTAACAATCCAGTTTTCCAGTTTGTGTCACTAAATGCAGTCTGGCTGCTCAGTTGGCAGTGTTTGGCAGACACAAGAATGTCAATTGGGCAGCCCCTTTTTAGATAGTGCCACAGTGCCCTCTGTAGATAATGCCACAGTGCCCTCTGTAGATAATCCCACAATGCCCTCTGTAGATAGTGCCACACTTCGTGTAAATAATGCCACAGTGCCCTCAATAGTTCCACACCCCATAGATAATGCCACAGTGCCCTCTGTAGATGGTGCCACACCCCCGTTGATAATGCCACAGTGTCCTCTATAGGTAGTGCCACACCCCCCATAGATAATGCCACAGTGCCCTCTGTAGATAATGCCTCAGTGCTCCCTGTAGATAATGCCACAGTGCCCTCTGTAGATAATGCCACAGTGCCCTCTGTTGATGGTGCTACAATGCCCTCTGTAGATAGTGCCACACCTGCACGCACATGTAGATAGTGCCACACTCACCCCTTGTAGATAGTGCCACACACACCCCTTTGTACATAGTGCCACACACACCCCTATAGATATGCCCAACACACCCCCTATATATAATGCCACACTCACACACCCTATAGATAGTGCCATCCCCCTATAGATAGCTCCATTGGGATTCCCTCTAGGAGTGTAATCCCCACCAGAGCGGTATGGCCAGGGATTTCCCTGCTGGAGGAGCCCCTGAAGTCACTGTCCATATATGCCACAGTGTCCATATATGGACAGTGACGTCACTGTCCATATATGGACAGTGATATCAGGGGATCTTCCTAGACCGGACCAAAGCTTTACTGACCCTCGGGCCGAGGATTCCACTGCTGGAGGAGCCCCCGAAGTCACTGTCCATATATGACTGTTAGGTGATACTGAAACGCGTAGGATTAGGTGGAAAGCTTATGGCAAGGGTTCAGTAAATATCTATAATATAATACGTATATTGGGTGTAAAATACGTACTATCACCCGCCGACGCTTCTCTCTGTTCTGACCACTTGCTTTTGCCTGTTTCTGGATAATTGGCCTTTTTGAGCCATGTTTTATTTAATCAATCAATAAAGTGTTTTTTAATCGTTCTTTCAGGCGGTCAATGTACATAATGACTTGCAACCAATGTACATAATGACTTGCAAGGTTCTCGCCTCACGGTCTTACGAACATTGTGTCGATTGCTGATCTTTTATTACAAGTATATTAACATTATATAGCTTCATTGGAAAGTTGCCTGATTTGTCGTGATCATTTAGAGGGAATAACACCATTTTTGCATTACAGTAAGGCTTTAGGGTTAAAGAGGACCTCTCACTAGGTCATTTTATTTGAACTGGTTAACTGACCTGAATAGCGCTGTCGCTCTGATTCCAGCAGTGTTTTTCTTTTGTTTGTTTTTTTACCTGGACCCCCTCGTTCCAGAGAAATGGCCCAATGTTGTGTTGGCTCTCTTTATGTGCTAATTTGCTGAAGTTAGCCAACAGGGTGGAGCCGGCTTCCCTGCTTCTGATGCTGACCAATCAGCGCTAGGCAGCTTGAGGGTAGTTCACGCCCTGCTGGCTAACTACAGAAAAATAGCATAGAGGTAGTCAACACAACAGTGGACCATATCTCTGGACCAGGGGGGGGGGGGGGGGGCGGTTCCTGGAAAAACAGCACTGGAATCAAGGAGACAGCGTATTCAGGTCAGTAAACCAGTCCAATATATAAGAACTAGTGACAGGTCCTCTTAAATAGTGGTGGTTAGTTGATTCATTGGTTCACTTTCAGTACATTAGTAATTTTATGTATTTTAAACATATGGAAAACTGGTGTCTTGATACTTGCACATGGTCTAAAGGTGTAAAATTTGGGAATAGTAATGTATCTTAAAACCCATTTTAAAAAGGAAAATAAAATAAGGGAAGGACTAAAGGAAGTAAAGGAGGGAGAGAGGGAGGTTAAAAAGGAAGAAAGGAGAAAAAGCAGTAATAGTAAAGAATTACATATACATATAACGAGTGTCAGGCTCTGCTCACATCATCGTCGTGGCTTCAGTTTACGCATGATGGATAACACCGCTGCTCTTTAACTTATAATGGGGTCCATTGTTTTGACAGGTAGCCTCCAAAGCCAATGTGAACTTAGCCTTACTGCAGAATTGGTTATGAGGAGCTGCAACAGAAAGGACTGAAATTGGGTTAAATGTCATTCTCTGTCCAGTGTATTTTTCTTTCTCTTTCCTACAAGGATAGAACATGTTTAAAAGCAATTGCTGGAAAGTGGACTTGTTTGTGAGAAAAGCTTTTTTAAAATATCATCCGAGATAGAAAGCGTTTCCTAGGAGGAATAAATATATCTTAAAATATTAATATTTTCATGACTTTTTATGAACTCATTAAGAATAAGAAAAATGTGCACAATTTGTTGCTGCTGGCGGGTTCGATTTACTCTAGAAGAGGAATAGCTGAAGAAAAATAGAAGCTCCTTTCAATAATAAAAAATCAGCACAAAAGCAAAAATTTCCATTTGAAATCTACAGCATCTACACATCTTTGTTGGAAGTGGGAGATTCATAAATTAACAAGGACTCCTGTTGTCCAAAAGCTGTTCTTTTAATTATTCATTATTTACTAAGAAATTCCCTTGTACATAAAATAGCAGCATACAATTATTCTGGTTCTGGAATCTGCTGTTTAAAAACAGGGAAATTATAGAGATTGGCAATCTGTGTGTTACCAGCTGTTGATCTGAAGCTGCAACTCTCAAAATACTCCTCCGCCAATCACACCTGCTGACGATTTGCACAGCATGCTGGGATTTGTGCTTGCACAGATTGCAAGAAATCTCTTAGTTTATTAACCATAGTGATTAAAAACATTAAGGAGTAAACTAGTTTATAGTATAGTGCAGGGGTACTCGTTTATATTTAGTAGAGGTTCGCTTACTTTGGTCTGTGGTCAGGTGAAGTTCCGAGCTGAACACCAACAGTATAGATGTCCTCTTGTTAACGTTAACTTTGTAGAACTGTGTACATCAAGATTTACTATTATTTTTTAGTAGGAAAACCAGATCAGACCACAAAATTAATCAGACACCAGACCGCTAAACTCATTCAGAACCTAGACCAGACCCCTAAACTCAACAGATCACAGATCAGACCCCTAAACTTCTTCAGACATCCCCCAAAAATGAGTTAGAATCCAGACAAGACCTCTCAAATTAATTCAAAATCCAGACCAGACCCCTAAAATTAATTCCAACCACAGCCCTGATCCCAGATCAGCCCCTAAAATTTATCAGACCCCAGACCAGACTCCTAAAATTTATTCAGACCACAGATCACACACCTAAACTTAATCCGACCACAGACCAGACCCCAAAAATGAATTCAGACACTAGACCCCTAAAATTAGTCAGACCCAAGACCAGGCCTTTAAAATTAATTGAGACCCCAGAACCAGACCCCTAAAGTTAATTCTGACACCACACCCCTAAAATTAATTAGACCCCATACCAGTAAACTAATTCAGACCCCAGACCGTTTTTTGTTAGGATGCAGATACTATTGTACACTATAACATAGGCTATAGGCCACATTCAGTCTGCAGCCTATCAGGCGCAGGGTCAGGATCCTTGGGGGAACGGGGCCTAAGTGAGTAAAATTTGTTTGGGTTTGGGGGCGATATATCGTACTATATACAAGGGAGGTGGGAGCGTTATCTACAAGTCGGAGGCTGTATAGCAGCATCTACAGGGGGGGGGGCTGTATAGCACTGTCTATAGGGGGGGCTGTATAGAACTGTCTACAGGGGGCTTTATAGAACTCTCTACAGGGGGGACTGTATGGAATCTCTAGGGGGGGCTGTATAGAACTGTCTACAGGGGGAGGCTGTTTAGAACTGTCTATAGGGGGATGTATAACACTGTCTACGGGGGGGGGGGGGGGCTTTATAGCACTGTCTATGGGGGGGCTGTATAGCACTATCTATAGGGAGGCTGTATAGCACTATCTACAGAGGGGCTGTATAGCGCTGTCTACATGGAGGGTCGTATAGCAATGTCTACAGGAGGGCTGTATAGCACAGTCTGCAGGAGGGGCTGTGGAGCACTGTCTACACGAGGGGCTGTATGGCATAATCTACAGGAGGGGCTGTATAGCACTATCTGCAAGGGGACTGTATATTGCTGTCTACAGGGAGGGTCGTATAGCAATGTCTACAGGGGGGCTGTATAGCACTGTCTACAGGAGGGGCTGTATGGCACTGTCTACAGGAGGGGCTGTATGGCACAATGTACAGGAGGGGCTGTATAGCACATTCTACAGGAGGGGCTATATGGCACAATCTACAGAAGGGGGCTGTATGGGACTATCTACAGGGGACAATATCTACAGTATAGATACAACATGCTGATTTGTCATTTTTATCATCTGTCTTTCAGAGAATCAGTCACTCATATTGTGGCTGAGAACAATTCTGGGGATGAAGTACTGGAGTGGCTGCAATCTGCAAAAATGACAAAAGCAAATACATGTCAGATTCTTGATATCTCTTGGTTCACAGAATGCATGGGAGCTGGATATCCAATAAAAATAGAATGCAGGCATCAGCTGCAGGTAAAGCGTATTTCCATAGATTTACTCAGTTCTATTATGGCCTCCACACAAGGAACATTTCTTTTATCTTCTTTTTTGTCTTTTAAATGTAATAATGTTTTTTTTAGTTGTCTCTCAGAAGAGCAGGAGCAAATAAGAAGCATTGCATTCAAGTTCAATCTATAATTCAACAAAAATGAATTAATTGCGCTGTTAGGCTGGGTTCACACGACCTATTTTCAGGCGTAAACGAGACGTATTATGCCTCGTTTTACGTCTGAAAATACGGCTACAATACGTCGGCAAACATCTGCCCATTCATTTGAATGGGTTTGCCGACTTACTGTGCCGACGACCAGTAATTTACGTGTCATCGTTTGACAGCTGTCAAACGACGACGCGTAAATTGACTGCCTCGGCAAAGAAGTGCCGGACACTTCTTTGAAACTTAATTTGAGCCGTTCTTCATTGAAGTCAATGAAGAGCTGCTCAAGATTACGGGCGTCACAGACGCCTCGCATAATGCGAGGAGGAGCTTTTACGTCTGAAACAACGCAGCTGTTTTCACCTGAAAACAGTCTGTCTTTTCAGACGTAAAAGACAGTTCTCGTGTGCACATACCCTTATTTTACCCCCCAACCTTACGCTTCAAATGAGGAGTGAGAGGTTTTGCTCAGTCATTTCTTATTTATATCTGTATCTGGGATAGCTGGGTGACAATTATGTTGCATGTTTTTATAGCTCCGATGGGGGTTGACATCCCACTTGCTTAGACAATTAACTGTGAAATTTGCCTAGTTATACAGTGATGCATCTGCAGATTAGTCATCCAGGAGTCTAGAAAAGCTGGGTGACAACCTATTTACTAAACTAGACATATACGGAGAAGTGAATGGTCCTCTGAGCCAAGTAATAAAATACTAATATAGTTGAACACTGGTGGGGCTTATCACAATCTCTAGCCCCCTCTGCAGCCTTCCCTGGGTGTTCTCCTTTCAGTCCCACAGAACTGAGTGCCTAAATAATATAATTATATGAATTCACATATGAATACAGACTGTGCAGCGTATTTATATGCTAATGTCGCCTTCAGCAGGCCCCTTCCCCCAGGACCACCTCTAGTCATAGGCCTACTGTGCATGCAGGTAAATTCATTTCTGATAACAACCCCTGTAAAAGTAGCTAGTGTGATTGTTACCAAGCTGTCCCTGAAATTTATGTAACTGAAATAGATGTAACTTACTAACAGCGGAGAGAAAAAAAATCACTTTATACATTATATTTATCTACTGGAATTTTTTTTAAATATTATTTATTATGAAATGCCCTTTAAATTTGCTTTGCTTTGATATCCTCCTCTACTATGGTTTTATTAGCTATAACTTTGTGTAATATTGATTATTTGCAAAGAAAAGGTATTTTTAAGCCGGCAAAAGAGAAACAACACACCAGATGGAGCCATCGCTCTCAGGCTTAGAACAATTGCGAAATGTGTTTTATTTCTCAGCAACATCGAGCGGCTTTCCACACTTAAGACCTGCCGTGGAGAAAAGAGTTTAAATACTTTAATGCAAATTAAGAACTCAACCAAAACTATTTTTAGAATGACTTTGATATGTGAATGAGCATATCTCATGTAGAAATACCAGCAATATATTGGATATTGTACATAGAACAAGCAAAGATCTTTCCGGGACTGTATTGCCCGATGGCCCCGTTGTCTTTGTCTGGGCTTAGTGCGTCTTATTTCAAACTTGTGTATTCTTTTCAGAACTTCGTAAACTTTGAATTCTCAGAGGACCATTGTACCAGATACTTTGTATAGCATCATAAGCAATGCAAATTAACAGTGGATCTTTATTTCCCTACAACAGCCGGTCTTATTAATATGGTAATAAGGTCAGATGTCCCATGCAGGGTTGGCATATGCCTAAAGAAACTGTAGAAAACAACTTTTTTTGGTTTGAACATTTAATACAATATGTAAGATATTATGGGAATATAATGCATTACGTAAAACAATACCATAGCTTATGAAATACATCACATCCTTATTATTTGGGCAATATTCGGGGTGGAAGGTAGGTAACTTTCCACTAGGGGTGAACAAAAAGAAGTGGGGTCCTATAGAAAAAGTGGGGCATTGTACAGCATACACAACGAAATATCCCCATTGAGGGTCAAAAGGGCGCAATTGCCATCCCTTGTAGGAGTAAAGGTTAGTTTATCCCCCATTGTCTGATTTCCTCCTTATGTTGAGGAGCCTGTTAAAAAGAGAGCCCTGTTCAAGTTTCCTTCATGCATTGGGGCAAATCTGAGCTGGACTCCAGACTCCATGGGGGATGTAACAGCTGCATGTTCTGCCTCTATTGTACGTATGTATTCTTATCTATAGTTCCGCTTTGGCTTGTCTTATGGGCTACTTCTTCCACAGATATGTTGTAGATAATTTTTAGGATTCATAATTCTCCTAGAGAACATCAACTGCACACTTTTTGTTGTATATAATTACCGTAACCCAATATATTAATAACATAACAACATTAAATGCAAAGAAAAACATAATGGAAATCAAGTACAGGAAAATATTGGTAAATGACATTTGATTATTCTAGGGATGGTTTATAAGTGATCTGCTCTTGGCATTAGAAAGGGAATTTGTCATTTATTTAATTTTAGTTTAATGAATTAGATGTAAGTCTTTATAAAAGTGGTAATGTGTTTGTATTTTTTTTTTTAATTTTGCAGCTTTTAAAAAAAAATGCTTAACGCCTCATGCAGACAACTGAGTGTGCCGTCCGAGTCCCGAGGAAAGATAGGACATGTTCTATCTTTCCCCAGATTGGAGACTCTGACCATTTTTCACGGATCCGATTTTCCCACTAAGGCCTCGTGCACACTTCCGCCACAGTTTTCACGGCCGTTTGTGACGGATCCGTGTGACCGTTTTAGCGGCCGTGTGCACTCCGTGTTTCCGTTTCCGTGAGCGAGCATGGTACTGTCCAGGGTGCTGAAAGAGTTAATGGGCTGCACTGATCGGAGGTAACTCTTTCAGCAACCTTGACAGTACCATTCTCGGCACGCGGAAAATAAAATTTGAATGTAATAAAAAAAAAATCATACTTACATTCCTCCTGTCCGTCCTCCAGCGATGACGTTTCATCCATGTCGCCGCTGCAGCCAATCACAGGCTGTAGTGGCGGTCACGCACGTCAGGATGACGTCAGAAGGCCGGCCTCCAGGGATGACGCTTCATCCCACGTGACCGCCTCTGCTGCCAATCACAGGCTGCAGCGGCCTCTGCAGCCAATCTCAACCTGCCGCGTCAGAAAAGAAGGTCGGACTGGAGGAAGAAGAGGGACTCGTCACCAAGACAACGACCGGGTACGTATGAAATGCTTTTTATTTTATTTTTAATCAGCAGCCTCTTTTCTCTATCAGTGATTGATAGAGACAAGTGTCTGCCGATTAGTGTAATATTTTTGTAATGTTTTTCTGCCCGCCTGGCGGTTGCTAGGCAACGGCTCCGTCACACACGGACGGCACACGGATGCCTTCCGTGTGCCTTCAGTTTTTTTGACGGCCCCATTGACTTGCATGGGCCTCATGGTCACGGAATCTCGGACCAAAGTAGGTCATGATCTACTTTGGATCGGAACGGAGCAACGGACCGTCAAAAAAACGGCTAGCACCCTGAAGAAAAAGACTGAAGTGGGCATGAGGCCTAAAGTGAATGGGTCCGTGAAGACTTTCGGGTGCCACTCAGATGCTGTCAAAAATGGCCTGAATGGCACAACGGTCGTGTGCATGAGGCATTAAACTTCTCCGGGAGTGACCATATTGGAGACACACACATTCTCCCTGTATTTGGTTTATTTAGACACTACAGCAGGGTGTGTACTTTAAGCCAGCTGAAATGAATGGGAGTCAATTAACAGAGAAACGTCATAGATTATTACAGTCTCCAGGAAGTGATGCAGTACAGCCCCCTCCCCCAGAAACCAGGGAGAAACCGGTGAGATGCATACAGAGTCTTATTTGTCTGTATAGTGTATTGGATGACTTTCCTGACTTATTTAGGTTTCCAGCAGTACAAAACCCTGTACTGATAATGACATTTCTCTGTTCAACTGTCCCAGTCTATACAGCAAAGCTAATGTTGTGGATAAAAATAATGCCGGCGCAGTTGTTCCAAATTAATGTTATTTGATTATTTATTGCTTAACCCCTTAATGACCAGCCTATTTTAGTCCTTAACCCCTTAAGGACGCAGCCTAGTTTTGGCCTTAAGGCTCAGAGCCCATTTTTCAAATCTGACATATTTCACTTTATGTGGTAATAACGTCGGAATGCTTAAACCTATCCAAGCGATTCCGAGATTGTTTTCTCGTGACACTTTGTGCTTCATGTTCGTGGTAAAATTTGGTCGATATATTCAGTCTTTATTTGAGAAAAATTGCAAAATTTAGAGAAAATTTAGAAAAAATAGCATTTTTCAGAATTTAAATGCATCTGCTTGAAAAACAGACGGTTATACCACCCAAAATAGTTACTAGTTCACATTTCCCATATGTCTACTTTAGATTGGCATCATTTTTTGAACATTATTTTATTTTTCTTGGACGTTACAAGGCTTAGAACATAAACAGCAATTTCTCATATTTTAAAGAAAATTTCAAAAGCCTTTTTTTTAAGGTACCTGTTCAGTTCTGAAGTGGCTTTGAGGGGCCTATGTATTAGAAACCCCCATAAAGGACCCCATTTTAAAAACTAGACCCCTCAAAGTATTCAAAACAGCATTTAGAAAGTTTTTTAACCCTTCAGGCATTTCACAGGAATTAAAGCAAAGTGGAGGTGAAATTTGCAAATTTCGTTTTTCTTTCTGAATTTCAATTTTATTCTATTTTTTTTCTGTAACAAAGAAGGTTTTACCAGAGAAACACAACTAAATATGTATTGTCCAGATTCTTCAGTTTTTAGAAATGTCCCACATGTGGCTCTAGTGCGCTCGTGGACTAAAACACAAGCCCCAGAAGCAAAGAAGCACCTAGTGCATTTTGGTGGTGCTTTTTTATTAGCATATATTTTAGGCAGCATGCCAGGTTTGGAGAGGTGTTGAGGTGCCAAAACATTAGGAATCCCCCAAAACTGACCCCATTTTGGAAACTGCACCCCTCAAGGAATTAATTTATGGTTATTGTTACAATTTTGACCCCGTAGTTTTTTCACAGCGCGTATTTGAATTGGGCTGTGAAATTAAAAGAATGACAATTTTTCCAATAAGATGTCATTTTTGATCAGAATTTCTTATTTTCACAGGGAACAAAATGCCCCATTTTGTTGCCAAATTTGTCCTGAGTGCGGCAATACCCTATTTGTGGCCATAAACTGCCGTTTGGGCCCATGGGAGGTATTAGAAGGAAAGGAGCGCTATGTGTTCTTTGGAGCCCAGATTTTGCTGGATTGGTTTTCGGGTGCCATGTCGCATTTGCAGAGCCCCAAAGGTATCAAAGCAATGGAAACCCACCAGAAGTGACCCCATTTTGGAAACGACACCCCTCAAGGAATTCATTTATGGGTGTTGTGACCATTTAGACTCCACAGTTTTTTCACAGAATTTATTTGAATTGGGCTGTGAATTCAAAAAAATGTAATTTTTTCCAATAAGAGGTAGTTTTGGCTCAAAATTTCTTATTTTCACAAGGAATAAAATACCCCAATTTGTTGCCCAATTTGTCCTGAGTGCGGCAATAGCCCATTTGTGGTGATAAACTGCCGTTTGGGCCCATGGGAGGCCTCAGAATGAAAGGAGCGCTATGTGTTCTTTGGAGCCCAGATTTTGCTGGATTGGTTTTCGGGTGCCATGTCGCATTTGCAGAGCCCCAAAGGTATCAAAGCAATGGAAACCCACCAGAAGTCACCCCATTTTGGAAACTACACCCCTCAAAGAATTTATTTATGGGTGTTGTGACCATTTAGACCCCACAGTTTTTTCACAGAATTTATTTGAATTGGGCTGTGAATTAAAAAAAAAAATATTTTTTCCAATAAGAGGTAGTTTTGGCTCAAAATTTCTTATTTTCACAAGGAATAAAATACCGCATTTTGTTGCCCAATTTGTCCTGAGTGTGGCAATACCCTATTTGTGGTGATAAACTGCCGTTTGGGCCCATGGGAGGGCTCAGAAGGAAAGGACCACCATGTGGCCTACTGGAAATTTTCTGGTGCTAAGTCGTGTGTGCAGAAGCCCCTGAGGTATCAGTACAGTTGAAACCCCCGAGAAGTGACCCCGTTTTAAAAACGACACCCCTTAAGGAATTCATCTAGAGGTGTAGTGAGCATTTTGACCCCACAGGTATTGTGTAAAAGATAATGCGCAGCAGATGGTGCAGAGTGAGATTTGCAATTTTCTATATATATGCCATGTCAGTGTCCGATATATTGTGCCCAGCATGTGCCACCGGAGACATACACCCCATAAACTGTAATGTGGGCTCTCCCGGGTACGGCAATACCCTACATGTGGCTGTTATTAGCTGCCTGGGCACACGGCAGGGCTCAGAAGGAAAGGACCACCATTTGGCCTACTGGAGCTTTTCTGGTGCTAAGTCTTGTACGCAGAAGCCCCTAAGGTACCAGTACAGTTGAAACCCCCAAGAAGTGACCCTGTTTTAAAATCTACACCCCTTAAGGCATTCATCTAGAGGTGTAGTGAGCATTTTGACCCCACAGGTATTGTGTAAAAGATAATGTGCAGCAGTTGGTGCAGAGTGAAATTTGCAATTTTCTATACATATATGACAATTCAGTGTCCGATATATTGTGCCCAGCATGCGCCACCGGAGATATACACCTCATAAACTGTAATGTTGGCTCTCCCGGGTACGGCAATACCCTACATGTGGCTGTTATCAGCTGCCTGGGCACACAGCAGGGCTCAGAGGGGAAAGATGAGGAGGGGTAAGCTGTGCGAAGTGGATCAGAGCGAGTAAAACTGGGGTAAATTAAAAATAAAGGGATGGATGATAAATTTTAAAACACTCTTTCATACAGAGCTCTGGTTTTTCGGGACACGCGTCACATTGATATATTGTGTCCTTCCTTATCCCCCTCTTATAGCAGACTCTGCACCTCTTTTGACTTTTTCCCTTCTTGCCAGTTTGGGGAACTTCTCCTAAAAAGTGTTGCCGCCCTGGTACGATGCCTGTGGCCCCGCTTCCAGAAGTACTGTAAGGCTTCAGGACTTGATCTGACAAGTCCATCCCTCCCATGTACCTATTGTAGTCCAGGATGCAGTCTGGTTTGGGGGTCTCTGTACTGGTACCTCGTACAGGTACATGGGTACTGGTGTGGCATCTCCCTGGTCTTGTACTTGACACACAATATGTTGCTGCTAGATTGTGCCCTGCTCTCACCCCTTCTGAGTGTTTGCCCAAGCAGAGTCTTAGGGAGGCCTCTCAGGTTTCTTCTAGCAGTGCCGCATGCCGCAGGACTTCTGGAAGCGAGGCAGTTGAAGAGTGGGACGCTGGTATAAAAATGATCCAGGTAGAGGTGGTAACCCTGGTCCAGCAGTGGGTGCACCAAATCCCACACAATTTTTGTATTAACTCCCAGTAAGGGGGGGCATTCTGGGGGCTGAGTACTGGTGTCCTTCCCTTTATATATCCTAAATCTGTAGGTATACCCTGATGCACTCTCGCACAGCTCATACATCTTCACGCCATACCTTGCCCTCTTACCCGGCAGGTACTCGCGGAATTGAAGCCTCCCTTTCAAATGTACCAGGGATTCATCTATAGAAATACACTTCTCGGGGGTGAATGCTGGGAAAACCGGGCACTGAAATGGTCTAATAGGGGTCTCCGTTTATACAAACGGTCAAAACTGGGGTCATCTCGGGGTGGGCGCGGCTCATTATGAGTATAATGTAAGAAGCGAAGTATTGCCTCATTTTTATTTTATTTTTTAGTTTCCAGCTCAGTTCTGAAGTTGCTTTGAGGGGCCCATATATTAGACACCCTTATCAAACACCCCATTTCAGAAACTAGACCCCTCAAAGTATTCACAACAGCATTTAAAAAGTTTATTAACCCTTTAGGTGTTTCACAGGAATTTAGAGCAAAGTAGAGGTGACATTTAATTAATTTAATTTAATTTATTAGGCACCATGTCCGGTTTGAAGAGGTCTTGTGGTGCTAAAACAGTGGAAACCCCCCAAAAGTGACCCCTTTTTGGAAACTAGAGACCTTGAGGAATCCATTGTAGTTTTCTTGGGGTGCATGCGACTTTTTGATCAGTTTTTATTCTAATTTTAGGTGGCGTGGGGACTAAAAAAACAGCAATTTTACTATTGTTTTTTATTACATTTTTTTTACAGCGTTCACCGTGCGTTATAAATGACATATTCACTTTATTCTGCGGGGCGATACGATTACGGCGATACCAGATGTTTATAGTTTTTTTTTATGTCTTATGGCGTTTGCACAATAAAATACATTTTGTAAAATATCATTTACTTTTTGTGTTACCTTATTCTAAGAGCCATAACGTTTTTATTTTTCCATCAGGAAAGTCGTGCGAGGACTTATTTTTTGCGTAACGAACTGTAGTTTCCATCAGTACCATTTTTAGGGACATGCGACTTTTTGATCTCTTTTTATTCCATTTTTTGGGAGGTGAAGTGACCAAACAATTGTGATTGTGGTACGGTTTATTATTATTTTCTCTTACGGCGTTCACCGCGCGGGATAAATAACGACATCGTTTTGTAGTTCAGGACGTTACGGACGCGGCGATACCAATTATGTATCGTTTATTTGTTTAGTTATATATTTTTATTAATAATAAAGAACTGATAAGGGAAAAAGGGGGACTTTTACTTTTATTACTTTTAAATCTTTTATTTTCTTATTTTTACACAACTTTTTTTTACTTTTTTACACTTTTTTTACTTTGTCCCACTAGGGGACATGAGGGCAGGAGGCTCTGATCGCTATTCTAATACACTGCACTACATACGTAGTGCAGTGTATTAGAGCTGTCAGCTGTTCGCTGACAGCAAGCATAGTGGGTCCTGACTTTGTCGGGACCCACTAGGCTTCCGTCGATGGCGTAGCCAGAGTCCATTGTTAGGATTCTGGTTGCCATAGTAGCCATCACGGCCCGCTATTGTGTAGCAGGCCGGCGATGGCAGCTTAACCCCTAAGAAGCCGCGATCGCTATTGAACGCGGCTTCTAAGGGGTTAATCGGCGGGGACCACCGCGATCGGTCCCTGCACACTAAGCTGTGATAGCCTGCTGTCGGAAACAGCAGGTATCACAGCTCAGACACGCGCCGGGATTAAATGGCGCCGTGTTTACTCAGGTCAGTAATAGTACTGACCTGAGCGCGAACGTTCTACTTAGCAGGACGTACTATTACTGACCTGAGCGCGAAGGGGTTAATGACCAAGCTATTTTTAAAGTTTTTCCATCGTCTCATTCAAAGAGCTATAACCTTTTTATTTTTCCACCAATGTAGCTGTCTGTGGCTTTTTGTTTTGCGGGACGACTTCTAGTTTTTATGGATGCCATTTTGGAGTAGATGTGACTTTTTGATCACATTTTATCACATTTTTTTTAAGGCAAGATTCAAAGAAAACAGCAATTTTTTAATTATTTTTTTATTTTATTTTTTACGGCATTCACCGTGCGGGTTAAATAATATAATAACTTTATAGTTGGGGTCATTACGGACACGGAGATACAAAATATGTGTTACTTTTTTTTTTCTTTTTTTGATAATAAAGCATTTTCTAAGGGGAAAAAGTGGGTTTTTCGTTTCGTTTCACTTATTGATTTTTCCATTTAATTTATGAAACTTTATTTTTTAACTTTTTTACTAGTCCCACTAGGGGACTTAACTATGCGATTGTCTGATCAATTTTATAATACACTGCAATACTTTTTATTGCAATGTATTAGTGCCTGTCCGTGTTAGTGCCTGCAGTGTATTAGTGCCTGTCCTCTGGCATGGCCTAGCAGGCATAACCGGTGGCAGACCAGGGGGCCTTTATTTGGCCCCCCGGCTGCCATAGAAACCACCAACACTCTGCGATCTTACGCAGGTTGCTGGTGGGGTGAAAGGGGGAGCTATTGAGCGCCACATCTGAGGGGTTAAAAGAGCGAGATTGATACGGATACCGATCTCGCCAGTTAGAGCGGGGCTGCTCCCTGCTCTCAGCTACCTCTGGTTTTAACGGCTCCCTGCTCTATTTATTTATTCCGATGCAGCACCGTAAAAGGCTATTGCATTGGAATAAAGCCCGCTAGTGGCCGACGTAAAAACACTAATGGGCGGTCACTAACGGGTTAAGCAAAAAGTTACACTACAGTGATGAATTATGCATCACTTGCATGTAGCATATATGGAGCACTTCTGACGAATCAGAAAACATGTTTGTTTGTTTTTTTAAAGAATTAGACTAAACACCTGTTCACAATTCTGTACCTTAAACTCCTGTTCCAGTCAATCCAAAAGAAGGCACATCGATATTGTAGTCCTCAGTATCAGTTCTTATGTTCTTGATGTATCTGGGTGTGCAGAAAGAGACATTGGCACCCATGTAAGTCATGCTTGGAAGTTTATTTTTCAAGGCCGAATATGATACCACAGAATGCTGTAACAGGCCCTCTTTGTGGTGATAGAAAAGTATTTGTGTACATAAGAAACATTTTATTTAAACACCGCAAAATATATATTTTTTAAGCATCAAAATGCTATTTATAGACAAAAAAAGAGTATAGGGCAAAATGATGGAATGAATTCATTTCTTTTACACTGACAAGTGAGCTACAGAAAAAAAGACGCGTCAGCGTATTGTGTCTGCTCTAACGGCCAGTGGGAAAACTGGAATATTTTAAGATTTTTTTTATGTGCATAATAAAAAAACAAAAAATTCCCAGCACCAAAATAAAAAAATATGTTTATTATAAAAACCTAATTTAAGTAATATGTAATATTAAGATTATACATTCTTTTTAATAGAGAAAAATCTTCTGCACAGGCTATAAATTATAGTGCAATGATCGTAAATCTTATGTCTCATAATGTGTCACCACCGGCATAATTGTTCTTCTGTATTTTGCCCTGGTGAATGATAGATGCGATCCTCAGAGGTAATTAACATATGAAGTGTGTACACTATAGCAGCCATTGTAAAGGGCATTGTTGAATTTTGTTTTTCGACTTTCAATCCTTGGTGAAGAACTCTATAAATTCTTGACTGCTTTTTAATCTTGAGAGGTCGTAGCACCCAGTGCACATTATGAGTGAGGTTTCAAGGTTCTATTTCATTTCTATGATCCGTTCATCAAAGCAATGTTTTTCAATGATTCTCAAGACTTTTCTCATTTCCTTTGGTTTTTCCTAAACGGCACAAATAATTTTTTGTGTCCCTGAAAGTTTTCATAGCAATAACTGTGTTGGATGTTTTTATAACAGATGGTTGAAATTTCCCCAAATTGCATTATACTGATTTATAGGATTTATTTAACCCTATTTGAGGATGCAATGAACCATAAAAAATATTATTTTGAAATGTTGTTGTCTTCAACTGGGGAATAGTTGTGTAATAAAAATATCAGGGAAATCGGATTGTTCAATGTTCTAAATGTGAGGTTTACTTTCTCTAATTTTACGTTCTGGATGGAAATCCTTTTGAAAGGGATTTTTCCATCAGAGAAATGGCATATTCACAGTGTGTGCCATAAATGTCTGAACGGTGACGGTCTGGCCTGTGGAACTCCCAACTATTGGGAGAACCTGGTTAAATATCTGCTGGCTTTTCCATTCAGGCATCCACAAATCAACTCATAGGTTACAGTTTGAGGTACATAGAAATGGACTTATAAATTAATAGATACTGACTGCCATAAAGAAAAGAGAACACTTGCCATAAAATGTCCTTTTATTGATTAGTATTCCTTAGATATACATTGTAAAGCAGGTTGTATGATGTGAGATATCAAAAGGCAACCACCATTTCACATTGGCTAACGCTTCAGCAGAGCCATGATAAGGTGTTAGCCAACACGAAACGCCATTGCGTTTTGACATGTCACATCCTACAACCTGCTGTTGTTACGATGTATGTCTAAGGAATACTGATCAATAAAAGGACATTTTATGGTGAGTGCCGCAGTTCTCTTAGCTTTATTGGATTGTTATGAGCTTGACTTCTCTGCAGAGCACCAGTATATCATAAGTCTCACATGTGTTACTTGACTCCAATGTATATACATGAAATGTGACGCAGTATCGATGTCGTACTATCTTCTGAAGTGTTGATATTTTCTGATCTATTTACTCGATTTCTTGTTGTTTGCCAATAGATACATTAGCCCTAATAGACATTTTGTTTTTCCACATCTGCTCTCTACCGAACTACAGTAAAAAACAAAAATGAAGTAAAACATACCTTTATACTCCCTTTTCCGAGCAGAAAACCTTGGTGCAAATTTATTGGTGATCAATACCAAAGTTGTTACAGACATTTGGGTGACTATGCTGGTCTGCACAAAGGTATGGAGATGCAGAGTTCACACCAACAGGCAGTTCGCACCAATAGCAGAACATGCTCAGGCTAAATGTACAGCAGACTAAAGATTTGTTAATATATCATGAAATATTAATTTACTTTGTAAAACGTAAACTTTGATTATACTATGGTTAGTGTGAAGGAGAGCGTAGCTATAAGGGGTCCAGAGGTAGCTGTTGCACCCAGACCTTGTGTCTATGGGGGCCCAAATGGCCCTCTGTCATATAATCAAACACCAGTATTATAAATGGCACATGGTAGGTGTGGGCCCTGTTAATACATTTTCCCAGGGCTAAAGCTTAAAGTTACTCCTCTAATAACATATATTAAACAATTCCTCTGTTCCATAGTCCAACAGTTGGGACCCCAGCGATCAGCTGTAATCTGCGTTGGAACCTGGCAGCAAGTGCTCACCTACTCTGCAGTGCCACCCCAGGACAAATTAAGCATTACATGGTTCCTATTGAAATCAATGTCTTATCCATGTAGTGTAGAGAAAAGCTGGGACCTCAAGAAGAGCTTTTTGTAGCCACTCCACTCTATCTAATAGACAAGACCCTCTAAGAACCCTTATAGCTTGTTTGTTAGTGTTTTAAACCAGACAACCTCTCTAAAGTGTGAGTCTCACAAATTCTTCTAAGGGCACATTCACACAGGGCGTAATTGCTGTGGAATTCTGCTGCGGACAGTCCGCAGTGGAATTCTCCAGCGGCCATTTTTTACATTTATTCCTATACATTTTTAGGCAAGTTAGTTCAGACGTTGCGGAAAACTCCGCTGCGGACCATAGGCTGCGGTGCGGAATTTTCAGTCCGCAGCATGCACTGTCTGCTGCGGAGAAGAAGCGGAATTTCACTGCATATTTCAGCCTTTGCAATGCAAAAAACTGAAAAGCTGTGGCAAGTCCGCTGCGTTTTCTGCAACGTCTGAATTACCTGTCATATGCAAATGTTGGTGCAGATTCGTTGCGTAATGCCCCAAATCTGCACCAACATTTGCAGTGGAAAAATTCAGCCACGTCTGAATGTGCCCTTATTGTACCAATATCAGGGAAGTGATAGGAAAACTAACAGTAAGTAATAAAAAGTTATGTGTTCATTTACTTGTATGTATATCATAAACACATAAGGTGATGGATTCCAACTGCGGTGGAACTAATAGTCACAGTAAGTATCTCCAAAGAAACCGGAAAAACATAGGCTACCTATTTATGTACTAGATTCAATTTTCCTGAAGCATATTTTTCCCATTACTCTATCTGTTCATTCAAGAGACACCTGGGGATTTATTTTCCTACTTTGGCCTGGTTCAATTTTTGGCTGTTTATCACGAGTGAAGATAACAATGTCACAGGTTGAGATGTTGGTGTTGATTTTAAAGGTGTTGATTGGTGAGAAGAAGGTGTTAAAAATGTTTTTAAAAGTCGCATTTATTGCTGCTAAAACCATATGGCCAATGAATGCTGTGTATGTCCCAATAAGGGGGGTAGCATCACAATAATGAATAAAAATGATTACAAGATGCAAATTAACGGCTTACTGTCGGACCAAGATACTTACAAATGGTTAGAACACAACCCTACAGAAAAATTTCAGAGAGAAATAAAACAGCTAATAAATGAGGAATTAAGAGGAGGTTCATTTACACAAAAACACTCAGAGTACATGTATGTAGAACATTCTGTCATACCCATCATGCATGTCCTTCCCAAAACTCATAAAAATATTAACCCCCCCACCAATGCGACCAATAGTGTCGGGAATAGGGTCACTTCTAGAAAAAACATCAGAATGGCTTGATGCCCCTGGCCCAGAAAACCACAGGTTTTCTAAAAGACACACGTAATGTTCTATGTTCCCTCCATAACAAAATATGGTCCAAGAATTATATATGGTTAACTTGTGACGTTATATCCTTATATACAAGTATTCCCCACCATGTAGCTTATATAGCTCTCAAACATCATCTGGCTGTACACAGCATCTACAGCAAGGGACTGCAGATATACATTTTAGATGTATTAATGTTCTTAATGTTACATAATTATTTTCAGTTTGATGTCAAATTTTATTTACAATTGAGGGGTGTTTCCATGAGAGCTAAATTTTCTCCCTCCGTAGCGAATTTGGTGATGGCATGGTGGGAGGAGATGTCAATTTTTTCAACAAGTAATCCCTTCGGGAGCAACATCCATTGGTATGGCAGATACATAGACAATCTCCTGTTCATATGGGACGGAGATGTGTCTGCCATACCCGCATTTGTAGAGTTTCTTTTCTCAAACGCATCTAATCTCAAATTCACCTATTTATGCGACAAAGATAATATTGTGTTCTTAGATTTGGAACTAAAAGGAATGGAAGGAAAACCAATACAGACAAAAACCTTCCGCAAACCAATAACAGGCAACACAATATTGCATGCCAATAGTAACCACTCCAAGCAGACTATTACATCTATCCCGGTCGGGGAGATGTACAGAGCCAAACGGAACTGTAGTTCTAACATACAATACAAATTAGAACAACAGCAAATTTGCAATAGGCTACACAACAGAAGATACCCAGATTGGTCTCTGAAAAGAACAAATAATATAACCCCTAAAAAATCTAGAGATGTCCTATTATTCCAAACAAATTCATGTCTAACATCTGACTCCAGCAAACCAACCCTAGTCCTCCAACAAAGTAGTCAATTCAATGATATAAAAAAGATCATCATTAAATACCCATCTTGATGGAGGACGATATTTTGGAGGACATCCTTAACCCCTTAAGGACGCAGCCTAGTTTTGGCCTTAAGGCTCAGAGCCCATTTTTCAAATCTGACATATTTCACTTTATGTGGTAATAACGTCGGAATGCTTAAACCTACCCAAGCGATTCTGAGATTGTTTTCTCGTGACACATTGGGCTTCATGTTCGTGGTAAAATTTGGTCGATATATTCAGTGTTTATTGGTGAAAAATTGCGAAATTTAGAGAAAATTTTGAAAAAATTGCATTTTTCAGAATTTAAATGCATCTGCTTGTAAAACAGACGGTTATACCACCCAAAATAGTTACTAGTTCACATTTCCCATATGTCTACTTTAGATTGGCATCGTTTTTTGAACATTCTTTTATTTTTCTTGGACGTTACAAGGCTTAGAACATAAACAGCAATTTCTCATATTTTTAAGAAAATTTCAAAAGCCTTTTTTTTAAGGTACCTCTTGAGTTCTGAAGTGGCTTTGAGGGGCCTATGTATTAGAAACCCTGATAAAACACCCCATTTTAAAAACTAGACCCCTCAAAGTATTCAAAACAGCAGTTAGAAAGTTTTTTAACCCTTCAGGCATTTCACAGGAATTAAAGCAAAGTGGAGGTGAAATTTGCAAATTTCATTTTTCTTGCTGAATTTAAATTTGATTCATTTTTTTTTCTGTAACAAAGAAGGTTTTACCAGAGAAACACTACTAAATATGTATTGTCCAGATTCTGCAGTTTTTAGAAATGTCCCACATGTGGCCCTACTGCGCTCGTGGACTAAAACACAAGCCCTAGAAGCAAAGAAGCACCTAGTGCATTTTGAGTCCTCTTTTTTATTAGAATATATTTTAGGCAGCATGCCAGGTTTGAAGAGGTGTTGAGGTGTCAAAACAGTAGGAATCCCCCAATAGTGACCCCATTTTGGAAACTACACCCCTCAAGGAATTCATTTAGGGTTGTTGTTACCATTTTGATCACACAGTTTTTTCACAGCACGTATTTGAATTGGGCTCTGAAATGAAAAAAATGTCATTTTTTCCAATAAAATGTCATTTGTGATCAAAATTTCTTATTTTCACAGGGAACAAAATACCCCATTTTGTTGCCCAATTTGTCCTTAGTGTGGCAATACCCCATTTGTGGTGATAAACTGCCGTTTGGGCCCATGGGAAGGCTCAGAAGGAAAGGAGCGCTATATGTTTGTTGGAGTCCAGATTTTGTTGGATTGGTTTTCGGGTGCCATGTCGCATTTGCAGAGCCTCAGAGGTATCAAAGCAATGGAAACCCACCAAAAGTGACCCCATTTTGGAAACTACACCCCTCAAGGAATTCATTTATGGTTGTTGTTAGCATTTTGACCGCACAGTTTTTTCACAGCACCTATTTCAATTGGGCTGTGACATTAAAAAAATGACATTTTTTCCAATAAGATGTAATTTTTTACCAAAATTTCTTATTTTCACAGGGAACAAAATACTCAATTTTGTTGCCCAATTTCTCCTGAGTGCATCAATACACCATTTGTGGCAATAAACTGCCGTTTGGGCCCATGGGAGGCCTCAGAAGGGAAGGAGCGCTGTGTGTTCTTTGGAATACAGATTTTGCTGGTTTGGTTTTCGGGTGCCATGTCGCATTTGCAGAGCCCCAGAGGTATCAAAGCAATGGAAACCCACCAGAAGTGACCCCATTTTGGAAACTACACACCTCAAGGAATTCATTTATGGGTAATGTGACCATTTAGACTCCATAGTTTCTTCACAGAACTTATTTGAATTGGGCTGGGAATTAAAAAAATATTTATTTTTTCCAATAATATGTCATTTTAGCTCAAAACTTCTTATTTTCACAAGAAATAAAATACTCCATTTTGTTGCCCAATTTGTCCTGAGTGCGGCAATACCCCATTTGTGGTGATAAACTGCCGTTTGGGCCCATGGGAGGGCTCAGAAGGAAAGGAGCGCTGTGTGTTCCTTGGAGTACAGATTTTGCTGGATTAGTTTTCGGGTGCCATGTTGGATTTGCAGAGCCCCAGAGGTATCAAAGCAATAGAAACCCACCACAAATGACCTCATTTTGGAAACTACACCCCTCAAGGAATTCATTTATGGGTGTTGTGACCATTTTGACCCCATAGTTTTTTCACAGAACTTATTTGAATTGGGCTGGGAATGAAAACAAAATTATTTTTTTCAAATAATATGTAGTTTTGGCTGAAAATTTCTTATTTTCACAAGAAACAAAATACCCCATTCTGTTGCGCAATTTGTTCTGAGTGCCGCAATACCCCATTTGTTGTGATAAACTGCCGTTTGGGCCCATGGGAGGGCTCAGAAGGAAAGGACCACCATTTGGCCTACTGGGGATTTTCTAGTGCGAAGTCATGTATGCAGAAGCCCCTGAGGTACCAGTACAGTTGAAACCCGCAAGAAGTGACCCCGTTTTAAAAACTACACCCTTAAGGCATTCATCTAGAGGTGTAGTGAGCATTTTGACCGGAGACCTACACCCCATAAACTGTAATGTGGGTTCTCCCGGGTATGGCAATACCCTACATGTGGCTGTTATCAGCTGCCTGTACACACAGCAGGGCTCAGAGGGGAAAGACGAGGGGGATAAGCTGTGCGGAGTGCATCAGGGTAAGTAAAATTGGGGTAAATTATAAACCAAGGAATGTATGATACATTTTAAAACACTTTCATACAGAGCTCTGGTTATTCGGGACACGTGTCACATTGATATATTGTGTCATCCATTATCGCCCTCTTATAGCAGACTTTGCACCTCTTTTGACTTTTTCCCTTCTTGCCAGTTTGGGGAACTTCTCCTGGAAAGTGTTGCCCTGGTACGATGCGTTTGGGCTCACTTCCAGAAGTACTGGGTGCCCCCCCTTCTTGGTCCCTAAAGATTAGGTTCTTGATAATCACCTCTTGAAATTCCAGGAAAGTTCCCGTCTGGCCTGCACATCGACGTAGCACGTACGCATTGTGCAATGCCATCTGTATGAGGTGCCCGGCCAGCTTCTTATACCACACCGCATGGCGCTGTAGGGCTTCAGGGCTTGATCTTACAAGTCCATCCCTCCCATGTACCTATTGTAGTCCAGGATGCAGTCTGGTTTGGGGGTGGCCTTTCCTTCATATATCCTAAACCTGTAGGTATACCCTGATGCACTCTCACAGCTTATACATCTTCACGCCATACCTTGCCCTCTTACCCGGCAGGTACTCGCGGAATTGAACCCTCCCTTTAAAATGTACCAGGGACTCATCAATAGAAATACACTTCTCAGGGTGTATGCTGGGGAAAACCGGGCACTGGAACGGTCTAATAGGGGTCTCCGTTTATACAAACGGTCAAAACTGGGGTCATCTCGGGG